>NW_023604861.1:31258655-31911238 GCF_014898055.3 Talpa occidentalis
TGTAACTGATATAAACATTGGCTTTGATGGGGAAACACTTTGTTCCTATTAAACTTAAAAAGCACATATCTGAAGGTTGAAGAGTTAGAAAAACTTGTGTTTTCTTAGCTTCCACCTGTCATGCTTGCTGCTTTGAAATATTTATGTCCCTCATTGTTCTGTCAAGTATAAGACATCCTTGTTAACATTTAGACATAATTTAGGACACATTTCATAAGCAAACTGTTAAATATTTATGCCTAGCACTCATTACTTACAAAGCACTTCACGTATGCATCCGTGTTTCAATTATTAATGAAGAATTTGGACAGACCTTGTTTTTATTGCTCTGTTCTTCTGAAGATTAACTTTTTCATATTCTTCCATACTAATATCCTGAATTGTTTATTGCTTGGTTTAATGAGATTGTCTCTTCCTTTGATACTAAATTTGTTTGTGTTTAAGTTTCTAGAAAAGTGCATTGAAGGAGTAAGGGAAGATGATAATATAAAATTAAATCTTTTATATAAATATAGATAAATCCATGTGCACATCTGTGGATTGCCCAACAAAAATATTAGTTTATTTTCAAAGGGAAGACACAAGCAATATTAAGCAAGGACACTTATGAAATTGTTCTGCCTTTCCAGCCACATATGGCTAACAGCACTGTTATCTATGCATATCATGGGGGACAATATTCTTTACTTGCCTTGATGCAGTGTCCATAACTGGAACCATATGAGCAGTTTTTATTACTGGACACAGGAAACACTTAAGTTTATATGTTTTTCAAAACTACAGAAAGTCCTGCATCTTTTTAAATTGAATGTCTCAGTGTTGATTTTTCAAAATACATGAGAACTATGGAATTAATGTGCCATTTAAGGCCTCCAGCTTAATTGAGGGAGATTGGCATTGCAGTTCATTTTATTTCTGGTGTACCTATGAATTTTGTAACCTATTTCTGATTGCTTAAGTAAATATAGTCCAAATGAAAGAGAGAATTAAAAGGATCGGACTTGGCTTTTCTCCCAACATATTTTCCAGTTCTTAATTTTGAAATATCTCCATTATAAACAAAGAAAATTTTATTGAACAACCATATCACTGAGGCAAATCTATTTTAGGTTAAATTTTTAATAGTATTCAACTATTTTCTTATAATAAATAATGGTTTAGAAGAAGCTTTAACTCCATGTTAAAAAGATCAGAAAGTATAAATATAATGTTAAAAGAAGTAACAAAAGCCCAATTACATTGATTAGAGGAAATGCCAATGAGTGGCTGTAGATTCTTAAGGATAACTCATGTAAATTCAATGAGTGACTGTAAACTTATATTCAAGATAATCGGAAATTTTCTTGTTTGAAGGTTATGCTTTGCCCCCAAAAGCTTAAGCTAAGCCAAATAATGGCATATGTAAATATTAGCATTATAAGGTAGTAGAAAGAAAATAGCAACAGAGACATTTTGAATACTTGAAAAATGAAAAGGTGTTTTGGTTCATAGAGTTTTTCAACATTTATTTTGACATTTCCACTACCACAGGGAAAACAGAAACGTATTCAGGTCATGAGCACTGCTGTGGGTAAGAAACCCAAGAAGAATGAGGGTTAAAATGTTATGTTACAACACACGTATTAGAAAAGATTCTTTATAAAGGGAAATATGAGCACCAATGTGAAGAAAAGGAGAGATCAAGTAATATAAATATTTCAGGAAAGAGTTTTCTTTTTGAAGACAGCAGCACTGCAAAGGTCCTGAGGCATAATTTGATGATTGCATCCTAGTGATACCAAGGTAGTTTCTGTAATTTTACACAAGTGAACAAGGGGAAATTGTTATAATATGATATTAGTGAAGGGATGAGAATAGGTGGTGGTAAGAAATGTCAGAGACATCTACAAAAGCTCAGCAAGAGATTTGGGAGTGGGTGGGAGTTGATCTAAGAAAGAGGAATTGGGCTAGATATGAGGTCTGGTAATTAGATTGTCTAGGAAGACTTGGACTTGATAATATAATCTAAATTATATATATATATATATATAAAATAAAATAATACAACAAAACATTCCATGAAATACTTCTTTGTAAGTTCAGTCTTTGAGGACAGCAGAGTAAAGGAAAGTGACTAGTAAGAAAGGAAGAATGCTAAGAGAAACTCAAATTGATGACCTCAAATCTATGCTCTGTGACATCACTTCTCTGATAATCAAGCAGAGCCATTGATTTTTCATATAATTTTCCTTATTTTTTCTCCTGTATATGATTGGAAGTATAATTTCCTAGTTCCTTATAGGTCAACCTGGAAATATGAAGATCTATGCTGGTTTTAGGAAGAATCAAAGAATAAGGTGTGACAGCTGCAATTAAAATTAATGATTATGCCAATCTAATGTTATGTGAAATATGAGAGAGAATTCTGTACTTCAAGTCTACCAGTATGATGCTTCCTACTGATGCACTATATTAAATGGGAAAAAATTAGAAAAAAAAAAAAAGAATTAAATACAGGAGAACACATGATATTTAAAGCAGCTTTGAGTAGAATGTAGGTGCATTAAAAAACTTAAAATATATATTTCAAACATGGACATATAATTTGCTGTTAACAACATAATCAAAACCTCAAACACAGTATCTCAGGAAGCCAAACAGGTTTCCTTCACAGATCACTAATCTTATCCAATGGTTCCAACAGCTGTACTATAAATATCAGAGGAGGTCACCATCCATCACAGGTGCATTCATATCAAGAGGCCTCCTGGGTCATGATATGGAATCCACATCAACATCTGTGGAAAAGAATGCCAAGTACACATTTTTGGAATATCATGAATAGCCCTGGAAAAAATAGAGATAGGCTGTAAAGGTGATAGAGTCTTGAAAATTACTGTAATAGGAAAAAAACTGCAAACCTAGCAAAAATACATTATGTTTTAGCAAAGCACATATATACTGTTTAGCTCAGCTGGAATCTTCAGTTACTGCCTTAGGCAGCTACAACACTAAAATGAAAACATTTTGCAGGACCTGTTGAGATGTAGAAATGGGCAGAGAAGAGTACGGAAATTAAAGAGTGAAAGTACTGAGATGGAATCATTGAAGACAACTAAAAAAATTCTACAGGGTTAGCAAAGCAGGTAGTATGGAGGTTTCTTCAGCTTATATATACCATTTAGGGTATTATATACACCACTAACTAAGAATTATAAGAAGTTAGACAAGTGGTCACTATGATGTAATCAAGAGACTCTCATTCTGCATATCGTGGTCATAATTTGCACTGCCATGCCTTTAGAAATAATGTCATTTGGAAGACTGCAGGTCAATAAAAGATTTTTTAATCTGTCTTTTTATGTGCTGAGTATATAATTACCTTGCATTTTTTTTCTAAAGCTGTGAGAAAATCTTTAATTTACAAGTAGTTACACAAGATACCAAAACACTGTGTACTGTGGTCATTTTTCATTTTGTTGTCCTCATTACCCATGAGTATATTAGCTCTAATAGCCAGAAATTTGCTTTAAAAACTAAGCCATTTTTCAGTTATAGAGCTAAGATAAGCCACCTTTTTACCTGACAACACAAACACAAACTTGCAATTAAAGATGAAATATTTCCTATACTAGTTCTTAAAACACCACATCCTGAACAGAGTCATTGAAAAGAAGAAAAAAAATGTTGTGGTTTTAAAATAGTGACATTTTGGGATATTCTGAAGAAAATCATGGCCAGGAAATAGTGACATTGTGGAAGTAAGACCTTTGTTTCAGTGTATGAACATTTAATTGGAGAGATTTTAATCATAAAAATAAATGCAAATCAACTGTGAATAGAGTTCTTAACAACATTAAAAGTCACATTCATTGTCTTCATTGGAAACAAATATATTAGAAGTTAAAACTAGTCACTGATGTAAGGAGACATAGCAGAAACTTAAATTAGCAGGTAAAGTTGAAGAAAATGCAGACTTTAAGAGAGGAAAGAAGGAAATTATTTCTCTGGCCTATGGCCTCAAAAGTCAAGGATTGATAAGAACTAAGGGAAAATGATATTAGGAGTTTTAAGTCATTTTAGTATTTTGATGGGCAGAAAATAAAACTGTTTTAGTTTGGATAACATAGGTCTAGCCTATTCATGTAAGTGATAATAGAGTTAACTTCTTAAAATTAAACAAAATTTTAATAAATATCTAGTAGTCTTTTGCTTATGGAATACTCTAAGTCCATTTACTACAAGGCTAAGAAAGACTCTCATTAAAATAAAGATAACTGTATTATAATGTTATATTGTCAATCCTGAAGGTACATTCCAAGAGTAAATTTACTCTTGTGGGAGTCAAACATAATGCTGACATTGTAACCCAGACGTATCATACATATGTCTTCATATGTATTATACATATAATACATAAACATAATTGTTAATTTAGTATACCATCTACTCATTTGTTTATTCTTTGACCCACTGTACAATTTGTAATCTGTAATTTTTTAAGATAAACCATATAAAGCAAATAGTTATTTTTATAACAAATAAAAAGCAACATTAATTTTATTTTACTAGTTCTGCACACTTCAAAAGAGAATAAAAACTGAAACAATGAAGCAGCTCCTAGAGAGGCAGTTAATAAAGTAAATAAAAGAAAAATCTGTGCTCAGGCCGCTATTCCCAGAAATTCTTTAACAGATATCTGTAGCTAATTTATCTTTTATATGATACCAAAAAAGATGAGTGATATTTGGCAAGAGTGGGTCATTTTTATAATTCCCTAAAAGGAGGCAGTCTGACATGTGTTATTAGCAGCAGTGAGCTGCTAAATATCCAGGCTGCACTTTTCCAGTTTCTCCCTGTCTGCCTTTCCCAGACTCCAGTGCTCAGCCCTAATCAATTGCTTCTATTCCCCAGGTATCATCAAAACGCAATTTCCTCCCTCTTTTATGTCTTAGATGACAGCTAGGACAGAATGCAAATTCATGCTTATGTTTGAAGTCTGATGAGCTTAAAACAAACCAAAACCTTCCATGATCGAACCTAAAACTTTTTGTTCTATTTTCTTCTCACTTTTTAAACAGCATTTGTTACTTGAGTCCAGTTAGAGAGGATTCTGCTGTCTCATGAGTAAGTTTCTGGGTCTGACTACAGTAGCTACCAAAACACCAGGGATATGATAAAATGCAGTATGTTTTAGACTTAAGGCTCTTTCTCACCACAACCTCACCTTTCCTTTGTTTCCTTTTTTTTGGGGTTGTTTCCCAGCCTCCTATCATTTTAAGCAATCAGGTATTTTTTTGTCCAGTGCTGACCTTTATAACTAGTGCTCATTATTTTTACCCAGTACCTCGTTAATAACTTAAGCTAGTGCCTTGGAGTTAAATTCAATATAAAATACTAGCACAAAATGTTTTATGTAGCAATTTAAAAATAATATCCATTTTTATAAACTAGAATAAGCACCATTAATTGTTTTGATTTTATATCATATTTTTAGACAAAATATTACATGTGAATTAATTTCTCTTTTTTTCATTTTGAAGCATTCACATTATAATGTAAATAGTGCTGCACTGACAGGAGACATGAATCTATCATTACATTAATAACCAATGTCCTGTCAGGAGATCAGACTCAGCAGTTCAAGGATCTCCATTTAAATAAAATTATCAATATCCTGAAAAATAAATTTAAACTCCTGCCTTGGGTCAAAGGATTTTATCAGAGTAGATTAAAATGTCATTACTTTAAAACAAGGAAGTGATCACTTTGAATGAAGAATGTCCGCTATGTAATTTTCTACATGAACTGAAATATAAAACAAACATGTTTCCTATTACCTTAACATAAAACTGTGTAGAATGTTATGATCATATTTCTGTGCCAATAGGTGATTAAAGGAATTGTGATATTAAAATATAAGCTGCCTTCTGGATGATCTCACTCATAGCAGGAATTTAGAAAACCTAAATAAGAGACCAGGAAAAAGACTAATCAATGCAAAGTATAATAATCAAAATCAACAAGCAACTATAAACCAGAGACACACTACGGGGAGGGGGGTGGGGAGGGTGGAATTAGGGAGGGGCGGGGAGAGGAAGAACTAGAGTCAAAATAAGGGGGGGGATGCAATTGTATAGGGAATATAATCAAAATGAAAATGCATACATTGTACAAAGATGAAAAATGATGTAAGAATTATATAAAATAAAATATTAAAAAATAAAAATAAAAAATAAGCTGCATTTTTCAGTAGCTTTTTACTGTAAAACATTTATATAGCTCGATTCCTGAAAAAAATCAAGCTAAACCACATCTAAACACAGAGGAAAAATGCATTTAAAAAAAAATGCAGTGGAGGCAGTTAAAATACCCACACACACAATTCCATTGATTCTCTTTTGTGTGAAAAGTTCCAGAGGCAAAGTTTGATCAATTGTGATGATCTGTAACTTCATTGTATAAAATCTTTTGAGAACTTAATAGTAATATCTACAAAGGAGTTTTCTGCAACTTATTCTTATTGACTTGTCTTTGTTTTCAGTGGTTGTTATTGAATTGAATGTGATTTAGCTGAAAATGGGCTAAACCTGATTTCACAAAATCTGTATATTATTCCCAGCCTGCCATCCCAAAAATAGCCTAGCTCTAGATCTAATTTAGGAAGCATAAAATTGACTTCTGAAAGGATAGTTAATGAACTTGTGCCTCTGTGAATGTCCAATTTACAGACTGTTCGCTGGGAAAATGAGATATATATTTTTTCTCAAATATTTGCAATCTGGAAGCTGTACAAATTCTCTGTTTGAACCATTTCATATAAGTTAGTTTTGATACTGGTAAAACAGGGACTCTAGAAATGATGAGTTTAATTCTCATTCACATTCACAATTTTCATTTTTGTAAGAAAATTAATATTTATTTCACTTAAATTATATAGCTCAGATGTTCTCTTTGGAATAGTGGTAAATGTTTCTTTCCCCACTTTGAGACAAATGAATCATTATCTCATTTTACAGGAATAAAATTTATTCTTATAAACTGAGTTTTTTATAATATTAATCAAAGTTGCCACATATTTGTTTGACCCTATGGAGCAATTTATTCTTTCCTAGGATGACTGAGGAAATGGCAAATTCAATTAAGTTTGGTATTTTGTGCATAATTCTTAATATTAAACTTATGACAAAAGAAGCTATTGTGACTGAAAAACTACGTGCATTAATTGATGAATCATAGCCACTTAAGTTAAATTGAGACATTTACAAGAATTAAAAAATAATTTTATCCACTATTTCATCTGAGGCACATATAAATATGTCTTTTTAATATCATCTGCATGTCAACTTAACATCTTATCTTGATGTTGTAAGCCTCTATCCTCTTTCTATTTACTTGTAAGTATGTTCCCTGGTAAGTGCTACCAATTTGATTTTCTTATTCTGATTGTTCCCATCCCTTATTGTTTGAGTGAAGGCTTAAACTATAGTTTTAATCTCACACTTTGATGTTCTCCTATTTTGCTTTTTCATTTCTATTATAGTACTTTTTAAAAAATCCATTAAACTCCTCTGCATTCTATTTATCCTCCTTTTTCATTGTCTCTTTCTCTTCCCCTGTTTCTGACTCTTGATTCTGCCACTATGTCCCCAAAGAACTACACTCAACCTTCTGTTTTTCTGCTTTGAGCTTTGCTGTGGTTTGTCAAGTGGTGAAGATTGTGTCTTGTAATGAGAACATCTGTGTTCTAATACCAGTATTACCACTTAGGAGTTCTGTGATCTGGGCATTTACCACAAACTTTCTGCTTCTAAGAAATTACACAACAACAGTGCCTACTTTACAGCGCTGCCAGAGAACACATACATTATTGCACTAAGCACTTATATGATACTATATATAAATCACATAGTAAGCACTTCCTAGATTTTCTGTGGTCTCTTCATTTTTGCTTATCTTCATCTTTTCTATCATCACAGGGGAATACTATATTGATATTTTCTATTTGAACCTGTTACTCTTTTCATTCTAAAGGACTATGCCTTTAGGATTGCTAGAGCAGCCTCTCTTCATCCAGTAGGAGAATCATCTCCGTTTTTGAATATTGGTTCTGGGACATTATTAATTTCCTTCAAAGCAAAAATTTTCCTGTCCCAGTTATGGTAAGCTAAATATTACCAGGTGTAGTGCCAGCAAGCTCCCAGTGGTTTTTTCAGGCTTTAATGCTCTTTCTGTGCCAATTGTGGGGCAAGCCCACAGGCTTTAATGCTTTTTCTGTGCCAATTGTGGGGCAAGCCCACAGGCTGGCAAGGCAGGCAGGCCTCCCAAGCCCTGGCAAATCTTTACTTTCTCTTTGAGCTCCCTCTGGCGCCCTCTTGTGGTATTTTCCTCTCATAGCGGTTCTGCCGAAATGGTCCCTGTCTCTGAGTGATGCCATCCCTATAGCCTCAGCCTCATGGCTCAAGAGTGCCCACTTACGCGTGCCTACGCCATACTTCAGATGCCCACCCTCAGGCACATGTGTCCTGTGCCCACGCTCCTAAGTGCCTCCTGCATTCACGGCCGCAGGTGATAGCCAGAGACCAATAGCATAAAAGCCTGACCAACTTCATTTACCCTACACCAGGTCAAATATGCATTTAGCCAACCCACTGTCTATTTCAAGCTACTCAATACTATGAAATCATTAAAACAAGTGCCTAAACCTCACTGCTGCTGTTCAGCTGCTTACAGACTATTATCCTATGATCTATTTGGTCCCTTCTGGAGTATGTGGCAATATTTGGAGACAGCTTGGTTGTCACAATTGGGAGGTAGAAAAGGGTGAAAGGAGGGAGATAGTGGTGGTGGCTTGTTTTCACATCCTAGAATAACTTACGTAGCCTTTCGATTTAGGTTCATTGTACAAGATGTTGTCCAAGCTTAGGACATATTTTTTTTTGTATTTCTTTCCATAATTAATATATTTTATAGCTTATAATTTCAGTTCATATATAATTTCATCAGAGATTGTTTCTCTGACTTACTAGAATGGATGAAGCTTTCCTAAAATATTTTCCCTAGCCTTCCCATATTTTTCCTTCAGAGTATTTATTATAGCAGAATAGTAATTGTAGATATCTGATTTTTTTTGTTTAATAATAGTCTATAATGGGGTACTGCATGACAGCTGGGATATAATTTGCCTTTCATTTTATCTTCATTTTCCTTTTTGACTATTAACTTATGTCAAGACATCCTGCAGATATACATAGGATGCTGAAAAGAATTATTAGGTGAATGAATGAGTGAAAGAGAGAGTGAAGTGTTCTAGACAGAGAAAATAGTGTAACACTGAAAGAAGGGCATGAGTTTCAGAATGGTGTTCTATTATCTCCGGGGCTTTGCACAAATAATGCATAACACAGTGTATTATAATTACCTATTTACTTGCCCTCTCCCTCATTATTGTGAACCTGGAAAGGAGTGTTGCCTTGTTCATTATACCATCAATACTTAGTATAATGTCTGTATCAGAGTCAGGAAAACAAGTAGAAATCATACCAATTATTTTAACAGGAAGAATTTGATACAAAAAGCATTTAGCAGGCATTAGAGAACTGAAAGGCTTCTAGGGTGAGAGTGAGGTTTCATAGATTTAATTATTGCAACAAACAGCTATAACTACCCAAGCCTGAGGGAACAAAAGGAAGTCTATGGTATTCTTAAAACTGCGAAGTCCCATGGAGCTGGGAGTCAGACCTCAGAGGACAAGGAGTCTGTCAGCTCTCCTGGGGAGATGGAACACGTTTGCTTCTGATAGTCTGTGAAAGCTTAAAATTGAAATCACCTGCTCTTACTGCAATTAGCTATCATTGTTAACTGAGAACCATTACAGTGGAGACTGACAGGAATTGGGAACAAAAGGGAATAAATAAGCCCCAGTTCCCCTTCCATCCTTTCCTTCTCACTCTGAAGCCTTGTATTCACAGTCTACTAGAGATCCAGCTGATAAGATAGAAATGTTGTTTGCAGAGTCCCGTGAATAGCATAGCTGGAAGACAAGGGTGGATTTGAAGGTAGAGAAAATAGGTAATTAACACAGCATCCACACTTATTTTAATAGGAAAAATAACCCATGATTTGTCTTGAAAAGAAGCAATTTTCATTTTGTATAAACAAAATTACTCTTCCACTCTCCCCCAAATTATGTAAAGTCCCCATCATCACTCAGTAAGTGCACATCTCGGAGACCATCATAATATCCATCTCCAGACTGTTTTAATTCCTTTTACCTTGATCATAATCATAGTCCCATCTGAATATTTTGTAACTACAGACAATATTGCCAGAAATAATGATGCTTTTATGAAATTATTTAGTAAGACTAAAAGAAAAACAAAAAAAGTTATAGATAAAAACATTATGTCGATAAAGTGTAAGGCAACCAACCCATTCCAGGCAGGTTTATGAACGGTTCTAGCAGCCAGCCACATACTCTTCGCCGGTGTTTGTAGTCGCTGCACTCCTGCGTACACTCCACTCCTCGACACCGCACCACCACCACCCCGCACTCTGCTGCACCACCCTTATAAACCAGTCTCTCAGCTCAGGTGCACCCACCTACGCATGCCCACTCCCTACTCCAGGTGCCCGCCATCAGGCATGCACTCAGGACGGCAGGGTTCTGTCATCTATCCTAATGGCAGGAGGGCAGAAAAGCCTGATACCTTTTACCTTACCCTACAGTCCACCCCCTCAGGGTTTCCTGCCATACAGTCCGTATGTTTCTCTTAGTCTTTATGAACACTGCAGCCATGGCCCACAAAAGCAAATGAAATGCATAACAAAATGACTAAATTCAATTTTCCTAGGGGCGGAAAGACAGAGAAGTTATCGGTACCATCAACGGGAGATCCCTCCCATCTGGCAATATACATGCTAATTTGGCATCTGAGGACAATATTGTCGCTGGCATCAGTGGCCTTCCAGGTCGTGAGTACCACACTCGCTTTGCCAGTGAAGAGGCATCAGTGGGTTCTACATGCAGCAGGAGTGAGAGCTCATAATGGGCCACAGAGTTATTACAAATGTTCCCTTGAGGATTGCCCACTGATCTGCCACCCCAGGGTGGGTAACACGCACCCGTGGCGGCCACTGCGCAGTCACCCATGGTATTATTGTAGAGCAACCCCGATACAAAACGGGGTGCCTGACTGTGGGTCCTCACCCGCACGCTTAAAAGGACTTATCAATGCTCTACTGCAGGCACACGCAAAAGGTTAATGAAAGGTTTATTTACAAGGGAAGGGGAAATGAGGAAATGTACAGCTCTGGGAGAAAAGTGGGAGACAAAGTTTTAAATGAGTCCTACCGGATCCGCCGATCAGGAATCCCAAATGGCGCTCTGAGAGCTGGCCGCGAGCCAGGAGCCGTGAAGCCAGGAGGCGAGCGACAGCGAGCCCCCCAAGGCCCACGTGTCTGGTTTTTATACCCAACCTGGCTGCTTAACTCCACCCTCAGGTCCAGCCACCTTCTCTTTGGTGGTGATGGGATTTGTCTTTCCCAATGTCTTGATGGCTTTAGCCTGGACTGGGAGTGGAGTCCACAAAGCCTGTATGGGATTAGCTCAGGACATCATTTCTCCCTAACATTATCTGTAAACCGGCCTCCAGGCCATGACCCCAAGGGGCTATCAGAGCCACCCAGCGCATGTGGGGAGCCTTCACAGTCCAGGGCCATTCCCAGTCCACAGTCTACCCTGGGTCCACTCCAGTTGGGGCTGGCAATAGGATGTTGCCCTGCTGTCCAAGTCCAGGTTTTAACAAGATGTCTGAAGTCTTTATTTGCAATTGGATGGGAGCAGTGGCATGATGCAGCAACGTCTCCACTGGAGCCAGGCTGCCTTTCCTGCTCCTCTCATTTAATGTCTGCAACACCTCCCCTAGACATCAGCTCTACCCTGCCAGCGTCTGAGTGGGGCAGTGGCTCTTAGTCCTTGCTTCAACAGGCCATTATACCTCTCTATAATCCCTGCAGCTTTGGGATTATAGGGAGTGTGAAACTTCCATTCAACACCCATGTTCTTGGCCCACTGCTGCACCCGGGCTCCTGTAAAATGAGTCCCTTGGTCACTCTCCACTACCAGCGGACGTCCATATGCAGCACATAGGTGTGCCAATGCTGCCAAAACTGCCTTTTGGTCCACATGTGGAGAAGGGAAAGCGGCCAATAACCTGGTAGCAGTGTCCACACAGGTGACCGCATATTGTTGTCCATCGGAGTGAGGTAGTGGTACAATGATGTCAATCTGCCAGCGTGTCAGGGGTACCTGCCCCCGCAACACCTGGCCTGTAGATGCAAAAGGTCTCTGGGGGTAAGTCCTGGAATACACTACACATTGTTCACAAACAGTCTGAATTTTTTTTAAAGTTACAGGTAGACCCCAGGCACGCACAGTGGCCCACATTGTCTTCTGCCCTGCATGGAGCAAGTGTCTGTGTAGCCACTGCGCAACATCCTGCCCTGGAGCAGTTTCAAGCCATCGAACCTGGGCTAGGGTATCTGCCTCATCATTGCCTGGTGAGGCTAATGGGGCATGTCCTGTGACATGATAAACAGTCACCTGCTTCTGATGCCCCAGATCCCATAGATCTTTCCATAGGGCCTGGCCCCACAATGGCCGATGCGTGACTGTCCAGTCATTTAGATTCCACATGGAAATCCACAGTGTCAGACCCCTGCACACAGCCCAGGGGAAGGCTCATGGGCCATCCATACTGCTCACAGTTCAGCCCGTTGGCTGCTCTGTCCTGTCCCGGTTTCAAACCAAATAGTGTCTGTTTCTGGGTGTACAGCCACTGCTGTCCAAGAGTCTGGCTGGCCCCGGCTGGAGACGTCCATATACCAGGCCTCTGCTGGAATCAGTGCTCGACCCTCCTTGTAGGGACTAGCTTCAGGTTCAGCTTCTACACAGGCTTCTGAAGTTGGTTCCATACTGACATATGTCACAGGACCAAGAACCTCCTGCAACTCCACCCTTAAGGAGCTAGTTGACAGGGTGCAGCGCTGTTCTAAGCATGCCCCCACTTCGGCAAAGTGGGTGTTTGAGCAGTACCACTGTGGGGCTTTGTTGTCCAGTCCTGTACCCATCCAGCTATTGGGTAAGTGGTTCTCACTGAGACAGGGGCTGTGGCAGTTATACTTTCAGTGGCTAGTAAGGCTGCATATACCACAGCTAACTGTTTCTCAATTAAGGAATACCTAACCTCAGCCCCCTTCCAGAGTTGGGACCAGAACCCAATAGGCTGTCATAGCCTCTCTGATTTCTGCCAGAGTCCCCACCTGAACCCTTCCTGAGTAACATGCACATCGAGCTCACAGGGTCGGGCTGTGTCAAAAACCTGCAAGGCCTGAGCAGTCTTTGTAGTTCTTTTGGCCGTGGAAAATGCTGTGTTTGCCTCAGCTGACCAATCCTACCTGGCTCCCTTACATATTAACATATACAAGGGTCATAGGAGCTGGGCCATGCGAGGTATAAATGCCCTCCAGTAACCCAGCAGACCCAGAAAGGCTTGCAGCTGCTTCACTGTGGTTGGAGTAGGGTAAGCTTGCACTTTATAGATGACAGCTTCAGGGATAACCTTTGTCTTACCCGACCAAACAACTCCCAGGAACTTAATTGACAGTCCAGGCCCCTGCAGTTTGCTTTCGTTGATTGCCCAGCCGCATGTTTTCAGGTGTGTTAATAAGAGAGGTACTGCCTTTTCCAGATCTGTAAGAGTCACTTGTCAATAAAATATCATATATAATGGTATAAACACACTGAAGATGGCCTTTCCCACTGGGCCAGATCTGCTGCCACCAGCCCATGACACAGAGTAGGGCTGTGCAGGTATCCCTGTGGCAGCACAGTAAATGTCCATTGCCGGCCTTCCCAGGTGAAGGCGAACTGGTCTTGACTTCCTGGGGCTATATCTATCGAAAAAAAAAGCATTTGCCAGATCGGCTACAAAATGATACATTCCCAGCTAGTGGCTCAGACGATCCATCAAATCTGCCACTGAAGGCACTGCAGCATGCAAGGAGGGAACTACCTTATTCAATTCACGATAATCTACTGTCATGCGCCAAGAGCCATCGGGCTTCTTCACCGGCCACACCCGTGAATTGTCGGGGCTGTGGGCAGTACGCACAATGCCCACTTTCTCCAGCTCTGATATTGTGCCTGTAATTTCTTTGTAGCCTCCGGGCAACCGATATTGCTTGGTATTAGTCATTCGCCTAGGGACTGGCAGTTGTAGGGGCGGATGCTTAGTGTGTCCTCTCACCACTGCCTTTACCACACGCACTCTAAGGCGAAACTCTCCGACTGTGGTTTCTAGCCATATGCCACGTAGTACATCCACTCCCAGGATGTACTCCAGGATGGGCGATTATACATATACTTAATACTCTTTCAGGGGTAATCGTCCAATCCCCAGAGATAGTCTTACTGCTGTCACTTTGACTCTGGCCTCCATAGCCATCAATATAACAAGTAGACCCATGAAATCTTTCTGGATTTCCATAGAGCAGAGTACATTCTGCTCCTGTGTCTACCAAAGCTAAAACCCTTTGACCGTTAGTCGGGGACCAGTGGATGGCAAGCTCCATATGTGGCCTCCGGTCCCCACCCATCCCCTGTGGACAGGTTCCTTGGCCCTCACCCTATTCAAAGGATATCAGGCCATCACCCGAGGACGGGGTTGGCAGCAAGTGGTCTTCCAGGCGCAGGGCGCGTGCCTGAGGCCTGGGGCTTCCAGGCTCCCCCTGAGCAGCAGTCCTTCTCATGGGTGTGAACCTCTGGTCTTCTCGCAGCTGCTGCCATAATTCCAGCAAATATGCATTGGGCTGCGCGGGTATTTTAGTGCTATCTACACCTGCTCTTACTAAGTCCGTCCACATTTGGTTACGGGTGACTTTTATAGGATCTGTGATGCCGAGAGGCCTCCTTGCCCTCCTTAACATTCCTTTTGACCTTTCAGAAACTACCCGTATTCCTTTCTGAGAGCGCTGGCTCTCAACTTCACCCAAGCTGGCTATCATTGTGGTGACGTCATGTATCTGACATCCCACATGGGGTGCTAGAACTGCCAGGAGGGATCCAAATGAGGATGAGGGGGCATTCTTTAATACCAAGTCTCTCACCCCTGCTGTGAAACGCTCGTCGTCAGGACCACGGGTATTCACATTAAACATGGCCTGCCGCACCCCAATTCCCGAAGTACCTGCACCAGCTCGGCATACGTCTGCCATCCGCTTCCTGTCTCCAGCACGTCTCCTGCCTCAGCCCAGACTGTCCGTATGGCAGCCATTATCCACTCCAGGAGGGTGTGGTCGCCCTGGCCACACCGCCGGCTGTTCTGCAGCCTCTGTCGCAAGGATGGGTGTGAAGTCACGGAGGCCAGTCTCTCCATCTCTTGAGCCATGCAAATACTCCCATCCACCCCCAGGTCCCATAAACGTAGCAGCCAGGCTGCCAAGGGTTCCCCTGGTTTCTGGCGGAACTGTTTGCCCAAGTCCACCAGTTCCACCTGGGTGTATGGTCGATAGGTAGTTAATTCCATCATCTGTGGTGGTCCCGCAGCCAGACCCCCTGGGGCCATGGGTCGCTGCCGCTTCATTTTCTGAGTCACTACCGGGTGGGCCCGGAGCATAGGACTAGCCTCCTCCTCCTCGCCAGAGGAGTCCGGCATCTCCGGGGTCGCGGGTTGGTTTGCCAACGCCGCTTGAGGGTCAGGCAAAGGGCCAGCCTCCCTCTCCTTCCTTCCTGAGACAGAGTATGGCATCTCCGGAAGGGTGGGTCGGTTTCTCCGAACATCTTCCTCCAGAATCCTCAAATGTTGTTGCCGTATCCGCATCTCTTCCTTCATCTCATCCCGTCCTTGCTGGATCCTAGATTGCTCTTTCTGCCTGGACTCTCGCAGAGCTGTGAGAAACACCCATCCCACGGCTCCTGCCGCCTCGCAGGCCCTGCATGCATTCAGGGTTTCTTCTGTTTCATACAGGGCCTCTTCCAACTGCCCCGGGGGTCCATCTACCTCTGGCCATTCCTGGGGAGGTGCCCACTGGGCGAGTGGGTCGGCCACTGAGTACCATCTGCTCGTGGCCGGCCACCCAGCCATCCCTCCCCAGGTTCCAAAGGGTTTCGTCTGCGTAGAGCCATCCTGCTTCGAACCGTCCTGCCATCTATGCCAGTTGTAAGGCAACCAACCCATTCCAGGCAGGTTTATGAACGGTTCTAGCAGCCACATGCTCTTGCCAGTGTTTGTAGTCGCCACTTTCCTCCGTACACTCCACTCCTCCACGCTGGACGCCGCACCACCACCACCCCGCACTCTGCTGCACCACCCTTATAAACCAGTCTCTCAGCTCAGGTGTACCCACCTACGCATGCCCACATCCTCCTCCAGGTGCCCGCCATCAGGCATGCACTCAGGACCGCAGGGATCCGACATCCATCCTAATGGCGGGAGGGCAGAAAAGCCTGATATCTTTTACCTACCCTACATAAAGCCATATAAAAAACCAAGGAAAATAACTGGAACAGTTCTCATTATTGTAAATGGTCATAGATCCATAGTTTAATCTGCCACTACCCACACCATGGTTTTTCCCCCTTTTTTAAAATATGATTTGTTTATTTATGTATTTTTAGGTAACATTGGTTTAGAACGTTGTATATGATTCAGAGGTACAGGTTCCACCTCTTCATATATATGTGACTGTACCACATCCACAACCAAAGCACCCAAAATCTTCCACTATAGTCCATTGTGAAGAAAGAAACTTCCACAGATTCTTGATCCATTCATCTGTTGGAGGGCACTTAGTTCTAGGACTTGACAATTGTGGACAGTGCTGCTATGAACATAGGCTTACATAAATCATTTCATATTAGAGTTTTCATGTCTTTAGGATAAATATCGAAGAGAGGTATTTCTGGATCATATGTAATTGTAATTCCCTCCTTCCTCCCAACACTCAGCCTTCCCTCTGGAGTTTTTTTGTTTTAATTTGGTCTGTTATTTTGTTTCATTTCTCTATATTCTACATGTAAATGGTCATCTTATATTTGTCTTTCTCCTTCTGACTTATGTTTTTTAGCATAAACCCCTCCAGTTCATCTATATCGTGGCAAGTGACAAGATTTCATCTTCCTCTATAGCTGAGTAATATTCCATTGTGTATATATACCACATCTTCTTAATCCACTCATCTGTCATTGTGGACATAATTTGTCTTATGTAAATAGTGCTACAATTAACATAGGAGTGACTACATCCCTTAAAATTTGTCTTTTTTCATTCTTTGGATCGGTACCAAGCAGTAGGATTGCTGGATCATATAGCAGATGTATTTTTAACATTTTGAGAAACTATGATGCTTTTTTCCCTAGGGACTAGACCAATCTACATTTCCATCAGAATTGTATGAGGATTCCTTTTTTTCTACATCTTTACAAACACTTGTTGCTTCTTGTTTTTTGATATGGGCCTGTCTCATATCATTGTCTTTTGATTTGGTATCTCATTGTCTTTTGGTTTGCATTTCCCCAACAATAAATGATAATGAGCATTGTTTCATGTGCCTGTTAGCCATCTGTATATCTTCATGGACAAGTATCTATTCAGGTTTTTGGCCCATTAATTGACTGGGATTTATGTTTTCTTTTGTTGAGCTGTATGAGTACTTTTGCTCATATATAAGAACTCAGTAGTTCTTTACCTGCTGGAATGACACAAATATTCATTCCTGAAGAAACTGAATCCTTAATGGTACTTACTTTGTTTGTTTGCTATAAATTTGTATTAACTTTTACTATTGAACATTAAAGTACTAAGAGGCACCCTGTAGATAATACAGACATAATTCTCCAAAACCCCCTATTGAGTAACAGCAATACTATTTTCCCTTAAAATCTTAATCAATCAACAAGCCAATAGAGCAACCTTCTTCTTTTTCTGCTGGTTCAAGATCATAAAGCAACAGTATCAAATAAAAACAAAAGTGCCAATAGTTAAGTGGCAGATTCACATTCCAGTTTAATGGAACAATAATGTGTCCTCTCTAAAGTATTCCTCTTAGGAAGCATGATCTCTACAAGAGCAGAACTCAAACTGGGAATTAAATGGAGGGAAAAATGGCATTGATATTAAGTGTAATCATGAAAGAAACCACTTTCATTGTTACTACATCATGCCCAGACCAATATAGTTTGCCTCAAATCTTTGTTGTTGACACAGTCTATCCTGCTTTCTTAGGGATAGAACCCATCCTTCCCTGATGTACCTCCCAGCTAGCATTCATTGGTTGAGTCTTCAAAAGGCATTTACTTATTCCACTAAGCTAGTTGCTTATAGTAATGGTGCTTGTGGTAAGACCTATGAATTCTGTCATCATGACCCCATCACTATTTATGATATGAAATATGTTCCTTGTATATATAATACCATATTGGTGAAAGAAGCAGTTGATGAATTCATGGATGGTATTCCTAGAAGTGCTGTAGGCAAGAAATTCCAATAATAGTCACAATATATTTCTTGGCCCACCCAGGGAGACCCACTACACTGGTCTGAGGAATGCCCCAGCCACTGTACCCACCACCTGGTTAAAAACCCAGAATAGTGGGAAAGGGAGACTCATGCACAAAAGAAGCCCCATCTACAGCAGAACAAAACCAAAAGCAAACAAAGGTTAAAAAGAAAAACACAAACAACTCCTCAGGGGAACAATAGAATATAGAGGAGAAATGTTTCCTGTTTACAGAACCCAACAACACAGACATGGAAGAGCTTTTATTTCTCTCCTATAACAAATTCAAAATTTCCATAATCAAGAAAATCAAAGAATTAGAACAACACAAAGAAAACACTATGCATTTCTCTTCCTTGGACAATAAATAAATGTCACCCCATGATACAATTTGACCATTGTAATAAGGCCTCACCAGAAAATGGCCCCACAAGAGAAAATGTTTTCCTCTGCTGTGTATAGGATGAGAAGTAGTGTACCTCACATTGCTAACATTGTGAAATTGTTTATTTGGGCTCATTGTGTAAGCACAGGATGTCTTATAAAAAAGAATTTATGCACAGTATGTTTTATTTTGTCCATCTGATTATTGAAAGATTCCTCCATAGAGAATACCCTTTAGAACAAAAATATCTTCACAATCTCTAGTCCTTCTTAGATTTATATCCCAATATTTCTTCCTCAGAACTCCTTGCTAACCAGTTTCCCAATCCTATTCTTTCCAAGTCCTTGATCATGCATCCAGGCTGTGAACAAATGCTCATGAATCTATGTCAATCTTTTCTTACAGTAATTTCTCAGTCCAAATTAAATAGAAAACAAAATGTACTGCTTGAATTCTTACCCACTGGAAAGATTTATTTTCCTTACTGTCCTTCAGGATCACTCTAGATTAGAATGTTTTTCTACATCTACTCAGTTACAGTTAGAACCATTGTAAAATGTAGACTATAAATCAAGAATGGAATATATTTTTTTCTTCCTCAGTTATCTACCATAGGACACTATCCATGAAACCATAAGACTGGATTAAGGAAGATAGACATAATCACTGGAGTTGATATTGCTGTAGTATGAGGTGCTGGTATTTGCAAATAGTATATACTTTCAAATTTTTCCTAAATTTAATTTATATTCTACTACTTACACTTGCTGATATATTGCTTATCCATAAACACATGATTATAGTTTGGTGGAAATACAATGGTCAGATCATGATGAATATTTCAGATCACTTAATAATTGATTTCCTGTAATTAAGCTTATATGACTACCAGTGTTGTTTAGATGGCCAGGACCATTTCTCCAAAAAGACACTAGTTATCAGCAGAAGAAATTAATTTGGTCTCAGAGTGTAGATCTGTATTTACTGTCTTATCGGGCAATTCCAAAAACTTCATACAATATTTATTTTTTTCACAAAAATTATGAATATTACTGGATATCCTTTCAGTCTCTAATAGGGATGAATAAAACTAGAAATTATTCTTTTAAAGAATAGTCATTTTTTTTCTTTTTTTTTTAAAGATTTATTTATTTATACAAGAACCGGGGTACAGGCCGGGGTACGGGAGGGTGAGAGGATTTACCAGAGACAGAGTGGAGAACACAACAGGCAGACTGACAAAATACACTGCTGAGGAGAGCAGCGGGCAAGAAAGGAGAGGTCTGCTGCGCCATGTGGGCTTCTCGCCAGCCAGCCGGGATTGAACCCACGCTGCAGACGCTGCTGACAGCTTCACAGTGCAGCACTCAAACACCTGCGCCACCAGGGAGGCCCAGAATAGTCATTTTCTAAAGATCATATGCACTTACATGTAAGTCCCAGAGATCTATGATATTATTTTTGCAAGTTTCAATAATATCTATATTTAACACAGCAACTGTGGGTCTTACTAGATATCTTTCCACTGCATTCTAGATGTGCTATTAGCCTTCTTTCATTCTCATCCATATCAAGGGATCACCATATTATCACAATAGAAGACTTTAAAACATATTTCTCAGAAATCAACAGATCATGTATAATCAACAATACCATTATAAATATTTAACAACATAATGTACAAGCCAGATGGAACAGTATATAGGCTTTTTTTTTTTTTGCAAGCAAAAAGGTATTTTCAGTTAAATCAAAATACAAATCTGATGAGAATATAAACCGCTACCACGTGCATGTGCTTGCTCATGCATGCACACCCACACACACCCACACACACTCTGAATAAAGTTGTAATAAAAAGAAACTGATACTTGTTATCTTTTACTATATTTTGCTGGAATTGCATACCAAAATTTTATTTATGTTTGTTTAGTCAGAGATTAAGATATATATATATATATGGAGAGAGAGCAAGAACACTATTATACAACACACAAACAAAACAGGTCATCTTCTCTTGTCATATACTTCATTCAGTAATGTAATTAAGATGAAAATAGGGGCCTCCCTGGTGGTGCAAGGGGTTAAGCACAGCACTTTGAAGCTATCCGCAGCCTCTGCAATACAAGTTCGATCCCAGGCAGCCAGGAAGCAACAAACTTAGTGCAGCAGACCTCTCTTGACTTGCCCACTGCTCCCCTCAGCAGTGTATTTCAGTCAGTCTGCCTGTTCTGCTCCCCACTCTGTCTCTGGTGAATCCTTTCACTCCCCACATCTCTGGCCTGTATCCCAGTTCTTGGATGCATAAATAAATCTTTTAAAAAAAAGATGAAAATAACATGGGTGAAAATAACATGGGTGAGTAAAGGCCAATGGGGAAAGTGACTGCAACTTTTCCAAGTGGAAAGATTTAGGGATGCCCTAGAGGCAACTTTCATGTTTGCAGTGTATGAGGAACATATATAAAAACTGATAAAGATATTTAATAAGTCTTACTGAAATATGGTTGATGGAGTTTAAGAAAGACAAGCAACATTTTGAGTTTTTTAAAAAACATTATTTAAGCTGCACAGACTATGTTCTCTTGACTTAGGTTGTATTGCTGCACTGAAGCAGAAGAGTTGCAGATTATAAGAATATCAGTGAAAAAATTTAGAATCAAAATAAGTGTTTTGTGGATGAGTAAATGTACTCACTTATTAAATAAATAGTCATTAAATCTTGATTCTATCCTAAGTACTGTTATAGGTGAAGAGACACAGAATTTGCTTAGGATATTGAATTTCCTTAGATAGATGATTCACTGAATGTAGGGGAAGCAAAGAAAAATGTGGCAAGAGACGTGTCATCAAAATATCATAAAAAGAAAAAAAAGAGCTTTGAGGAACCTTTGTGTAAAGGTTACAAGAGAATTACAGCAGAGATTGTAGAAATAGTCTAGGCTTTAGTGAGGTTTTCTAATCCTTCTTTTAAGCAAAGGAATTCTGCCACATTGTGTGATTTTTCAGCAATAATGCTTACATGAAGCAGTATGTATGCATATATACAGGATACTCCAAAATCAGTATTTTTTCAGGAAGTATAAAAGTAAACTGCTTAATAACAAATGCAAATAAATTATTATAATGCTGAAACATAGTATCTAAACTGGATAATAAGTAGAAAGACGAGATGTACGAGATGTATGCTGAGGGCTTTACTGAAATGGGGGAACTTCTGACCATATTTTGATGGGGTTATTTGTTCTTTTGTTGTTGTTGCTGAGTTGTGTGAATTTTTATATTGGCCACATGTTGGATGCATGATATGTAAATATTTTCTCCTATTCAGAATCACTTTTCATTTTAATGATTTTTTTTTTGTGTGTAGAAACTTTTTAGTTTGCTCTAGTCCCATTTGTGTATTCTTCTTCTCATTTCCCACACCTTTGGATTTGACAGCCTGAAGACATTACTGAAACCAAATGGAGTATACCAAGTATTTCATGGTTTCAGGCCTTATGTGTAAGTCTTTCAAAGTGGTTTGAACTAATTTTTTTTTTAAGATTTATGCATACAAGAACTGGGGTGTAGGCCACAGGTGTGGGGAGTGAGACAGTTTAGCAGAGACAGATTGGAGAGAAGAACAGGCAGATCTACTGAAATAAACTGCTGAGGGGAGCAGCAGGTGAGACAGGAGAGGTCTGCTGCGCCTGTCATCTTCTCAGTTCTGTGTATATAAGGTAGTCTTTTTTCTGTTCTTATATATTCATGATTATTGATTATTATGTTCCAAAGAAGTGAATTTTTGCAGTAAAATATAATGATCAGAATTCGACACAGTACATAGTGGCATTATTATTTTATACATGTTATATATTAGTTGTTGCAAAATATCAATGAGAAAAAGAAAAGAACACTGGATAACATTTAAATACCAAATTTAATTAAATATTCTATTGGCAAATGATCTACAAAACACTAGAATTTCAAATCAAGTAAAACTTGTTCATGTCACAGGAAAGAAAAGCAGAAAAAAGGTAAAAACAAAAGCTTGTATTCTTTTATTTCATGCATTTGCCTGATTGCCTTTAAACATCTAATGTCTGCTTTTATGTCAGTTTATAACTTAACTGTTTCAAATAACTGATGTTTTTAAGTGGCTCTATATGAAAATACTTGCATAAAAATTCATGCAAGTTATTTATATCTCATTTCTACTTTTTGTTATTCATTTTTATTCTTTAATTATAAAACTAAAATTAATGGTTAATGTCTTGTAATATTCAGTATTTTAAAAACATACGCTGGGAGGACTAAATTTTACTATGCTCCTTCGATGTGTCATAATGGGATATGACAAAGCTCTTCCACATAGAAATGACATTCAAGTAGGTGTGGATTTCATTGCCATTCTTACACTTGACTTATTGAAGTATTGATTCAGTAATCACGACAACAGATTTTTAATGTCCAGATAATGAAATGCCATTATGTTTTTTTCCAACCACATTATTTAATATGGCTTTCAAATGTGGTGGTACACCCATAAAAAGGAATTAACGTGTGTATAATTAAATCTCTTCCTACTTGTCATTGGTTTAGTCAACAAAATTTCTTTAAAAGGAAGTAAAACGGGAGAGTGTTAGAGCATCTGTAGTGATGTGAGTTGATGCAAAGATGGTAGGGCATGAGGCAGAAACATGAAAAGAATCCAGGATTAGTGTTAATCCACTAATATAAACTGATATGGTGACTCAGAATATCTATTAACATTGAAAAAGATCTTCACAGTTGGGTGACTATGAGAAAAAAACTAATTTGCTTTAAGATCAAAGGAAAATAATTGAAAAGATGCAAACTGTAACATTTAATATTGAAAATGATTTAGAAAATGGTATATGAAAGTGGCTTTTATTGGAATTTCTATTAATTTTCTATTTGAAAATACAAGGAAAGTTGTCTGGGGTAGGTTACAAATGATATCTAACTTACTAAGTAAATAAAAAGTTCTTGTAATATTTAATCAAGATTATTTTCAGTTTTATAGTTACATATGTTCTCATTTTTATATTTCCATGCCACAAATCTAAATAATGCTACCAAGGCATAGCCACAACTAACACATATATGTCACTTGTAAGACCAGCACACACGTAATAAGCATAAGAGACACTATTCTTCAGTTGAAGAGAATTTTAAAAATATGCATTCAGTTTTCAGAAAAAGTTACAAAACTTTTACAAGAAATCAGCAAAGCTTACCAGTTAAGTATTTTCAATGTCATCATAAGTAGTAGAAAATCAATGAGAAATGGTGCCCTCATTTGATCTTTCAGTTTCATAGTATTAATTTTTCAAAAAGTCTGCTTATTTTATTATTTTCATCTTACTTCCAAATCAATATGTTTACATTGATTGCATCTTTACAAAATCTCTTTTATTTCAAGTCTTCAGTGAATATAAAATATAAATTATTTTTATATGTTTGAAAAGATTGTTCATTGGATAAAAGGATAAAAACAAAAACACTGACTACAACAATTAAAATACAGGGAAAAAAAAAAAAAACATTGCCTGAATTAGAAAGTAAGGATATCAGTCAACAATAGAGAAAATTTAACAACCATATAGAAACGTGCAAAGTTAAAATAGACTTTAAATCTTTTCTTAATTATACATTCATAATATTCTTCATGTTTATCCATTTCACTTTCAAATGTGCTTTATTTTCCTGCAGGGACTTACAAATTTTATACCATAATTTGTATTTCCTTTTAATTATTTCTTTCTTTCTTGGTTAAACAGAATTTAAAAGTCAAAACCCATTCTTTGATCTTTGCAGTGCAACTGTTCCAAGTAACAGAAATTTACTAAGTAAATAACAAGTACTTATAATATTTAATCATGATTACTTTCAGTTTTATAGTTACATATTTTCTTGTTTTTATATTTCTATGCCACAAATCTAAATAAGGTCACCAAGGCATGGCCACAACCAACACATGTATGTCACTTGCATGTCACATATGCATGTATGTCACAAAGATGTGACATTGAACTAACCTAAGCAAAAAAAGAAAGTGTGTATTTGTGTTTTAAAGTTATATGTATTGGGGTAATGTCGATTTATATCACAGTATATCCCTTAGGGGTACAGGTTTATACCTCTGCAAATATGTTACTTCACCATATCCACTACAAAAGCCTCAATAATCATCCATTAGACAGTCCTCTGTCCTTTGCTCCCACCCACCACATTCTCCTTCTGGTAGCCTTAGTCGTAGTCCAATGTGTTCTTTCCTTTCCTGTTCTTCCCCTGAGAAAAAGTGTTTGTGTGTTAGATCCGAAAATTACAGAATGGATGCTGACTCTAGAGGGAGCAACAAGTAGGGGCAAATATCACGTCTGCTCTCCTCTCTGCTTTTCTCTGTGCATGCAGACTTCTTTCTGTCCTAGTAGAGATAGAATTCCTTGTTGAGGAAATTGTGACTAGCAAGTTGAATGTCACCTTTAGCACTCTACAGAAAATATCCTCTACTCCCACCTCCTGATCTAAGGATCCAGAGGTCTTGATGACTTCCTATCCTTAGGCCAGTCACTTTCCCTATGGGTAAGCAGTTGGAAATAGTGGGAAGACATGTAAGAATGCCAATGGTAAGAAGAGTGGAGTAACCAGAGCTGACTTAGGTGAAAGAAGTCATAATAAAATGGAATGGATCTCAAGTTATATACTTCATCAATCTGGTCAAATAAGGTTATTAACAACAATAGCTTAAACAAAATGGAAAGTTTTAACTTATGCATTTCCCTAAGAGATATTTTTTTTCACATCTTCTCTGTACTTTCTCTTTTTTTTTCCATTTTTTTTAAATTTTATGTATTCTATATCATTTTTCATTTTTGCACAATGTATGCATATTCATCTTGGTTGTAGTCCCCATACAATTCCCACCCCCTTGTTTTGATCCTACTCCTTCCTCCCCCATGTAGTGTGTCTCTGGTTTATAGTTGCTTGTTGATTTTGATTTTTACTTTACCCAAATGTTGATTGGAGTTTTACTTTACCCAAATGTTGATTTTGATTTTTACTTTGCCCAAATGCCCTAAAATAGATGACTGGATCAAGAACATGTGATCCATATACACAATGGGATATTACTCAGCAATCAAAAAAGATAAAACTCATGCAATTTGCAGCAACATGGATAAAGCTGGAAGGGATCATGCTCAGCGAAATAAGCCAGAAAGAAAAAGAAAAATACCAGATGGTCTCACGCATAGCAGGAATTTAGAAAACCTAAATAAGGGACCAGGAAAAAGCCTAAGAGATAGTTTTTTTAATGGTCTATATGCTTTTAGCATAATGTTACAGGGATGTGATAAGTTCCTGACTCCTACCCTTTTTCTTTTACTCACTTGTTTTAAAGGCTTAATTGTTAATCTTAGGAAAGAGAAGAGTGATGTCAGTGGGTTGATTCCACAGCTCACCTGAATAACAGGGTGAATTATTATTAATAAAATTTGGGCATGAATGCTATTCCTCTCCCAATTTTCCCATTACTTCCAAATTTTCTGAGATCAAATCAAAAAAGGGCAAATTCTTCTAAAGCTTGAATAAAATTAGATTTTATGATTTTAAGATTGCAAATTAAGAGAACATCTATAGTTGAATCTAAATATTTTTCTCCTTTTTCTTCTCATTCTTTCTTACGATATACACATCCTTCTCATAACAGTAGCACCATTATCTAAAGAATAAGCCCAAATGCCTGCCATTTGAATAGCTTCTGCATTTATAATAGCAGGACACAGATCCCAGTCCAATTAGCAATGCTTTTGTTGTCCCAAGCTTTCCCTGTTCAAGAACGAATTCTTCTCTTGCATTCTCCAGGGATACTACTCTCTCCTCATTCCTATCTGTTCATGCCAGAATGACTTGGGAAAATTTTGTTTTCATTCTCACCTTTCATGATAATGCTGATATTCGAGCAAACTGTGCTCACCAGACTTTTCCGAACATGCTAAATCACTATAATTCTGAGCAGCACTGGAGTCCCCTTGAGACTTGGGGAGATGGCATCTTCTCCAGTGCTGTTCACACTTTTTGAGATCTCCACTTGAGGCTTCTGCCTAGAGTATGTTATGTAATCTCTTCAATAACTGCATTAACTTCCTGCACCCATCCTGTAACAAACCTATTATGGAAGCTAAAGGAGGGAATGTAAGCCTTAGTATTTACTTTGTCTTATTCTCACAGCTAGTCTCCATATGGAAAAGTTTCCCTTCTCAAATAACTGTCAAATAAAGGTTCTATACTAATGTTTCCTCTATTCAAATACTTCTAGGAATAGAAGTAGATACCACCTCCATAAGCAAAAGCTTGGCCTTTGCTCACTAGGTAAAAACACCTTGTTACAAGAAAGTAATTCTCATTTAACTGCACCACAGGATGCCCAAATATAATTTCTCTACCATCTACATTTGTATCCAATTGATAATTATTATATTCACTATAAAATTTGTTTGAAATGCCTGTGATACTTCCATTACTAAAAATATTCATTTATTCATTTATGATTATGCACAATTCACAACTTTAGGAAAATCAGCATAGGAAAGATTTTACAATATTGGGCAACAACAACAAAAAAATGGAATGATCACACAACAATCAAGTGAAAACCACTGATACTATACCAGTAATCTATTTCCTAAATAAATATACTCTAAATCAGGATTGTATAGATTCTGTGTGCTACAACTAGAAGATGCTGCATTATGGTAGTTTTCAGGAAAAGAAACTATTTATGTGATCTCTATTTCAGGAACCAGAGACATGGTAGAAATTTGAGGTTAGTTAATTCCAGCTGTCATTAAGCATACTTTTTAATTCACTGTTTGAGGATGGAGGAAGGAAAGAAATGAAATTACAGCCAATTTGACAATAACATTGTCAAACCAAAGCCAAGTTCAACCCTACTAACTTTATAGAGCTAACTTCTATGATTTTTAACTGCAGCTAAATATTGCTTTATTTTATAATTTTTTAAAATTTATAACTAAACTTAGTGCATGAGTGTACAGCATATTCTTGAATAACTTTTCATTCAGCATCATTTCTTTATAAAATTGATGAGAAAAAAAATCCCAACCAACATTGAACAAAATGACATATTTAGGAAGCTACTTTCATTATAGAAATAATTTTATTTTGCAAAATTACAGTTTTCAAGAAGAACCTACTGATGATAATAATTGAACATTTATTGTATCTTGTCTTTTTTTCACTTTTACATACATATCTTAGTCTGCATTTATTTTTTTCTTAAAAGCTATTTTTATACCAAATAGTTCTGCATTGGACTGGCCAATAATTTACCAACTGGAAATAAATATTAATTTCAGTGTGAAAATATTCATGATAAGAGCTTTTCTGGGCCTCCCTGGTGGCGCAGCGGTTGAGCGCTGGGTTGCGAAGCTGCCCGCGGCCTCTGCGGCGCCGGTTCGATCCCCGGCTGCTCCCCGGCCACCAGAGGAGGGTCCCACATGGCGCGCAGACCTCTCCTGCCGCCCACTGCTCCCCTTAGCAGTGTACTTCGGTCCTTCTGCCTGCTCTGCTCCCCGCTCTGGCTCTGGTGAATTCTCTCACCCTCCCGCACTTCTGACTGTACCCAGTGCATGTATAAACAAAACAAACAAACAAATAAATAAATAAATAAAACATGCCTCTATTAAAAAAAAAAAAAAGAGCTTTTCTAACAACAACAAAAATACTTTTTATCAATTTATCACCTAGTAACTGACAGTCTATAATTACAGGGAGGTTTCCTTTCTTCATATGTTCTGCAAATTTTGAGGTGATGCTCATGTGCTGGAGGTTTATTTTCCTGTTTCCTGTCTCCCTTAGTTGTTATTGTGTTTCTCTGTTATTGGTAGATGTATATGTGTGGTTGGGAGAGAAATTCATCTTTAAATCATTACAGCTAGAGGCAGAGAAGCAAATTTCAAATATGTGTAACTCCAAGCCTTTTCTTTGATTTTCTCAGAGAGATTTCTACTTACAAAAAGACATTCAATTGTTAATACAACTTTACTGAAGGTTTAAAGTAACAGAGTTATTTTGGCTTTACAGGAACAAAAATCCATAAATATAAAATATTTGTTATTCATGTTTCTAAGCCCTTTCGTAGTCCCTTGAATCTTAACCTTATCATATAGAGGGTATGTTTGGGTCATTTATAATTCCTATATTCTCTATTTTCCAAGTCCTCTCCTTTCAGACCTATTTGGAGGAACATAGTACTCTGATTATTTCAGGCAATTTCACTTTTCATTATATAATGTACTTGGGGCCCACTTTTGCTAACCAAATGATTCATTAGTGTGTTAAGCTAACCAAGACCTTTTGAATCACTAAAGCTTATTAAAATTCTACATTGGAAATGCATCAGTATTTTGTGGTTGTATTTCTAGCAATATTTGTAAGTGGAAAGAGCATTATGGAAATTTGTTTCCTACTGGTAAGAATTACACTGCTAACATTACACTCATCTTAAAGGGCTATGCCATCTAAAGTCATTTGTAAAAAATTAATAAATAGTGCTTCCTTCCTACATTACAATATGATAACTGTAAAGGAACAGATTTCCAAAAATTGCATGTGCGTTAAGTAGTTTTTGCAGCTTCAATTGAAACAGGGTGGTCCCCAGGAAAAGTGGAGGTTCCAGGTTCCCTGCCCCACCTAAGGGAGGGTGGAGCTGAGCAGGAAGAGAAGAAGCTGGGGAGGAGACTGGGGAAGAAAGGAAGCAGGATGGAGAGCAAGAATCAGAACTGGAGGAGGTACATGGAGCAGAAAGACACGTGAAGAAACTGCACTTGCTTCTTGGTTGAAATAGATGTGGGTGAGAGCCTCTGGGAAGGTTAACAATGGCAGCTTTAATCTTGATTTTGATTTTGCTCTTTTTCTCCCAGACTTATCTGGCTGTTTCTGCCCTTTTCCTATGGTTCCCCACCAGGAGGTGCCTTAGACTTGTGACAGGCTTCCTGGCCCCTGTGGCCTTGCTGTTTGGCTGGATATTTACCCACGACGGGATGGGTAACTTGGGATGTTTGATTTGGAAACTATATTCTTCCCTTTTCTTCCTCCTTTCTGTATTGCACACTAAGTGTATTAAAGTTCCTTTCCATTAAAGGTCTTATTTGTTTTGTCTTGATGTGACAGATGGCAGAACCTATTTAGAGCAGGCAGGTTTGGAGGTTCTGCGGTGCCCCTCTCTCTGCCCTGTAACACAATAGGCACTGACATTTAATAGTAATTATTTCTAAGGTTTTCTTACATAAATTGTATGGGGACTATAACCAAGATAAAAATGTATACATTGTGCAAAAATGAAAAATGATGAAATGTATAAAATAAAAAAAGATTAAAGCTCTCTTGAAATATTTATTATTAAGTATATAATGCAAGCTTTTGATAATTTTAATAACATATTTCTAGAAGAAAAATTCTTAAAGGTAAAATTGATTTCTCCATGATTACATTCTTAAATTTAAAATATTTGCTTTATGAAAGTTATTTCTATAACAGAGTAAGATTGAAACTGGAAATGCTGTAGCAAAAAATAGTAAATCAAGGGTAGAATGGAACAAAACATGTTGGTAGTACTCAAAGGTGAGTAATTTGTGCTGATTAGATGTACTCTTGAAGAAGTTGCTTTTACTATGAAACACTATTCCATGAAAATAGAAAAGCTTTCCTGTATTATATCTTATACAGTTAGTATACTCCAGAGCTCTTTTATTTATAAACTAGAGACATACTCCAAGTATATTAAGAAAATTGGAACATTTTGTTTTGTTTTCAGTGAAAGAAGGCACTGAAGTCCTATCAGTAGGATATAATCCTAGAATAATCTGGACTATGTCACTACATAATGTGTGAAAAGCATTAATGAACTATGCTCTCCCCATGACTGAATGTTACGCAATGCAGGTGCAGTTAGTACTGTAATAACAATAGAAAAATACCAGGTATTGTCTACTAGTGTTTCACTCACCAGGCAAAAGTGACTTGGTTTGGGGAAGAATAAGATTCATGAAGTTTGATATGATTTCAACTTCAAAGTACTCACTTGCTTGGGAAATTTAGGTTTTATTTTCCTACATGACACAATTAAAATAAAAAGGATTGTGGAATTAAAAATAACAAGATAATAATATAACTTATAACATTTGTAATCCCTTTTAATAGAGGACTGATTTCTAAAACAATTCAATAGTAAGAAATATACTAGTCTATATTTTATTTTTTGAAATTGTTTTTATGTTTGTTTCTTGTTTCAAGTCTCTTGTTGTAACCATATATTAAAATTGAGATGGTAACATGCTTTGCAATACATTTGATTTAACCATTTCAATATGCCACTAATAATATTATAAATAATACCAATAATAATGGTTAACTCTACTATAGTATTTAGCATATGCCAAGCAGTATTCCAGGAATATAAATGTATTGATTTATGTAATCCTCACAGCAATTTAGGAGATAGACTTATTTAACCCCATTTAACTAAAGTGAAGCTGAGGCAGCAAGAATTAAAATAATTTATCCAAGTTCACATGACTAGTCTGTGGTAGAAGCAGCCTTGAACTGAAAAATTGAGTAATTAACTATTCTGCATATGGCCTCCTACTTAACTAGTTACAAATTTGGACTTAGTGATGATATCTATGATTGTTTAGTAGCTATTTGTGGCCTTAGTCTCTACAAAGAGTTCAGATAGGTTTTTTCCAAGATGTCCAAAGTAGGCCTTTTCCAATACATGTGACCTTGGTATGGGAAACTAAGGTTAATATAGGTCCTGTGGGCCTTGAGATAGACTGTTACCTTTACTTAAAGAATGCAGAATATTTAGGATTAGAGATATATCTAGAAACATGTTTTGTAGTGGGGAAACCTACTGGGTGGATTTTGTCATATAAAGTCATATTGTCCTTGACATATGAAACCCTTCCTCTCTCCTTCATGCTCTTAGAGTCTCTTAGCACAAGATATAAACCACCGGTGGGACTCCCCGGTGGCGCAACGGTTGAGCGCTGGGTTGCGAAGCTGCCCACAGCCTCTGCAGCACCGGTTCGATCCCCGGCTGCTCCCCGGCCACCAGAGGAGGGTCCCACATGGCACGCAGACCTCTCCTGCCGCCCGCTACTCCCCTCAGCAGTGTACTTCGGTCCTTCTGCCTGCTCTGCTCCCCGCTCTGGCTCTGGTGAATTCTCTCACCCTCCCGTGCTTCTGACTGTACCCAGTGCTTGTATAAACAAAACAAACAAACAAATAAATAAATCATAAATAAATAAAAATGCATGCCTCTTTAAAAAAAAAATTTTAAAAAGATATAAACCCCTGGTTTGCCCTATTATATTTTAGATTTTACTATATTTATATAATCTACTATGTGTGCTATTATATTTTGTCTTTTTCTCTCATTGATGTGTAGGATGATAATGTGTCCAGCCTCTAAAGAATCAAGAAGAGTGGGGGAATTTTCCATTGCATCCTGACATAATAAAGAACTTTCAAAAGACTTTATTCATTACAAAATATGTTATGTATACTTAAAGTTTGAGTTACTTCAAAGTAAAAATGAATAAAATTCATTTTCAAACTTACAGAAAATTCATACATAGATTTCATTCAATAAAGAATTAAGACTGTGTTCACCATTGCAACTTTGCATTTTAAAAATGAAACAAGTAAAACTAAAGTTCTAACCCCTATTTTCTAAAAACTGCCATTTATTACATCTTTTTGACTTTCATATTAAAATAGTAAAAGACTTAATGATAAACTTAATATTATTTTAAGGGGGGATATTCCCATTGTACACAGGAGGAAATTATTTCTGCAGAGAATTCTCTATCTGTGATAACTCACCAAATACCCATTATAAAATTTCTATGATATGTGGATTTTGGGTCTTTCACAATGAAGAATTGTAATAGTTTGACATATTAAGTATATTTCATAAGCAAATAGAAAGGAAATTCTTTTATGATTTGTCATATTTAATAAATTTTAAAGTATGAGTTTTTCAAAGTAAAAAAGCAAGTTGACAATAAACAGGGATGTAAAATACCTATGGAGGTAAAATATAATAGATCGCTTATTTTTTTTTTTTAAGATTTATTTATTTATTTATACAAGTACTGGGTACAGTCAGAAGCACGGGAGGGTGAGAGAATTCACCAGAGACAGAGTGAGGAACAGAGCAGGCAGACGGACGAAATACACTTCTGAGGGGAGCAGCGGGCATGGCAGGAGAGGTCTGCGCGCCCGTGTGTGACCCTCGCTGGCAGCCGGGGATGGAACCAGAGCTGCAGGGGCTGCAGGTAGCTTTACAGCCCAGCGCTCAAGCGCTGCGCCACCGGGAAGGCCCGGTCGCTTATATTTGAAAGAAAATAACTTAGTGGTAAATCAATCATATGAAAAATTAAATATAAAAGATCTTTAAATTCACAAAACTTATTTTATCTCACAAAGTAAAAACTAAGAATCTGAAGCAATGCACACATTTACTTAATAAATTACTCTGTCCAAAATGCCTTGTTAACAGAGTAGCACAAAGAAATGAAAAGTATAGTTCAAATGGAGCTATTTAGCTGAAACAAGAATGTCAGTCTCTTCTCAACCTGATTTTGTAAGAGTGCAAATTAGTGGCTTAATTGATTATGTGAATTTCATTTCCTGTCTCTTCCAATCCCATTCCTTGGTACAAGTGCTAATGAGAAATGAAATGACTAGAGGGTGAACAACAAGGAAAGAAAAGTGTATGGTCCATGGTTAATCACAAATTAAATTGTGCCTCTTCTCCTGACTTTGTCAAGTGAAAGTAATCTTAAACTTAATCACTGTCTTCTAACTATAAATATCCTAAACATTTACTTTAGTAGAGATTTCTACAGAACTTCATTCGATTTAGCTAATATGCAAAGCTTTTCAAGGAATTTCTTTTGATTAAAAGCCATTGCTTGTATTTTGTGCCCTGAATCTTTTAGTATTCTAGTTTGTAATATACCTAAAATCAAGTGCTATTTTTAAGGTAATGAAATGCAGTAATATTAGCATATATTTGAGAGGGGTAAAAATTTCCTTCTACCTCTCTGGGCTCTTTTCAAAAATCTAGGTTCTTTGGGCCTTCTCTGGTGGTGCAGGTGGCTGCCCAGTGAGAATCCCACATGGTGGGGCAGACCTCTCCTGTCTTGCCCTCCCCTCCCCTCAGTCTGCCATTTTGTTCCCCACTCTGTCTCTGGTGAATCCTCTCACCCCCCACACCTCTACCCTGTACCCCAGCTCTTGTATAAATAAATAAATCTTTAAAAAAAAAAGAAATCTAGGTTCTTTGTCAAGCAACAAAATAATATCAGACAGAACAGTAGGAGAGAAAACAAACTTAATTACATATATATATATATATATATATATATATATATATGCAGAGATGACAGAGATGTAGATTCCAAGGTCAGTGAAGAGAAATGGGGGTATTCATCCTAAGCTACAAAATGGGGTAGGGGCCTGGGATTTCCAGGAAAGGACTCACATGAGGAAGAGAGGGTGATGCATATGACCAGTAGCAGATGCTATATAAATGTTTTTCCTACCATATAGATAGGTTTCTCTGACAGAAAGATTATTTCTAGTAAAAACCCTAATTGTGGGTAACACCCCAAATTTAATTTGTCTAGGTAATGAAAGCATAGTAAAACTTTCTCCTGAGACAGCAAGACCTTTATTGACCTCAATTTGAAATAGTCCAGATGCCAAAGTAACATGTCTTAGGATGACTTTTTTGAACATATTAGAGAAGCCTGTTCTTTACATACTAACCAAAACTGAACTTTCCTAGACTTCATGGGGTAAGGGGTGGGGGGTGGGGGAGATTATGGCTAAAATATTTGATAAAATCAAAAATTACATTTTCCTAAAATGATAAAAGAAAATAAGGCAAACTAATTTTTCGGTAAATCTATGCAGATTATAGGTAGTTTCAAATGAGAGAGAGTACTTTTTGCACAGTAAATTTTGCTCAAAAATGAACAAGTATATACAAGCTCAGCATATAGCAGCTATAAATTAATATCTTAGTATTAAAAGTTTAAGAATTTTTTTATTACTGTAGAAAAATAGTTGTGGTTATATATTTTTGTGTTGTGTGTGTATATGTTTGTGTGTGTGAGTGCTTGTGTCCATACATGAATCATCACTTCATCCCTTGGCATTGGTTTTGCTTCTGACTCTCGAGTGTCTTCCTGTTTTCCAAGGAACTCTCAAGGGTCATCACATTCAGGAATCACTATTGCTTTCCATTTTGTGTATTTTTAGTAACCGTTTCTCTTGGAAGTACTAACGGGTTACAATACAATGATGATTTGATGTGTAAGTTACTTCTCTCGTTACATTTCAAAATAAGTCTTCCTAAGTTCACGTTAACTAAAAATGAAATTAAATTTCTTATGTTTTAATCATTGTGTTGGTGAAGGGATTATGTCCTCAATGCTCCTTACCCTGTGCTGTAGTCTCTCGTTCAGTTATCAAGATTTATTCATGGGTAACCAACTTGCTTATTTCTCTAGATCTTAAAAATAATTTATTTGATTCTGATAACTAAAAGTTTGCATATAAACATAAAAAAGAAGTTTATCTTTAAAAGGCTACCAACTGGTGGAAGAAATATGGTAACTAAACATCATATAGATCTAGATATTCATTTACATAAAAAGCTATCAACCAATCAAGAAAATTGTATTTTAATATATTACCTTTGATAAAGATAAAGGGAGGGCTGCTCTTATTAAACCACAGAATTCAAATTATACAGAAACTACTAATAAAGATCATAGAGTAATGTCAATATGCACTTTTTCTTTACTTTGAACCTAATTTGATCACAATCAGAATGCAAATGTAATATTTAAACCATCTAATATAATAGAAAAAATTTGGAAGGCTTTACCACAGGGAGATATATCTATTTGTTCAATACTATTGTAGAAAACTTTTCATTTATAGGCATTTTATATTTTAAATATGATGTTGCCATGAAATCATAATGGTTGATTCCAATTTAACGACACAAAGCATCAATTTGGAGCTTTTAAATTTTATTTTAGAAAAAAATCATCTTAGTAAATTGTATTTATCAAAAACATTTGCAAATACACTTAAGAAAATGCATTCTTTTGTGTTCACTGCTATTTGTTATAGTGAATTATACGTACAGGAGCACTTTAGCCATAATGACCAAAACCTTCAGCTTGGGGCTAAAACAGAACTTCAAGACCAATCACCTTACATTACAGGAAATTTTGTAGATTTTGTACTTTCTTCATGGTTCTAAATAAATATCCACCAGAATCAATTACTTTCACATGCATGAGCATAATCATATACGTAAGAGAAATTGCCTATAAAATCAAAGTTTTCATTTTCAAACTGCTGCTTTCAAGCTTTTTCCTTCATGCATATTACAAAATGGGGTGGGTTGATGTATCCTGTCATGCAACCCTCTCCTGCTTAGGAAAGTCAGGTAGCACTTTGCTTTTGGAATATAGGCTGATGTCTTTGGTCTCACACAAGAATCTTCAAGTTCCTGTCCCAGATGATATGATAACAAAATCTTTAAATAATTCAATACCTATGATATGCAAGGATGTCCAACATGTATTTGATATATGTAATTATATCCATGCATCAAAACAGACTAGATTGTTGCATGATAAATATATTAGTCTAAGGTTATGCTGAATTTCCTCAAATAGCATGATTTATTTGAACACTGATTAATGGAGCATTCTTTTCTTTCTTAGTTCTTCTGCACAGTTAATACTGAAAATAACTGAAATATTGGTATGCATCCTTTCCACATATACAAATTTAATTATCAGTAACAATAAAAAAATTAGTTGACAACATTGCATATAACTTCTTAAATTTGGGGGCAACTATAGCTTGCACAATGTATTCACTTAGTCTTAAGCTTTGTTCTGATTTTCAACTTCTCTATTTTGAAAATACCCCCTTATCAAGCTGATTTCTGTCTACTTTCAGACAGACTTACATAGCATCACTGAATTATCAATTCAGACACAGAGCAATTCTAAAATGTGCTTCAAAATAGTTTTCATTTACTATTTCACAACAATGAGCTCCCATGACCTTTGTCCCCATAATCTTACTTAGTCATCAAAGCAACCATAAGGTGGCCAGTATTTTTAATCCTTCTTTTTAAAGTGTGCATAGTGAATTTATAGTGATTTACATAGTATAGCAGCCCCAGTAATGCCTGAATTGGAACTTGAATTGAGTCACTTTATTACTGATGTGTAACACTACCTAATAGTATCTCTCTAAACACTTAGAGCCAATTCGAGAAGCATGAGCTATAATCAAATCTTGATTCCCATGTATTCACAGTTGCTTGCAGGTACTTTTAAAATGGTCCTTCAGATTCTCACTCTATCATTTTAATAGTGCATTTATATTGAGTGATACTCTACCATATTGTTCTCTCTGCTTTGACAGAAAATTCTGAACTGGGCACGTCTGTACATTGTATGTTATCATTTGGAACTCAATATCTTACTTGCTTCCTTTCAAGTTTATAGATAAGTACTATAGAATTTGGACATTTGCAATCCAAATATTGGATTCAGATGTTATTCTACAGTTCATTCTACCCTTAATCTTATGAAAATTAAACAAATGTGATTAATAAAGATACCTTTCTTGATTGTAATCAAATTTTCCTTACTAGTTAAGTAGTCACATTTCCATGTTATGATCAAACTGATCTCAAAATATTGATATACAAGTTGCCATTATATATTTAACTATGGATACCCCCTTTAAACCTTCTGAATGCCTTTCCATCTCTGTGTCCAGCTGGCATCTCTGTCACAGTGCTCTCTTGGCCTTAAATTACAATAACTGAAAACATGGCTTATCATTCCTTCATGCTTTAGTGGTTAACAAGAGATGAGTGTGAAGAAATTTTGCAGATCAAACTCTATTAAGAATATTATTTTAAAATATAAAAGGAAAAGAGAAAATTTTTATCTTTATGATTTCTTTTCCATGTGACAGCTTTCCTTTTGACTATTTCTATTTTGAAGGGATTAAAGAAACAAATCCAGTTTCCTATGAAATAGAGCTCTAAGATAATTTACAATTATTTTAAATTTATTTTAACATCCTGATTTACAACTCATAGTGTATGTGTGTGTGAGTGAGAGAGAATTTTGGTCTATACAAACATCGTTTCTTTAATTTTCAAATCATCTAATGTCTCCAATTTTTTTCTCATGTGGGAATTGGCTGTTACATCTTTTTGATCTTCCACAATCTAGAACACTCCATCTGTCTTTGGTATTTAAAATATTGAGTACATTGAAGTTTTCTTTTTTTTTTTTTTTTTTTTTAATTTTTTTTTTTTTTTTTAATAGAGGCATGTTTTTTTATTTATTTGTTTGTTTGTTTGTTTGTTTTGTTTATACATGCACTGGGTACAGTCAGAAGTACCGGAGGGTGAGAGAATTCACCAGAGCCATAGTGGGGAGCAGAGCAGGCAGAAGGACCGAAGTACACTGCTGAGGGGAGCAGCGGGCGGCAGGAGAGGTCTGCGCGCCATGTGGGACCCTCCTCTGGTGGCCGGGGAGCAGCCGGGGATTGAACCAGCGCAGCAGAGGCCGCGGGCAGCTTCGCAACCCAGCGCTCAACCGCTGCGCCACCGGGGAGGCCCACATTGAAGTTTTCTGACTCATTGTTCCAGACTATGTATGCCCTGCTTTCTGTTTGTTTTTTTGTTTCTTTGTGATTAAATTGCTCTGAAACTTCTGCCAACAACACATAGGTATGATGAAATCAGCTCAGGAGACACATATTGTCACGATATAGGAATGTTGACAATACCATGTTGGCAATATTTGTGTAAGCTGATGAGTTCTAGATCTCTCCTTAGTAAAGCAAATATCTCCCTTTGTAATTAATAAGCGAAACTTGGCAATAGTATTTGCAACTGCACTAATTTAGGATCCTTGCCTAAACCGGTGGTTATATGGGGGTTACAAGATGATAATTTTCTAATTTTATGGTTTATTATTCTATGTATATCAGCTTACATAACTGGCATTCTTTCAAAAGAAAAATTTTCTATTCTGAATCCATTCTCTCATTAAAAAAAAAAAAACTATCACTAAGGACTTACAAATTGGTTTGTTCGATATGGCATTACCCTCACTCTCTCATTACTTTTTGTGGTATTGAAATATTCCAGTATTTGGCCTATAGAAGCATCTTCTCATATATGTAATTTTTTTAACACCATTTCACTCCTCTTTGAGAAATTTCTTGTTATGAAGAGTCATGGGACAATTAAGGGGAAAATTCTCAGTAAGTATGAAAAAAAAATCAACGTTTCTGAATTTCTATTCTGTCCAAGTTTCCAAAAGATCCTTGTGCTAGAATATTCTGAACTTGACTGGAGAGTGGCACATATAAAATGGGAGATTTAAGGCATTGACAGAGAGCACAGAGTCTTGTAAATCAACATAAGACATTTGAATGTTATTCCCAGTGCATGAAGAGGATTTTATGAAGGCAAGGTCTTGACATTTGAATGTCACCCTTATTCTTCTTTATAGATCAAGTTAGAACTGATTAGAGGTGATAGTAGCAGAGGAAATTGAGAGAAATAGAATTGAGATATGTTTTGAGGTGGAATTGAAAGTACTTGCTGATTGATTGGATGCAGGGAAAGAGGAGAAGAAGGAATCAAGAATGACATCTAGAATTTTTTTTCATGAGCAATGAAATTTGCTGAGATTGAAGAGGCTAAAAGAGAAACCGATTGTGTGGCAATGAGAGGTAGGACATCAAGATTCAAAGGAATGCATTTTAAAATTCTATATGCCTGTAAAATATCTAAAGTAGAACTGAGAGTCTCTGAAGATTTCTACTGTAAAGATGTAAATTTGAGATTTATCAGAATAAGGATAACATTTAAATCTAGTTGATTAAATGAGATGACCTAGAGAGAGATACACATTGAGAATAGTTCCCTGGGGCACGCTATCATTTAGAAATGTAGTGAAAAAGAGAAGCCAGGAAAGAAGTTAAAGTAGGAACACCTATGAAAATGACAGATGAACCTACAGTCTCAGGTTCATTGAAGTAATTTTCTAGATGTTAAAAAAACTTTAAAAATTTATATTTGAAGCATCTAATGTGATATTTTAAGGTTAAAAATAAGTCTCCTACTAAAAATATTTCACTCTCATATTTTAAGTATCATCAAAAACTTGGTTTTTCAAGAGGTATTTGTTATGTGCAAAATGCAAACAGTTCTTATTTATCAACATTTTTGCTTTTGACATTTTTAAATTATGTGTAATTTTGATGTATAAAACTGAATTACATCCATCATTACAACTGTTAAAAACTTCCCACTCTCTTTAGCTATTATGAACTAATTGATATTATGGAGAGAAAAAAACTTGCAAAGAGCAATTTCTGAGGATATTGGAATCATCTGAGAACAGTAAGCTTTTGTTTTAAGTTTTAACCACACCATTGCAAATATCCTAAGAGATGGTTTTAAAGCTTAAAATGAAAATTGCTCTTGGGCTGAAAGCTTATATGCCAAGTGAAATTTCACTAAAGTGGGAGTTTATAAGTGCTGACAAGTCCTTAACTATAGTGATGCTAAAAACATTACTATTATAAGAACACTATAGAAGCTATTAGAGCTCTCAAATTCCCCTTTAGTGTTCACTTACTGAAGGAAAGCACAAATACGCAACAAGAGAATGGAAGAGGTGTTATTTTTCAGAAGGAAAGACATTGAAATTTTTTAAGTTACTTTGGCTTATTACAGGAATTCATCATAGAACAGATTCGGGTAGGGGCAAAGCAGGAAAACCAGGATGACGCAGAGCTGTCTAGGACTCTGTTGGATGTCATAAACATTATATTGTTTTATTAAAAGTGAACAGCTGGCAACTAAATGTCGCTCCACACTGGGATATGGTATAAACTTAAGGGCTCTTTTGATTTCCTGTTAGGAGGCTAATTTAGTAATTGCAAGCACAGGCATATATAGGAAATGTTAAGAAAAATGGATCATTGATTGGCACATTACTTTCTGTTTTCCAGTAATCATATTTTCATGTCATCTATATTCATTTCAAAAGAGCAGTCTTAGCTCTTTTGTTAGTAAGGCAAGTCTAATAACAAGTGTGCTATCTTCAAGTACGAAAGATATCTTCTTCTTGCCATTTATTCAGGAATTTTGAGTTAGAGGTCAGCATTTTTTTCTTTATGAGCTAGAATGAACTGAGTTTCTCGCTCTCTGAAACCAATAGACTTCTCTTCTATCTTATCTCAGTTTTGTAGTTCAGGAAAATGTATTTTAGGCTTATCATATGCTTTTGGCCCATTATGCCTTATTTCTCAACAATAAAACAATAAGTAACCTCATTCCCCTTTTGATAATATAACAATGTATTTGTTCTATTTCTTCTAAAATGAAACAAACAACACAGAGTAAACAAGTAATCTGTTCTTTACCTCTTTATGTTTAGGGCCTATTCTCTTTGAGTTATAGTTAGACAGTATTCTAAATCTTTGAATTCTTTGCATGAACCAGCAGGCTAACACAAGAAACATAGGTTTATTTTAGCAGAACTGTAATGGAAACCATTTCTTGGCATAAAAATCTCACCTTGGTGAGAAATTCAGAGAAAATAATAGGCCAATAGGGGATAGATTTTTGAGGAAGGTAAAAGATTTTGCTGTTTTTCAAATTATTCTAGAGGAAACCCTGTATATTTTGTCTTTTCCCTTTATATCAACTCTTACATTCCAGAACACAAACATATCCATTTCCTCCAATACCTCCCATATTAACAAATAAATAAACAAAATTTAGTTCCCAAATATTCCCCTTGAAATTCCTTAATACTGGCTAGGCCCTAGTATTCCTTTGTTGTAAGATTCCACTGTCTGAAACAGAGCCTGGGCCATTAATGAGACTCAACAAATCTGGATTAAATTAATAATGTCACTTATGTAAGTCCATTTTTATAGTTATTTGTTGATAAATGATATTTTAGAAAAGTTCCATACATCCTAGTCTCTCAAGCCCTCATCAAAGTAAATTTTGTATTACCTATTAATTTTAGATAAGAAAGCTCATAATTAGAAATCTAAGTAATTTTACCTAGGACATATATAAATAAGCAGAACCCAAATTCAGTTTAGTTGCTACTTAATCTGTTTTCTTTCAAATACTATGTTGATTAAAAGAAAAAAAAAAGGACAATATAGCAAAGAACAAAAGAATCAATGCCTTTACATTCAAATAGTCTAACCCTTGACCTCAATCATTTCCCCATATTTCTTCCACACATATTTGATGTTGCTGAGTTTTCTGTATTTGAAGAATTTCTCTCTGATTCTCTAGCCCTGAAATAAAATAGTCATTTCCATATTTTTTCAATATGTTTCAAGGCTAGTAGTGGTTATTGGACTTAAATTTTCTACAAACTAACTGAATCCTGGTTTCCTCACTTTCATTTCCCTCCATGCTCTGAGAAATTAATTTTCTTCACACACTGATACCATTTGTAAACAGGTTTTATTTTCAATAACATGGCATGTCTACCATTTATAATACTGGATGCACATTTTAGTATTTCTGAATGGTAGAATATCATATTTAAAAGCTGTCAACATGTAGATCTCTCTATATATTTTTTATTATCTTTGAGGGAAACATAATAGATTCTGAGACAGAATAAGAGAAAATTATAAAAATATAGTGATCATGTAAAATAAACTAGTCTCTAGATAAGAAAACAAAGTATCTAGAGACTAGTGTAAAGAGAGTGAACACATCCTATAGGACACTTTAAAAGCAATACTACATGGCAAGTTTATAGCAACACAGGTCCACATTAAAAAAAAAATAAGCAAAAATCTCAATTTCACAACCTAACATTTCAGTGGAAGAAACTAGAAAAATAAAATCACCCAAAAGCCAGAAGAAAACAAGAAATAATAAAATTTAAAGCAGAAAAATGTTAAAATAATCTTAAAATTCATATGGAAATGGGGCTTTACTTTGTCCAGATATTAGCTCTATTATAGATAATGATTTGAGGTCAATGTCCTTCTAGTAGAGATAGCAGATACTTTGTGTATTTGTTAAGTAACATCTGGTTTATTTTCTATCAGTTGTAATAGAAAATCATTTAACCAGTGTCTTATTTTATAACAATCATTTGGAGCTTATGAGTAAAGATTATGCGATTACATTTTTGCAACTTGAATATTTTAGAAGGCACATAAACAGTTTTCAGAACTGACATTTTTAGACAAAAAAAGTGCTTAGTGAGGGGAATTTCAATAAAGAGATCAAGTATGGACAGCATGTGCTAACACACATAACTTTATAAGTAGCATCTGTAAGTCAGTGTCAGAAGAAAATTGTGAGGAGAGTGACCCTGAAAAGAATATAGCTATAGTCAGAGAAATAAACAGAGATCAGAGCATAAAAGGCTTATAAAATATGCAAAAGAGTCCTATTTTATAATGTAAACTGAGTTTACACAAATACAGTGTTTACAGAGATCAAGCAGATAGTAGAAATAGGAGAATCAGAATATAAGAGAAAAGGGAGTGGTAGCCTGTGGCATACTAGATAAGCTGAAGGATAATAATATTCTAATTAAAACAGCCACAACAAACTTCTTGCTAAGCAAACACTTTGCATGGCACTATTTGACTTGCCAGAAGCCGTTTAAGTTCTGCAGTGTCTATAAAGGAGAGATTTTTAAATGTTTCAAATACATAAGTGTTACAGGTTCTTCAAAAAGTTAACTGGGTCAGTAATTTGGAGACTGGGGGAATAGGACTGCTATGCAAAAGGCTATGTACTATATTTTTTTTTATAATCAAAAGTGATTAAAGTGTAGGGTAGAGTAATGACAGGAAAAGTATAGCGAAGAAGTAGTGATGAGAATAAATGGGATATATAATCCATTGAATGAAGGGGAGATACTGCAGACTGAATGATCTAGATTTTGGCATGGGTGTCTGTATAGATAATGATATAGTGAATTTGGGAGGGGGGGCCTGTTATAGTGGAAAAGGAGAAAAGAACATTTTGAAATGCACTTCCACAGTTATTTTAGCAGGGAGAACAATCTGTAAGGTTTTGCTTATGACATTAAATAGTTGGCCCACTAGCTAATATGTTTTGTTTGCATTCATTTCCATTCACTTAGACTAATTAAACATCCAACCCCCAACCCAAAAGTGGAAGAAATTTCAGCGTTTGGTCATGCTGAAGGTAGTGGATAAATAAATGAGTAAAATAAGTTAGCACCAAAATATTGATCACCTAAAATGATTGAGATGATATAAAAATCCATGGAAATCTAAAGAACAGAGAAAATTAACTTTTGTCTCCCCATCTATTAACATTTTCTATATAATAAGGCATCCAATTTTTACCATTTCATGTATGTGGCGGGGGGAGGAGAAATCTGAAGTGATCAAAATTAAATTGAATTTGTTGAACATATACACTATTCACTGAATAGAAGATTTGATTATTTAAAAAAAGATTCAATTATATTAAGATGTTCATCCACCCTAAATACATCTGTGGATTTAATGTAATGCCAATCAAAATCCTATTAGGCTGCACATGTTCTAACACTAGATTGTGGTGATTTTTGCAACTATGTAATTTACTAATCATCAAGCTGTTCACTTAAACTTGGAGATTTTCATGCCTTACATGGGCAAGGTAATTAACTAATGTCATTCTTGCAAAAAACAAGAAAGAAAGGAGTAGATCAGTTTTGTTTTTAAAAGATACTTTCAGGGAAAAAAGAGGGAACCAAAAATGTTAGTTGTCCTCCCTTCAGATTACCAAAGGAGCAGAGGGGGTTTGGAGAGCAAAGTGAGTAGAGGATGCAACTATGGTGGAGAACTACAGGCACCCTAGTGGTAGCTGTGATGTGGAAACACACATCTGAAGAGGTGTGAACCCATAACTCTGGACCACATGCAGTATTACAAACCAATGTTATCTCAGTGAAAAAAAAAAAAATAAAGTGACTAACAAAAACAGTTTTAAATGAGTCAAAAATTAGCAATACTATAAATATGCCATCACCAAGGAATCTATTTGAGTTGCACATCCCATAGGGTGGACACTAGTCACCTGTGTGATTAATTCAAATTAAGTTAATTACAATTCAATTAAATAACATTAAGTTCCTCAGTTTTAGGTATTTATAAATTTATAAATTCACATTTGGCCAACCTGTACTGAAAAAGTAGTGAGAATAATAGAGACATTTATTTGTCTGCTTACTAAATTTTGGTTTGTGTGGAAAGGGATGTTTTTAATGTATTATAACCTAATCTGCATAACACATATGGTCTTCCACATATGCTATGTCAGTTATGAAGAGCTATAGTCCATCTTGTCATTGATTCAGGTTTATTTGGTCCATGTCCAACTCATTTGGGAAAAGAGAATTTCTTAGAAGCTTTTTCAATGACAATACTCTGATGTCTTAGGCCCCGAGGGGCCACTTTCAGCCCATTCTCCATAGACCAACCAATAAAACAATGTTCCTCTACAATATCTCTGCCAACTTAGATATAGGGGTGCATTCGGGGAGCAAGACCTTGGCACCCTCTGCTTTTAAATCATTCCAAAATTTGCACACGTTTTTTTCATGAAGCTTCCAGACATAAAGTGGATATGATAGAGGGAGATGGAATGTAGTTTTCTTTATATGTGTAAGTTGTTTTCAAAATATATATGGCATCTAATTTTGTATATATATTCCCACAGATAAATAATTGACATAATTTCTTTATTAGCTCTATAATGTGTGATTGAAGACTATATCATCTTTTGAGTCATGGGTCAATGAACAGTGGCTTATAGGCCGAATTGGTCTGCCATCACTTTTTTTAGCTTTTTATTTTGAAATAATTATGGACTTACTAGAAGCTGCAAAAAGAGTACAGAGACAAATTATGTATCTTTCAACTTAATTATATCAATGATAACATCTTATATCATTACAGTAAATAAAAACCAGGATACTGATTTGGAACAACATTATTAAATAATCTATAGACTTTATTCAGATTTATTTTTGCATGTAATCATTTATGTGTGTGTGTTGCACTGAATTCTGTGTAGATTTATGCACATATATTCAAGGCACAGAACTGTCCCATCACTACTAAAAATCTTCCATGTTTCTGTTGATAGCAGTAACTCCTTGCTCCCCAACTTCACATATTATAAACCACTTAATCTGTTTTGATCTCCAATTCCATCAATTTTTAAAATGTAAGATGTCATAAATCATAATTAATAACCCTTTTAGGAGTGTTTTTCCAATGCAATTTAATATCATTGAAATTCATCCAAGTTATGTGCATCTATCAATATGTTGCTTCTTTTTATTGATAAGTAGATTTCAGTGACCCAAATATGCCACAATTATTTAACCAGTCACTTGAAGGACAACTATTGTTTTTCTATTTTTGTTATTACAAATATAACTATTGAGGGACTCCCTTGGTGGTGCAGCGGTTGAGCACTGGGCTGCGAAGTTGCGTGCAGCTCCTGCAATGCCGGTTCCATGCCTGGCTGCCGGGAAGAATCTTCCATGGCGCACAGACCTCTCCTGCAGCTCCCGCTGCTCCCCTTAGCAGTGTATTTCGTCAGTCTGCCTGTTCTGCTCTCCACTCTGGCTCTGGTGAATTCTCTCACCCTCCCGTGCTTCTGACTGTACCCAGTGCTTATATAAATAAATAAATTAATTAATTAAAAAAATATATAACTATTGATCTTATGAATATTTGTAAGTACATAGTTATAAATTTTCTATGATAAAGTCTAACATTGTTATCATTGGATAAGATAGATATATATTTAATTTTATTGGAAAATGTAAATGATTTTTTCAGAGATGTACCACATTGTATTTCCATCAGCAGTGTATAAGCGATTTAGATTATCCATGTCCTCTCCATCATGAATTTCTGTCAATATTTTTAGTCATCCAATGGATATGTAGCTTCTCCCAATTCTTTTATTTACCTGTTAGTCAATATCAGAGGGAAAATTAATACTTTTAATAAGCACACATTTTCCCCAACTCTGTTTTCATTACTATGAACTATGTAATGGAAGTTTTGCTTTGTGTTCTAAGTTTTGCATCTACACCATTTATAATTTTGCTCAGAAAAAAAATAACTCCGGCAAATCCAGAGAACTTTTTTTCCCTAGCTTATTTAATTGTAAAAGTAAACTGGTTTCTTTGCTCTCTCTGGATTCCTCTGGTGACTCCATTCCCCTATCACAGAAAGACAAGTATTTTCTGTAGCAGTAATGGTTTTTAACTCAATGGTTAGAGGATCAGGGATACAAGAAAAATGCAGAGATGAGGCATTCTTAATTATTATACATAATTTTATCCTTTTACATTATTGCTAATATATATCATGAATGTCCAAGGAAGGGACATATTAAGCAAAAATGTCTACACTGTTTTGATCACTAAATGCTTTAGTACTGAACAGCTAATTAAGCAGCTCACAGAGTATCTTGGGAAATATTTCTGTAGGAATAATAACATTAGATGTATTAGTAACATTTATAGTAGGTCAGCATGACATGGAACAATTGTTTTCAAACATTTGTGCATTAGAATCATCTGGGACACTTGATAACAGATACAGATTCCTGGACTCAACTCTGGAGAGTTGAATTAGAATTAGGAATATACACATACACACAGACACACACGTACTAACAGATATACAGACATATACATAGGAAAAAACCTCACACATAAATATACTTTTGTGTATACATATGTATATATGTATTTATGCTCATATGTTTATGTCCCCTCGCCAAACAACTATATCAAATACTTTTTCCTTTAAGTAATAAGGTTTCAGTTTTATTTATTTTTTTTTTAATAGAGGCATGTTTTATTTATTTATTTGTTTGTTTGTTTGTTTTGTTTATACAAGCACTGGGTACAGTCAGAAGCGCGGGAGGGTGAGAGAATTCACCAGAGCCAGAGCGGGGAGCAGAGCAGGCAGAAGGACCGAAGTACACTGCTGAGGGGAGCAGCGGGCGGCAGGAGAGGTCTGCGCGCCATGTGGGACCCTTCTCCGGTAGCCGGGGAGCAGCCGGGAATAGAACTGGCGTTGCAGAGGCTGCGGGCAGCTTCGCAACCCAAGGCTCAACCGCTGCGCCACCGGGGAGGCCCAGGTTTCAGTTTTAAACAACCACAAAGTACCAGATGGGTCTCACTCATCCGCAAATGGCCAGAATTCAAAAATACTTATTGTATATCAATTAGTGCTAATGCTGTTTTAAGGAAAATATACATGTATTACTGGTTCAAGCATTTTAGTGAACCAGTATGATATTTGAATAAGACAAAATTTGACTTTCCCCAAACAAGAAATTCATTCAAGGTGATCTAAAAGTTTGCATAGATTATGTAGTCAGCAGAGGAATCCCATAGGGATATTAAGTCAAAATTTGGAAGACTAGAGAGTTTTCATGAAAGAAAGGACATAGGGGATGAGGCTCCCAGAAAACAGTGAAATATCTTTAAAATTCTAAGAGAAAATGAAAAAAACAAACAAACACAAGTTGTCAACTTAAAATCTATTGCAGAACAATATATATTCAAAATGAAAAATGAAGACTTTCAAAAATTTTTAAAATCTAGAAAAAGATACTATGGAGAAAACAAGCCTTTAAGAAATGCTTAATAGGGGCCTTCCCAGCAGCGCAGCAGGTTAAGCACAGCACTGTGAAGCTGTCAGCAGCCTCTGCAGCATGGGTTCAATTCCCAGCCGGCTAGAGAGCTACCCACATGGCGCGGTAGACTTCTCCTGCCTTGCCCGCTACTACCCTCAGCAGTGTCTTTGGTCCATCTGCCTGTTCCGCTCCCCACTCTGTCTCTGGTGAATCCTCTCACCCTCCCACCCTCTGGCATGTACCCCGTTCTTGTATAAATAAAAATATAAATCTTTAAAAAAAAGAAAAAAAGTAAAAATCATATTTAAAAAATAATATCCAGGTCAACCAGTAAAAAATAAAGTGTATATATGTAAATAGAATAATAATAAAATGTATTTATTTTGTTTTATGCAAATAATAAATAAAATAAATAATTGAAATTGTTGAGGTAAAGAATGCTTTTTACATGCAATGAGCTTTTCTTAAATTGAGTCACTTTAGATGGAAGAAGAAAATAATGTGCAAGTTTCTATGGAAAGCTGTCTGGAGTTTCCTCAGTCTACTAAAAATGGAGCTACCATATGACCCAGCAATTCCACTCCTAGGGATCTACCCGAAGGACACAAAAACACTGATTCTAAGGAATACCTTACCCCTATTGCAGCACTATTTATAATAGGTAAAACCAGGAAACAACCCAAATGCCCAAAAATAGATGACTGGATCAAGAAGATGTGGTATATATACACAATGGAATACTATCCAGCAATCAAAAAAGATAAACTAATGCCTTTCACAGAAACATGGATGGAATGAGAAGGAATTATGCTCAATGAAATAAGACAGAAGGAAACAGAGAAATATCGGATGGTTTCATTTATAGGAGGAATATAGGGGAACCAAATAAGACATCAGGGGAAGAAAATAATAACAATAGAAACCACAACAAAACAAAACAAAAACAGACAATTATAAACCAGAGATATCCTGCATGGGAGCAGAAGGGAGAGGGATCAGAAGGAAGGAGGGAGGAGCACAGAGGATTGTGATGATGGTGCTTGGGTGCATTGGTGAAGGAAATTCTATGGGGACTACACCTGAGGGGGGAAAAAAAGCAAATATTGTTTAAAAATGAACAATGATATAAAATAAAAATAAATAAATAAAACATGCAGGTTCCTGGAGTCCTAATACCTTCACTTTACATGTCTCCTAGTAATTCTGCTCTTCTCTAAGTATTCCTCTGAGAATGGCAGCTTTCTCAACTGTAATCTACTATTTTATTGGACTCTTATTCCTGTACTGGTAATGTAGATGCAGAAGTGTTCTGTAATCTATGTTTCTGACGTGACCATAACAAATACTTCCCAACATTTTTATTCTAGTAGATGTCCCAGGGCAGAAATTGGAAAATTACCCTTATTTCAAGTAGGGACTAAACATAAAATTTTCTTTAATAAAGGGTTCTACTACCTAAGGCCTCATTTAAATACATAAAGTGAAACATATATGAAAATATTGTTGTAGAGATATTACAGTGAATGAAAGTTGAAATGGATTAATTACCTGTAAATTCATTTAAAAAACATTGATATTTCACAAAAGTTAATAAGGAGTGAATTATCCTTAGACAAGGCAAATATGATAGCACACATAAAGTAGATTTGGTGGGGAGAGAAATAATGATTTCAGGGTGGCTTTTTCTATAGAAGCATAGGGTTCTGAGAAAATATAGGATAAGTGTAGTTGTCAAGAATCTAGTCATTGCTGCTAAGGCTGGTTTATTATAACTTGCCAATGTGTGAGGGAAAAAAAAAATGAATGTATGACAGTTTCTAACAACACAGTGGCCACAGCTAAGTGCTCAATAAATAAAGTTATAATCAATTCATGATTTGAGTGCTAAGGAGTGTTTTCTGGACATCCACTCATAAGTCTTTACAAAGTGGTAAAATGAGGTAAATCATAGACCATGCTGAACTAGAGACATAACTCTATATAAAATATATTCTTGTTCTCACTTTTATGCAATTGATGGCTTGTACTAGGTAATTTTTGCTTTTCTTCAACTATGTCAGAATTTTATGACATGAGTCTTTGGCTGAGTCATTTTATGAATACCAGAGTGGAGACAAAATGTTGTCAGTGAGTGACACATCCTTTTGCTATCTAATAAATTTTCAGATTTTGGAGATTAGGACATGGTTTATGTATTTATTCAGACCTTTTCTTATGCAATATGGAAAATTTGACTCTGTATGAAATACTGAAGTTGACATTTTATCACTGTAGAAACATGATTTGTTTAAAAATGAATCCAGAAACTTGATTCATGTAACATTGCATAAATTGATTTTTGATATTAGAGTATAAGGTAAGTAGAAAAATATTTTTTAATAATAAAAGGTAAATAAGCCTAACCTAGACTTTGGAGTGTTTTAAAAGGTGAAGTCTCAAACTCTGTGCATTACAGGAAACTATAAATCTTTCCATCTAGGTTGATTTTCTAAATTTTTTTCAACTTTAACAAGTTCCAAGTTCTATGCTAGTAGTCAATAACAATTTCTAACACAAATATTCATTGTTATTATAACTATACATTCAAATTATAATAATTACCTACTCAATAATCAAATTATAGCAGAGAACTTAGAGTACACAAAATTGAAGATAAGCAGTATATACCAAATATTCTGTCCAAGAACTTTACTTACTAAACAAGGTATTCTAATTATAAGATGGGACAAAAAAAAAAAAACAACCAAACAAACAAAAAACAAAAAACTTGACCTTTCCAATTCAGAATAATCTGTTAATGAGTTACCATAGATTTGAGAGCAATTGAGTTTACAATGCAGTGTGATAAAGACTGTATTATGTGTTTGCAAATGATGATTTCACAGAGGATGAAGTGGTAATTGCATAGTCCAGAAGGTATATTCTTTACAATCTTTAATTTGTGTCTTAAGCAATAAGTGTGTATTCTCCTGGCAGTGATGTGATAAATGTGCATTCAAGGATGAACAAACAGGATGTATTAAAGCATGGGAGGATGAAGTAGCACATGTTCAGAGAATGGCAGAAACAGATATAATAAGGAGTGTGGAGAAAGAATGGCAGATGATAGAAAGAAAAGTATGTTGGGGTTGATTGTGAATGACCTTGAATGGTATGTTAAGGTAACTAAAGGTTACAGTGTAGTCCCATGTGAAGGTTATGTCTGAACATGACAGGATTTTTCACTTCTATTTAAAAATTATATTTTGGCTATTTCGATTAAGTGGCCAGAAGAACAAAATTAAAGATATTCTCAAACTTTCCTGCTAATATGAGTAAAACATAATCACACTAACTGATACTATTTAGAGGCTCATTTATAAATAGATCATAATTCTAATGTTTCTTTAAACTGAGATCAAGTGAGGTAAATAAACAGACCTCTAAAAAAATAACTAAGACAATAATCATATTATAGATTAATGTGAAGATGTTACATTTTCAATGATCATCAATTCCTTTTAATCCATATTTTCCAGTCATTTTTCCTTCCATATTATAAAGCCTTAATTCATGATCTGTGCCTTTTCCATGTGTAAGTATCTATCTTAGGATCAACCAAACATCTAACCTTCAATAGCTCCTCACTATTAAGTGTTTGCATAAAGGAAATTTTCATTGAAAGGAGGACAGTGGTTATAAGATTGAAGAGCATATATTACAGCCTAGGAATTATTTGCAAATTTTTAGTGGTAGAAATGCATTGGGAGGGAAGAAATAATGCAGTGACATGACAATGCTTCCTTGCATATCAGTAAGCTACTTCAGGCAACAGTCAAAACATTTATTCAAAAGAAGGGATCATGGTAAAAGAACAACATTAGAGATCTGTTACTATGGTTGTGGAGATAAAAGAAAATAGTTAATACTGTTTTCTACATCAGTTTTTATTCAAAAGATGTAATGTTCACCTCACCCTTCACATCTTATAATTATTGATAGGAAATCTGTCATTTTCTTCTCTGAAATAGGTTTACATGTAATTTTTACCTCTGAAATTAATGCTTACACAGTATTATAGAAAAATGTATAACCATTGAAGAGATGAGGAAAATGTTACTGAAAAGCTAGTTTGATATTCAAATGATATTTTAAAAAAGCCTCATGTTTGAATGTGATTTTAAAAATATATCAAACAAAAATAAATGACTATTTTTAATAATTTTGAGACTTAGGTTAAAGGATTTTAACATTTTAACATGGAAGCAGTTCAACCATGCAATGATTCTTGTACTCAACATGCCAATTTCTTCTCTGTGATGTCTGTGATGTGTCTGTTGATTTGCTGTTCCTCCATGAGCTCTGATACTACTAACTTAATTACTATGTTGCATAGAAATTAATCACTTTAAAAAAGGTACTTACCCAGAATAGAGGTTTAGTATTTATGTCAAATTATAATATGAATGAAGAATTTCAGGTTTTCTGCACAAAGGCCTCTAAGTATTTTGACTTTTTGGAATAGCCAATATGATTTTCCTTTTCTTAATACAGTAAATGTTTTCATTCAATCCCCATAATCTCTCACAAATGAACAATGGAACATTCTAAATCTTGATATTCAAGTGCTTTGTGCTTCTCCTGGTAATTGATAATACCAATGAATATTTATTATGTTAATTTAGCACTTTATGCTTTGCAAAGGATTTTGATAATGAGCATATGTGTATATGTGCTCTTTCTGGACACTAAACAAATTAGTTACATGTATAAATTTATCTCTAAACTATATTCTTATGTTCTTTCTTTGTTCTAGTTTTAAAATATAGATGATTAATAAGTAGGAAATATTTTTCTCTAAAATTCTTATTATTTTATATGTTAAAGGAGATTATGACTTTAGCTTCAATACTTATTTTTATAAGACTTAAAAAAATAGGAAAGAAGATTAAAAAAGGAATACATTTTAAATATACAAACATGCCAGATAATTAGCAATATACTTGTTCCAAAAAACACAATCTTGAAGGTAGTTTTGATAAGGACAGATGAATTTTTTTCCTTTCTAAATTTAATTGCTAACTACAATAGTAATGCCTTTGATAGTATGACTAACAGCAGAGTTTTCATCTCTGTGAGGAGTTGATGTTTCTTTCTGACTTTACTCTTCGATTGTGCTGCTTTATTTGCAGATACAAATCAATGTTTGTGCAGACACAGGGCAGGTCAGATCTTAATGTTTTATTGGGGAATGAGAGATTAGAATAAAGTCCACAAGGGTGACAACATGCCCTGATTAATAGTGTACATTTTTCTTACTCTCATTTGGTTTGTGAATTAAAATACAAATACTCATCTCTATTTTATAAATCAGTCAAACGTTTACTTCACAACACCTAGGATTTTGAGTTCTATAAATGTCTATATTATTAAGACAATACTTATCTTAAAAATAAATACATAATGCAAATAGTTTATATTAGTTGATTATTAATTCCTTTTAAAGAGGAACACACATATATCTTTGAAAATTACAAATATATAAAGAACATATTAAAGATGGCTCAAGGGCCTCCCTGGTGGCACAGGGCTTAAAGTCTCAGTGCTATCAAGCTAACACCAACCATTGTAACATGAGTTAGATTCCCGGTGGCCAGGGAGCTACCCACATGGCACAGTAGACCTCTCCTGTCTCACCTGCTGCTCCCCTCAGCAGTGTATTTCAGTAGATCTTCCTGTTCTGCTCCCCACTCTGTCTCTGGTGAATCCTCTCACCCTCCCCTTGACCCCACACCTCTGGCCTACACCCCAGTTCTTATATGCATAAATAAAAATAAAGATGGTTTAAAAAAATAAAGATGGTTCAAAACTTCTAAAGTGAAACATTAAAAAAAAAATGGGCCTCCCTGGTGGCGCAGGCAGTTGAGTGCCATACTGTGAAGCTGTCCACAGCCTCTGCAGTGTGGGTTTGATCCCAGCCAGCTGGCGAGAAACCCACGTGGTGTGGCAGACCTCTCCTGACTCGCCCGCTGCTCCCCTCAGCAGTATATTTCATCATTCTGCCTGTTCTGTTCCCCTCTTTTTCTCTGGTGAATCCTCTCACCCTCCTGCACATCTGGCCTGTATCCCGGTTCTTTTATAAATAAATAAATCTTTTTTTTTAATAAAATAAAATAAATAAATAAAAATAATAAAACATTTCAAGATACTTATTTACTCTCTAAATTAACTTTACAAAAATGTATTTTACACAAAATAAAGTGTACCCACTTTAAATGTAAATTTTGGTAGGTTTTAACAATTGTGAATGTCCAGTTAATTACTATCCTAAGCAAGATATACAATTTTTATATTCCACCAAGATGATCAATTGTATTTTTTCACAATCCTTACCTCCAACTTAAACTCAACTCTAGGCTGCCACTGATCATTCTGTGATGTTAGTTTTGACTGAAATTTTGAAAGTTTTAGTCCATATCTTTGCCAATTACATGATTGGTGTTTTATTGTTAGATTAGTAACTTCATATTTGAGTTGCAAAAAATTTTATGCATTATTGAATAAAATTATCCAGTAGTGTATCTTAGTTAATAAAGATATGCCTCTACTTAGTAATTTATAGTAATTAATTATTCATTCCACTTGAAAGGGATTACAAATATATATTTGACATGTTGACAAATGATATTATATATGTGTTTATAGCATGCAAGTATATATAAATTAGGTATATTTGCATATGTATATTACATATATTCATATTATATTTCATATGTATAATATATGGCATACATAATATTTATTCTGCATATGCAGATTGAAAGGGTATGGGGCTTGAATTTTAGTAAAATGCAATTTATCTTTTTTTTAAGTTTAATTCTTTCTATATCTTGTATAATAAGTATTTGTCTTAAGGGCATGACATTTTTTCTTCAATTTTTCCTTCTTAAGTTCCATATTTTTGTCTTTTAAAGATGGCAATACCATTTATTTTGACTTAAATAGTATATGGTACGAAAGAGGCTTTGTGTTTTTTTCCATATGAATGTATAGTTGAGTCAGCACTCTTTGTTGCAAAGACTCTCCTTTCTATACCGGTATTTCTGTTAAAATGCGCCATTACTTTTGTTAAAATTTGAGCATATAGTTATAAGTTTATTTCTCAATTGTTTTCAGTTCTATTGCTCTATCTGTGTCTATAAGTCAATATTATATTCTCTTTAAAAATATACCTTTATATTTTCTGGATACTTATGAAATTGTTTACTTCTTTTTCACTCTCTTTCAAAATTATTTTATCTATTTTAGTTTCTTTGCATTCCCCTATACATTTTAAAATATATAATGTTGATTCCTATCCAAAAATGTGGATTTGTATTTAACATGGATTATACAGATCACGTTGGATAGATATGGATAATAATGCTGAGCTATTAATCCTGTATGAGGTTTGTGAATTATTTAGTTACAGGTCTTTCTAGTATTTTTGTTATCCAAAAATGATCCATGCTGATTGCCTTCTCTGCACCACAAATCCCAGACTTCTTAGTTCACCCAAATTAAAAGTGGTCTTCCTTTCCTCTATGCTATCTCTTTGTTCTGTGTGGGCTCTTTGTCTTTATTACAATTTGAAAACTGGTTCTTGGCAGAAGGCTTGGGTGGCTATGCTCTTATTACACTTAGTTTCTCACTCTTAGTGATCATTTTTCCACATTATCTATTAGCTAATATCTAAAAATTATTTCACATTTCCATCTAATTTTCTGGCTATTTGTGGAAGATCAGTATGTCTTTTAATTAGACATCCCATTAAATTCAAAAACAGAAGTCACATTATCAAATATTTTACTATTAATTTTTAGTTTGCTTATTCAGTGTATTTACTTAGCACACACATTTTAATCATTTACTTATTAAACACTTAAAACAGTCCTATTAAGGAAGTACTCATGTCCAGTTTACAGATAAGAAAATAGAGGTATGATAAAGTCGAATTACCTGCCCCAAATCAAGCATCAAGTAAATTACAGGGGCAATATTTATTACCAGAAAAATCCTCCTTCAGAATGAGGAAAAATCCTCCTTCAGAATGAGAAAAATCCTCCTTCAGAATGTATTTCATTTAAATAACTATATAAATTAATAACTCATACTTAGTACATGACATCATGGGCATCATTTCAATACAATAAATAATTTGTATGAAATCGATATAATTGCTAATTTCTTCCACAACTTGTCTTTGTAATTGTCACATACAAGTCTTATTTTTAAGTGTCTATTAAAATAAGAAAGTTGGCCCTATATATTTATGCATTTTTTTCTAATTAAAAGTGTGACTTAATGACATAAATGTGTATATTCCATAAGAATAATTGTTATAAAATAGTATATTTAAGGGCAGAACAACACAATTAACATGATAAAATGTTTATAAGTATCATGTGAATCTCTCCTGTATCAATCATTCAAAATAAATTGCTATTTATGGAAAAAGCAGAAAACTTGTTCATTCTAGTTTTAGTGGATGTTTGTTTAAGTATACCATATCCTAACATGTAATTTTACCTCTGAGATTTAATTCACACTTATTGAGCAGTAAGAATAATATTGCTTCTAATAACGGATTTGAATGTGGCAGAAGTGTGGCAAAGCAGTTAGTTCTGCCAATTAGATAAATGTTGTGGAAAGTGAATCTCCTACCACCCAGTGGTAGTTTAGAATCATTGCATATTAGCATACTTCATTTAACTTACCCTGCTTAATTGATGATTCCTTAATGAATGTGCATATCAAGTGGTATTTGTGATATATGAAGAGAACACAACAGAACAAAAATGTCCTGCTCTTTTTTTTTTTTTTTGGAAAAATAAACTGCTACATACAAAGATGAATCTCTAGGTTCAGATCCAGCAGAAACACTTTCTCACTTGTCATTAATAATTTAATCAGTATACCACAGATGCCTTAAATTACACTTTATCATTTTAGAGCTCTCTCAAAGAGATTATCACACTAAATCCAATTCAGTTTCACACTGAATTATTTAAAGAAGCATAATTTCTTTTGAAATTTTGCTGAATTTTACTTATCCTCTATTATTTTTTCATTTCTAAATTAAGATAAATTGCATACTTTATTTTTTCAAATGACTCTATGAGATTTATTGTTTAAGAGTATTTAGAATTACTGATTGCTTTAGAAGAGGTTGTATAGTATTTTTATATTTATGTTCTTATGTTACTTTTGCTCAAGAACCTGATAGTATATTGATAATAAACTATTGCATATTTAATTTATATCTATACATTATTATTGAATATTTCATAACAATCCATTGTACTTGATGTTGAAATATAAATGACATTCAGAAGCTGTTTTGCTTATTTGAGAGATCTTAAATTCAAATGAAATCAGATCCCAGACAAGAAGATTGAGTGAAACAGAAATGGTAAAGATGAAAAGAACACAAGTTTGAAACATACACATTCGACTAAATTAATAATAATATTTATATTCACATTTTGCTATTGTATGTGAGACTTGGGAGTTGATTATGCTTTTTTTATGTTTTTTTTACATCTTTCCCATGGGAAAAATTTATCTTGTATTTTAATTTGAATTGTCTTATTCTTTTGTCATTTTTGTTGTTATAGTTCACATACTTCGGTAACATCTCAATAAAGGGTCCTTTCTGATTGGGATTGATTTATTTATTTTGGGCTACTACAAATTTTATTTTTGTTTGCTATATTTTGAAGACATGGGCCTGGTGATGTCAACACTAAGAATCATGTACTTAGATATGCTGGTTAAAATACATATTCTTCAGTCTCCTATATATTTGTGTATATTTCAATTCTGGCCTACCAGTAAGAAGAATGATTGACCCAGGAGGCCTACATGTTATAGGCCTGTAGTGATTTAACATTTGTTTCCCCTCAACTGACAAAGCCAACAGTAGCAGAACAGATTAACAGTCACATTTTTTATACCCTTTGCACCTCAATCTCTTTAAAAATGCAGTGCAACAATTAATAGTTTTGGCCAGCTTCCCTGATAATTTTTGTCAAACTGCATTTAGAATGTCCTGTAAGCAGAAGAGAGAGAGAGAGAATTGATTTCATATTTCAGAGAGTGCAAATTAGTATTTCCCAAGGTCTATACATATATGTGTCAGTGCTACAATATCCAATTTATATCTTACATGTCACTATTTTTTATTGATGAGATTCACGCTAGCAAGTATTTTCTAATATCTCTAAAAAACTTTTTTTTTTATTCCTACTTCTATTGGTTTCAAGAAACATGTAGGCTTATTTAATCAGTACATTTTCTCCGCTATTTTATTATTACTGGGAAATAAAATTAGGAAAATTGTATGCTAATTTTACTTGGGTAGAATCGCTATGATCAACTTCACTTAGAGATTAGCCAATGAAGAAGATTTATTGCCTCGGTACTCTTCTGAAGCTTCATGCTAAGTGTATGGAAAGTGTTGCTGAGGATATTAAAATCTGCTGGAGGAAACCAGAAATATTTTTCTTACTGTGTACCCGTGGGAAAGTTAATTGACCTCTTAAAGACTGAATTTGTTCATTTGTAATAAAAAGATAATAACTTACTGGGCTGCTAAGTGATTATGCTGTACTAAGGCAAAAAAGAAATAAAACAAACAAAAAAACCACTTACACTGCTGTATGAAGATATATTGAACATATTCACAATTTGTGTGAAATAAATTAATAGCTAAAAGAGATACATGAAATGTAGTTGTTTTATTTAGCAATGTTTTTAAAGTTATTAAAAGATGAGATAATTCAAATTCTTAGCTAATTTGCATAAGACACATACCACATGATTGCTTCTATGATAACAATATAGTGTATTCATTCTGTGTCCCACTTCCTTATGCACTTACTCATCCTTTTCCAACAAACCTGTTGACACTTATTGAATTAAACCTAACATTATTTTAGTTTATGATCTAGAACTATTCCATAAGAGTAGAAAAATGATACTAAGATCGATCAATTATAATAAGATTAGATCAATGGTTTTCAATATTTTTGGCAAAACTTGTTTTCCCTATAGACAAATTATGAGACACATTTAAACATAAAACTGAGCTATGTGGCAGTTTGTATTAAGAACATGAGGATGAACTTATGTATCACTAGGGGATAAATCTGTTATTATCCAATTTATTCCCTTAAATCCCTTCAAGTATGAACCTGTGAACTAGAACTTTAGAAACTGTGGCATTTAACTGGATCTATCATATACATTCTGTGTTGAAAATCATATTCTACATTTATCATATTTTTAAATTTAATTTTCAAAATATACATTGTATTAGGAAATGGAAGTTATATAATAATAGAGTTATGAATCTCCTAAAGTTGTGAAATTATAATTCCATGTCTGGTAATAGGCAAGGTCATCATCCAGCGCAGAAAAACACCACCATTGAAAACCTATGTATATTCTGTGTGAGTTAAACATTTGTGTGCTTGTTACTTGCCTTAAATAGTCAAAAGTACTTAAGAATAAGTTGCTAATCATTATTACTTTATTCATCCACAAGGAAAGTAAACAGTTGTGTTAATAACACACAGAACAGTTACTAGGACATATTAGTATAGTAGGTCCTTATGAAGTGTTTATTTAATATGTGACAAATTAAAAATAATTATTAATGATTAGCAAATAAGTCAATGATTGTGAAGAGTATATTAGAGCACTATTTTATAATGAATAAATATTGACCCCTGTCTCTAGGATGCATTAAGCTAAACAGAAATACAAAATGACATTAACATTTTAGTCACATAGTCACACATTGCCCAATGTAGTGTTTGCAAGCATTAGAGAACCTAAAGAGAAAAGACCAAAATCTATATGGATTTTCTTTTCTTTTTTTTTTTAAAGATTTATTTATTTATGCATATAAGAACTGGGTACAGGCCAGAGATATGGGGGGTGAGAGGACTCACCAGAGACAGAGTAGGAAACAGAACAGGAGGACTGACTGAAATACATTGCTGAGGGGAGCAGCAGGGCAAGGCAGGAGAGGTCTGCTGCGGCATGTGGGTTAGCTCCCTGGCTAGGGGTCAAACTCATACTGTAGTGCCTGTGGATAGCTTCATAGTGCTGTGACTTAACCCCTTGCACCACCAGGGAGACCCCCCTATATGGAATTTTTAATTAACATTCAACCTTATATAAAAGTTAACATATAAAAATCAGTTACTGGGCCACTTGGTGGCCTAGGGATTAAATCTTAGTGCTATCACCTTGACTGTCTGAGTTTGATCCCCAGCTAGGGAGCTACCCACATGGTGCAGCAGACTTCTCCTGCCTCACCCACTTCTCCACTCAGCAGTGTATATCAGTTAATTAGCCTGTTCTGTTCCCCACTTTGTCTCTGGCGAATCATCTCATGGGCACCTCTGGCCTAGACTCCAATACCATGCAAGAAAAAAATATCACTGCCTGATTCTCACATGCTAAAAACAAGATTTTGCTGATATACATAGTATATTATATGTAGGTGCTGATTTATAAGGCTGTATACCTGAAATTTTTATAATGATATAAACCTATTTCACTTTAATTAAAAGAAAAATCAGTGGCTAAACAAATTCCTGTGTACCACAGTGACTTCTGAGAAGATTTTTCTGAAGATAAACAGCAGTAGATAATCCCCACAGTGAAGCTGCGGGGTAAACAAGATTTCCAGTCTTGAAAGGATGCTGAGTACAGCATAACCTTTTTGGGTGGGTGCATCTAAAAACCCAAAGTACACAAGTGGTTGCTGTGTGGTAATTGGAAAGACTACTAAACACAGATGATAGATAAAATTATTTTAATATATCCTAAGGTATAGCTTAAGGAAACTGAGATGCTGAAAGAAAAAAAAAAACAATTATTGGTGTTAATAATATTATAGCTTGTGCTCAGGGAAAATATCCCTTCAGTGTACTCTGGTAAAAGTAAAGCAATAATTTCTTACAAAATTATTTTATTTTTTTGTTGTATAAGCTGCCACGTTTTCACAATCTTTTTTTAATGGGACTGTTCCCTGCACAATTGCACAATAATTTCTTCTAATAAAAGTGATATTATTAGTTGGGTGTTGCAATAAGGAGGAGTGATATTCAATATTGATTGTCTACTGTGAAAAGAGACTGTAATTTTTCTCCTCTGTATTTATTAATTTATTTATTCCTTTGATAGCATTACAAAATATGGCTTTACCATATACACTTTCTAGAATAAGGTCCAAAATGTTTAGGAAACTTGCTACTGGCAGGACTCTGGTCTCTGAAGTTAACCCTGTCACAAGACAATGGATGATCTTCCAACTTGCATCTATGTGATTTTATTTTAAAAATAAATGTATACATATCTTGCACTGCATGCATGTTATATAATGTAACCAAACTTTGGACATTTGTAGGTACAAACACACACACACACAGACACACACATAAGATATATAAATGTCCAGAATATGAATTAATACACAGTATTTAAGCAATTTTGTATAGTTGTTTCTTGTATAAAATAAATGATCCTTCCCTGACCACCTGTCCCTGAGTTATTGATTACATATTATTGAGAATTATAATTGCATATATTTTTATTTTATAAAATATATGCATCTTAATGTAGGATATATAAAAAAATTCTGAGAATGGTGATGATGATGATAATGATGTATATAACATTACGGCACTTTTCTAAGAAATAAAAAAGGAGGATCATTACAGTGAAACACAAAATCAAAGACAATGCAAAAAATATTGCAAGATAACAAGGAGATGCTGTGAAAGCTGAAGTAATTAAAGTGGATCTTCTATGATCTTCATAAATGTCAAGAGGGTCTAAGAGAATTTTTCCTTTGTGATCTTCTGCCCATGTATTAAAAGTTACGATAAACTTTTTCTTATTTATTTTCTTCTTTAGTTCTTGAAAAATTAAGGCTTCAATTACAGTGTAGATGATTTGTGATTTTTTACATTTTAATGCTAAATTCAACAGGTAACTGGAAGGGGTATAAAAGAAAACCCACCAAATTAATATATTTCTTAGTCAATAAATTATGCATCCCTAATCTTTAATAGTGTCATGTGTATATAATATGTATTAAGGGATATCTTTGGCTATCATGGAAATACTAAGTCTCATCATTTTTTTCCTAACTCAATAAGAGAAAATGTGTAATAAGAGAAAAGATAAAATATAATTGAATTTTTAATTAGGATTGTTGCAATCCAATCTTTTGTAAACTCCATAAACATTTTCCTTTAGCACTGTGTGTGGAAGTGGTCAGTCACCTAAGACCTTACCCAAGAATCTGTTTGAGAATCCTGAGAAGGAAAAAAAGTCAAAGGAATAAATACAGTGGTCTCTCCTTATCTGAAGCAGATATGTTCCAAAACCATCATTATTCCCGAAACAGGTTAATACCAAAACTATCAATATATATCCTTTTTTCTTATGCATGCATACCCATGTTAAAGATTAATTTATAAATTAGGTACAGTGAAAGATTAACAATAACAATAAAATAGAACAATGATACATTGTAGTAAAAGTTATATAAATGTGGTGTTTCTCAAAATGTCCTTTTTTAGGTAATATTTTCAGAGTATGGTTGGCCACTGGTTACTGAAATTCAGAGAAAAGGGGCTACTGTAAAATTATCTAGTATTAATTTCAATGTTCAATCAAAAAATAGGCAAATAACAGATCTCTAAGCCTCAACTATTTGATTTTATTTTACTGAAAGTTTAAAATTAATATGTAATAATCTATAGTATTGGTAGAGAATAGTATATGAATTCCAGGTATGAATCCTTATTGTCTTTATAGAATGGAAGATATATTCAACTGTTGCTTTGCTATATGAGTAATTTCAACATATATTTTAGTTGAGAAAATATCAACATCTGTATGAAAATCTGTCTTTGAACTAGGAATAGAATTCTTGTAACCCATGCACAGTGATTACAGAGCACATTGCTCTAAAATTGTATGTCAAGTAAAAATTTCTGTGATGAAATGGAATTTTAGAAAAAAAATATGAGCTCAGACATGAGCTTTTTTTTTTTTAAGAATAAAAATACCCAATAAATCTATGTGCATATATCTGGTAAGATAGACATTTTTACAATTTTTTTTACTTATTTCTTTATAGTTAAAGTACACATAGATTTTTAGAGAGAAATCTAAATCTCCAAAGGAGGAACAAGTTACAAAATATAAAAATGAAGATTTTAACCATCTCTGTTCCTGATGACTCTATAATGACAAAAAAAGGATATCATTCAAAAATAATTGTGTGATAGGGCCTCCCTGGTGGTGCAAGGGGTTAGGATGCAATCTATGAAGCTGTCTGCAGCCACCACAGCTCGAGTTCGATCCCCAGCCAGGGAGCTACCCACATGGCACAGCAGACCTCTCCTGTCTCACCCACTGTTCCCCTCAGCAGTGTATTTCAGTCAATCTGCCTGTTCTGTTCCCCACTCTGTCTCTGGTGGGTACACTCACCCACCACAACTCTGGCCTATACCCCAGTTCATATGCACAAACAAATAAATCTTTCAAAAAAAAATAATTGTGTGATAATAGTGAAGTCCCAGTTGTGCCTGTTTATTCTACCATGATGGCCCTCTTCCTTTAGCAAAGAGATTCATAATGGACAAAAAAAAGAATAGTAAATAAATTATTATTAGTAAATAAATTGATTTAAATAAGAGTACTAGTTTGACATTGCTGACATAAGAGTGCTCTGATATGAAGACTAGATGTTGAATATTTACTTAATATGCAATTTCCTTTAGATTGACATTTTTCTTTAACTGTAAAAGAAAAATGTTTGCATAACTTATAGTATGATAAAGGAATTCCTTAAGAATATTCAGTTCCATATACTTAAATTAAGTAGTTACCAATTTGTCATCTAGTTTGGTTTTGACACCAGAACTAACCACTGTGAGGAAGTAACTTGTGCAGGCAACCAGCAAATTGTAAATACATGAAATAGCATTTCAGTTTATAAAGCACTATATTGAGAATAATTTTAGTGATTTTTTTTAATAAAGTCAAATGTGTTTTTTAATTTTTTTTATTTATACAAGCACTGGGTACAGCCAGAAGCATGGGAGTGTGAGAGAATTCACCAAAGCCAGAGCGGGGAGCAGAGCAGGCAGAAGGACCGAAGTACACTGCTGAGGGGAGCAGCGGGCGGCAGGAGAGGTCTGCGCGCCATGTGGGACCCTCCTCCGGTGGCCGGGGAACAGCCGGGACTCGAAACAGCGCTGCAGAGGCTGCGGGCAGCTTCGCAACCCAGCGCTCAACCGCTGCGCCACCGGGGAGACCCCTAATTTTAGTGCATTTCTTACTTGGTGTCCAATCACTCCCCCTTACTCCTCTGGATTCTCTATTATATTTAGATAGATTGAGGGCCAGGACAAAGTGCACAATTTAACCGTTCCATAGCTTTGCCAAGTACACCTATTGCATCATTATAGGCATATAACAAATAATTGCTAATCAAATATATTAATAAATGAGTTTCAAAAAACCTGTAATCCTGATGGCCATATGGTGCACACTTGATGCAGAATCTCTTACGATACAATCACCAAATCACTTCTTTCTAAAAATCACTTTTTTCCTGCTTGATTGAACTCAAAAATGTTATCATGTCGTGATAATATCATGAATAAATTAGTAGTACTTTTGGAAATTTAAAACTGTCTTTATTTAATTGATCTCTCTATCCATTTATTCACCAGTCGATTATTAAGCTAATGAATATTTACTGTGGGGCAGAAATCATTCTCTTTGTTCTTTATGAGGAGGTACAGTTTCTATTTTGAAAATAATTTATATTGAAACATAAATCCTATGCAACTGGAATCTAAAATGCACTTATAAAATACAATATTAAAATGTCTTACCAATGACACATCATCTTTTTTTTATTTTAAATACTTTATTTTAATAATTCGTACATCATTTTTCATTTTTGCACAACGTATGCATTTTCATTTTGGTTATATTCCCCATACAATTGCACCCCCGTTATTTTGACCCTAACCCTTCCTCTCCCCGATCCCCACCCCCCCAGTACTACGTCTCTGGTTTATACTTACTTGTTGATTATGATTTTTACTTTATTATAATTAGTCTTTTTCCTGGTCCCTTATTTAGGTTTTCTAAATTCCTACTATGAGTGAGACTATCCAGTATTTTTCTTTTTCTTTCTGGCTTATTTCGCTGAGCATGATCCCTTCTAGCTCCATCCATGTTGCTGCAAATTGCAACACATCATCTTTTAAATGAAAGTTTTGTCTTAAAAAATCAGATCTATAATGTTGAGAAACATTTGGGTTGAACACTTTTTAAACTCTTGTGCTTATTCACTAATATATGAAAATTTACAAAATAATTTCTTAGTGTTACTTCCCTTATAATGTATGCATGAAAATAATATTTAATCTATCCATTTTTCTTATGGATTACTGGATACCAGTATAATTTGATAACTTCTTACTTTTTAGGAAAACTTCTTGATCTACTATTGTTTTGGAAATAAAGAATATCAGATGTATCTCTTTTTTAAAAAAAATTATATATTTATGCATATGAGAACTGGGGAACAGGCCAGAGGTGTGGGGAATGAGAGGATTCACCAAAAACAGCAGGGAACAGAACAGGCAAATTGAAATATACTGCCAAGGGGAGCAGTAGGCTAGACAGGAGAGGTCTGCTGTGCCATGTGGGTTACCTCCCTGGCCAGGGATATAGCTTCACAGTGCTGACACTTAACCCGCACCACCAGGAAGGCCCTCAGTTGTGTTTCTCTAACCAACTTGACATTATAATTCATGCCCAGTATTTTTGAAGGAATTGAAGTGCAACAGGATTACCACAATATATGAACATTTATTCTGTTATATAGAATTAGAAGAAAGTTTAGGACTAGACATGACAGGCTTTCTTTGTGAAGATACAGACTGTAGAAGGACAGTTGCCTCTGTTATTTCTGACAATTTTTGGTTGAGAATTCTCTGCACTCATGAATGCATAGGTGACTCCCTGTGTTCCTGGAGAAGCTCCCCAATGTCATGGTAACAATAAAAATGTTCACAGTAGAACCGTTCCAGAAGGTTCCCCGCCCCACTCAATACAGCCCTTGGAAAGAAAATTATCATTATGAAGAACTATCAATATATAAGGACGTAAAACACTTACTGTTGTTTCAAAAGTATATTCGTTGCTAATTGAAGTTTACAAAGTAGAGTTCATCAGAGATTGGGCAAAATAAATTTCTTATTTTCCATCCTACCCATAATCTATAACTGTATCTATGCAAATCATATCCTTCTGATAAGGTTACATAATTAGTCCTAAATAACTCAGTTCATTGAGCTAACAGTGTGGCATCCCAACACTTTGTAATTCTAATGTTTCATTTCCATATTTTACCATGGAAACATTACCTTCATGATGCTTTACTTTAATCTATGTTTATTATGAAAATCAGCATGCCCTTTAGTTTCATTTTCTCAAAATGCATTTTGCTCCTAACTTTCTGGGGTCATTGAACAGATAGTAGATTTGCCAAGATTTTTACTATCTACCTTTTATCCAAACTGTACTCTGAGGTCAAGATACCCTGTTTGTCTCATTGGGTGAAGATTTAGCAAATTCTAATTAAAGGAGATGGTTCCTCTTCATAAAGTTATACCTTATTTTTAAATTAAAGTTGATAATCATGATTCATTATTTTGATGTTCAAAAGTTGGGGTGAGTGATTTACTTTAGAATAAAGTCAGTATTACTATAATATTTTGTCTTCCAGAAGAACTGATAATCACAAAACACATTTTATAAGATAGGAGACATTTTTCAAAATTGTATGTAGGATAGCAATTGAATGACTGTGTTAATTTCAATTAACACTTTTTCTAGAACTTTTACACATATTCCTGAGATAACAGGTCAATAAAGGCTATATGTCTATACCATTTAGAACAAAAATGAAAATAAAAACACAGGTCTATTGCATTATAATTTTTATTTTATGAAAAATGAATTTAGTGAGAAACATATCCTCATCAAACAATTGATTTATCTTTTAATCCTCCTGTAGTAATGTGTTTCAAATAGGTGGTACTGATTTAGGAAAATGTTTTAGCCCCACATATTTGTAAAATATTATCAATGAACCATGAAACAGTTTATTTTCAAATAAACTCTCTAGTTAAACCCATGACTTAGAGAGCCAATTGTATTCAATATTACTTAACAATTTCCCTATTAACAATCTTTCCAAACAGTTTTATGTGAGAATAAAAAAATGTGTCAGCAATTACAGAGATGCCATTAAAAATATTAATTTTCTAACTGTAATAACTTTTAAAAATTAATCAGAAAGTAGAAAAAGTATTATAATTAAAAATTGCTTTTAATTTGATGATTCAATTAAAACTTGGAGAATAATTTCCCTTAGTATATTAATAATAAAATTAATTTTTTCCTAAATCTATAGTTGTTAATGAATACAATTATTTAAAGAGTATGACAATGAAATTGTTTTCTCCTTCTTCTATGCCTTCCTCTTTCAAGGCTATATGTCATAAACTTGGATTTGCTTCCCAACTACTTATGATACCGAACTTCCCTTTGTAGAATCTGTTAGTTGATTTGTGTCCTACTTATGCCTCCATGAATTTACTTATTTACAATCACACCAGAATGCCATACAGGAATAACCTTTCTGGTTCCTGTTTAGAATAATTGAAACAATAACTTTCATTTTTATAGTGCTTTAAAGATCACAAGATGCTTTCACATACATTATGTTTTTATTGTCACAGAAACTCTACAAGTCCTTTTTGCTAAATCCTTTTTAAAGATAGCAAAATAGAAATCAATGGGTTATTTAATGTTATGCACCTCATAAATTAAAAAAAATGAAATTATGAGTTTGAGCATTTCCTCTGATTTCAAATGTACTAATTTTGAGTCTAGCAAAGATTATTTTTCTAATACCCTGTTACTGCAGAAATAAACATCTCATTTCTCTTTTTCTGCATTATTTTCCTAAAAATCCATTTAAATATCGTCCTAATTACCATGTCTGCTTTGTTCAGCATCCTCCAACTACTAGGTCATGAATCACTGCTTACTAACAGAGAGCAAGAAATCAAAAAATCCATTCAAATTCATAAATGAAATCTTGAGGTTAACTTGATTCCTGAGCTACTATCTAATCCAGAAACCCACTGGGTTATGTGGGACACATGAGGAAAATCAGCAGGATTGAAGCCAGTGGGTGGAAGTTGTTGCTATTACTGATTGTTCCTAAAACTGCAATATTTATAGCAAATTGTTTAAAAGATTGTTTTTTGACATTCCACATGTGACATTCTTATAAAAAGTTGTAATGTTGCATTGTGATAGCATGCATTACATGTGTTTGCATTTGTGTTTATCGTATTTATTTCTTTTCAAAAAAATGATTGTCCCCCTCTTACCTCCCAAAAAAAAAAAAAAAAAAAAAAAAAAAACAACTAGGAGCCTGTCTTTGTTCAGTCTTTGCATTTATTGTATTTTCTGGCATAGAAAAGAAAATCATGTGGACAATAGTTGTAAATTCTTTGTTTCTTTTTCCAGACATCCATATCTGTGAAAGAGCAAAGCAGTCTCTGTCTCCTAGACTGTTCCTTTTAGGGAAAAAAGACAAATGAAGAGAAAAGCCTGAACTTGCGCAGTCTCTGTGCTGAAAAGTACCTATTTCTCTTTGTTTTAGCAGTCTGAGGCTTTTTTCCAATTATCATGTGGACTTTCTTTAAGGCATGATACAACATTTTATCTCATTTTTCTTTGTCCTTTGGCCCAAGAAGCTTAGAGGTATACTTTTTCTTTTCTTCGTTATGTCCAGTAGGCTGAGTCACAGAAAATATTTCTGATTTTTCCATTTTGAATACAAAGCTATATCTTGATAATACCTGTTAACACAAAATATATCACGTTTTCATACCTCTAGGATTTCTAGTTGAAGTCATACAATTCAAACTTTATACATTTTGGGGAGATAAACATTCTGTTTTATGGATTTTTAGGTCCCCATTGATTGAAGAATGGTTCATTATGCTCTATACATACTGTGCAGTAAGAAAAAAAAATATTCTCAATTAAATTATGGTATGATGCCTCAGTCTTGATGCACAATCCACAAAGGGATCACACTACTTTCTGGTTGCTTTGAAATTTCTTTCTCCTCCTCTGCAGATTTGGCAATTTCTTGTGCCATCATTCTTTGTACTACTTGGTAGGAAATAGACCTCTTTTTGTAAACACCTCAAGAATAAAATGCTACCATCTTTATCTATGATGCAATTTTCCTTTCTTAGGTTCAGTAAAGTACTTGGTTATTGCTTTACAAGAAAATATAAAATTGCAGTTGCTCTTCAATCATGAAAATTTACTTCCCATTGCTTGAAGATATCCCACCTGAATACTATGCTTCTATACAACTAGACTAACCACATCAGGCTATTAAGTACAACAACAACGATAACAAAATTCCATGAACTTGGAGCAACCTATCATGGAAGTTGAAAAGAACTAAGAACATTTTGTATTCATGGAATGTCAGACTTTTACTGGACTGACATAGGAAGCTCTGTCCTGGGGTGTATATTGCACTTGTTTTAACAAGTAATAAAAAAGATAAACTCATGCCATTTGCAGCAACATGGATGGAGCTGGAAAGGTTAGGCTAAATGAAACAAGCCAGAAAGAGAAAGATATATATACATGGTGTCATTATATGTGGAATAGAGTCAAAGATGAACTCTAAAACCAACCCTTGAAAGCTGACCTTTGATCTGCAGCTTCCAGGGGGTGAAGGATGAGAACGGGGGTTCAGGGGAAAGTGCAATGGACTTTGGTGGAGGACTATGGGTGCATCAGTTGTGAGAGTGCGCTCATGACTACACCTGAGGGGGCAACCATATGTTGTCAAAACACTGGCAAGGATGAAGAACAAATGTCACTTCAAGATAAGTCACTTACTCAATCATCCTGTCCTATATAGAGTATAAGTTTTCCATGTTATAGTAGCATAATTTTCATGTACTCTTCTGCCTTTCTAGAACACTCTCACCCCATCACCAGTTATTTTCTTCTTTTATAATTCAGGGAACTTATCTGTTGTTCTTTTGGTTTATCTTTTATTTCCTAAAAATTAATTTACGGGCCTCCCTGGTGGCACAAGGGGTTAAGCACCACACTATGAAGCAACCGGCAGCCTCAGCAGCACGAGTTTGATCTCTGGCAGGCCAGAGAGAAAACCACATGGCAAAGCAGATCTCTCCTGTCTTACCCACTGCTACCCTCAGCACTGTGTTTTAGTCAGTCTGCCTGTTCTGTTCCCCACTTTGTCTCTGGTGAATCCTCTCACCCCCCTCATCTCTGGCCTGTACTTGTATGCATAAATAAATCAATCTTTAAAAAAAAAGAAAAGAAAATCAATTTACTCAGTGAGAATCGAAATCCACCCCACCTAATGTTCTTCGTTTTACTCTTTCCCAAAATTTTCCATAACCCACTATTAATTTTTAGATAATTCCATCATTTCCACTTCTCATTGTTCATAAACAAGTAGCGAGCATTGTCTCAAATTTATGGGTTGACAAGACTCAGCGTTGAAATTTATTGGAGTTTCTCGCACGGCTGCAATCGGATAGATCTACAGAGTCTAGTGATCTGAAAACTCAGCATAACTATGCTAACTTGGGGCATCCAGGACATATGATTGGCAGCTGATGCCCCTGCTGCATGAGGCTCAGCTATTGACCAAGGCACCTACATTTGACTGCCCCAATTAACTTGTTCTTTTAACAGTGCAGTTGCTGGCATTCATAGCAGGTATAAAAGAGTGAATGTGCTTGAGAAGCAGAAAGCAGAAGCTACAAGCCCACAAAGATAAATATCCAGGTCTGGCATAGAATCACTTTCACTATGTGCTATTTGTGAAAAGAGACACATAGATAGACTTTGATTCAAGAGGATATAAAAATAAATTTCCTGAATTGATACCATAATTCACATTGAAGAAGAGCACCCCAAGAGAGATGCTGCGTCAGTTCTTGCCACACTAATTCTAGATAGTGAATTTTAATTTTTCCACCTAACAAGCTAGATAAAAACAGAGGGAGATGACAAAATAAAGTGGAAAGAGTTATTTGGTGCCATATTTTTTGCTTAACACCTCCTTTTGTACTGTGCAATTGCTTATTAATAATGCTTTGTAGGGGCCTCGCTGGTGGCATAGGGGTTAAAGTCTCAGTGCTATCAAGCTATCACTAGCCACTGCTCCATTAGTTTGATCCCAGCCAGAGATCTAACCCACATGGTGCAGCAGACCTCTCCTGTCTCACCTGCTGCTCCCCTCAGCATTGTACTTCAGTCAATCTGCCTGTTCTGCTCCCCACTCTGTCTTTGGTGAATTCTCTTATCCCCTATGCCTCTGGCCTACACCCCAGTTCTTGCATGCATGCATAAATAAAATAAAACTTTAAAAAAAATACTGCTTTGCACATGTGAGGATAGGATATATTTGATCATGGCAAATACTGTTTTCTTATATGTCTGCAATGTTCTTACAGTATAAGCCCAGTATCCAGAGTGCTATGCAGATTATAGTCACATACACAGATACCACATTTTGAAACTCCTCTGAACTTCAAATGTCATTCTCAGAATTCTGACTTATAACTTTCAGTAAACTCTGATTCTATCTTGGCATGACACTAATATTTTCTACAATATTAGCCTCAAAAGGCTGACTATGCACATGAGATATTTCTAGTTTCTTTGGGTGGTCAGTTATGGGTCAATCATCCTTGAAATTGTCTGACCCTTTTGAAATCAGATTATATTTTCAGATGATGATACTGTTTTTGTAGCAGCCCATTCTCTGTATCATCTGTACATGTTCATGCTGACAGAGCATACAAACAATATTTTCTAGATAGTGAATTTCAATACAGGATTTCTCAATGTTTTTTTTTTTTTTTTCTTCTTGGTATCTATCTCACAGCAAGAACATGCATGGCTGGATTCCAGAAGTCATGGCATTCATTGATTTAATTTGTGAACAGAAAATTGCTGAACTTTCCTGTTTCTTATGAGGAAGGTGGGGTTTTTTGCAAAGGACCAAAATGTTTGCAGCATCTGAAGTATTTCTTTACAGTTACAAAAGCTTTTTAATCTTCAAGTGGCTGAGTGCTGACAGGATGAGGTAGTGAGAGGCAGTCATTATCATCTCGTTTTGAATTGTTGCATGTCTCCTGTTATCAAAGCTTGTGGATACAAGCAGCAGAACACTCTCCTTATTGGTGAGCCAAGATTTGACTTGGCAGAACACTGAAAAAATGATGTTTCCTCTGTTTTTTTGATCTCTGCTTAAATGGATAGGCTCTGTGCAACGTGGCAACAGACACTGTGCTAAACAATATTGAGATATTATTTTCTCTCTAAAAAATGCTAATGGTTATGAATTAATATGCTCTCTGGGTTCATCATATATTTATATATTAAAAAAACGGAGAAAAAAATGCAAGTTTTGAACTTGCAGTGAGGAAGCAGTAGGATTGTGTGAAAACAATTAAGATAAAGTATTGTTAACTTTTTTAGAGAAATATTTGCTTTGTAATACATAAACATTAAAATCAAGCCTCCCTGGTAGTGCAGCGGGTTGAGTGCAGTGCTGTGAAGCTGTGCACAGCCTCTGCAGCACCAGTTTGATTCCCGGCTGGCAGGGAGATACCCATATGGTGCAGCGGACCTCTCCTGTCTCACCCACTGCTCCACTCAGCAGTGTCTTCAGTCCGCCTGCCTGTTCTGCTCCCCACTCTGTCTCTGGTGAATTCCCTCACCCTCCCACACCTCTGACCTATACCCCAGTTCTTGTATAAAGAAATAATCTTTAAAAAAATTTAAAACTGTATTACCTCATTTTAGACTAATATTTTCAGGTTGTATTACATCAGTACTCTTGAATCATTATTTCATTTCTCTTACACTTAAATCAATTTGTATTTCTGCTGTGCATAACATTAGCTGAAATTCTGAATTATCACATTTGCAAAACCCATTGCATTTTCTATCTAGTTTTCTGCAATGTTTACATGATGCTACTCTGGAAATAATGTGAAAATATACAGTACTTTGAAAATAAAGGAAATATTTATCATCATTCACTCTATACTTCCTCAGAGTCTGCAATCAAGAAAAAGTACGTTGGGCCTCCCTGGTGGCTCATGGGGTTAAGACGCAACCTATGAAGCTATCCATAGCCACTGCAGCAAGAGTTCAAGCCCTGGCCAGGGAGGTACCCACATGGCACAGCAGACCTCTCCTGACTTGCCCGTTGCTCCCCTCAGCAGTGTATTTCAGTCAATCTGCCTGTTCTGTTCCCACCCTGTCTCTGGTGAATTCTCTCACCCCCACTCCTCTGTCCTGTACCCCAGTTCTTGTATGCACAAATAAATAAATCTTTTTTAAAAAATGCATTTGCAGAAATTTTTTATAGTAACCTTAATTTAAAAATTTGTCCCAAATTTCTTAAATGACAAATAATAAACTGACAAGAATTTACCTTGTACATATGCCAATGCAACCCCTCTACAAAGTTGTAGCCCAGGAAAATTCAGAGAATGAATCCATTTTATCATTTTTGAAGTAGCAGAAAGTTGAAATTCTTAGAGATAGCTTTCTGCTGATCTTTTATGTATGGCAACTTAATCCCTCCCTTATGGGGTAGCTAAGGATTCTTCTTGTGAAGGGAAGTACTTCCCATTTAGGATTAAAAACCCAAGCTTTGTCTTAAGTCAATGATGAATTTTAATTTATTTCTTCCAAATTAGAAAGCTAAATAATGAAAATAAATACAAGGGGTATAAAGGATTCCCCCCCCATACTTTGCAATATTATATATGCTTTCTTATAAAAGTCAGTATATTAATAAGATGATTTCTCAGGAAAGAAGAGAGAACAAACACAGGTAGAAAGGATAAAATTTTTAAAAGCAGTACTGGTGTGATAAGAACAGCAAAGACAATGGCACATTATTTGTACTCTAGTAGGAAATATAAACATAGATATCATAGAGAACTCAGAAAATGATAAGAAAATAAGATAGTAATACAGACAGGAGACAGATTGAACCATGCAGTCACATTCAGAAATGTGTGTTTGAAATGATTCCATATCTATATATGGAGGCAGTATGTGTGCTTAGCTTTCCTTTGCTTTATCCCCATACCAAATCCTGTCATAATTTGGAGTGAAATTCCACAGGGAGAGCTGAAGTTCAGAGAACTGCAAGTTTTTTTTTTTTAAATAAGTAAATATTTTTAGTTTGCTATTGCATTTTTATATAATATATATATATATTATATATATATATATAATCCTTGGTGGAAAAAAATTCCTTGCAATTAGAATCTGTTAGCAGGAACTTGCTTAAGGAGAACTTAATTGAAAGGATCAATAACTATATGTTCAGGAGCCCATTAATGTTAAAGTTCCAAGTACAGTAAGAGGATATTAATCATTATAGATAGTGGTAATCTGAAAAGGATGAGAAAAGCATTTCATTTATTGATCTGAGAGAAGATCACATTCTTCAAGGCAGATGTCATATGAATAAGAACTGATTTATTCTGGAAAAATGACTTTATTTTATCTTTAAAAATGATTACTTCAAATAGTACAAAATTTTCATGATAGCACTTTTCATTGGAGAATAATTTGGGGTTTGTGTTCTACTTTCACTTACTTCTTCAATCATAGTTGAGAGAAAGATATAGTGAGAATAATAGTTTTACATGTAATTTGACTTTCATGAATTTACATTGAGGTGAATATATATATGGAAATGTACATGTACTATACAAACACAAACATGTATGTGTGTATGTGTATATATATATTTATATGTGAATATATAAAGTCCATTCTCACTTCTTCTAATGTTTCCCAAGGCTTTTGAACTTAAACTGGTTTGTAGAAGAAGAAAGGAAGCTTAAAGAGCACACAAATACATAGGAATAAGAATAAGTGAAATGTTTTCAGACATATATTATGCTTCAGGAGATACAGCCATCACAAATTTTTAATTTGTACTTGAAGGAAGTAGCTTTGAGCTCATAGACTGATAACAGACCAACTGTATTTGTAAGCTTGTTTTTGTATTGTGTAAGAAATGTAAGGAAATCAATTGAATAAGCATTTGTTGAACACCAATTATACATGAAGCAGTGACAACTTCTTGCAGAGGTTAAGCATGAGAAAACATTCTGGGCAAGAAGCTCACGATATAGTAGATATGATAATGCAGTTTATTAGGAATATTTATCCCATCCCACGAAATGGATAGATGACTGAAACAAAGTAAATGTGTGGAGGCGGGGTGGGGTCGACCTAGAAGAATGCGCCAGAGAATTCTGAAGACTACTCCATAATTAAGATGATTTTTTTCGGGCCTTCCCTGGTGGCGCAGTGGTTGAGTGCTGGGCTGCGAAGCTGCCCGCAGCCTCTGCAGCACCAGTTCAATCCCCCGCCGCCACCGGTGAGGGTCCCACATGGCGCATATATCTCTCCTGCTGTGCCCACTGCTCCCCTCAGCAGTGTACTTCGGTCCTTCTGCCTGTTCTGCTCCCCGCTCTGGCTCTGGTGAATTCTCTCACCCTCCCACGCTTCTGACTGTACCCAGTGCATGTATAAATAAATAAATAAATCTTTAAAAAAAAAAACAAAAAAAGATAATTTTTTTCAAATAGTATACTGATTGATAATTAAACCAGGTATGCATTTCCAACTTGATAAAAAATAACCCTGCTTACTGGCACGCTGGAAGATATTGAATGCATTGCTTTAAATCTACTTATCTATATTCTTTAAAATATTTTAAAATAGAACTATGACTAGAATCAATATATTGCAAAAAGTTTTATTTTGCTTCCATACTTACAGTTCTTACAAAAGTTAATGAAATGTCATTTTTTTAGTGTGACAATACTACTTTCTTCACTTAGATTCAAACTTGCCTCCCTCCACTTTAGAACCTCTTATTGATCATTCAATATTTAGAATGAGAGTTAGCTCTTCCACGAAGTCACTTCATTGCTTTTTTGAGTCACTTGTCCCTGCCTTTGTATTGTGTCTGTGTTTTTAGTGCTGTCATGGCATATGGAACGATAATGCATTCTCCACTAAAGGATACAAGTTTTGGATCTTTTCACCCTTGGTATTTCTTTTTTTAAACACATAACTAACTTTCAATAAATGTTTGTGAAATAAAAATATTATTAGGATCAAGACGCTAGTAACAGAAGGAAATAGCAAATATAGACCCCAGCGTCTTCCTCTGGGAGGCTACTGAGAAAAATCACTATAAATTAATCATTAATTCTGCACAGTTCCAGACTGAAGTACAGCATATAGGTATTCTCCTTACAGTGACCTTTCACATTTGGGCCAAATCTTAGCTTCAAAAGTTAATTGCATATATGTCTCTTTAAGACTATTGCTGTTAAATCAATTATGTGAGCTGAATGAAAGGAATTGAATGGCACCTTCTTTAATCACTTTAAGAGTAGACATAGATTAATAGTAAATCATTTTTTACAGAGACTACTGGGAAAAGGTTCTTCCATAATTAGAAATTCAAATAAAGCACCTATATATCTCTTTCTGAATGGAAAAAAGTTACATTTATTTTAGTTCTTTTCAAATAAAGCATATTAAAGTTCCATTTATTCTCTATCCTCTTTTCCAGATACATTTTCAAGGATTTATATATTTATTTCTTAAATGATTTTTAAAAATGCCCCTTGGATTAATTATTATACTAGAAATGTCATTACTTAGCAGGTCCTCATAACGGTGAACACAGGGAGCTCTTTTCGGAGTCTTTGCCCTTGCAAGTATGCTTGGTCAGAAAAAAACAGTAACAGCATAACAGTGGTTAAAATAAATCATAAACAACAATAGAATGTTAATATCTTATAAAATATTTTTTCAAAAGTAAGCAACTCCCTATAATTTAGGCTTATAGAAAGAAAAAAATATAGCACATGGGAAATACCCAAAATAAAAGGTTATTTTCTTCTAAGTGATTGTTTTTGTAAATGGCAAAATTCAAAGATATTAGATAGTAATCTGACTTCTGAAATAAAGCAGTTACTATTGCTGTGTACTATTTTATAAATATCTGTAACAACTAGAAAGTCAGAGACCCTCACTGAATGATTCAATTCAGATTTTTTAAATAATAAATAACTTATATACAAGAACTTGTGTGTAAAGATCAATGATACAATGATGCCTTCAAAGACACAAGGCATATTATCTTTCCCTCTGCCACCTTTGTTCTCACTTTATTCAAGGTGATCATATCTTCCATTATATCATCTTTAACCTTAAGAGTAGGAACTATTAAGCTTCCCTGGTGGCCCAGGGGTTAAAGTCTCAGCTCTATCAAGCTATCACCAGCCACTGCAACATGAGTTTGATCACAGGCCAGGGAGCTAACCCACCTGGCACAGGAGACCTCTCCTGTCTCGCCTGCTGCTCCTCTCAGCAGTGCATTTCAGTAGATCTATTCTGCTTGATATTCTGTCTTTGGTGAATCCTCTCACCACCCCTGCCCCAACACCTCTGGCCTAGGCCCCAGTTCTTATATAAATAAATAGATAAATAAATAAATAAATGCATCTGTAAAAGTAGGAAATATTACCTAGCTCTCTGCCACCACAAAAAACTTTATGCTTTTGTGGCCAAAACTATTCACTAACCCAGTGTTTGGTCATAAGAATGTAGTCACATAACATACTTAGATGTATCAGGAATTATTTAGAGTTACAAGGGAGGAACTTATTTTGCTTCTGAATACTGAGTAGTTTTAAAGGATGACTGAATAAAATTCAGCTTTTCTTAGCTACTTTGATAAGCGGATATTAAATTGGAAAGCATTCTAAGGCATTTGTTGTGTTAATAGAAACAAGATAGTATCACATGATAAGAAGGACCAAAGAAATATACCTGCAAATAAACCCAGAAAGCAAGAAACCTTCCCAATTCCCCAAGGATATTTGTAAAAGCAGTGAATCAGCTCAAAAGAAAATCATGCACTTGGCCTTTCTGAAATGTTAATCAACGGATAAAGTTCCAAGAGTATTAAAGTATGAACTAGAAATGAAACTCTTATGGTTTCTTGATTTTAATACACCCATTTCCTGACTGTAGGGGGAAGCACATGACATTTTGAAGTACATAGTCCTATCATGTATATTACTAATACTATTTTTCTTCATGGCTGCTTGAGTTATGCATGAACCAGCAGAATTCTTACCACATTGGATTTGATTTCTTAATGCACACAACATGCATAATAGATCATCCAAAGCTTCTGGCTTGACCATTTAAGACTTGAAATTGAAAACATAAGAAATGTCTTGTGAACTAATCTTTACTTTCTGTATGTTCTATCTTTCAATGATTATAGCAGTAGCTACTGCTTTATCTGAAATGTTGCAGGGATTATTTCTGTACAATCTTTTGTCAGAAGCTAATTTCGGTAAGATCTTTCACACAATAGCATAATGCTATCCTTTTTTACAATATAAACAACCAAACTTGCTGCTATATTGAAATTTAATAACATGCTTCACTGAATATAATGTGTTCACTTGTTTTCTGTTTTATTTAATCTTCAAAAGGTACAGATCACCTAAAATTTAATATAATTGTGTTGGAGTATCTAAAATATAAAATATTAATATCAGCAAGGAAGTGCATGAGTATTTATTTTAAAACTTGACTGGTCTGTAACAACTTCAAAAGATAGTTTGTTCTTAGTGTATTTATTGTTCATGTGGTAACAATGCTGGATATAATTTTGTTATCATATAAATTTTACTGTCACTAGGTGTCTATTTTTTCATTTATACATGCAAACTTAATTTGAGAAAGCTTTAGAGCAGGCCTATGAATATTACATGTGTATATTAGAGGTAAAAAATTGTAGTTGCCATATACATTATTGAAGACTATCTTAGTAAGAGGTTACACATTGAATAATTTTTTTCTCTTCAAATTCTCCTCATTTTCATGTTAATGTCTTTGGAAATGTCACTTCAGTACTTCTGTGGTTACAAACTTTTCAAACACTATCCATAAATAATGTATCAGTGACAATATTGTTCTAATAACTTATTTAGACCATAATTAATTCACAGTTCTAGGCATACTTTAAGAAAGGTCTTCGTTTAAGTTTGTGGCTTCTAGTGCTGCTTGCTTAGGCAACCTGAAAGAACAAAACTCAAAACCAAAATAGTATGCTTCCTGTGGTTATAGTTTGGAAATTACAATTCACAACAAACATGTGCTTCTAAATAAATTGCCTGAAATACCTAAATCTGTGTAGGGTGTTTTTTTTTCCCCACCCTCCCTTTAATTTGCTTTGGAGTTTTAATTGCCATCTATGGATTCCCTTTCCTATTCCCTAATTCCCAATTTTCATGCTGAGGAGTTAATGGGGTTATAATCTCGTAATTAAAGAAGATAATTTTAATTTCTCTGATGACTCTTTATTATGATAATCTTGTTAAGATTACAGTGTTTCATTTGTTACTACATGTGAACAGTTGGCTTTGTGGAGGCAGCCTGTGCTACTGAGTCACTAAATAATTTAATAGCAGAACACTCTAACCAGGAAAGTCTTACTGTTAATGTAAGATCAAAGTTAGATTTAACTCTGTGAATCTACTAAATGAACCAAACTGCACGTATTGCATGTTCAGTATGATTCATCAAATAAAGGACAAGCTTCATTAAGCAAATATCTGATTTTAAATCAATAAAAATTATTGTCTCTTGGTGGAACAACTTTATACCTTTCTGCACAACAACAAACTAAAAAGAAAACTCATTAGCTAATTTACCAAACATAACAATGATTTGGAAAGTTGAAAAGACATCTCAGATCATAATAAATAACCTGCTCATGCAATATAGTTTAAGTGTTTTCATTGATGTTATTCGTGACGATTTCATGTTTATGAAAGAATCATCTTCTTTGTGTTGGAGTTCCCAAGGGTCTTTAAACATGGCTTACCTTTATTTGCATGATTAAAAGACTACAATGCAATGTCCATTAGGGAGCACTATTACTTCACCATAAATTATTGGTAATCAGTGCATTTACACCTTCTAAAATTCAGCTTGTCATTAGAACTTTGCATATTTTTTTAAAGACTTTTCAAGATAAACAGCTGAGATGGGGGTGCTTATAAAGACTACCTGTATGCTTATGAGTTTATAAGACCTAGAAAACCAAAGAAATTTAAAGCTAATAACTACTTCTCTTCTGTTTAGGATATTTTGAATGAATCAAAATTTAATATTTTACCAATAGGGCCTCCCCTGGTGGCGCAGTGGTTGAGCGCTGGATTGCAAGGCTGCCCGCAGCCTCTCCAGTGCCAGTTCGATCCCCGGCCACCAGTGAGGGTCCCACAAAAAAAAAAAAAAAAAAAAATTACCAATAAAAAACCACTTCTCCTATTTTACTAGGATAAAGTAAAATATAGGATTCTTTTGGGGACCATTTTACAGTTATACATGTTAACTATACATTGGGGTTCTTCTAAAAAACTTATTTGTATTCCCAGTAATTGCCCACATTGCTTTCTTTGTCTTACAAGTATCCCCAACATCTGTTCTTCCTCACTGGCCTATTTGAAACTTCCACATTAGCTTTCAGATACTGCCATTATGTCCATCACAGAATTTTTTTAGAAAATATAAATTATTGCATATTTACTAACAGCTTTTCAACATTTTAACTGGCTTTCCTAAATATGTTGCAATTTTGCCAAATCTGACATTTTATATCTAAAAATTTGTCCTAAAAAAAAATAAAATAAAAATTTGTCCTAAAATAATATAGCAGTTATAACTGCATATTGAAACTGTGGTTAGTCAGCACAAATGTGTGTCACTGACTTTCCCACATAATGTCACTTTTGAGATTTCATGTTCATAAAATGTTACCAAATTTAATTTTTGAAATATTGTACCCATATTTTTGAGTCATATAGCCAAAGTTTTGATTAACTACATCATCATAAACAAAACAATTCAATGATATATAAATATTTGTTAAATATGTATTATGCACATTATTTAGGGTGATCTAAAGAAATTTGATATATGTTCCAGCATTCAAAAGTGTCTAAACTCACAGCAGACATTGAATAAAAGCTTTGCCTAACATACATATATTGTGCAATGCAAATCAAAAACTATTTTTAATTACTTATTCATAAATTCACATTAATCTACTAGTCTAAATATATTAAAATGTACTCTTAATCATCTATCATCAGTTTTAATAACACTTTATATTTAACAGCTAACTTCTGTGAAAGAAACTAGGAATATAACATGTGATAGTCAAAAGCCCATGACTTAAAGGACCTTGGCCTCAAGGGCTAATTATCTGGTTGATATGGCAATATTAATATATTTTTTAAAATATATTACTTTATGAATTTATATATTTAGATGTCACATAGCTTCAGGAACTCAAAATATTGATAACTGTTAATTAGTATGTTTCATAGGTGAGAATCTTCCCAGCAAGTGGGCAGAATTTGGACAAGGGGCCAGGATAGACTTCGATGGATATCTCTTTTGTGTTTGTAGAATAAAAAATACTTATTCTTTGTAAACATCACATTTTGTTTTCCCCATATCACTTCAAACATTGCGGAAGAATGTGGGGGGGGAGGTGCTATACAATGGGCTTTTATACCTTGTATCAGAGGAAGAAAGACTGCTTTCTAGAAAATCATGAGAAGGCAGTGGGCCTGACTGAACTACTTGATGAGGGTATTACACAAGTGTATTCAGTCTGTGTGCATTTTCAGGTTTTTATTAGAGTAAAAGAGGTATCCAGATTTTTGTTATCAAGGTAAAAGTCAGGAAGGAAAGAGAAAGACAACAAAGATTTATTTTAGAATCTAATAGAAGCATGCAGAGATGCAACAAAATGGTAGACTTTGCCTCGTAGAGACTGATCATGGAGCCCCATTATATCTGCAGGAATAGAAATGCATCTTTTCGAGAGCTTGGTGTCCAGGAGAACTATAGGAGAAAGGCTATTAGGGACAGCCATAGAGTCTAGGAAAGGATCTCATTGGAGACAAGGGAGGAGGTTGACCATTTGCAAGACAAATGAAATAATTTCATTTAATATTAAAAGGTTATTGCCTGGGAAACTAAGAGGGAGAAAGATAAGCCAAAAACACATCATCTTTCCATCTGTGAGCTTTTATTTTGAAAGCTCAAAGATGGAAGAAGAAAGAAAAGAATATTTGTTTTTAAATTAAAGTTGGAGTTTTGTTAATACTTTGTATATACTGCATTGATGAAGTCAAGCAACATATATATATATATTTAAAAGAACCTGAGTTACGTTTATTACTGAAGAGAATACTTATAGAAACTGACAATATCTCTATCCAGATATAAGAGTCATCATTCCCTGTATAAATATGAAATGGGTATCAAGAGAGAAAACTAATGTTGGGTTTTAATCATACTATCTTTCATGTATGTCACAGATTATATAACTTTTCAATGTAGATTAAGGGATTTTTTTTTTTTTTTTTGCTTTGAACCTTAGAGTTTGGATTTTATTTTAGATGTAACCAGAGCTTTTACTAATAAAAGGAAGCAGGTAATCTATTCTCAGTGGAGCTCATAGCAGACATACATGGTTAGAGGCTACTATAATCTAGAAATAGAAAGTAATGCATGTGATACATTTGCCAATGGAACAAGAAATTGCAAATAGCTGTTAAATAATGTGAAATTATTTTTAAGTACCACTGAGCACCAAAGGAACAGATCAAAAAGAGAGAATAATCACAGGGAAAAAAATGTATGGAGTAGATATTAATGAATATTTATAAGCATGAAGGATATTATAACTGAGAGAATGAAATTGGCTAGATATAGCAAATCCATTCTTTTTGAGTCAACAAATATTAGGCAAGGCTTCCATGTCAGGACATATATTGCAAACAGGACAGGCACAGATTAAAGGAAAAGTTTGGTCATAGAGAACAATTAAATGTAAATAGTGTCACATGTACTATAAGTGAAGTGTATTAGGTGATTCAGGAATTGGAAGTTTAAAGGGGTGAACACCCAAAGTAGTGATGGTGAAGGCAAAGATAAACAGCTGGGACTACATCAAATTAAAGAACTTCTGTACAGCAAAAGAGACAATAACAAAAACAAAGAGACACCCCACCAACTGGGAGAACATTTTTGCACCCAACACTAATGATAAAGGACTGATCACAAAAGTCTACAAAGAGCTGATAAGACTCAACAAAAACAAAGTAAATAATCCAGTCAAAAAATGGGCAGAAGAGCTAAAAAGAAACTTCTCCAAAGAGGAAATGCAAATGGCCAACAGGCATATGAAAAAATGTTCAACATCACTTGTAATCAGGGAAATGCAAATCAAAACTACAATGAGATACCATCTCACACCAGTGAGAATGGCACATATTAAAAAAAAAAAAAACTAGCAACAACAAATGTTGGCGAGGATGTGGAGAAAAAGGAACTCTCCTGCACTGTTGGTGGGAGTGCAAACTGGTCCAACCAATATGAAAAGTTGTGTGGAGATTCCTCAGCCTGCTAAAGATGGAGCTTCCATATGATCCAGCAATTCCACTCCTAGGTATTTACCCAAAGGACACAGAAACATTAATTTCAAAGAGCACCTGCACCCCTATGTTTATAGCAGCACTGTTTACAATAGCTAAGCTTGGGAAACAACCCAAATGCCCAAAAATAGATGACTGGATCAAGAAGATGTGGTACAGATACACAATGGAGTATTACTCTGCAATCAAAAAAGATGCAATTTTGTATTTGCAGTAACATGGATGGAACTGGAAGGGATCATGCTCAGTGAAATAAGTCAGAAGGAAAAAGAAAAACACCAGATGGTCTCACTCATAGCAGGAATTTAGAAAACCTAAATAAGGGACCAGGAAAAATTATAATAAAGTAAAAATCAAAATCAACAAGCAACTATAAACCAGAGACATACTGCAGGGCAGGGAGGAGGAAGTAGGATCAAAACAAGGGGGGGGGGGTGGGAATTGCATGGGAACTATAACCAAGATGAAAATGCATACATGTGCAAAAATGAAAAATGATGTAAAAAATATATAAAATTTAAAAAATAAAAAATAAAGGGGTAAATATCCAATATTATCACGAAGAAATTGCTGAGAATTTCACTCATCTGTAGCAGAAAGGAATAAAACAAATAAATGACATAAATAAAATAAAAATAGAGGTTTATACTATGTAAGACCAAATTAGAAGTTATCAGGGGGAAAAGGCTGATGGGGCTGGATAAATCAGGTAAAAGGGGACAATTGTATGGTGAAGGATGGAGCTAGATTTTTATTGATGAACATAATGATAGTGTGGTAAATACAGATATTGATCTATAGTGATGTATACCTGAATCCTTTATAATTTTATAAACCAATGTTACTTCAATTTTTTTTTTTTAGTAAAATAAAATACAAAGAAATGGGGTGTTATGGTAGTGGATGTGATGTGGTATCATACCTCAAAAGAGGTGTGAACCTATTTCCTAAATCATACACAATGTTGTATGATTACCTCAACAAAAAATATATATAATTTAAAAAACATACAAAGAAAGTATTATATGAGTTGTATCCTGAAGAGTGAGGAGGCAAGATTGGGGGGAATGTTTCAGGAAGAATGAACTTCATGTAGTTCATATATGTATATGAAAACACGTATAAAATTTATTTATTTATTTATTTAAAAGATTTAGTTTATTTATACAAGTGCTGGGGTTCAGGCCAGTTGCGCAGGAGGGTGTGAAGATTCACCAGAGACAGAGCGGGGAACAGAACAGGCAGATTGATGAAACACACTGCTGAGGGGAACAGCAGGTGAGGCAGAAGAGGTCTGCTGCGCCATGTGGATTCTGGCAGGCGGCCGGGATAGAACAGGCACTGCAGAGGCTGCGGGCAGCTTCACAGTGCAGCGCTCAACTGCCTGCGCCACCAAGGAGGCCCCACATATAAATTTTAAAGAAAGTATGGGCAGCGGACTCTAAGACATTCCAGAAGCATCAATGGGGCTATGTGTGAATGTATACAACGCATATATGAGTAGATGTATTCACCAGGAAAGAACAAGTATGCAGAAGTTAGAGAATGAAAAGCCACATGCCACACCTTCATACAGGGAACGGGCAATGAAGGTGATGAAGACCTGAGTCTTGGATGGCAACTCCCTGCAGACTGGCTGTGCACTGGATCTGGTGTGGGAAGGCCAGGTTTCTTCTATGAGTCCTCTCAGATTAAGTCTTTGTCATAGGTCATGATCAGGTCTAAAATTTGCATGCAGATTTATGGCCAGGAATTGCACTCCTCAAGTAGCATTTGAATATTGCCCCTTGTGAAAAATAATCGTTTCCATTTTTCTTAATACAGCTTCTAACATCGTCTTTAAAGTGATGTTTAGTAGCTGTTTTTCCATGTATTCTATTTTACCTGTATTTGTATCATGAATGCTGAAGAAAGTTTTTTAAAAGTACCAAGTTTTCAAAACCAGTTTGGTTTTGTGAACTAAGGGAGTCTCCTTAGTATGCAAAAGTTCAATTTCAATATATCATCAAAACAAGCAGTTGGAACATAAAAATTCTCCTCAACATTTAAAAATTTTAAATGTTTTCTGCAATACTTTGAGAGAATATTGTGCTTCAACATGAAATAATTTATTTTTGTTTACAGGCCATTAAAGTTTCATATGTGGAAAATTACATTCAGTGAGGGGTTTTCACTGGCAATTTGATTTTTTATATCTTGAAATAAGGAGACAATGATAATGTTAACAGTGTTGAATACATGCATTTATATTAATGAATAATTCAGCCAAAGGCCAGAAGTCATTGATGGTCAAAAGTTTTACATCATATTGTTCTTGTGGGTATAATGAAGAGCACATTAGAAATAGCTCAAAGGTCTCCAAGCACTTTGGGTTGCATTTTAAACAAAAAAAGAGGGAGAGAATATCTACTTTTAAAGTAATCCTGAAAAGATTTTTTTTTTTTTTTTTTTTACACTTTGGTTCAGGCATTATAGGCTTAAGTGTTGTAATTGTTCAACTAATTTTAATTCCAGGTCATGAGTGAGTACGCTCAGATTCTGTAGGTAAGAATGTAAATGAAGATTTCTGAAGGGCACTCGGTATAAACATTTAAATGTGCATGCTTTTAGATGTCTCAGGAACTTTCTATCAAGAAACATTACATAATGAAATACTTTGACAGATTTGCAAATGTGCGTGTGTGTCCAACAATATGGGTGACAGTGAAAGCAGTGAAACATGAGTCCATCAATAAGTAAATTTTTAAATTGCATTGTGTTCAGCCATTCAAGGTTACACTTTGTAGCCCCTGAAAGTCATAATGTATATGTATAATCTTTGATATGGAAATACATGCATAATACACTCAGAAATGAAATAAAAAGCAATAAAATGTTACTTAGAATAGAGTTCCATTAAGAATACTTACATACATACATATTAATAACAATTGTTATTTCTATTAAATGGAAATTTTAGCCACTACATATACATTCTAACAAAACAGCAGGACTCATTTCAAGAACTGCTGTATATTTGTAGAGCCATAGTGAGGCAGATACCTTCTCAGATCAACACCCTCCCCTACACATGCTTTCTGCCTTTCTCATTTGGTATTCGCACTTTGCATACACCTCCCCTATCAAAGTGTGGGTTCGGACTACAATTTACTTCTAAGCCATCAAATGTGATAAAGAAGGTTACTCCATGACTATATTAGGTTATATAAGACCCTGTCTTGCTATCATTCTTGATCTTGAGGCACTGCTTGCTTGCCTTTCTCACTCATGTTGAGAAATCTTACATAGTAAAGAGGTGCAGACAGTCTCCAGTTATTATGAGCAGTCTCTAGGAACTACAAAAGGACTCCCCAGAGTACAGACAGTCCCAAATGACAGCCAGCAAGAAACCTGGAATCTTATTCCTCTAGATGCAAGAAAATGAACTCTGCCAAAAACCAGAGTGAGTTTGAAAGTAAAGCCTCCACAGTCAGGTCTCCAGATGGGAATCCAGCCCGAATTGATACTTTGATTGCAGCTTCATGAAACCCTGAAGAGCGAATCAGATAAACTGTATCCAGACTAGGTGGAGATTAAAGACCATTGTAAAATATCACAGGTCCTTCCAAAGTGACATAGGCAAACCAAATACAGAAAACCTCTTAGGTGCTAACTCTACAAATAACTAATTTAACAGCAGTTAACAATCCCCCAAAGAGAATGTTACGGAGCAACCCCGATATAAAACGGGTTGCCTGGCTGTGGGTCCTCACCCGCGCGCTTAAAAGGGACTTATTAATACTCCACTACAGGCACACACAAAAGATTAATAAAAGGTTTATTTACAAGGGAAAGGGAATTAAGGAAATGTACAACTCAGGGAGAAAATAGGGAAATAAAGTCTTTAATGCGTCCTACCCGATCCGCCAACCTGGAAACCCAAAGGCACACTCAGAGCTGGCTGAAGGAATGTTGCGAGCTGGCAGAGAGCCAAAATGGGGGGCCTTCTCCAAAGCCCAAGTGTCCGGTTTTACCAAACCTGGATGCTCAACCCCACCCTCAGGTCCCAGCAACCTTCTCTTTGGTGGTGATGGGATTTGGAGTTCTCAGTGTCTTTTGGCTTTCGTAGGCAGTGGGGGGTGGAGTCCACAAAGCCTGTATGGAATTAGCTTTAGGACATCCTTTTCCCGTAACAATTGCCCCCTTTCACTTTTGCCACCATTTCCATGGTGATGAAGATCGAATATATGGATGTTGGGATGCAGTCTTAGATGAAAATTTTTACCGGGTTCTAGTATGAAAGAAAACCAGTCCTCCAGGTATTTGTCCATTGTGGAAAGCAAAAGTCCTCCATTCGTGGAAAAACAGTTCATCAGTTCAAGCCAAAAAAAAAAAAAAAATCTGGAGGCATTAGCCAAAACAAGACAGCAAATACGTCAAAATCACAGGAAAAGTATCTTAAAATGGTTCAACTGATGTAAAACACAAATTTTCTCAACTTTGATCCCAAACTTTTAACAGCATAGCAAAAATTTGCAAACAAAGTTCATTCGGCCAGCTCTGAGAGTGCCTTTGGGTTTCCAGGTCGGTGGATCGGGTAGGACGCATTAAAGACTTTATTTCCCTATTTTCTCCCTGAGTTGTACATTTCCTCATTTCCCTTTCCCTTGTAAATAAACCTTTTATTAACCTTTTGTGTGTGCCTGTAGTGGAGTATCAATAAGTCCCTTTTAAGCGCGCGGGTGAGGACCCACAGCCAGGCAACCGTTTTATATCGGGGTTGCTCCGTAACAAGAAGAGCATATCAATGCAATTTCTCACTGGCAAGAGGCAGCTCTCCTGCCCACTGTGACTGTGCAGGTGTTTCTCTTCACTTGCTCAGAGCAGCAGGGGCAGCTCTCTTCCTAAGTCTGACTGCCTGTGACTACACAGGCTTCTCAGTTAGCAAACCTGTCCCTTCAGGGGCAGCTCTTTCTGCCTGCTTGTGTCTGTGCAAGCATCCCTTACTTCTTTCCCCTTTTAATAACCAACCTGCCATTTTGAATATTACTAACTAAATGTCTCTGTTGCATGCTGCTGAAAGGGGAGCTCTCATGAAACTTTTCTCAAAGGGAACCCAAGGACCCCACTCTCTGAATCTGATATTTCTCCAAATTGACATCAATTACTAAATTTAAAGACTAAGCCTGGATTCTGTGCTTCCCAAGCAAGTTTGGGAGGCTTGAATGGATTAAGGGAATGGATGGGACTGCCTTGGGAATGGGGCTGTTAAGCTGATGATCTGTTAACCTGATCATGAGTTCGGACACACCCAAGACTAGTCACCCTACCAATTAGTGACACCTGGAGTGTAAATAGAGCCTGGGGCCCCTCTTTGTACAACAGACCTCTTCTTTCACCCCTGCACCTCCAGGGTGCTATGATTCTTTTCCACATTTATAGAAAACTTTATTTTGAAAGGTGTCTGTAAAATTTTACTATGGCCTACAAGGAATATTTAAAATATCTGCCCCCCAATATATAGATAATCTAAAACCAAATACATTAAAGAATTAAAGACTAAGATAAAAACAATGACATGCCTGTATTTAAAGACTATGAGCAGGAAATTTTAGATCTTCTAAAACCCATGTTTCTAAGTGAGTTGTTGAAAAACAAAATTCATAAACTTACATATCTAGTCGACTTTATTAAAGGGTGCTTCTTAACCAGCAAGTAAGAACATGCTGTAAAGACTTGCACAAAATAAAGGGTTCCTAAAGTCACCAAGAGGATAGGAAAAGGTTATTTAAAAAAAAGAAAAACAAGGAGTATTATTTCAGACAAAACCACTTTCTCTCTGAGGAAAGCAGCAGGGGTTTTATCATGCAGATTATCTGACTAGTATTGACCAGACAACTCCAGATTCATAGGTTTAAGATTACACTTTGGGAGAGACTGAAACTGCCATTAAGTGCTAAGTCTGGTTAGAAGAAAGACTATTTGTGGCCTCCTTCCAACCCCCCTATTTTTAACAATATGGTTTCAGTGGTGAGTATCTGTAAGGTTCACCAGTTATCAAATTCTGCCTGTACAAACAGGTTTCTAGTTCTATAAAATAAACACTTATGTTTTACAGACTCTAGAAGAAAGACTCTAACATGAAAGACAATACAAAGAAAATTACTGACAGTAGAAATGAAGGCAACTGAGATGAATGAAAAAAAGATTCAGAAATTATAGTAAACCAGTCAGTCTGGAGCTTCCTGGTCAGCACTAATGAGGCAATCTGCATGATAAATCCACCCCTGCCTTTCCCTGGGGCAAAGTGGCTTTGACTGACACAATCCTCATTTCCTCTTGCTTAGAACCTTACTCCACCTTCGTTTTGACCTTAGAAACCTTCCATTTTGTTTAAATCCTCACAGATCACCTTGCTACATGGAATGCTGTCTAATATATGTATCATCTAAAAAAGGCAATTGTATATGTATGTAAACTCATTCTGTAACAGGGGGGTCCCCAGGACAGGGGGAGGTTCCAGGTTCCCTGCCCCACCCAAATGGAGGGTGGAGCTGAGCAGGTAAAGAAGAAGCTGAAGAGGAGACTGAGGAAGGAAGCAGGATAGAGCCAGAAGGAGACCTGGAGGAGGCGCATGGAGCCTAAAAACAGGTGAAGAAACTGCGCTTGTCTTTTGGTCGTGGACTGGGTGACACAGATGTGGGTGAGATCCGTGGGGAGGTGACAATGGCAGCTTTTATCTTGATGTTGATTTTGCTCTTTTCCTTCTGGGCTTGTCTGGTTGTTTCTGACTCTTTTCTGTGGATCAGAAAAGGAAGATGCTTTAGACTTGTGGCAGGCTTTGGGGCCTTGCTCTGGGCCGATCCCATTTGGATGGACTTTTACCCACGAGGGGACGGGTAACTTTGGGTGCTTGATTTAGAAACTAGATTCTTTGCCTTTCCTGTATTGTTTCCTAGTTGTATTAAAGTTCCTTCCCATTAAAGTCTCATATGTTTTGTGTTGATGCGGCGGATGGCAGAACCCATTTAGAATAGGCAGGTTTGCGGGGTTTGGGCTGCCCCTCTCCCTGCCCTGTAAAAATTCAAACTGTAACAGGGCAGGGAGAGGTGCACCCCAGACCCCCCCAAAACCTGCCTGCTATAAATGGCGCAGTTTCTTCACGTGTCTCTAGGCTCCATGTGCCTCCTCCAGGTCTCCTTCTGGCTCTATCCTGCTTCCTTCCTCAGTCTTCTCTTCAGCTTCTTTTTTTTTTTTTTTTTTAAGATTTTTTTTTTTATAATAAATTTTATTTTTATATTCCCCATACAATTGTAACCCCCTTATTTTGACCCCAATTCCTCCCCCCCACCCCCTCCCCCCATAGAGTGTCTCTAGTTCATAGTTTTTTGTTGATTTTGATTTTCACTTTCTCATAGTTATTCATGTTCCTGGTCCCTTATTTAAGTTTTCTAGATTCCTGCTATGAGTGAGACCATCCGGTATTTTTCTTTTTCTTTCTGGCTTATTTCGCTGAGCATGATCCCTTCCAGCGCCATCCATGTTGCTGCAAATTGCATGTGTTTATCTTTTTTGAATGCTTCAGCTTCTTCTTTACCTGCTCAGCTCCACCCTCCATTTGTGTGGGGCAGGGAACCTGGAACCTCCCCTTTTCCTGGGGACCACTCTGTTACAAAACAAGTTTTTGTTTTTAAACTATCATAATTGATGGATTGAAGAATAGACTATCTTGGAGCTGAACATCCCTGCGGGCCCAGTCTTAAAGAGAACACCACTTGTTCATAGATTTTTACCTTGAGGATCACCATTAAGTTATTATGATGAAAAGCAGAAAGAGTCCCTGCTGCTGCTAGAAGACAAAACACAAACCTTTTTAAATATACCTATACTTCTCTAACAAAGACCCATCCTCAAGAAATATTCCTCAGTGGAGTCTTATCTGACCGAGCAGGGGGGCAATTAGACAACTCTAGTCCCCTCTAGACTTCTGTCAAAGGGGAGAAAAACAAGTAAGAAGTGCTTCACACAGTCTAAATATAAGTGTTAGGGATAGAAAAGCCTCTCACACTGTCCTCCAGAGGAGCACAGCTGCATTCCTGCATTCCAACTTTATAGCTGAGTCTATCTACAGCTGAAAACTCACTTTGCTTCAAGGACTAGATAAGACACGGCAGGACTGGGAGGCCTGGAAAGACCTTTAAACTAGAGCTTCCCAGGCTGGAAAAGAAGGAGGGAGAGTATTTCAAATTAGTCTGAGAATTGGGAGGAGTGAAGGGAGCAAAGTATGCATAATTAAGAGGGAACCCTCCCCATTGAGAAAGAAAAAAAAAAAACTGCTTGTGTTAGGGGGAAAGGATGTCCTGAGATAATCTCATACAGGCTTTGTGGACTCCGGCACCCCGTTTTGTATCGGGGTTGCTCTACAACACTTGGGAGTAACTCCCACGTTTCTGAGTCTGTCCTCTGCCTCTTACAGCGTTCTGTCCTGTTGCTTCCTAATTAAATTTTGTTGCTGATTTTATTCTGGTGCTTCCTGAAATTCTTTTTCCACAAGCTATCAAGGATTATTGAGCATCATGGTCCCCAACAAAAGAACTCAGAATCACTTAAAAACCTGAAATTTAATAATAAAATTATAGTGTGACCCTGTCGCCAACATCTACTTTATCAAAAGGGTTCCAGTAAAATAGCAGTGAATTACAAAGAAAAGACTCTACTTAAGAAGTCTTTTAGAGAAAAACAAAGACAAAGGGAGAAAAAAACAAAAGGCAATTGAAGAAAACTGAAGCCTCTGGTACTGTTATAGGACAGGGAGAGGGGCAGCCCAAACCCCGCAAACCTGCCTATTCTAAATGGGTTCTGCCATCCGCCGCATCAACACAAAACATATGAGACTTTAATGAAAAGGAACTTTAATAAAACTAGGAAACAATACAGGAAAGGCAAAGAGTCTAGTTTCTAAATGAAGCACCCAAAGTTACCCGTCCCCTCCTGGGTAAAAGTCCATCCAAATGGGATTGGTCCAGAACAAGGCCCCAAAGCCTGCCACAAGTCTAAAGCATCTTCCAGTGGGGACCCACAGCAAAGGGTCACAAACAACCGGACAAGCCCGGAAGGAAAAGAGCAAAATCAACATCAAGATAAAAGCTGCCATTGTCACCTCCCCACGGGTCTCACCCATATCTGTGTCACCCAGTCCACGACCAAAAGACAAGCACAGTTTCTTCACGTGTCTCTAGGCTCCATCCTGCTTCCTTCCTTCCTCAGTCTCCTCTTCTGTTTCTCCTCTTCCTGCTCAGCTCCACCCTCCCTTGGGTGGGGCAGGGAACCTCCCCCTTTCCTGGGGACCACCCTGTTACAGTACCAACAGCTCCCAAGAACACTAAGCACAATCTAGCTCCCAGACAGACTGGCACAAAAGCTGACGTGGAAAGCCTGATATTCTCAGACCCTGCCCTCGGATACATCAAATAAAATATTTACAAAAAATTTGTTCAGGCTTGCCAAAGGCAAGAAACACATGGCTCAGAAAGATAAAACCAGCATCAGAACCAGACTCAAATATAACATAGATTTTAAAATGATCAAATAGAGAATTAAAAATAGTTATTATTAATATGTTCAGGATTCAAAAGGAAAGGCATAGACACTGGCAGGAACAAATGTGTTATATCAACACAAAGAAAACATTCTAGACGATAATTCAGAGGAAAAGGTAGATATAATTAATGACCAGTGATAAAGATCTCTCTCTTTGCCCCACCAGAAAAGCATTCCTGTCACCTTTATTTACCCTCTATGTTTATGTTTAACAACCTTGTCCCTTTTTTGCATTTGAGGGAAAAGAGTATTATTAGAAAGATAACGTTCTGAATTGCTGACCACCAGGTGATGGCCAAAGCAGGCTGATTGCAAGGATAAACATGCTGACCCTTGCCCACCCCCCTCCTGCTCCTTTGTAACTCTGGATAAATACCCCTGCCCTCTTCCAAGAGCAGGATGGTGGTCTGCACCCCTCCTCAGTTTGTTGACAAATTTAATTACTTTCCTTCTCCTCAAACTCTGTTTCCTTTTATTGGCTGAGGGAAACTGAGATCGGTGTTCAGTAACAATAAAACTAACAGAAAAGAAAATGCTTATGATGGATATGGTCAAGGAAAGAATAAAAATATGTCAATCAAAAATATCCAAAATGAAATACAAGAGAAAAAAAAATTAGAAAAAAAAGGATGGAATATATAAGAATGTGGGACAATTACAATAGCTATAGCAGATGTGTAATTGGAATAACAGTAGGAGAAGGAAAAACATAAAACACATTCGAAGTAATAAAGACTGAGAATGTTTCAAAATTTAAGATTCAGAAAGGTCAGAAAATGCCAGGTAGGAAATATACCAAATATTACAGCAAGGCATATGGTCACATTGCAGAAAACCAAGACAAATAGAAAATACACAAACATGTTAGAGAAAGAAGGATATTTCATAGGCCTTCTCATAAGAAACCATGTAACCAGGAAAAAAATAGGAAGAAATACTTAAACTTTTGAAAGAAAAAATGCCAAGCTAGAATCTGTATCTAGTAAGATTATTCTCCAAAACAGTAGGAAAAATAGACTTCTTAGACAAACAGCATATCCATAAAAGAATTTATTGCCATAGATCTGCATTGAGAGAAAGATCTAATCTTCATTGAAGTGACAGATTAAAATATAGATCTGAAACTCATTTTCCATAAAAAAGGGAAGGTTATCAGAGAAGAAATAAGTGAAGGTAAAATTAAATCTTTCACTTTTCTTATTTCAACTGGTGTAATAGCTAACAATTTATTCAAATAAATAATAACATCAATGTATTGGTTGATTACAGCATGTGTGTTGTAAAATAAATAGGTATAATGAATAGGAGGGAGGAATTGGAAATACTCTTGTGAATCAATTTAATAATTTGGAAATGAATTTTGATTACTTATAAATATGTGTTGTGAGGTATGTGTAGCCACTTTTTTTTAATAAAGTATAATAGATGCTCTAAACGAAGAGAAATTGAATCAATTATAATAATTAAAGTCAGAGAAGACAGAAAAGTAAGATTTAAAACAAAAACAAATAAATGCAATGAATAGAAAATGAACAAATATGAAAGATCTTAATAGAATTATACTGATAATCACTACATATAGAAATGGCCTAATTACACTAATTAAATTATTTAGACAGACAAAAATTTTTAAAAAGGACTCAATCATATGAGGTATACAGAAACTCATTATACACATGCACACAAATAGACAAAAAACAAATACATGGGAAAAGATTTACTCATGCTAACAACAATTCAAACAAAATTGAAATAACTATATTAATTTAAGACAAGTCAGACTTCAACAAAAGGAAAATTTCAAGGGGTATGATGTGTACTATAGGGTCAGTTATCCAAGAAGACACCCTTTAAAATATGTGCATCAAACAAAAGAGCATCAAAATATCAGACACAAAAGTTGATGGAAGTCTAAGGAAAAATAGACAAGCCCATCATTACAATTGGACACTTCCACCTTCCCAATCAGGAATTTAAAGATCTAGCAGCCAGAACATCTGTAAGCATGTGGTTGAACTGACCATATCCATCCATCAACTGGATCTAATTGACAGTTACATAATACTTCAACTATCAGCCGAATACACATTCTTAAGCTCACATGGAGCACTCACTATAATATACCAAAGTTGAGATCATAAAACACACATTTACACATCTAAAGAATAGACATACAAATTTTGTCCTAATAAAAATAAGTTAAACTATCTATCAAAAACTGATATCTGGAAAATTCCCAAATATTTGAAGATTAATAAAATACTTCTAAATAACACATGGGTTAATGAAAACACCTCAAGTGAAATTAAAAATAAAATTTTTGAGGTAAATGAAATGAAAATACAATTTTGAAAATATGTAGAATAAAGCAAAAATGCCTAGGAGCAATATATGTTTGTGCGTTTGTGTGTGTGTGTATGTTTGTGCATGGGGGTGGGGGGAGAGAATACATTAAAGTTTAAAATATCAGTTATATCTAACAACAATAATCTAAGCTCCCACATTACGAAAGTAGAGAGAGATAAACAATAGAAACCTAAGGGTGCAAAAGTAAACTGATAAAAATTAGGGGAGAAATTAGAAATTAGGAGAGACATTAATAAAGAAAAATCAACAAAACCTGTATTTGCTTTTTAAAAACTAATAAAGTAATTAATAAATAATTTCTAATGTCAGACTTATTGCTACTGACTTCATCAGGATAATGGTGTAATTTTGAACTATCTAAACTTCTATTTTCCTATAGTAAATTGGTGTGAAATTATTCTGGCCAAAATGTAACTATTTTGTGATCCTGATTTATTTTGGTGTGATATACTATTTTAGAATATATTTTCATGGTGTTATAGCCACCATTTTTTTCTATTTTGAAATTGGTAGAATAGTCATGTTTTGAAGTATTGGGGCTATAAGACATCCTAGAGTCTTCACAACAATTAAAAATTACATATGCAATTGTCACATTAATATACTTTTATAAGTTTTCAGCAACTGAATAATCAATTTTCTTTCCTTATATATCCTGACATGGACCTAAATTAATCTATAATTTAAACAAACTAATACCCTTGCCTATCATACTGTTTCAAAGGCAGATTTTTGTAGGAGTTTTGCACAATTACTTCCTTAGGGATGCTTATTGGTTGGACAGAGGAGAAATTATTAGAGGAAAAGGAGAGATAGCGACTCTAGATATCTCTTTGAAAAGTTTCATTTTCCAGAAAAGTATAGAAATGAGCAAAAACTGGAGCTGGTTTTGTAGTTTATAGTAGTTTTTTTAAAATTATTATTTTGTTGGATTGTTTTTAAGATGGATTATTCCTCAGGGGCATATCTATGTGCTAACAGAAATGTTCTCATAGAGAGTAAAAAAGTATTGATTCCCTCTTCATCAATCTTCACTCTTAGTCCCTTAGTCACTTGTTGAGTTACTTAGAACATATGGTCTTATTACTTGAGATAATCTGAAATCATTTGAAAATTCTAACAGAAATGGGTAAATAAAAAGGAATAAAAATAACATATGATCTAGTAATAACACCTCTGGGTATATATATATCCAAAGGAAATAAAAGCAAGATATAAAAAAGACATCAGTAGGCCACTGTTTATGGCAGCAGTTTCAACACTAGCCAAGATATGGCAAGAACATAAAAGCCTGTCAACAGATAAATGGATAAAGAATATGTACATATATGTATTATATACATATATATATATATAAAATGAAATATTTACCTCAACATGGATGAATCTTAAGTGCATTATACTAAATGAGGGAAGTCAGCCAGAGAAAGACAAATAAGAGAAAGACATATATCACTTATATTTGGAACTAAAAATATTGAATTTACAGTAACAGAGTAGAATGGCAGTTACCAAGGAGTGAGGAAATTACTGAGAAATTGGTCAAAGGATACAACTTCCAGTTAGAAAATGAATAAGCCCTGGGGAGTTAGTACATGGCATTTTGATTATAGTTAACTATACTGTATATTATATATTTCAAAATTGCTAAGATTAGATCTTAAATATTCTCACTACAAAAAAAAAAAAACATATTTTTTTTAATTGGTGGAGATATTACCGAATGCTAAGGTGGCAAAAATATTGTAATATATAAAAGTATCACCTTAGCACTTTACATATTAAATTTATACAATATTATATGTCAATTATGCCTTAACTGAAAATTTCCCCGAGGTTCTTAAATAGAAGTTTAATAAAATTTAATGTCAAAAAACAAATAATATGGAAAAAACTTATAGAATTTACACCAGAAAAACAAAAAGTAGTAAGTACTATCTGTTAATATGTAAAATACCTTAGAAAAGTACAAAACTACAGTTAGTATTGACTATAACTGCTTAAGTAATACATAAATGAGTATAAAACACATAAATGTATATAAAAACACATATAACTATATATAGAGAAGCTTCTAAACTAGAGGGCATAAAAATTGAGCAAATATATTTTTATAACACATCTGATGATTTATTAATATCTTTGAGAATACAGCTGCATGGAATCTATCATGACTTGGAGTTTATCTCTAGTGTTCTTGTAACCATACAATTTGTCTCATACCATCTCCAAAGGCAGCACACCCACAAAATAAACTTTTATACCTTTCACTAATAGAGAATTTGCCTCATTTGGAATTCTTTTTTTTGTCATAAACAAAGTGATAGAAATGACTGAAAACACAGAGGTCCCCACAGGTATACTAGATTTCTGAAGATACTTTCAAAATAGCCGTGTACTGCATTTAATCAACCTTACCAGGAACTCTTCTAGGCAAGCAAGTCCTGCTCAAGTATATAGACAACTCTCTTGAAAATTGCTGAGATAAACCCTGCTTTAAAAGAAAATTTATAAATATTTTGAAATTAAAATTTTCAATTTATGTATGTGATATTTTCCTGAGAAAAATGAAGTTCTAATGTATTCCTTGGATGAGTTTATTTGCATTACATTTAAAATCAGTGGTAAACCTTAAATAATGTATGTCTCCTACTACACTGTCTATTAAAATCCATATCAAAATTTTGAAAATACAATAAAGCTTCCTATAATTTACTTAAAGACTAATGCTAAATGTGGGTACTAATAAAACCACTTCATGAATTTTAAAACTGTTCCCCCTCAAGAAGTTATTTAAATTTTTTTTGTTGGATGCTTGTCTCTAATATTCAAATGTTGAGAAACTTTTATCTTATAACTCATGTTTAGATGTGCTTTTGGCTTCTGGGCCTAATGTAATTGCCAAGACAGGGTAAAATAATGAATTTTGAGACGTTGAAATACAATTATTTTGTCAGTTTAAGAAATATTCTATAATATGAGGTATTTAGATTATTCTCAAAATAGAATACGTGATCGGAAAAAGCATAATCTCTTTCTGAAGTGGGATGTGGGTAAGTGGGAAAGAAACACTTTATATAAATAACCATCATTGAAAGTTTGTCTTAGTTATTATCTACTTAGCATTATTTTGAAGACTTTAATAGTTGCTCAATAAAGATTTTCTAAATAATATTCTCATACATATGCATACACGCACACAAACACATATATAGAAAGAGAGTGAGAGAGAGCACATTTCCCTGTTCTATAGAATTGTTTCTTGTAAGAGATACTAATCATAACTATGGATCTCAAAATAAATAAAAACCCATGATTACATCTTCCCACAAGTTTGAGAATGGTTGAAGTAAAAATGAAATATTTAAAAATGTAACATTTTCTGAAGAAGCACATGTCAACTCTGGTAACCTGCAGAATACACTTTCAGTAAAAGTTCTTCAAACATATTCTATGTGCAGTGTCAAAATTCTGATCTAACTTCCCCTAACCTGCTTTCTCCAAAGTCTTTTGCATCTCAGTCAGTAGCAACTCTGTCTTCTAATTCCTTTAGCAAAAGCAAGAAAACAAAAACTTTGGCATCCATTCATTCATCCTTCTATTTTATATTCCATATACTGTCTATCTAGAAATCCTTAGGACTTATTTTCAAAATAAAAGCTAAATTTCTCCATTGTAACACCGTGTCCAGGCTTAGCAAATCAGTGCAATAATCCTGATGATTGCAGTAGTCCCATATTATTGTAGTAGCTTCTTGGTTGTTTGAGTAGTCCATGTTTATTGCAATCATCTCCTGATTACTGCTGCAGCCCCTAATTATTACTGTAGTTCCTCATTATTGCATTATGGTAGTAGCCTTCTGCTTATTGCATGAGTCTCTGATTATCATAGTAGCCTCGGAACTGCTCTCTTTTTTTCTATCATTGCTCCTCTTCAATCACCTCTGAACACTGTAGTCAGCACAATTCTGTTAAATCTGAGGTCAGATCATATTGCTGCTCTGCTAAAAATCCTCTAGTGCTTTTCATTTCATACACAATAAAAGCCAAAGCATGTAGCATGCCCTATAAATTCCTCTACCACCTGGGATTAAAGTTGAGAGTTCTTGTACTCTGCTCTAGCTGCACTGGTTTCCTTTGCCTCTCAAGTGTGATAAGAATTTTTCTGTAGATTTCAATGTTTGCTCATTTAGACAAGCAGTCTATTCTCAATATTTCCTGTCCCCTTTTCCTGTTTGATTTTTTTTTTTTTTACTTAGTGTCATACTATAAATTTTTTCTTGTTTTATCTTTTTCATCAAAGGAATGCACATTCCATAAGGGTACAGTGCCTGCCAGTTTTGTTCATCGCTAGATCCACATTTCCTAAACATTAAAACAAAGGACATATGCAAATATGGACACAAGTAGAAACATAATAAATATTTGTTTAGTAATGGAATTTCTATGTGCATGATGGAAAAGTCAACTACTGAAAAGAGTGAAACGTGTCTGCTCCATTTCATCCTGGCCAGGAGATTTAAAAGCAAATTGGTCAAATTCATTCTAGATGGCACTATTAGATTTAACACTGAAGACAAAAGTGATACTTGATTATTCTAGAGATACCTCATATTTTTCAACTCTTTCACCTTCAAATTCTATTTCAAAGAATAGAATTAGCTTGAACAACTTACAATTTAGGAAAGAAAAACCTAAGAAATGGCAGGGTTTCTCTCATTTTGTGGAAGTATTTTTGCATAGGAAATGATAGCACATTATGAATTCTGAACAATCTCTCTGGGTAGAAAGCAGGCTTATTTGGAGAGTACCTAAGTTCAATGTGGGAATTTGTAGGTGATCTGCTCTAAGAAAAGTTCTGGTTTGAGGATAAAGACCTAGTAACTAGCCTGGGTTAGTGAAGATAATTTAAGTTGCTTAGACTGCCCTGTGAGAAGTTTCCATGCCCCTTACATTGTAAACTCTGAGTTACTCCATTACTCAGTTCAATCTAATAGCACAGTGATGCACTAAAGGGATATTCACACCTACACAAACAACAGAGGGATTCACACCCTGTCAAATGATAAATCCACCAGGAAATTGCAGCTGGGAAAAGATTAATAAGCCAACATGGAGATAGGAATTATAACTAAAAACTCAGTGTGGCAGATGGCTCAGTTGTAAGTAGGAGAAAACTTTTTTTCCATAATGTGTCAGAAAAGATGAATATAATAGAAAACTAACAACTATTTAAAACTAACTTCATATGACCTTATATTCTCTGTTGATATTTGTATCAAAGTATTAGTAGAATACATTCCAATTTTATTTAACAATGGTATTACAATATAGTTATTTCTAGAATGTCATGATTGCTTTTGATCACCTGTTCTAACATGAAATTAACATAAGATACTATTGAGTAACTGAGATAAGCAGGTATATATAGCATCTTTTTATATGGTAAGAAATGAAAAATCACTAGATACAATTAAGAATGAGTTAAGGGGATAAGGTTATCATTGCAACTTTTATTATAACAAATAATTATACTTTTCTCTCATTTATGTAGATAATACAGAATTTGTTAGAGACATTTTTTCTTCTATAACTGAAAATTACCATTACCTTTCACACTTCAATAGTTCCAGTTATACAAAAACTCTCAATAGACAGGTAGGAAACTATCAAACCATCGACAAATAATATAATTGATTTAGATGATCAGGTTATCTTAGTTTTTAATTTGTTGTATAGTCAGATTTATGTTACTTGACCTATATTTCACTTTAGTTTCCATACCAATTTTGTGGTTAAAACTTGTTTCCTTTAATCTTCACTCACTGATTCAGCACCACATGTAATTCTTAAGTTCTAATATAAAATGTCAAGTTTTACTATCTGAACATTTTGCAGGAAACAAAGTCCCCACAATTACATAGGGAAACACGTTAAAAGACAACTTCTAGATAAATATATTTAAGTTGATATATGTAATCTTTGACATTTTAATCTGTGTACTTTTCATCCCCTTGATAAATCACTAGAATAAATAGAAGCTAAAATATAGAACAGAGTTTTAAAAATCACACTAGTTGTACTCAAAAGACAAGTGGAAAATTGGAAATATTTCAATATAGTTTTTGAAATTAAACATTATATTAAATTTCAAATTATTTTGTACCTGTTTGGTAAATTGACATGTAGCTTTGAGAATTAATCCCAAAGAATTTACAGTAATTCCACAAATAATTTACCCTGCATGTTGATGCTTCTTAAAGTTTTGCTGATAACCAACATTTCATTGTGTTTATCATGAGTACAATCACTAGTGTTTCTTCATGCATCATGCCACAGTAAGATTTGGAAAATCTGGAGTCAAATCCCAAATGACTCTTGTAGTCCTCAAGAAGAAATCATAAGCTATGATTTAAGACTTGAATTATTGAATGCACATTAATGCAAAAAATTAGTACAGCGATTACTCGAGCTTCACTTAAAGTATTACTTCAACAGAAATACTGTTGAAGGAAAAACAGTGATTCAATTAAACCATCTGTGAAAGATCGTGAGCATAATAACAAATACCTTTCTTCTATTTATGTTGACCTATCACTTGGAAGTAATTCCATTCCTTTTGTTTTATGTGCATGAAAGTCAACTGCCAAAATAGCTAATACATATAGTGAGTTAAGTTTTAAATTACAGGATTTATATAGGGGTAAATGTGTTGGGGCCTTTCTGGTGGTGCAAGGGGTTAAGTGTCAGCACTATGTAACAGTCAGTCCACAGCTACTGCAGAACTAGTTAAATCCTCGGCCAGGGAGGTGACCCACATGGAGCAGCAGACCTCTCCTGTCTTGCCCCCTGCTTCCCTCAGCAGTATGTTTCAGTAGATCTGCCTGTTCTGCTCTCCACTTTGTCTCTCATGAATCCTCTTACCCATCCCTCCATCCCCCCACCCTGTGACTCTGGCCTACACCCCAGTTCTTGTATGTGTAAATAAATAAATCTTTTTTTAAAAAAAGTGTTGTTCTTATTTCTCAGTATCTACTTTTTAAATGTATAAAGGGTAAGAAATTTGCAAAATTTCAATTAATATTACAATTTCACACAGTAAGTTAAGGAAAAACTGATATCACACAAAAATGTGAAATGTTAATTTGACTTGGGATAACTAAATTCATATTTAGTTAATATTTAATGAAAATTTATTTATAAATAAATATTTAAATATTTTTGGAATATATCTCATGCATTTAATGTCATCATATGTGATTTACATGTCCTCAATTAGTTCTCACATTAATTTTTACTTAACAAAATGTTACCATTACATTGATTTACAAGTGCAGAGAGATTTAGGTAAGTTTCCAATTACATATTTTTTATGATCTAGGCTTTGAAATCAGTTTTATTTATTTCACAGCCTAAACAAACTAACTTTCAATATATCAAGCTTTCAGGGCAAAGAATTCCTACAACTGTAGGAAACAGTGTCATTCTACATTTTTTTCTTTATAATATCTCTGAATCTCTATTTTAATAGTTATTTTCTGCAACCTATAATCTTTATATCCTTCTCTTTTCCAATATTCTTACAACTCCCCATCCTTCTAAGTCATGGCTATTCCTACATCATTAAATTTTGGAATTGGATGGGACCCTCAGAGTCCACTCTCGCTATATCATTTTATGTATGAGGAAATAGAAACCTAGACACTCAAAATTACTTGCTTCAGGCTCTATAGCTAGTAGATGGTAGAATTACAAATATAGGCATATCTTCTAAAAATTCTGTTCTCCTGATCATGCACTTCTTTCCCTTCACATAATTTTTATTCTGCTATGATAGAAACATGACACCTTAAATTTGTTTAAGAAGGATTCATTAGAACTTGAAAGAACAGTTGACTTTTTGATCATTGACCCTTTAAAATATTGGAGAATTATAAGGTTTGGTAGCTTTCATATAGCATAAGCCACACTATCATATTGAGTCATGATCATCGGTAATAGTTGTATAAACTATTTTCAGACAATGCAATAATTTTTTATTTACTATTCAATTCACAAGTGGATGACTGTTATATAATCCCAATTGTCTAGATCTCCTCAGTGAAAACTGAGGTAAAGAACCTCCTTATATCATGCCACTCTATTCTCTTCTAAGGACTCCTGAAAGTTACCTTATGTATCATCTGCATTCTTCCAGTCAGTGTCCAAATACAGAGATATTTAGAATCCTGCAAAGTGTTTGAATATGAGGTTTGATTTATACAAATAATTTCTAATCATATTGCACTTACTACAATCTAGTTATATGACCCAAACAAAATCCTAAGACTGAGAATGATAATCATTTTTTGGTCTAGGTAAGGGAATAAATGGGTGAACATTTCAGTATTTGCTTAATTAAGTTCAATTCCAGTCTATCCCAAAAAGGAATAATGCTTTGTTAATTAAGGCTATCATTTAATGTAGCAAAAGAAGTCAAATAAGGTGGATTAAATCATGTAATCTGAAAAAATCAGTTTCATGAAACTTGTAAGTATAACTCATCCAGAACATTTAGTGGTTCATACATCAAACTACATCTTTTTTAAGTTGTACATATCCACATGATTCTACTCAGACAAGTCAGATTCTTGCATTCACATTGCAAATTTCCTACCTAGTATCTGTGCTACCTAGTATCTGTGCTACCTAGTATCTGTGTGAACTCTTAGCATATTTTATTAACTATGGCTATGACTAGAGTTTGCTATGAGAGGGAACATACAGCTCTTTCTCTTCTTCGTGTAAGCATCTTTGATCCCTATGTGTATTCCAACATTCATAAAAATTAAATGTATCTTCACTGTCTCCAGAAAGTCACCAAATAAAAACAGACATTAGTTCCTATCTCTAAACACTCCCCTGATTAAAGTGATACCGTAGTAAATAGTAGATTTTTATCAATGAAATATAGCTATATAGAACTTTTAGATATATTTATATACTCTAGTAAACCAATTTTTGTAATATATAATTCACAGTTGTAAAATGTCAACATCATAAAAAATAATATAACACTATAGATATATTATAATGCATACTTAGTGTTAATGCATATTTTTCCCTGGAAAATGGTTTTTATCGTAGGACTGCACTCCTAGAGAGTCACATTTTATTATCTTGTGATTGAAGTTGAGTAGGCAATAATGAAAGTATTGGGCAGCAACAGTTGGGCATAATTAACTATCTTTTGAGTTTGTTTTTACAGAAACAAGGCTAGTCTATGAGTGAAACAGCCCACATACACAGAAATTACTGCTCTTAAACTAAACTCCAAGTTGGCCACAATCAAGAGATTTCAAGGAGAATCAAAGAGACAGGAAAAGGAATCACCAGGGCTGGGAGATAGATTTGAGCTTTGACTTCTATTTCCTTGCTAGTTTACTCAACAAATAAACAAACAAACAGACAAACAAACAAACTTCCTTCATCACTGAATGCTGGTGTCACAATTTGGGCTTCTACAAGCATTGGCAGAGAGTCCCTTGGCATGACAGAGAATTGACTCGATTTAAACAAATTGGAATTTATCTCCTAGAAATATGAGATGATTCATGGATTACATTCAAATTTGTATTTTTTATTTGTTTTTGTTTTGTGTGTTTGGAACTTTGTAATTTTCAATGTATAATCATGAAAATTTGAACTATGCATATTCTACCTTGTGGGTCGGTTACCCTCAAAATGTTCAACAGAATGAATGTTCAACAGAGAGAAGCACAAAATACATAAAGATTTCTGGTTGCTTTGTCCAATGACTTACTCTAGTTTCCACCTAAAACTAAGATCTATAATATTGTCCTATGGATTACTTAACCTATATTAATTATTTAGAAGATGATCAAATAGCTTTTTTTTTACCTAAAATTAAAAGAGATAGACCTATAACAAATTTGGCTATAAAACATCTCTCACATGGGCCTCCCCTGTGGCGCAGCGGTTGAGCGCTGGGTTGCGAGGCTGCCTGCAGCCTCTGCAGCGCCGGTTCAATCCCCGGCTGCTCCCTGGCCTCCGGAGGAGGGTCCCGCATGGCGCGCAGACCTCTCCTGCCGCCCGCTGCTCCCCTCAGCAGTGTACTTCGGTCCTTCTGCCTGCTCTGCTCTCCCCTCTGGCTCTGGTGAATTCTCTCGCCCTCCCGCGCTTCTGACTGTACCCAGTGCTTATATAAATAAATAAATAAGTAAATAAATAAATAAATAAAATCTAAAAAAAAAAAAAAAAAAAAAAAAAAAACATCTCTCACAGGAAAGCTTAGTACATAAATAATATTTCTTTTTCAAGATAATATGCATTTTAGGGCCTCCCCGGTGGTGCAGTGGGTTGAGCACAGCGCTGTGAAGCTGTCTGCAGCCTCTGCACTACAGATTTGATTCCCGACTGGCCAGGGAGCAACCCACATGGCCAGCAGATCTCTCCTGTCTCGCCCGCTGTTCCCCTCAGCAGTGCTTTCAGTCAGTCTGCCTGTTCTGCTCCCCACTCTGTCTCTGGTAAATCCTCTCACCCTCTAGTGCCTCTGGCCTGTACCCCAGCTCTTGTATCAATAAAATAAATCTTTAAAAAAAAGAAAGAAAAAGGAGTTCTTGTCACTAAAATAAAACAATCTTTAAAAAATATGCATTTTATATTTTACTTTGACAAACATGTGTAAGAAAGTTAGATTTTAAGTAAAACAGCATAATCAGGAATAATGTTAGACATTCACTTTCTATGTCAAAGCCAACTAACCCTCTAAAAAGTATGATCCATATGAATTTCCAAACAATGAGGGTTCAAACATCACCTGTGTTGATTTGACCTGCGTAAAAAAACACTTAGGTTTTCTGAATGTTTTCCACATATTTATTAGTCTGGGTGCTTACTGGGAACTTAGCATTGATATAAAGAGCCAGATAGTGCCCACAAGGCTTTAAGTTGTAAATTGGCTTCTAGAACTCATTAGAAGAAAACCTATTTTAACTGATCCTGAATGAACCATAGCACTAATAAAGAACTGTGGTCTCAAGGTGCAGGAGTGTAATTTTGTCTTTCTTATGAGCTATAATTGGTGAATATATTAATATTTGTGACTCCCCAGTAAAGATACTATCACTTGTTATTTTCACAAATATATATAAGAGTAACTTACTCTCACTCACCGGCAGTTTATGGCATTTGAATGTCATGGTTTGTAGTAAAGAAATAGAATATTATTCTTAGTTCTAAGTACAAGTCTTCCCCTAGCTAACAGGATTACAGCCAGAAATCTTTCCCAAGGACAAAATTACAGCAGCTTATTCATTTATTAGTGAGATGGTTTTCTGTGAAGTGGACCTCTATGCTATAGGTAGCACAGAATGCAAGTAATTAATTCCTAAATCTGAAATAAATACAGTTCATTCAGGAGATTAAAGGCCAGTGAGGAAAGGCTGCAAACATTTCTTCCTTCTTCCCTTCCTTCCTTCCCTCCTTCCTTTTTATTTTTTTTTTTTTCACATTTTAAAAGTACAGGTTTATCAGAAAAGGAGAAAAAGAGAGGCACTTGCATAATCACAGGTGGGCAGGAGAGCTGTCGCTGCTGCTTTGCAAAGGACAAAGTTCTGTGAAAAGAAACAGCCGCATAGTCAGGCAGTAGGAGAGGTGCCCCATTTCAGAATATTAGAATGGATTTTTATCAATACAAGATAATTTAAAAAACATGATCTTATATTCTTAGATTTGTCTTTGTCCCTTCCAACCTCCCTCCAGGTCATTCCTATGCAAATCATTGATAATTTTTCTCACTGCAAAGTAAAAGATTTGGTTTTTTTATAGAATTGTCAAGGAAGTGACGGGAAGCTGCAGTCTCCAAGTTTTATTTCGCTTTTATTTCTAAACTGGATCCTCTCAGTGCTGATATAAGCCAAATTTAAATAAAACTCTATATTCCAGGGACTAGCCCAGAAAGCTGCCTTGAAAATGTTAAATTATGGGGCCTCCCTGGTGGCGCAGCGGTTGAGCGCTGGGCTGCCAAGCTGTTTGCAGCCTCTGCAGAGCCGGTTCCATTCCGGCCACCGGCAAGGGTCCCACATGGTGTGCAGACCTCTCCTGCCCTGCCCCCTGCTCCTCTCAGCAATGTACTTCATCAGTCTGCCTGTTCTGCTCCCCACTCTGGATCTGGTGAATTCTCTTACCCTCGTGCACTTCTGACTGTACCCAGTGCTTGTATAAATAAATAAATCTTTGGGGGAAAAAAAAGAAAGAAAATGTTAAATTATGATTGCATCTGTTCCATTCATTACATTGGGGATGAGATAGTCAAGGTAAGCCTGTATAAATGAAACAACTTTTAATGCTACTGGATTCAGTGAATCCAGACATATCCACAGGCTCTGGTTTGCCAATTCTCAACTGAGAAAGCCAAACGAAGGTGATACTGCAAGGTTAAGGTTAAGAAGCAGCCTTTGAAGGATTTAACCTATCCAGGGAAGCAGAGATTATGTTCCACCACCTTGGAAACACCAAGCTTCAGAAGAAAGATGACAATCAAACTCTGGATAGAATGCAAAAGAAGTTCTGTGTACATTCATATATATGTGCAGTATAATTCAACTCTTTGCTTGTTAGTTTGATCTTAGTATTTATATGATTTTTTTTTCATCTTTCCTCAACTGACCCTTTTTTCACTTGGCATAACTGACTACAAATGAGATATCTCATAGAATTCTATACTATACAACCAATTGAGCCATAGTATCCATCCTCATTAATTCTATAAGATATGGTTACATGGATGAGATAGTTTAATCTCTTGGTTGTGATCTTTTATTTTTAAGGTGTAAGCAAAATTATATTTGTAACATATCATGTAAAACTGGGCAACTCATATTCATTCATCTTCATGAAATTGACATCTTGGAGTGCATTCTACCACTCACTTGCCTATTTAGTACCAACCAGCAGATGGTATTATCTTTTCTTAATAGAATATTGAAACATAAATGAAATATATGGCTTTGACCTAGACATTAGATCTCTTTGAACTGAGTCCAGAGTATCTGTTAGATTTTAACTTTTTCAAGATAATTTTAAAAATTGTTTGAATATTTCCTTCTCTACCTTAGAAGAGAAGTTTATTGGTGGTGGTGGTGGTCGCAGTTGTGACAAATGTACTTCAGAGAAAGAGTAACTTTTATTTACCCCATTTATCAACTTACTCAATATCTGCTCTTATCTTAATTATCCTATTTCCTGTATTTATTGCAAAAAAAAAATACATGTTCTAGTTCACACTTTTGTTTTTATTACTACAGACTAATGTTTTGATTTCTTTTTCTCAGTTGATAATATGGCTTCAAATTCTATCAACAAATTTGATTAGTAGTTTAATTTAAAACTGTTTGGTTAGTACAGAACATTGTAAACTTAACTGGCCACTCAATGCACTGTACAAAGAACACTCCTATTAATTTATTTTACTTTATGTTTTTTAGAAAACTCAATCAATTAAAAACAAATAGTAACAAACTTCAAGCATCCCTAAAGGCTTGTGTTTTTATTGGAGAAGGTTAAAGAGTTCTTAAAAAATGCATTAGGGGTTAAATGGAACAGCACAGAAAATGAAATAGCCTAAAGGAAACTAGGTGAGGAGGTCAGTTGATTTAACCTAGTCCGTAGGATCTAGAGTTCTGGGAGAGGAAAATACCCTTCGGTAAAAACATGTGTGCATGTTTATAAAAATTGAAAGTGCAATTCACATATTTCATCTCATGACTCCACTTCATTGTAACTCCCAAAAGATTAATCTCATTTGAACTGTATTTTTTTTTCCTCCGTAACATCTTGTTTGCAATGTTTGCTGTTGTAGAATTTTAGGTTTTCAAATATAAGGAACCATTCTAATTGTGAAATAATGCTAAGCACTGGAAAGTGATGAACATAAATATTAAGATTTCAAAACAGAAATGGATCCCCCAAAAGAAAAAGGAAGTATCATTAATCCAACATAACAAATAGTTACCAATATTTGGAGTGTAAAATTTGCCAAGAAAACAATGTTAAATATTTAGTTTAAAATGTTACATATTTATATGTTGAAAGTGTTAGGATCTTAGGCAACAACATAAGCACATTTGTATGCTAATATTTACATAATACACTAATATATTGATGACATCAGAATATGATATTTATGGAGCTGACAAACAAAAAAATCAACAAAATAGAATATTTTTTGTCCATGTATAGACATTGCTTGATTAAAAGTCCTTTAAAGGGAGGCTATATAAGAAATTTTGACGACTATCTGACATTATTTCAGGTATTTTAAACACAATAACATCAATAATTAAATAGACTTAGTTTTGCTCCAAACTCACTCTTACTTCCTTCTCTTTGATATGAATAGAGTTTTAATCCATTAGTAAAAATTAGTATATACCTAGGCAAGATTTAAAAGAAAGGAAAATAAGGAATATGATTTAGAAATAGCTAAAATAAATTGTAAAAAAAAAAAACAACAATAAGATTTAGTGATCCTGTATTAAAGCCTTTTTTTCCCCCAGTAAACAATTACATTCAGTCTCCTATATGATAACTAAATTTCTTTTCATAGTTTCAATTTTTGTTTTCTTCCATATGTGCAAATACACTTCTGATTTATAAGGGAAACCCATTTGATATATCCTCATATATTTGTTTTTTGTGGATTTCTTCTTTGGGTCTTCTATTTATTTCTCAATTTGTGGAAAACAGTTTCTTATTCCTCTGGATTTCCATGTTTTTTTAACTGTCATTTTCATTAAATAAAAGGAGGAATTAGTCACATACATGCAATTTCTAAAATCCTATCTTTTCTACAACTCCTATCTCAGTAACTTTGGTTGCATTAACTATGAAGTGAGATGTTGCCTTTTCAATTACTTTTAAAAATCCTTTACAAATCATCAAAATGAAAAACAATTAGCAAAGATATTCATAAAAGTATTTTCTCTATGAATAAACTAATATACTTGGAATTGGCTAACATTATTTGATATGGAGTAAGAAGTTAATATTATAATCTTCCTTAATGAGGAAAAGTTTAAACTCTGCAGTGGGAGGTAATGTTTTTACTTTAAGTTTGTTTCTCTGCCAAGTCTGTGTCTTCTCTCTCTGCATTTGTTTCTAAGATCAGGGCACAAGCCACAGATTTGTCCATGTGGGGTCTAAAATGAAGGGTCTGTGGGAGCACCATGCAATCTCATGCATGTCCTTGATTTCTCAGGCATGTCCTTGTATTCTGGATTCTTACTGACTCCAGGGGTTTTGCTACCCCATCTAGTCAGGAGCAACTTCTGGGACCTGCTGCTGCAGCCCATGTCAGTGCTACTCAGTATTTTGTTGTTGTTGTTGATTCCAATTTCCATGACTCCTTTTGCTCTCCTGGGTGGAGATGGCTCTCATGTCACAAATCCCTTTTGAGCACCCATTTGACTGCACTGCTCTTTAGAGAGAAATGGTAGGAAATCCTCAGTGAAGAAACCAAACTTAGCAAATGGAGAATTTATTAAAGGATTGTTTCTCGAAGTTTTCTCTTTGGGAATTTTTTTCTAAGAAAAGAGTTATGTCTACCAATTACCAACTCTAATGTCCAATATATTAGTTTCTCCTAGTACCTTAGTTCTAGTACATACATAAAAAGCACATATAAATATATTTTGTACATTGGTTTATGTATTTTCATTTTTGCATTTCTCTTTGCTTAAGTTGATTTATGCATCCTTTTAATTCACGCTTTCTACTCTTGAGTGTCTCACTAGGCTGCTGTTTATCACTTTTACAAGTGTGGATTCTCTATATAAATTTGAAAATACAGATAAATGAAAAAATCTACTGAAATAAACCCTTCAGAAATAAAAAAATGGCTACTATTAAAATATCTTCCTTTTAGTGTGGTTTTGATGTTCTGCCTTAACTTAGCTTTCATGATATCAAACTTCTTTCTTGAAAATATCTGTCATTAATTTTATAATATCTACATGTCTACAATATCTAGCCTCTTGAAGAACATTTCAATTTTGATATGCATCTCTTTGTTTTTTATTGACCAATTTCTCATTTCTAATATATTTCTAGGAAATGTATATGTAGGACAGTTCTTGTTTCACTCATTAAATGTCCCTTTTGAATATGTGTATATTTATGGAAGTAGAAGAACTAAAAAAATTATGATTCTTTATTCATTCTATATTCACAATACATATTCTCCTTCAATTGATTTATCATTAGCATTAATTTAAATAGGAAATAGGGTAGTTAAATCATAATCTATTTTATGAGTTTTATATGTAAAAAAAACATTCACTTTTCCACTCTGTAGTCAGGAATAATTTTCAAAATTTTCATTTCTGGATAAAAAATCCTGTAGTTTTTGATAGTCTATCTTATATTCCAGCACAATGAAATATGCAGTCTATAATATGTTATGCCTCTTTCAAATTTGCTTTCTTAAAAGTATATAATACTTAGATTGTAGTCCATGTAAGAATTATTAACACTAAAATACATTAACAGAAAGTACTTTTAGTTAATCAGTCTTTTGCAGTGCTTAAAACAAGTGCTTCTATAAAGCTGCATCACATTTAAATGCTGATTCCATCATATACGCTTCACACTCTTTGTTTCCCATGAAGATTGATTGGTTTCTGCTGCAGTACAAAATGAAATTCAAATTTGTAATTTAAATAAATGTAGCTTCTCTAATATTGCATCTACTTGAAGTAAGAGCCTCCACCCTCATCCATAAATTCTTTCCCAAGATGAGATTATATTTCTCTGCTTACTGAAGGGCATCAGGTCATCAAAATAAGGATCTTAGAAATGAAAAAAAACTAATCTTTGCAATGCTGACGAGGTCTTTGGGGGGTACTTGGAAGACCAGAAATCCTCAATGAAAGCAATTACAAAGACTAACCTTTGACTTAAAAGCATCCAATTTCAGTAAAACAAAATTCTCAGAATGAGTTCAATCAATTAACAAATTAATCAGCCAATCTTCAAAGACTTTTGAAAGACTGTTACTGCCCAGAAGAGTTGCTCAGAATGTTAAGTGTTGTTTTATGCAAACAACAAGATTTTCACCTCCATTGGGACAAGAATGATAACATTAATGTCTTGTTTCATGGGGAGAAAATATGGATATTTCCGAAAGGAAATAGAGGGTGGAGTGTGGAGGGTGGAGAGTGAAGAATTTATCCAAAGGAATATGGAGATACACTCTCATAAACAGGGACATGCATTTTTATGACTAGAGGTAAAGTCGGGATAGGATATGTATAGTTCTGTGAATCTTCATGGTTAACCTCACTAGTGTGTGGGGTGTATGTATAGGTGAGTGTTTATATGTGCCTAAGGACTGTGTGTGTGTGTGTGTGTGTGTGTGTGTGTGTGTATATCCCATTTAACACCTGTTTGTTCAGGCCTAGTGTCTATGGGAAAGTTGTTTTTCCTTCTGCATGCTAGTATTTTTATTAAAAGAGCATTGATAGCTTTTATGAGGGACACATTTTCATGATGTCCAAAATATTAAAGACAAAATGGATAAGTTGATTAACTCCTGATTTCTATGTTTCTACTTGTATAGTTAATTCTTATGAATAAATGCTTGGAAGCATGGCTCTAAGACATTATCAAAATAAAGAAATCACTCATATTGACTAAGAATTAGATTTACATATTATTCTACATCGCCATATTAGAAATTAGATTTCTAAATTATGAAGTATTTGTGGAATTTAGCACACACATGCAAATAAGAACTTGGAAAATATGAGGCCATCATAGGTGAAGATGGAATTACTGAGATTTTATTCTGAGTTCCGTGTTAGAAAAGCCTCCTTCCTCTTATGACTTTATAAAAAGGTATAATTCTGGTCATGCAGGCATATTTTCCACAATGATAAAAAAAGTGAAAAGATATCTATATTTTAAAAATTGTAAAATTAACCAACCCCTACTTATATATTTAATGTCAATTATAATTTAGTTATTCCTCCTTTGTTGACAGGTACCTCTTTCATTAATCTTTGTAATCAATACTAAAATATACTAGTATGACATTTTATTTTAAAAGAAAATTATATTTAATCTCCGCATGATTTTACCTCTTTTGAAACTTCAATATACTATAGAAATTGTTTGTTTATTAGATGGTTATATAAAGGAATATTATAGTTTTCTGCCAATAGTAATAACTTCTATCTGTAAGTGGAAAAATAAATTTGTTATCAGTAAAAGACAATAATGTGCTTATTAATCATTCTATGGAACTGAATATTATGCATTGATTTCAACTTAAATTAATTCTCACTTTTGTTAGATATACCAAAAGTTGTTTTCATTAGGTAATGCCAAAAGATTTTTTTTCAATTATAGGGTTGCAAACACACACATACACACACACACACTATATATATAGCATACACTCAATATAGCTTGTGCTTACTACTTGGCCGGCATATGTATAAGATCTTGACGTGCGTTGTTTTATTGAACAGAAACACTACAACAAATAGACTAATATTTATTTTTTTATATATGGAAACTATGACTTTGTTTAATTTTACATTATGTTCAAGTTTATATCTAGAAATCAGACCAGGATAATGGTTTCCAGAAGGGATTAAAGATGGGGTTAGATCAACACTGTGCACAGAGGAGGAGCAAGATACTTTAAACATCGAGGTCTTAAATGTGTTTTATCTACAATGAAAAAGAAAAGGGAGGCAAAGAGAATAAAATAGGCACTAATGTGCAAACTAAGCAACCAAGTAAGAATAACAATAACTGAAAACTAGCAATGGATCATTTAAAGCCATTCTAAGTTTATATTGAATATTTCAATTTTTGAGTGATTCTTTTAATGAATCTGCCATATCTTTCTAAATGATTGCATACAAAATTGTCTAAATGCTGAGAGAATTTTAATGTTTTAATTAGATTTTAATAAAACCTGCTTTTTTTGTTTGCAATACAGTACATTGTTAAATATTGCACATTCTTGTCATTTACCCAGCCTTGCAAACTGTGTGTATGCATCTCTTAACCAATATTTTAAATTGAAGGAGAAAATCTATATACAGTGTAAAATTTTAAAGGGAAAAAGAAGCAAAGCACTCTTGACTAAAATATGCTTAGAATTTCCCCAATTTTGTTGTGTTAAAGATATGACTTGTCATCTGTGTGCTCATATAATGAAAACAATGTACTTTTAATTATTGAAAATTAAGAAAATAAAGCTATAGTCTTCCAAGTTTTTTAAAAAATAATTTTGAATGATAAAAGTTATCTATATACACTGTAACCTTTTAAAATTAAAAAGTACCTTTTCTGGAACTTACAACATTAATTCACAAAACAGGTCATATTCAAAGAAATGAATCATCAAAATGGATTTTAATTATATCAATAGGTAGGTAGATAATTAAGATAATAAGATAATAACATTGAGAAAATAGCCATTTCCTTAGTAGAGAAAATTTGTTGGCCAAATACATGAATTATTAATGTAAGGAATTTTAAGGCAGCAATTTGTTGTATTATTAAGATTGGCAACTTACAAAACCATCTCTGTAATTTTACCAAAGTGTTATTCCTTATTTACATAGATACATAAATACTTTAAATGTTAACAGGAAAATTAATTTCTAAATACATGTACTGCATGTAGGATTTTCATGAGTATGAATTATTGCCCCAATTAGAAATTCCTTCATTTATAAATTTTTGTTCCATTTTTTTACAATGTTTTGTGCACACCAGAGGATATATTTAATGAATATATATAATAGAATGGATAATACAATAAACATCTGGGTATTCACCAAAGCTAATTTTGAGAATTTACTAAGATTAACATAGGTATTCAAATTTAACACAGATATTCTGAATATTTTATGCTTTCTTTTTATTATAGACTATCTCATTAATGTTTTATACATATAAATGTGGAGAGTATATTTTGAATTTGAAATAAATTGTATTTGCTGCAAATTTCTCCAATTTTTCCAACTCATTAAAATTTTATAATTTGTATAGCTACTGTTGATTCATAATTGCCTATGGTTTGAATTTCATGGGATAGGAATTACAATATTAATATTATTTAGATGAAAAATATTAGAAAAATATAGTATATGTAGAATTACACTGTGGAGGTCTAAATTTGCTTACTGTCTAAGGTTTATTCTATTTTTTTGCTTAGATTTTTTAATAAGGTTATGCCTTTTTATTGAGTTTAGATGTGTTTTTTTAATGATTTTATTAAAGAAATAAAAGTCATATTAATATATCTTGAGCTTTCATTTGTGAACTAAGAGGAAAAAATTGAGAAAATATCTGAATTCATATATCATGAGAATTGTCACCTACCATCTGGATAGAAGAAATGATGTTATATAGAGTAACAAACACATTCTGTTTGCCTTAAATGATACTACACTGATATTTTCTGCTGGATCAGCTTTAAACATAGAAAATAAGAAAAAAAAAGTAAAACCACATAAAATGTTCCCTGAGCATAGTCATTTAATTATTAGTCCTAATCATACTTCTTATGAATGAAGTAATAAATCCAAGGTTGGATATTAAAATATTAATCTAACATAAAGTTAAAATTTTAACTGAATTTAAAGTGGAAGTTCATTTATTGAACTATAAGAAAATGCTATTAGAAAATAAATTATTGTTACTCATGTTTTCAGCTCATAACCTGTGACTTACAGGCAGAGAAGATGGGAAAATAATTGTCAGATTGCACATATTTACTGGTTGCCTGCACTATACCATTTGCTATACAATGTTTAAAATGTGGACCAATTTTCTGAGGCTAAGAAGAATACAATTTTTACATGAAGTTGTACATATGAAAGTAATTTTCTTAATTCCAAATTCATTATTGTTTACCTCACATTGTACTACAGATGATAATGATGATGATGATGATGATGATGATTATTATTATTATTTCTTCTGTTGTTATCATGGTGCTTTGAGAGTATCATTCAAGTACAGTTTCCTCATCATGAACTGAAATGATACATCTTGATCATTTCCTTTGAATTGTTATTGACCTGTGTTTTTATCTATGATCCACAGATACTGGAAGTTGGCATATATGAAGCTTCTGGAATCAAACTTTATATCCATATATGTGGATGATCAAAGGTGAAGACCCTTGGATATTTTGACTTAGTCTCCAAAATATTAATGACTTCTTAAAAAATTTGTAATTGTTAATGTAGAAAATATGGATTTTTTTTCCAAATTTTACCATTTAAGAGACTAGAAGCTTTTGAGTAATATATTGGCAATTTTCACATATTTAAGAGACATATAAAAATATTTCCTATATTGATTTATCTGGATTACAGAAGGATATAGTAATCAGTTCAAATTTGAATTCCATTGGATGCCAACTCAATTGAGCTCAACTAACACTTACTGATTGTTCACTAAGCACCAGACATTCTGACAGGATCCAAGAATTCAAAGGTATATAAAATATTACCATGCTCTTTAGCTATGTGACTATTCTAGAGCCAAGATAAGCAGAAGTGTATGTGCATAACAACATAAATACACAAAGAAGAAACACATAGTTTTTATTTCATATCATGAGTAAATAAACTAATATGCTAGATTGTCTTCATTTACACATTTACCCTATTTTTAATGAGTACTATCTTCTGGAAGGCTCTCCATTGTGCCGTATGGTTAATATAAACAAACATGCAATTTCTGCTTGATCTTTTCTCAAGGGAATTCATAATTAGACAGAAAGAAATTCAAATATGAATCAGTAGGTGAGCAATGAGAAAAATGGGAAATGCAAAGTAATGCTGTTCTCTTGCAGTTGTTCATGAGAAGCAATTCAAGGTTTGTTAAAAAGGCAACACATGATGTTAAGAGGATTTCCAGTCATAGCAGTTTATAAGAAAAACTTACTGAATTTAAATGATGAAGAAATCAATATTAATTATTGTTTATATTAAGGGCTAATACCAAATATTTGAGCAGGAGGGGTACTGCATTTTTTTTTGCTAAATATGCACAGATTATTTAAAATTGATTTGAAACTCTAATCAAAATGTTAGACCTCTGCAGAATTTTTGGAAAGAAAAGTCACCTGTTACTTTTTTTATACATAGAAAGTAAACAAATTGTGTGGTAGTTGCTCATAAATGCAAAGTAACTAAAATAAATGAGAAATTAAATAATAGCAGCTCTTGTTATAAGTAATCAGAGTTCAAAATTATATATAACATTGGTGACTGACCTTTCTATACCATTACCCACAAAATAATATCAAAAACAGAGTGAAGATGAATATATAATTGAATGGTCAAAATAGTATCAGATGATTCTTTGAGTCGGGTCCTATTATAGAGCAAATTTTGTTTACATTGAACTTTACCGTTATTGTAACAAAGGTAATATTTTTCAAGGAGGTAGATTAGAGGGTGGACAGATGAGATTTGTGCGACCACTTTATATGTATGTTCTGTATGCAGAAGGCTATTGAAATACAGAAACTGGCTGTCATGTCCCCAAAGTTACAGAGGAGTAACTTCCACAAGATAACACTCATTAATCTACCATGTGATCCAGTGATTCCACACCTAGGAATCTACCCAAAGGACACAAAAACACTAATTCAAAAGCAAACCTGCACACCTATGTTTATTGCAGCACTATTTACAATAGCCAAGATATGGAAACAGCCCAAATGTCTCAAAATAGGGGAATGGATCAAAAAGTTGTGGTATGTTTACACAATGGAATATTACTCAGCAGTTAAAAAAGACAAACTCATGCCATTTGAGGCAACATGGATAGAGCTAGGAGGAATTATGATAGCTGAAATAAGTCAGAAGAAAAAGATAAATATTGGATGGTCTCACTTATGTGTATAATGTAGAGGAACCAAAGAAAGATTGAAAAAAAGACAAACTTGCAAGCTCACTGTATATCTGAGGCATACCGCAAGGGAGGGTGAGAACAGGGGGTCAAAACAGGGTATGGTGACAGTTCATGGGTGATATGGTGGTGGGAGAATTATGGGGAGTACAATGATGTAAGAAAATTAAAAAAAATATATAGAGGACAAATGTGCAAATTAAGACAATTGAACAATTTACATAATTATCTATTCACATAATCTTTGCCACAATAGACATCTAAAAATCTGTCCAGATTTTGGTGACAGAGAAGCTTTGGAAAGTTTTAAGATGCCTAATTCAAATGATGATTCAACAATATCAAATCAATTTTATTCATGCTCAAAGTGGTGAGAGCACCAAAGCCAATGGAAAAGTCTAGATCACCTGGAATTAGTAAATATTTGATATTTTGTGAGATCCTGGTCTGGGTTATGTTCTTAAGTTCACTTTCATCGCACCAAAACAAGTAACCATTTATTTGGTATCATGCTACTAATCCTGTAAGCAGCAACTGGCATTGTTCATCCACTCCCTACTTCTTCAATCATTCTTCACTTGGTTCATGAGACAGAAGCCTTGCATGGATCTCCTTTCTCACTAGAATGATTTTTCTTTAATTTCCTCACCTATTTCCAGATATGTGTCATTTAACTTTTTGTTTATCAGAACTATACATACAGCTACATGTTTTTTATATTATATAGATGCTGATGACTAATTTATATTGCTGTCATAACCTTTCCATTGAAGTGGACTTTATATCATGACAAGTAGAGTAGTAAAGGATGTGGTGACTCTACAGAAGTATAATTTGAAATACAGATGTGACCCGTGCATCTTTTTCTGCTTGGATGATGTCTTCAGATCAGTATTCCTCTGCGACCTGACACAAGCATAATGAAAAGTTTCTAGATTCAAAGGAAATAACCAAAAATTGTCTGACTAAATTGTTGTAGAGCAGGTTCATATGGGTCAAAAGTATTCCTGATTAAATTGCAGCTAGATAATTTGAGCAAATCTAAGTGACAGCATTAAAAATGATCATGGGTGATGGAAGAGTTGTGAATTTGAGGATTGGTTAATCCTATTTCCTCATAATAGATTTTTAAAAGTCTCATAAAAATACATTTTGAATTTTGCTACTAGGTTCTCCAATTAACAGTGAGTTGAGAGATTATTCCATGTAATAAAAACTAACAGATATCACCACCATCACACTTTCATTTAAATATATTTGCTGTAAGTTTCTTTGAAACCTAAATAAGCATTGTAAGATAAACTACCTCTTTTGTTTCGGTCTTAGTATATTCAGGCTGCTGTAACAAAAATGTCATACACTGGGTAGTTAAAAGAATAAGCATTTCTCACAATTTCAGAAGGGAGATCAAGAAGATCAACAGTTTTGGTGTCTGGTGAAGAACCTGTTCCCAGTTTATGGATGATTCTCTTCTCACTGTCCTCAGATGGCAAAACAAGTAAGAGAGCTCTTAGGGGTCTTTTTTTTTTTTTTTTTTTTTTTTTAAGATATTAATCCCATTCCTGGGAGCTCTACCCTCATGACCTAATCCCTTCCCTAAATTAGCATCACACTGAGGATTAGGATTTTAACAATTTGGAGAGGACAGAATCATTCAATTCATAACAATCACTCTGGGATTGACATTTTATATATGACTGACTTCATTTTAAAACTATTCCATAACTTCTGTTTATTAACCCTATCAGTAATATAAAGGCACATAGCAATTGTACTGTAATTGTTTGGTTGTTACAAATGATTTTTAAGTTTCAAACTGTTCTGCATAGAAATTTCCAGGTTTTCTATTTTATAACTTTTGATTTTGAATTATTTAATGAATCTGATATCTACTATTCTCATTCTTTAAATGTCCTAACAATAGTGATGAAAAAGTGAAGTTTGTCAATGAAAGGAAACTTTGCTGCAAAATTAAAGTTTAGTTCTCTACCACCGCTGTCGCTGCTCTCCCTCATTTTCAAGATCCAAGTCCAGAGGTCTCATAACTTCATGCAAAACCTTGGATTGTATTTTGGGTTCTCACTAATCTCCAACCACCTTTTTATCTCTCCTTCTGTGTGTGTGTGGGGGGGGGGCATGTGTGTGTTTAGTGTGGGCTAAATAGTATGGGTTAATGTTTCTGTCTCCTAAAAATTATGTTGAAACCCAACTCCCCAATGTAATGGCATTTGGGAGAAATCTTTGAGAGAAAATTAAAATTAGATGAATTGGTGTGGCTAGCTCATGAGGGGATTAGTGCACTCATAAGAAGGGACATGATAGAGCATTTTCTGTGGGAATGACCATGTGAGAACATAAGGCAGGAAGGAAAGCTTTACATGGAACAGAATCTCATCTTGGATCTCTTACACTGTAATCTGTAAAAAATAGATTCCTGTTGCCAAAGCCCCCCATTCTGTGACATTTTGTTATTGCAGCCTGAGAAGACTAAGACAACAAATAAGACAAATTTTGTAATCCATTTATCACAGTGATGATTCTCAATAATTGTTATTTGAATCTTTTTGTTCCTATGATCAGTTTATTGTTATTATTGGGAAAAACATGAACAAATGGTTACATGTCCACGGCAGCTTATCATTTATTGATAATCTCCAAGGCCTCAGATTTTTTCATCATTGGCTCTATCATTTGAGGTCTGTGCTGCAAATATTTCTGAGCTGGCAAGTTGTCTTGATGTTTTATTTTCTAGATTCTTCTTCAGGTTTTACAAAACACATTAGGCATACATCAAGATGTGTTGACTGAATCCTGTTTTGTATTATCTTGGAGTGACAGGGAGATTTGTCTAGTTTGTAATATTAGATGTTGTGACATTTGCCATCATTTTGAAGGTATTTAACATTTTTCCCTGGGGCTAACTGGGAATAGAATTTCAGAATTACATGGCTAAAAGAGAGACTGCTTATTATTTCAACTATCTTTGCTTTGGGATATATTTTAGCTGTCCAGTGAATTCACATGCCACCTAACTGTCAAGTCTAACAATGGTCATTAAAATTTTTTATTATGTTTAGTTCTAAGTCTTATAGATAAAAATCTAAATGTCTTTGTTAGCAATCTCACCATCTGAATAAAAACAACAGCTCTCTTAAGAATTATTTTTGGTAACATTAATGATATCTGTAATCATATGCTGAAGCTTTATAATATTTTTATTCATTCACTTGTCAATTGCCTTGCTTCTTTCTTGATAAAATAAACAAAGTCCATGTTATTTTCAAAGGTCATAATTTGAAAAAATTGCCAAGAATCACAAATTAAAATTTCTATTTTCTTTTTCTCAATTTAAAAAAACACAAACTAACAGTCTATATTTGAGTATTCTGAGGGGAAAAGTAATTTATTTTGGGTTGTTTCTTCTATCTATGTTTTATCAAGCCAGATGATGAAATTTGAAATCCTGAATAAGTGTATGTGAAATAAAAAACAAAACAACATACTGAATATGGATTAAGTCCGAGAGCCAAGTTCCATTTGAGATATTGCTCACATAAATAACTGCTTCCCAAAGTGGCTGAAAAGCACAATCGTTCAACATTCAATACATGATTACCTACACTTATCATTTAAGATATAAGGATGGCTATGACATAATCTCTATTCTCACCAACCAGTTTGTAAAGAAGATGGGTAACAAATAATTTCAATTAATATGAGTGTTTTATGTACAAAGTATACTAAAGGTACAGTACAAAGTATACTAAAGGTACAGGAAAATTCACAAAGGAAATGACATTTGAAATGACAAAACTATAGAGACATTCAAAATGATCAGTGTTTTCAAAGTTCTGTGGGAAGGGAGGGATGAATAAATGGAGATTTGGAGATTTTTTTAGCAGTGAAACTATTCTATTAAACTGAAGTAAATACATATTGCTGTATATTTGTCAAAGCCAGTAGACTGTACAACACAAAGCATTAACCCTAACCCAAATTATATATTTAATAATGATATATCAATATTGCTTTATCAATTATCACAGATATATCACACTGATATAATAATAGGAGGAACTTGGGGGTGGAACGGTGAAGATGGGGAGTATAAACATATTGGAAATCCACTTTCATTTATTTTTCTGTAAAACTAAGGGTGTTTTTAAAAAATAAAGTCTATTTTTTTAAGTAAAACTTAATTTCCTGTGTGGAGAGTTGGATCAGTAACAGCCAATATTTGGGATTCTTTTTGTTTGGGTTAGAAAATGACCATGTTTTAAAGGTGCCTTATGATCTTACTTATAATTATTAAAATGGGACAGATAGAGATTTTGAAATTTGGGTACCCAAAGTGGTAAAATATAGTGAGCCCTACTTGTTTTTTTCTGTTTTGCTTCAAATATCCTCTTCCTCAATGAAACCAATCCCACATTGTGAAAGGTAATTTATCCAAAAACCCTAGAGGGAATGTGCTATATATAAAAAATCCTAAAGACACTGCCAAAAACCTGTAAGAAACAATAATTGAATACAGCAAAGTGGCAGGTTACAAAATCAACATACAAGAACCTGCATTTTATATACAAGCAAAGAACGAGAAGACAAACAAATTGAGAAAATAAATCCATTCACAATCACTTCAAAAAGAATCAAATACCTGGGAATTAACCTAACCTAGAAGGTCAAGGACTTATCCAATGAAAAATACATTTTATTAAAAGACATAGATCAAAACATAAGAAGATGGAAAAAAAAAATTCATTCTCATGGATGGGGAGAAACAATATAGTGAAAATATTTTAACAAAAACAATACATAAATTTAAGGCAATCTCCAACAAAATCCTAACAATATCCTTAAAAGAAATCAAATACAAATATTAAAATTTATGCGGACCATAAATGACCTGGAATAGCAAAATCTATTGTGAGAAAAAAGAAAAACTGGTGAGTATGAGTAAAGCAGGTGAAGTTTCTGTGGTAAATGTTGCCGGGATGCATGCTTCCCCCTCAAAATGAAAAGAGGGAGGTGATAGAAGAAGGGCTAAAGGGGGCCTCCCCGGTGGTGCAGCGGTTGAGCGCTGGGTTGCGAAGCTGCCGGTGGCCTCTGCGGCACCAGTTCGATCCCTGGCTGCTCCCCGGCCACGGGAGGAGGGTCCCACATGGCACGCAGACCTCCCCTGCCGCCCGCTGCTCCCCTCAGCAGTGTACTTCGGTCCTTCTGCCTGCTCTGCATCCTGCTCTGGCTCTGGTGAATTCTCTCACCCTCCCGCACTTCTGACTGTACCCAGTGCATGTATAAACAAAAAACAAACAAACAAATAAAACAAAGCAAACAAAAAAAAAATGCCTCTATATAAAAAAAGTAACTTTAAAAAAAAAAAGAAGGGCTAAAGGGGCATAAGGGCCAAAGGGCCAAAGGGGCATAAGGAATGGTGGTGGGAAAAAAAGACGTGTAAATCTAAAGGTTTAATGACAAATTAAGACAAATTTGAAATTGCTAATGCTGCCAGTTGAAATATTTCAGCGATAACACAGGGTGACAACTTTTTTTTAACCTATTTTCTGCTGTCAAGAACTTTAATAAGAGTCTCACTTTTGCACATTTGCCTAACCTTAGTTTTCCAACCTACAATCAATATAGTAGTTTCCTAGCACATTCAACTTTTTCCTCAAGACAGCCAGAATGCATTTCTGTCCCTTGTAATCAAGAACAATTCATGTAATTGGCATTGTATTTGTTTATAATCATTTCTCAGTCTATATGAGGAGGCAACAAGTACAAGATAACAGGCAAAGCAACAGTTCTCCACTACTTTTGTATCTAACAAGCAACAAATTAATCCTTGAGAAATATAATTATTTTGAAATGGTAGTCTATATTCCCACAGTTTAAAGTCATTTTGATAACTAAAAGACATAACCATGTATATTCTCCTGTGAAGCTAGTGTCATCGACCAACTTATTCTTCAGGAAAAAAAAAAATCCATGAAAGTTTTCTCATCAATAAAATTTCAAAGTCAGCTAAATAGTGCTCTGTGGGTAGCACTACTCATTAACCTTTTTATAATATATACAGCCTTGAAAGCTTTGCCATTTTACTATTAACATATCTTCATTATGGAGTTGACAGTGTCTCTGCACATAGAACTCCTTTGGATCTTTGGTGACAATGAAAGTGCTGTGATCACAAGGGGGAAAGGGTTAGACTAGACAGGCATCTTTATCTGGCTAAGATGTGGATGCTTAAGTATGAATACAATATTCATTAGAACTAATTTAAATTACATACATATCCAGTTTATGCCATATTGACATAAAGAACTCACTGCATGTATAAAATCATGAGACTTCATCCAACTCTCTAAATAGTGGAAAATATATAAAATATATTTGTCTATTGGAAATATTTATTATGATGACGAGCCTTTAAAAGTCTCAGAAATGATATTCTATTTTTATTAAACAAATGCTTGATGCCTGTACATGGAAATATCTTTTGGAAGGTTTAGGAAGATAATTTGTTAGCATAATTCCACAAAGCAATTTGAATGAGAAAGGTATTATGATAAAAAGCAAAAAGTTTTTGTGTGCTACAAAATCCAAAAATCCAAATGACCAATATTTGAGATTACATTGTAAATAATTCTAAGTTGTAAACAAACACAAATCTTTAACCTTACTTTTATACATCCCAGATAATAATGTCAGGTGAAAGGTATACAAGTTAGAACAGTTTAACAGAAAGGAATATATAAATACCATGTAGGAAACCTGCCAATTATATTGCTATCTGATTGGAAAACTAATGTTTTGGGAATTTTATCCTGAAATAATTAGGAAGTTGTGGTTATTTTTAAAACACACAGTGCTTCTCTGTTGCAATACTCATATTGTTGTTTTTCCTTAAAGCGCAGAGAGAATGATGGAGGGCATGTCATTTCACTAGCAGAAAGAAGAGAATTGTGAGAAAGAATTGGCCAATATTAGCTTTTAAAAATGTATCAGGAAAATGGATGTGTTCTCTCTTTTATTAAATTGTCAATAACAAGAAAGCATAATCTCACTACACTCTGAATTACAGCATCATTCTATGTAAGCAATGACTTTTGTGAGATATAAATATATTTAATAAGAATAGGAATCCTAAAAGGCAAGTTGTAAAAATTGCTTAAAAATCTTGTCATAGTTTCTACATTAACATTAAAGATTCACCTGAATTTTTTCTTTAACACTTTCTAAATCTATGTGGCCAAGATGATTATATAAATGGACATTATCATACTAGATAGCTGCATGGAATTTTATTATGGGGACATGCAATAGTTTATTTAATGAATATGTTAAATTGCTTAAGCTCTGATATTTTAAAAGTATTAAATGTAATTCTGATATGGTTGAATTTAAGCTTATTCAATATTTTTTGAATTTTTGAAAAGCATTTTTGTTACTTTGTTCATCTTTGCCTGTCCTGCTTCCAAGATTTAATTTTTAATTTTTTTTTAATTTACTATCTAAATTCCTTTTATTTGACTTGCTTTATTCAATTCAAGGACCATCAGTAAATGTTGGCAAGAAGATATGAAATTGAATAACCTTTGTTTTAGATCTTACAGAGAAAGCTTCAATATGTCACTATTAAGTATAATATGAACTATAGCTTTTTTATAGAAGTTCTTTATCACATTGATATATTTCCCTTCTCAAGGGATGCATGAAAATTTAATTATGTAAATTATTCAAAAACTATCATCCAGTAAATAAATTTTAATTTCTAATGCAATGCTTTTATCAGGTTGGATTTTTTTTCCCTTCTTAACTAATATATGCAAAGTCAAAATTTGGGGTAGATTAGCACAAAAAGTATGATTCTCATTACATGTTGATATAGAGATTTTACTATTATCATTTAATCTGATCAGATACTTGGAACTAGTCCCAGTACAAAAGATAATTTATGACAAGGTTTTTGCTCATAGTGGCTTAATAGCTTTATATTTTTTAATAGAACAATCAGAATTATCTATCAATTATTGTGATTTTAGTTCACTCCCTATTCCCTTCTCCCCTTTATACCCATTAACTTTCAAACTTGACAAGCAAACTTTATAAAATATTAACAAGTTAAAGTGATTTAGAGAAATTCACATCTATAAAATCAGTTAACAATAATGAGAGTTAATGAAGATACATCTGTGAATGTAAAATTGTGATGAATATGTCACCCTTACTATTTTGGTCTTCTTTGTATCTTACAAAGTTGTCACTGGTACAGTTCAATGACAAAAGTTATATGAAGTAAGAAAAGAATATGGGAAAAAAGGTTTCATTAAACTTTCCATTTTTAAGAAAGCCATAGTTAAAATGTAAATTTTATCTCTTTTATATCAACATTTATCATCTAGGACAGTTTTTAAAACTCCTTCCAGAACATTTTCTCCTAGAGACTTAATTGGTCAAAAACTTACATCTGGAGGAAGTTTACTTCCCTTTTCCCCACAGGTAGGGGTTACTTTTTTGTTTGTTTGTTTGTTTGTTTGTTTAGGTAGGGGTTACTTTGGATAATAAAGATCAATTGTGGTACATAAAGTAAATTCTCACGCGTTAGATGAGTTAGCAGAAATGATTAACAACTTGAAATAGGATATTATTTTTTAAACAATCTAACAAAATGCACAATAAAGTTCCATGCATTCTATGTAAAAATGGGATTTTTGCTTTTATTATTACTTTATAATTTCTGGTATACTTTTTAAACAAAACAACATACATTTCTTTCCTCCTAAAGACTTACTGTACTTTTAAGTATGTTGTTATGACTTGGATCAAGTAATCTAAATCCTAGTCCTTAGAATAGTATAGAGAGCTCAGGTCCGCCTGAAGGAATTCTGAGTTCAGCATTTTTCAAACAGGTTTCATGAATTTCAAACAATTTCCTAAGTTGTTAATGAATGTTGGTCCTCAGAGCTTTAAAAATCACTGAGGTAATAGTGTAAGTTATGTGCTTTGTCATCAATATACATCATAAATCTTCATGTTCTACTCAACACTGCAAAATATTTTTCACCAATACAACTAAAGAAAAATGCACTATTATGATCTAGGTAGGAAATTAAGTCTGATGTGAACTTTTGAAACAAAAGCTGATATACATACAAGTTGTTAACTTTCTTGGGAACAAAAGGGTTTGCTTTCTTGATTTAATTAAAGATACCATTAATTCTTATTCAGTTTGATGGAAAGAATTTTCTAATTGGTCTTTCTGCCTATGGTCTTATCTTCCAAATCAAATCTGCATATTATCATCTGATTTTTCTTTTATAAATCTGACCCGTTATAAAAACTTTTCCCTAGGATTAAGTCCAAACTTCTGAATTTCATTTAAATTAACCTTTATGATTATATTACTGCCTTATCAATCATCGAATGTTAAATCCCATCTCCACTCTCAACTTTAGAAAATGAAATACAGTTCCACTTTTCTTTACTGACAAGGACTTGATATAGACTGTTCCTTTGTCTCGAATCCATTCCCACTTGCATCACATGTACCTGCTAATTTTGTCCTGAGAACTCTTATTCATCTTCCAGATATCACTTCCCCAGGATACCATGCCTGATTCTCCAAGTCTAGGTAATATATTACTTCTGTATATTTCTTGAGGCATTTCTTTATAACACTATTTTTGCAATTCTCAGGTTATATTATATTTTCCATTAACTTGGATTGCTTACCCAGTTGGATTGCCAACTCCTTGAAAGCAAAAGTGCTTTATATTTTTGCTATTTTATTCCCAGTGGCTAACACAGTGTCCTAGTGGGCCTTTCATTTATAAATAGTTACTAAGGGAGTGAATAGTTAAGTGAAATAGCTACTTCATGATGAACAGGCTAAAGTGTGAAAAAAAAAAAATCAGTTCCTCAGTACTGTGCCATTATTCCCTATCTGTTCTTCTCTTATATACAAGTCTTGTTTCCCCCTCAATTTCCTCACAACACCTCACCTTCTCTTTCTGGTAGCCTCAGTTTGCTTTAGTTTACTTGTTTTACCCTTTGTTTCATTTTTCTATAATCCACATATGAATGAAATAATTTAGTGTGTTTTTCTCCTTCTGACTTATTTCATTTACCATAATCTCCAGTTGCATACATGTCTCAAATAACAAGAGTTCATCACTTTTTTACCTTTTAATAGTATTCCATTCTTTTTTTTTTTTTTTTTGGTTCATTTTGAAATGTTAAAATCATATCCTTTTTATTTTTTTTTTTAAATAATAAATTTTATTTTTATATTCCCCCATACAATTGCAAATGCCCCATTCTGACCCCAATCCTTCCCTCCCGCCCCCCACCCCCCAAAAAGTGTCTCTGGTTCATAGTTTTTTGTTGATTTTGATTTTCACTTTCTTATATTCATTTTCCTGGTCCCTTATTTAAGTTTTCTAGATTCCTGCTATGAGTGAGACCATCCGGTATTTTTCTTTTTCTTTTTGGCTTATTTCGCTGAGCATGATCCCTTCCAGCGCCATCCATGTTGCTGCAAATTGCATGTGTTTATCTTTTTTGAATGCTGAGTAATATTCCATGGTATATATGTACCACATCTTCTTGATCCAGTCATCTACTAAACATAGAGCTTCCATATGATCCAGCAATTCCACTCCTAGGTATTTACCCAAAGGACACAGAAACATCAATTCCAAAGAGCACCTGCACCCCTATGTTTATAGCAGCACTGTTTACAATAGCTAAGCTTTGGAAATAGTATTCCATTCTTAATCCAGTCATCTGTTCGTGGACATTTAGGTTGTTTCTACACTTTGTTTATAGTAAATAGTGCTGCAATGAACATAGGGATGCATAAATTCCTTCAAATTAGTGTTTTTGCATTCTTTCAGTAGGTAACTAGGAAAGGAATTACTGGATAATATGATAGATCTATTTTGAATATTTTATCTGCATACAGCTTTCCATAGGTACTGGACCAATCTATGTTCTAATCAATAGTGCACCAGGGTTCCTTTTTCTTCACACCTTTGGCAACATTTATTGTTTCTGGTCTTTTGATATGGGTCATTCTCCTGGGAAGGCATGTGTCTTCATAAGTGGGAGAGGAGTGCATAGTCCAGCCCACTGTTTAATGGAAGTCTAAGATAAATTTAACCATGATCATATGATGAAGGCTTATAATTTATATGATATCACATTTCATATAAACTAGACTTATGACTAGATTTCTCTAGTCATAATGGTTATTTTAAAAAACACACACACAACATAAGTTAAGGTATTAGGAGAGCGGTATAGCTTTTTAAATGATTCAAATAATAATTTTACCTATGCTTCCAAAGAGAACATCTACAGATATTACTAGGTGAGAACAGTAAATAGAGGACTGCCAATTTGGGGAAAGATTTTCATTTATATATCATTCATTTATCTCATATTTTGCAATCATCCATTGCCTATGGCTGATAATCAGTGAAAGTTTACAATCTACAAGATCAAACAACTTTACGAAAAAAAAAATATTCATTATTAAATTATCACTAGGGGCCTCCCTGGTGACTCAGGGGTTAGGATCAGTGCTATCACCACCATGACCTGAGTTTGATCCCCAGCCAGGGAGTTAACCCACATGGCACAACAGACCTCTCCTGTCTCACCTGCTGCTCCCCTCAGCAATGTATTTCAGTAGATCTGCCTGTTCTGCTCCCTACTCTGTCTCTAGAAAATCCTCTCACCACCCTCCCTTTCCCTGCATGTCCGGTCTATTCTGCAGCTCTTGTATGCATAAATAAATAAAAACAAAATCTTTGAAAAAGAAAAGTAAAAAAAAAATTAAAATATCAGTAAAACGTAAATCAGTTTTAAAAAACAATACTTAAAAATATTTTAATGATTGTTACTGCAGTACCTTGGAAAATACACATAAATACAAAATGTAATATTTAATATCCTACTTATATATGTACTAATCGTATTTAACAACTTCAACCAGTGAATGAGGAAAAGGAGAATTTCTTCCCTCTTTCTAAAGAGTAGGTAATAGAATTTTAACCAACAAAGGTGCAGTTTTCCTTAATCAGACTGCTGGAATAGATTTATCAATAAACATTTAAGACTGCTCTGAATGTAACCTGAATCTGACTTATAAGTCTCCATATAATAACTAGATTGGAAGTTCCCAATAGAAATTGAATTTTTCTGCATAGTCACATATCCTGTTTCTTCTGACTGGCAAGCTAAGTCATCCCAGCTGCTTGCTCCCTCCCATCCCAAATCCTCAAAGAAGAAAAACAAATATCAATGAAGAGTGTGAAGTTGGCGTGATCAAGCATCTGATTCCCACAGAATCCTCCACAAAGCAACGCTATCTTTATTGGTCAAGTTACTTCTCTTTTCTAAGCTTAAATGTTTGACGTCTCAAGATTAATAATAGTATTTATTTTACATCATTTTGAGGAAATTGGGTGACAAAATGAACAAATAACTGAACACAGTGTTTGGCACATTCAAAATTCTTAATATTCCTGGATATGGGTAGTATCATGAGTAAGAAATCCATTTGATTAACTTCATTTCTATAGTTCCAAAAAACTTTTGTAGTTAAATTTAACTCGTTTGTTCTGCAACTATCCCAGGCTGAGTATGTTCATTACCGGTTCAGGAAGCTTGAAAGAGAACCTTGGAGCCCTTGGCATCATCCCCACGGGTTATGGGAAACAAGCCAGAAGGGGAACAGCAACTTGGACGCCCCTATGAATCACTATACGCTTGCTTGCTCTTCTCTTACCTGTTCTCTGAAGCGCTCCTCCGCTCTCCACTGCACACCGATGCAAGGCCCTCTGCTGCCACCCTTAGAGGTCGCTCAGTCTCTGGCTCAGGTGCGCCCACTCATGCCCGCCCACACCACACTCCCGGTGCCGCCATCTGGCACGCGTGTAAAACCACAGATGCTGATCATGGATGCTAATGGTGGGAGAGCAGGGAGAAAATGATCACTTCCATTTATCCTACATGGATATCCTAACTGTAAAATAGGTTATTCTATCAAAATTTAAATCCTAAATATAATAAAAATTAAATTCTGATACAATTACAAATATTTGACTTTTTCCTAAAAATTAAAGGGCTCGTTTGAAGCCAAAGAACCATCTCTTGATACATTGTGATTTTACCTATAATTTTTAAGTTTTCCTGTTCCATTGACAAATAAGTGATTTGCATTACATTTGTAAGTTCATAGCATTTAGCACAATGATTTGATTTGCCTGTATTTTGAGGTGATCAAACAATACATTTAACCAACACCTTTTCATAGTAATACTATAACAGGGAAAGGAAAAAGGAATAAGAAAGCTGAAGTGCACTTGGAATCAAGGAGCACTTGGCTCAATAACAAGAACCTGAAGGGCAGATTAGCAAACAAGGAACAATTGGGCAAGGAAAAAAAAAAAAAGAAAGAAAATAGGAGAAAAAATTCTCCTTGTTTGGAGGATTATTAGAATTTATTTTCTCAACTTCCCTATGTGTAAAACAGCATTGGTAGCTATTAGTCATTATGTTGCACACTGCCTCTGTATATCCCACCCATTTCTTATTTCTTATCTTTTTTGGTGAGGCCATACTAACAGGGTGGTTTTAATTTGCTGTTCCCTAATGTCTAGTGATGTTGGTCAGCTTTTCATGTACCTCTTGGCTCTTCATACATAGTTGGAGACAAAGCCATTCAGGTCCTTTGCCTTTTTTTTTAAGAATAAGTGCTCAAGGGGCCTCCCTGGCGGCACAAAGTGTTGAAAGGCAGCACTATGAAGCTATCCCTAGCCACCGCAGCACGACTTTTTTTTTTTTTAAGATTATTTATTTATTTGTTTGTTTGTTTATTTATTTATACAAGCACTGGGTACAGTCAGAAGAGCGGGACGGTGAGAGAATTCACCAGAGCCAGAGCAGGGAACAGAATAGGCAGACTGAGGAAATACACTGCTGAGGGGAGTAGCGGGTGCAGCAGGAGAGGTCTGTAGCTCTATGTGGGACCCTCGCTGGTGGCCGGGGATCGAATCAGCGCTGCAGAAGCTGCCAGCAGCTTCGCAGCCCAGCGCTCAACCACTGTGCCACCAGGGGAGGCCCATGTAGCGCGAGTTTGATCCATGGTGCAGCAGTCCTCTCCTGTTGAGTCCACTGCTCCCCTCAGCAGTGTGTTTCAGTACATCTGCCTTGTTTGAATAAATACATGGTTGGATCTAGTTATCTACCAGATCTTATTATGGATGTATTGAATATTATCCAAATACATTTAGCAAGTGTAACTAAGATCATTTTCTACCACAGATGGTAGTTACAATTTTTGCTCAACAATTCATAATGACTTTGTTGACTATGTCTCTGGAATTGCTGTAACAGTAATTTCTGTTATATCCACATGTTATTTAAAATATGTTATACTTCATCAGATCATATTTTCTGTGAAATATTTACTCTGACTCTAGAGTTGGGTAGTTGAAGATTTTACACATAATGATGGCATATCCTGGGACAAGCATATATGTGTTACCAGAAGTATATCTTAGTGTATGTAGTAAGAATCCATCAAGGTAAGCATCTTCAAAGAAATTACATGATTGTATTAGAATTTACCCTATTAATAAAAAATATAAGAACTTTACAATTGGAGTCAGTAATAGATGATGACGAAATGAAAACAGCATAACTAGAATATATATTGGAGACCAAGATAAAATTCCAAGGTTGGTGTTTGGCTATAGTGAAATCTCTTTTGAAAGTCTGTTCATATGTATTAGATATATAGGATTTGGAAATGTTATGTTCCAAGTCTGGTATTCTATTTGCTACTTCTTAAAAATGCAATGTCTGAGAAAAGGCTCTTGTAATATTATTTGCTGATTGATGTATTGATATGCTTTATGCTAAAATAAGATTTTTTTGATAGTTGTGCAAGTCAAGCACTGTTATACTTGACAAAAGGCTTATGTGTTACCTCACTGGATTCTGGAATATGGGCCCAAGATGTGTAAAACTTTCATAATTTCGACTCAAGCACTTTCAGCAAGTGTTGAACATTGAAAGGAATGTGGAATTCACTAGGAACTTCTTGAAGAAGACTGTAGTAGATTTTAGATGATCAAATTGGTCAGGTTTCACTTTGCTCAAAACGTGATTCCATTTTCAATTATGTCAACTTAACTGAGAAAATGATGTCTCAAATTTTCTTTTCCAGCACACAGGTAGGATGTTGAATATTTTTTTTCTGAAAATGTCACTGTTTCACTTTTATTTCTTAATTTCTGTGACAGGAATTGACCAAGAACGGAGGCAATGCAAATTTCACTATTTTATGGGGGATCACAGAACCAATTTGGATACATGTGGGGATAGTGGCAATCATCCTGACATCTAATTGCCATATTCTACTAAAACAAAATTATGACAACAAAGCTATTGGAAATAATCTACTCTAGAACCATATGGCTTACTTTCCATTACACTCCATGTAAAGGAATGGACTTTTTATTCTCTTTGCCTTTGGAAGAATGACTGTCAGTCAGTTCAACTTATATCTGTGTAACAAAGACACACTGTACAATTTGCTACTTCCTTGCTACTTCCTTGCTACAATTTGCTACTTCCTTGAGGTAGGTTCAAATATACTTCATTAATAAGAAAGAATATGGAAAAGAAAGTATTTTATTCAGACGAACTCTGTGAAGAAGATCACTCCCTCCATATTTTTGAAACAAATAGTTAATTAAATTTTCTTTCATATATTTTACATTCCCACAAGAAAAAAAATCTAAATTTTATCATGAGTGAATTTTATTAATAATTTATTCTACTAAATTGTTAGATTATCAAGCCAAGATTTTAAATATAATACCACCTTATTTGTATAACATATGCATTATAATACAAATAAAAGTTTTCTTGTTTCAAGGAGTTTATGGAGCTGACCAACCAAATCTCATAAAATTCAATCGCATATAATTCAAGTTTTCTTTTATGTGTGAATATATATTATTTATTAATGTATTTATTAAACATATTTAATTGAATTCACCTTGTGTACAAACCACTGATAAGTCCTGAGGGTAAAATAAGAAGCAAAACAGACAAAAGTGTGTGAAGGAAAAAAAGGTAAAACAACTGTTTCTCTAGAATGTCAAACAAATTATCCAGAAATGATATTGGGTGCTATTTCTATATTGAGTAAATAATACAAAAATGCTCTAGTTCAAATTATTTTTAATATAATATATATGTAAATTAATTAATTAATTGATTTCAAGTAGGTAGAGATGTCTTGCTTTTTGTATTTATATAATAATGTTCTAAATTTCAGGTTAAAAATGTATTCATAATTTCATTCAAAGTATTATTATTTCTTGCTATAAATGTAAATACACTGTAGTATACAGAAATACATTGGTCTACATAGAAAAACTTTCCTAATTGTGTTTTTAAACAAGGTTTTCAACTTGTGTGCAAACTAGAGACTTGGAAAATACTAGCATGCATTACAAATTTGCTATTTTATTTTATTCAGCCCTAATGATTTTCATTATCTCCTTAGTTGATAGAATCCATTTCCAAAACCAATAATCTCTTGAAATCCACTGAGCCACAAATTACTCATTAGAGAAAATTTTCAAAGATCATTACCTTTACCATAGATTTTCGCTTTTCATCTCCTGCATACTCTCCTATAATGCTCCTTAAATAAGGGAAGGGGAGATTATGTAGTTACAGAGAATGGTTTCAATAAAATACAGACCAATGACTTGTTTACCACGATAATCATTACATTTTATTCAAAGTCAATATTTGCATCATGTTTAACTTTAATTTTGTATTTGCAGATCTAATGCATTATAAAAATATAAATGGGTTCTTAATTATACTATTCTGAGAGTTTCTGACACATTTTATGATTTTATTATACATATTAGGAGGGACACATTTCCATAAATATTTGATGAGGGCCTCCCTGGTGGCACAGGGGTGAAAGTCTCAGTGCTATCAAGCAGTCCCAGCCACTGTGGCATGAGTTCAATCCCCAGCCAGGGAGCTAACCCACATATTGCACAGCAGACCTCTCCTGTCTCTCCTGCTGCTCCCCTCAGCAGTGTATTTCAGTAGATCTGCCTGTTTTGCTCCCCACTCTGTCTCTGGTAAATCCTCACACACCCTAACCCCCGCACCTCTGGCCTGTAACCCAGTTCTTGTATGCATAAATAAATCTCAATAAATCTCAATAAATAAATAAATATTTGATGAATGAACTTTGTTTTAGAGGTGAACAGTTTTCAGTAGAGAACTATTTAATACATTTATCTTAGGGAATTTTTAAAAAAAGAACATGGTTTTACAAGTATACTTCTATTGATGTGATTCATTAAAAAAAAAGCAACAAAATTCTTTCTTAACATGAACCTAATCACTTTGGATTAAGTGGATGCTACCCTCAAATTTTCTGTGTCTACTCAGTGCTCAGAATGTAAGTGGAACTGATTCTAAATTTAAAAAAAAAATCTGAATAATTTTGTCATTTAATAAATATTATTGGTAAGAAAATTCACATGCTCCTTAATGATGTCTGCTTTTTAAGGGCATAGTCAAAGACAGATTTTACAACCTTGGCTTTGGGAAAAATTGGTTTGAATGTTGAAGGTGTTATTCATTAGCTTTTTGACTTTGGAGAAGTTATTTAATTATTTGTCTCCATTTTTCTCACATGTACAACAGAAAAGGTGGTCTTTCTTACAAATCTCTGGGTATGGTGACTGGCACATGGTCATTTAATGCAGGCATTACCAAAACAGTTTGGGGTATTATTATGGAAAAGGCTGGCATTAGCCTACATCTACCAGTGTGCTTGCCTGGTCATTTAAACAAGGTTTGGGGCACTTTTCTTACCGCTTAGCATTTGGCTTCATTCCCAGCCTTCCTAATGATTCTGCGAAATACCCAATATCCTCTTAATAAACTCCCTTTCTGCTTAACCCAGCAAGAGCTGCTTGAAATGCTTACAAATAAGAACACCCTCTGATACAGAAAGTGGTCACTGAATGTTAATTACTGTTTTGTTATAAAGTGGAGCAAATAGTTAGATCATAGGCTTTTTTAATGGGCATATGAAATCTTTCATTTTTTAAGGAGTAGACAACACTGGATGGCCCTAATTTTACGTCTAACAGAACACTTTTGATTTTGTGATATATATCTAACAGATTTTTACTCACTTGACCTGTGTCTATTCTAAATCTAAAGGTTAGCAGAGCTACTTCAGGAGTTTGTACCAAGCCCACTTAATTATGTTCCACATATACCTGATAGATTTTGAATATTAATGCTAGCACACAAAAGCAGATATATCTATAATCTATGTCTATGTATGTTATATATTAAAAACATATGCATGCATATTATTTAACATAATATACATCTCAGGTTCTGGTCATACCAGAAGTGGGAGATTTATTATAATCAGTCTATATGAAAGATAAAGGGAATCAAATATTTTCATGAAACCGCAAATAGAAAGTTGCAAAGACAAAAAACAAAACAAACAAAAAATCACCTGAACCTTGAGAAATAAATGATATATAAAGGTTCAATCGGGTCTGCTAATGATATCTTGCATTTTGCAATTACACTTTCACTCAAAATAGATAAAATAACATTTGAAAACATTCAAGAAATGACTTCATTTTAATTATTTTATGTCATACTTACTCACATTAGGTAAAACAGCTTATTTTCATGTCATTTTCCTACATAGTCCTTGTGCTAATTAATCCGGCCATACAAAGCCATAAAATGAGCACTAAAAAGACATAAAAAATAATTGACCTCCCTAAGGCAACTTTCTTGGCTTTTCTTGGTAGGATATAGATTCATTAAAGTGCTTGCCTTTACTTGTATTCATTAAAGAAAAAAGCAATCTATTTTGTCATCAACAAACCAAACACACTTTCTAACCTCTTGCTAGTTCCATAACACTTTGTTTAATTGGTCTGACCCTGACTATCTTTTGAGCTTTTCAACGATGAAAGTAGGTAGATCCATGTGGAGCACAATTAAGTGGGCCTGGTACAAACTCCTGAAGTAGCTCTGCTAAACTTTAGATTTAGAATAGACACAGGTCAAGTGAGTAAAAATTATAAGTGACTGTTGAACTGTGAGGGGTCACAGAAAATTGCACAAGTCTGGAGAGTGTTGGTAGATGATTTATAAAATTTTCACTAATAGCAACACTTTTTACATTAGTGGCAGCATTTATAAGGTGTCACAGTTTAGAATATTTATAAAAAGTCCATGTAATAAATATAACTGTTATTGTGTATATTATTGTTCTTATTTTGTGAAGGGCCATAATTAAATAGTAAAAAATAGTCAAACATTTTACAAGAAATACAAGCTGCTAATAAGCAAAAATAAGTTCAAATATCCAAGAATTAAAAGATATTTATATTTAATTTGCAACATACTGCCTTTTTTTCCCCTGTGTGTATAAAATTGGTAAACATTAAGGAAAAAAAAAAGAAAGCAGATATTCAGTACTGGGAATCTGCAGTGGAAGAACAAAACCCTGACATTGCCATGTGTGCTACAAAACTTTCTGGAAAGCATGTAGAGTAAAATTAAGCAGACCTAAAAATATATCCCTTAAGTAAATAATCAAAATTTGGGACCCTATATTTTATCTGTTGTATTTTTTGAATATAATGTAATATAATGCAATATAACATAGTATTATATAAATTTAATTATACATATAATTAGTACATATACATATACACATCTTCCTATAATATGGTTGTATCAATACATGTTTGTGTACGTTATACCTTATATCTGAACTTAGAAAATATTTAAAGTGTGTATTTATTTTTTTTTAAAGATTTATTTATTTATTTATACAAGCACTGGGTATAATCAGAAGCGCAGGAGGGTGAAAGAATTCACCAGAGCCAGTGTGGGGAACAGAACAGGCAGACTGACAAAACACACTGCTGAGGGGAGCAGCGGGCGCAGCAGGAGAGGTCTGCGCGCCATGTGGGACCCTCGCTGGTGGCCGGGGATGGAACCAGCGCTGCAGAGGCTGCGGCAGCTTTGCAGCCCAGCGCTCAACCACTGGCCCAGTGCTCAACCATTGTGCCACTGGGGAGCCCCTAAAGTGTGTATTTATAGTAACTTTCAAGAGAAACAGGTTTAGATAATTGACATATATTAATGGTTTTATAGTTTTGTAAAATTTTCAAATTGAACAAATTCTTCATTCTATTTTAAGATAGTTTTAATACGCTGATGAGAACCTCAATTCTAACATTTTTGAAAGGACAGAGGTTAAAGAAAAAAAAAAGGTTTTAATACCCAAAACTGATATCATAAAATTCAAATGCTGTTTTTTGTTTTGTTTTGTTTTCTCCCCATGTCACAGCTGAGACACTCTTTTCAGGAACACTATACACTTTGGTGAAACAAAGAAAAAAATTTAAAAAGTTTTTAAATTCCCCTCACTACTGATTCCACAGGATCTAGCAAAGCTTCTGCTGACCTGAAACTGTCTAATTACAGTATCTGTCATTTTTACTTTAAATTTAACTTAAATGAAATTTGCTATCTGGTTCACTAGTTCACAGTATCAAAATAAACTGTAAATTGCAGCTGAGGGTATGTATATGTGTGGTGAGGATGAAGGACTGTATGGAGACAAGGCACAACAGAGGATGATTATATAATAAGAGAGCCTGAAAAATCTGTTCCCTCTTTTTATTTCCGTTTCAAAAATCCAAACAATGCAACTCTGGGGTAGATAATAACATTCACCTATCTCAGCAGTCTCTAAGTAAGTTACAATAATTAGTTTTTAGTAATATATCTATGTCACAAATAAATATTCAAATTTCTTCCCCTACAACCTGATTATTCAATTAATAAAACGATTTAAAATTTTATAAACATTTCTACCAAGATAAGCGAATGGTGTGCCCTTAGCAAAATTTAAGATGCAATTTACACTCCAGCGCTCCCTACAGGACCAGGCTGAAAGCGCAGCCTGGATTGGCTTTCCCTCATCTGCTCTGCTACCCGGACTCTACTCATGTTGCTGGTGTGCTGCCTTAGTAAGCCAATTGCCTACACATTGTCACCTCAGAGTCTGCTTCGGGAGATTGCAAATGCAAAGCACTTCTATAATGGAGAAGATGACACAGGCGACATCACTTTTTAATAGGAATGCAGCTTACTGGTCTACTTAAATAGAAGCACCAGTATCCGGAAGGCATCACCTGAATTTGACGGATTATTTTAACATAGGAATTTATCACCAAAACAAACAAAAATGATTAAAAAATTAAAGGAGTAATTAAGAATGAATTACGAAATGAACTATGATTAATCAATCAGTTAAGCTAAGGCTGGTTGGTTGTTCTAGCTCTTCTATGTCTTCAATTTTCCTTCATCCTCTGCCTCTGCCTCTCGTTTTGACCTAGAATATTGACCTGTGTTTCATCAACAGGGCTCTGTACCTCTGAGTTTCAACTGGGTTTAGACAATGGAAAGTCTCATTTATAGATTGAGAGAGGAAGGAGATGAGATGAGATTATTTGATTTTTCGGCTACATTACTATGAAGTTGTTTTAGACTTCTGACTTCAATTCTTGACCCAAATCACATTGATCTCAAGGCTGCTAACCCTGTCCTGTGTTCTGTCCTTCTGATTTCTATGATAGATTTCTGAAAGGCTATGAGGTCTGGCTTCTGTGATGATTTGCTCCTTTTCCCTCTTTGTGTTTAAGCCTGGGAGTTGTTTGCTACTACAGTGCTGAGTTACTACAGTTTCCTAAAACTACACCATTCTAGATATTAAAATTATAATTTGACCCCATATACATAACCTATTTTGAGTGCACCATCCTTTTCCTATTAAAACCTTGATAGTTTGCATGTAAATTTATGAATAACTTGTAATATGTTCATTTTGAATTACTTTCACTTCTTTTTATACCAAGTCCAATCCTATGTAAATGTCTTCTTTAGCATATTAAAAGATATGTGTGATCTTACATATCACCTTAAATTAATTTGTATATGTCTGTGATATTTCTCTTATAATTTTAAACAATCTCATACAAGTTAAAATAATAGGAATGTAATTTCTGTATCAAAACCCTTTACCTTATGGGTGCATCATTTTTAAAAATTCACACATCTGTAGCTATAATTAGCACAATTCCTGCTAGATACTGCTTAATTTGAACACCATTGATGGATGAGGATATGTTCTACTCTCCAGTGTGTGCTGTACAGTTGTTATGGTTTTTTCTTTTTTTTTTTTTTTTTGAGAATTGCTTCTGTCTACATTGTGTCTTTGGTGTTCTATGAGCTCCATTTAGAAAACTACCTCATCTCTGCTCCAGAAATAGAAGAGTTTTATAGTTTGGTCATCTTATGAAATAGGGGGGAAAAGTCCAGTTTGTAGAAAATCTAAAATAAGTTTTTCCCAACAGAGAAAAATCTCTGAAATAAGTCGCTAGAAATTGTTGCTTAAATGTGGCAAACCCTCTCCATGTGAGAGTTCAAGATGCATGTTCTATGATCCATGGGGCCTACTCAGGCAACCACAAGAATTGTCTAGATTTTTTTTTATATTTTAGAGTTCTATTGTGCACAATGAAAATTACACATTGCATGGTCATCTTTAACTACTAATGCAAATTATTACTTTATTTGCCTACTATATTCAATATCACATTATGTGGGAAAATTTTAACCTAGTTAATCAGTATATTTTTTTAATCAGCATATTTTTATCAAACATGTAATATATGTTAAACTTAGATATAGAATAGTAAAGGAGAACAAAAAAGTTAAAGGAAAATTTACTAAGTCCTCAATTTATTCATACATTTTTCAAAGATGTATTATATAGAGGCCTTAAGAAACAAAGAAAATAATTTACAATTCCTCTAGTTTTCCTGATTTCAAGGTATTATTAGTTTTCATGAATCTATTTTTTTTTCATTTTATCTATATTGTCCTTGATACGACATTTTATGGGAAAGTTCGTATCTCATTCCCCTTCCTATCAAGACTCCTTTCACAGTTCCTGTCCCACATGCAGTATTTCCTTCTTGTCTTCCTTAATGCTCCAGCAATTCTAAGTTATGCCAGGGCAGAGTGCTGCCCATTTTCTTTTCTCAAGCCAGAAAAGGTGATTCCTAAAGATACATTTTTTAGACTAACTGTAGGGGTGTTAGGGGGAAAAGGATGTCCTAAAGCTAATTCCATACAGGCTTTGTGGACCCCACCCCCACCCCAGGCCAAAGCCAAAGACACTGGGAACTCCAAATCCCATCACCACCAAAGGAAAGGTGGCTGGGACCTGAGGGTGGGGTTCAGCAGCCAGGTTGGTATAAAGCCAGACACGTGGGCTTTGGAGGGGGTCCCCCATTTTGGCTCTCCGCCAGCTCGCAGCGTCAGGCCAGCTTGGAGAGTGCTTTTAGGGTTTCCAGGTCGGCGGATCGGGTAGGACTCATTACAGACTTTATTTCCCTATTTTCTCCCTGAGTTGTACATTTTCCTTATTTCCTTTTCCCTTGTAAATAAACCTTTTATTAACCTTTTGTGTGTGTCTGTAGTGGAGTATTAATAAGTCCCTTTTAAGCGCGCGGGTGAGGACCCACAGCCAGGCAACCCGTTCAGTATCGGGGCTGCCCTATAACAGCTGCAGGATGGCACAGTGCAGGTAATCTATGGTCTGGCAGATGGGTAAAGGAGAGTCTTGGAGCCCTCGGTGGCTTTAACAGGCTTTTATTGAGCTATTACATATAGAGCAGCAACCAGGTATAAGCCAGTCAGGGGTCCTGGGGGGCCAGGAGAAGGGTAGGCCTCCACTCCCTGGGCAAGTCTTCACTCTGGGCTTCTCTGACTTCTTTTTTTCTCCTTCTCTCTCCGGCCTCTCTCCTGCTTCTGCTTCTCTCAGTGACTATCTCAATACCCTCCCATGGCCCACAGAAGTAAATAAGATATTTGCAACAATATAACAACTGAAGAGTGCCCCATCAGGCAGGGCAATCCTAATGGTGGGAGGGCAGAAAAGCCTGAAAAACCATTTAACCTACACTTGCAGAGAAAAAAAGATAAGTCCTAATCATTGCTTGAAATATTTGACTTTTAAGGGTCTTGTGAATAAGTGAAAACTTAACAGGAAATAAGTGCCTTTAGTATTGCTCCCATTTTCTGAAAATGAAAAAAATAAAACTTTTTTTTTTACTGTTTTGCATACTTCATTTTTTTTGAACGAAGCTACGGAAGTTTATTTTGTGCCATTGCATCAACATTCCCCATGCAACCCCTTCAAATTATTGATTTAGTCATTTATCAATTTACTTAATTTATTTACATTTCTCAACTACATTTCCCTTCTCCACAAAATAATTATGTATGGCACACATAATCAATAGGTTCTGATCTATAAAAAAAAAATTATAGCATCAGATTTTATAAATTAAATTGATATAATACTTCAAGAGTTTATAACAACTTTTAAAATTATTTTTAAAAAAATAATAGTTTGGCTGTAGGGATCTTTAGGAATATTTATAGAAAAAATACAGAATGAACAGAAGGAGAGGAAAATAGACATTTTAGAAAAAATAGGAATTTTTTTTAAAAATTGAAGCTAAATGATTGAGAGTAGACAAATTTCAATAAGGTTTGAAATGCCAGGAAATAGATCAGGAAAACAGGAAGCAGAGAAATAGTTACATGTTCCTTGAGGAGTGCTGAAATGTTGAGCCTATTCGGTGACGATAAATTGAAAAAACTCCTTTTTACACAAGCTAAATAAATATCTAATATTTATTAGATATTAACATTCGTAAAAGAAATGGAATAAAATGCCCACGGAAAGTTTTCAGTAAATTAGGCTATTGTCATGATTATTTTGAGGTGAATTGGGCACAATTCTGAATATAATCTATTAATAACTACTTGAATCATCATGAATATATATATATGCAAAAGAATTCTTGATCCATAAGAGATTATTGCTTAACAGGCACAATTTAGTCTAGGATATATAACATATACTACACATGTATCTATATTTACTTTCAGGTTTGTGCACATTTATCCATATTTGGCAGGATATCTCAATTTTGAATGAGACAATCCTGGAAGAATAAATGCTAATTTTTCTTACTGATGGCCACAGGGCTTATTAGACCACCTAAAGAAGTTTGTGTTAATTGATTTTATCATTCAAATTTGACTTCACATCTGGGTTCTATACCAAAATGAGCAATTTGGAAATTAATCTGTGAATTTTTATTTGAAAAAACGTGTCAGTGTGTTGTAAGTCCAATCTGTATCCCCCATGCAGTCTATTCTCAGAAAGCAAGGATGGTGACTACTGCCTCTCCTTCCTTCGCTGGAGCCTATAATGAAAGACTTAAGAATGTCCCTTGTAGGGACCAGGAAAAAGAATAACTATAAGAAAGAAAATATCAAAATCAACAAACAACTATGAACCAGAGACACTCTGTGGGGGGTGGGGGGTGGAGAAAGGAGGGCTTGGGGTCAAAATAAGGGGGTTGTAATTGTATGGGGAATATAAAAAATAAAATTTAAATAAAACGTGAAAAAAAAAAAAAGAATATCCCTTGTAGAGGAATGTTTGTAAATCCTGTAAGGGGTGGAGAGAGGTATATAGTAAGAATTGTACAGTCTTAGAGCAACTAATAAAGACGGAGACTAACTCTGAGGGGTCTGAGAAACAGAGAGAAAGCCTGAAAGAACAAAGAAAGTAACAACATGTGAGATAATGAGGCAGAGGCAGAGAGAGAATTTCACCCACTTAGACTATTGGTAGTGCCACCGGGGAAGTCCCATTCTGTGGCACCTTGGTGTGGGTATGCTAGAGGCACCTCTGCTCTAGGCTGTCAGCTGAGAGGCATATTCAGCTGGAAACATAAAGGGACATGCTTCTCATGTACCTCCTAATTCAAGGGCATATTGTAACCTAGTGCTGTGATTGCAATCATTTGGGGGCTGCTGGTCTGTCCCGGGAAGGTGTGGTAGGGTGAACTTGAGTCAGGACACTAGCTTTTGTTTTGCAGCTTGAAGGAGAGAGCCAAGCTGGCATAAAGTGGGCTTCCTAGGGAGTTGAAAGGCAGAACTTCACTGCTTGTAAGGGTTGGCATGCTTTTCTGTACCTGAGGGAGCTTGACACTAAATAACAAATAAAAAGTCATGACAGATGGACAGAAAGACTGTGGAAGAAAGGCACTTTTTCAAATTGTTTCTTTGGCAGCACCTTTTCCTTCCCTTGAAGCAAAGATCTCGACATTTAAATTATGCATTATAATGGCTTATATTTTTAATGTTTGCAGAGAAAGGGATACAGGAGTTTTCTTTTTCTCTATTCTTGCTCTTTTGATTATTTGGTTTGGTTATCAAGTATATAGCACATAACAGAGAACAAGAACCTATAGGCTTTAAATCATTCCTATGGGGATGCTTAAAGAAAGAATTCACACCACTTCTTAAAAAAATAAGGTAGCCAGAAAGCCAAATTTCTCAGTGCTGAGGAGAAATGTAAGTGATCACCAGGAACAAAATAAATTGCACATGTCAAAAGAAGTCTAGGCAAATATCCCCTGTGGGTGTCTCTAAGGAAGTCACAAATAAGTCCTGAAAAACAGCTTGCTATTATTATCTGCCAAGCCAAGATGTGCTGGCTTGGCAATTGCCAGGACCAGACGTAACAAAATTTAATTACATTGATGCCAGGAAAGGAGGCCCTTTTTTGCACCTTACCTCTCCTGCTTTGCCTCCTTTCAACTCCAGAGTCACCAGAGCCTGTCTAGTTAATAAGGAAAGAAAAATAGGAGAATAAGACAGGTAAAGAGAGGAGAAACTGGCCCAATTACCTTTCCTTCCAAAAGGCTTGGCTAGACAAGGTGAGTTTTAACTTGAAGCTTAAAGATTGAACTGAATTTCAATTACATTGGACTGACTATATTGACTAGATGGCAATATTCAATGTGACTGGAAATGACCAGAGGCTTTTTTATTACCTGAGAGGAACTGGGAGCATTGTTAGTTTTAACATAGATTTTATCAGAGTAACAAGTGTCCAAGAGCAGATACTGAAGGCAGCCATAACAAAGGTAAAGTAGTGCCTTACGACAATGACAATAACTTGCTATAATATACACATATGGACTTATCAATTAGCAACTCTATGTCAAAGCAACAGTTTTATTGAAATAATGCAAATTTGAGTAAATTATGGATATTAATTAGATTATTATTATTTTTCCTTTTTTCTAGTGCAAAGGTAAATTTATTTGTAAGTTGGTCCTAAGTAACAGATACACAGTAATTAATGGTCCATAAATTCAGCAATGCTAACATATTTTTATATCATTCTTTCAGTATATGCTAGACAATCATTATTTTTTAAATTTCTGAAACATGGTAACAATAAACATTAAATGCTATGTCACAAATTATATTTTTCTGTATAAAATAATCAATTTATCCAAAGTGATTTTTAAATTTCTCTGACCATGTCTCAGCTAATATTTCCCTCAGAGAACTAACTCTAAGGACCTGCAAATGGAAAAGCGTTTATTTTTTGCTATACATAGGAACTTTAGCTGCATTTAAAGAATTTCCAAACTGTATCTGGCAGCAAATCCCACTGCTGACATTGACTCTTTTCTACATGTTTCTCAGAGTCTGTAAATATATCTCTGAATGGGATTTTTAAGAACGTTATTCTACCTGAATAAATATACCCAAGGGCTATTCAAATATCTAAACATTTTGGCAAAAACACTTACAGGAAAGCTATAAATTCACAGTCTGTATGTTGACCAGCACTGGATTTAGTTATTCTAACCTGGCATCGACTTTTCAGAAAAGAAAAACATTTCCAGTGTAAAAGAACCTTTCTTTTCTCTATAGGCTATAGAAAGATTAAGGTAGAGTTCATGCTACTTCTAAATTTACATATAAATAAATGAATAAAAATTAAAAGGATGGCATTATTTCATAAAGAAAAGAACAGAATATTTACTGGAAAATAAAGGATTAATGCAGAAGATATTGACTATTTGTTACCATTACAGAGGGCCTTCCTGGTGGCTCAGGGATTAAAGTTTCAGTGCTATCAAGTTATCAGTAGCCACTATTGCATGAGTTCAATTCCTGGCCAGGGAGCTGACCCACATGGTGCAGCAGACCGCTCCTATCTTGCCCATTGCCCCCCTCTCCAGTGTATTTCAGTAGATCTGCCTGTTCTACTCCCCACTCTGTCTAATGAATCCTCTCATCCCCTGCACCTCTGACCTACACCCCAGTTCTTGTATGCATAAATAAATCTTAAATAAAATAAAGTTGCAGACATTGGAGTGGATATGAAAGACATTATATCTTAAGTAACATCTAGAAGGATAAGTACTATAAGAATACATGTACTCAGTCTTTGGTAATATGAGTGAAATATTAGTGGGAATGTAAGAAATAAAGGAAGAAAGAATTCTGCTTAATAAAAGAAAAATTTTATTCAAGACCTTAAATGTAGAGAGATTCCTTAATAAAGGTAGAAAAGAAGTACACTGTAAAATAGATATAAATAAATATATTAATATTAATTACAGAAAATTTAATAACATCAAATTTCTACATAATGTTTGAAAGGGGAAAAGATTAGAAAAGAAATTTAGTTTTGTACTAGACTATCATAGAATTTGTTTCTGCTAACAGTTTTCTATCTTATCATATGGGACAATCAGCTAAGATTTTTTTTCTAAATAATTATCAAAAAATTGTTGTGGAAGTAAAAAAGTAGAAAATGAAAATGACTCAAGTTAACTGAATTTTAAAAAATCCTAGATGAAAGACAACTGTGAAATAATATTATAGGTGAGAAAGGATGGAATTGAGGGATTTTTGATTGATAGTATTGACCAGATTTGAAGAGCAAGGGGACATGTAAAGTGGAGAAGAGTAACGGGAAAAATCAGAATCATGAAGAGATTAAACTTTTGACAACTGGGCAATATTACATTAAAAAAAGAGAAATTATCCCATTCTCAAAACTATTTAAAATATTTTTTATCTATAAGGAACAAATCCATAAAACTTGCATTGACTTGCTATTTCTCATTTCCTGGAGGTAGTAGTGTTTCATATTTTAGATTGTCAATTTGTAGAAAGAAATTCTCAGCTTCTCACTACCAGTTGAGAAACCTCTTCCCTTTAGTAATAATGTCATCTTAGTCATAATAAAATTCAGTGTCTTCCCTACTATCCAGGAAGGCTGTTTGAGTAAATCTCTGTAACTGTTTATGAGGGCTGAGACAGATCGCATAATGCCATCGTCTGCCCAATCAGATACTCCCTCATGGAATTTTGAATCTAGAGTTAGGAGAGTAGACATGGATCTGAGCTGATGTTCAGTGGTTATGTTGAAGATGTTGTGGTCAGATTGTTCATAATGTCAAGTCTACTAGGACTCCTTCATTCCTGTCTGTGTTGTAAGCCTGAAACACTGATCATGAGGATAAAAATCATCATAAAAATTCTTTATACTTAAGAAAGAGACCATTTATTTGCTTACTAAAAGAATTACCAAAATACACAAAAGACAGTGTACTAAAATATAGGCATTGTGTTTTTCTTCAAAATTAGATGATCTGGCGATTCTCCAGTGTTGAAGACCAGCAGAATGCATCAAATAAAGCATGTCTCCAATTGTCAACCACCCCACTACTCTATATTTGAAAAACTTTACATGTTTTCACTATCTGGATGATCAGGATAGGCATCTGACTTTGGGAACTGCAAGTTACATTCTCCCCCAAGATGTACCATGCACTCTCAGGCTTTGGATGTGTCACTTAGAACATCAGAATCTAATGTACTTACATAGAAAACATTGTTGAACCTCAGATCTATTTTTACAATTGTGTTTATAGATCCCCTTTAGAAGCTTAATAGTCAAAATAATAAAAACAGAAACTCCTCACTTATCAAAAAAAGTTTACTATTTGTTTTTATATTTATTAATTGGATGCAAACATACATAAAGTTAAAAACTTGAAATGTATTACTGACTTCTTCCCCATTCTTTGTTTTTCTAACATGACAATCTAATTTTATGTAGCAAGTCTTTCTCACATTTGCATATTTGCCCCTCCTTATGCCATGAGCCTGGTTCAGGTCACAAATAATTCTCTCCTATTTCTTCCCTCTCCTCTGTTCTCTCTTCTCTGTCTCTCTTCTCTCTCTGTGTGTGTCTCTCTCTCTCTTTCTGTAATTCTTTTATTTCTGTTTGTGTTACAGTTTGTGACAATTCTGATGTTTATTTTTTATTGTAATAACACTGATTTATGCATATGTATATATATCTATATCTATATCTATCTATATATATAGTTTTCAGGTATACAGCATTTCAAATCAATATGTATATACACTACCTTATGGCAGTCACTAAATTTCTAGCTTCCATCTATCACCATAGAGTTGACTCTTTTTATCTTTTAGTCCAGAATTTTGTTTTTGTTTTATTTAGTTTATTCATTTTCTTTCCCTATGGAGCATATATAAGTGAAATTACATAAAACTAAAAGCAGTTAAAGATATGTGAGTCTATCCAAGGACTATGTTCAGGTACACACGGAGCTCCCTATTTCAGTAGTAGAACAGTTCAGATTTGTAGCAATGTCTAAATTATAATTTGGGAATTCAATTGTTGAACTGGAGATGAAATTTGCTAAATTGGAGGACACTTTTTTCAGGAAAGAGATATAAGAATACCTGGCAGCAGCAATAATTAAAGACAAGTAAGTGGCACAGTTTAAGTTTTGCAACACTAATTCATTTTATTTTTTTCCCCTGACAGAAAAAGTCCCAAAGTCCTATGTCATCTACCTCTTAATTTTTTTCCTTCTTGGGCTCTATCTTTCAAGATATCTGCCTTCTCTCTGAAGAAATTTTACTTCCTACACTATTGAAAAATCTTCAGTTTCTGTTTATTTTCTTCAATTATTAGTGAAGTTTATCTGCATTCATTATATCCAGCACCAGTCAATAAATAGATGTACTCTCAGTATACTTTCATCTCACCTAGCAAGTATCAAAATCTCTGAGTAAGATTATAAAGGTGTCTATTACTTATCTTTGTAAATCGGCATGCATCACATTTACATGATAAGCTGTGGTTCTCTGATAAGTTAACAATCCTCTAAAATTTCCAAATCTTATCAGAATTCCTTAAGATTCTGAATCTCATACCTCTACACAAAACAAACATCAAAGAAGATTTTACTACTTTACTATGACTTTATATGTCATGTAAAGAATTTCTAATCTGGTTTTATTTTGAAATAGACCATTTTATCATGTTTCCTTCCCACTCATAATCTTAAAATGGTATCTTCATCTGTCATGAGTAAAAGGACTCTTACTTGCCAGCACATCATTAACATCCAGCAGAGGTATAACAAAGCACACATTTTCTCTCCAATTTTACTCTAGCACTGTTTTTTGTTGAAATGTATAAAACTGAAAAAAAACTTGTACTTCTATTTGACACAAGAGCACAGAGACATTTCATAATCATCAAGGTCACTAGTACCTTTACCATATTATTTTTGGCCTGCTTATATAACAGGCCAAAAAAAAGGATTCCCAGTTGAATGTGAGACAAAAGCAGAATATATGTGGAAATATGACATAGCCCATTTGTGAACATATTTGGTTAAAAACAGTGCAGTTTACCTGTCAACACTAGAGTGCTGAATCCCAATATTATTTTTCACAGTACAGATAATGTAGGTGATATGGGTCATAAGACTTTTTTTATGTGCTTGTAGATTTCTTTACCAAGAGTTTTTCTTCTGGCCAGAATTTTGCAAGGAGTGGGAGTATACATGAACAATTTATTTTACCTTTTCTTATTTGTGTAGGTCATAAGAAGGAGTACTCAGGAAAATATATTCTCAGGCAGAATGCCTTAGTTACAGCGATTAATTTTGGAAATATTAAATTATTTATTAGCAGTCATCTTCACTCCCTTAAAGTGTTAGATAACATAAATTTTGTGGGATGCCTGATGAATGTACCTTTTATTTTACTGAATTTCAAATTGTTTTCAGAGAACTTCCTCGTTTTATTTTCAGAATAACTATGAGACAATATTCATCTTTTCATTCCCTTCTAACTTCTTACATGTGATCCATATAATCACCAACTATCACCTAATTTATTAATAATATTAAGAGGATAGTATTCCAATAGCCTTACTTAACTATGGAAGCATGAATTCTGACTGAGGCAATCCAGTGCCACTTAGGAAATCCAGTGTATCATACTTAATTGAAACAAGGATAGCCTCTACCATGAACGGTATCAAATTCAGATTAAAAGGTATCCAATCTGCCTAGAAGAGCTTCCAACGGAGAAGCCCAATCTCACAGTATTTTAGTATAGCAGTTATTACATTATTTTGCAATTGCTTATTTAATTTTCAATAATAACAATTGGAATTGATTTCTTAAAAAAGAGGAAATACACCTTTTAATTCTGTGTTGTACCTAGCAAAATCCATGAGAACTTTTTGCTACACAATAATCTGTATTACAGTAGTGTGAGTACATGGCATTATGCTATAGACCTTTCTTGAGCAAAAAGTAACTTTACTGTATGTAAATTAAAAAAATGATTTAGAATATTCAGGAATACTATAATGAATGTAGAATATAGCACAATAATCTACCTATATTGCAAATATATGAAACATCCTCCCTACATGGGATGGGGGAAGATGCTAACTTAAGTGACTGGAAATAAGTAGAGTTTATAAGAAAAGTCAAAAGGAGATGTACATAAAGACTCTAATTGATAAAGCTGTTTCCCATGGAAGTATGCTTAACAACTCCTAAAGCACTGTAAATGTATATTGAAAATGAACAATTAGTTAGTGAATGGCCAATGATATAAAAAAGATTGATCAGTATTAGAGTAGAAGATTACACATAAGTGAGGGGAATTATCTAAAATGATCCACATGGTAATTGATTAAAGTTGGGATATTAGTATGAACTCTGAACTCATGTTTAGCTTAACAGAGATTGAGATGGTTACAGATAATTATTCATAAATATATATGTAAGTATATCTATATCTTTCATTGCTGAATAAATGGGCCTAGAAACAAAGATAGTCTATAGCAATAAGCATACCTAGTTGCCAGATACTGGTTTCTAATGTTCTTCCCCCATACCCCCCCAAAAAGGGAACCAGACCCGCTTGTAGATAGGACTGATTGTAGAGCATACATGAAACATATAAGAAGATCCTAGAGCACCCCGTCATGCCAGAAAATAAAGTGTTTAACAACAACAACGCATGACAATGGGTCTCTGTCAAAAGGATGTAAGAGATAACTGAAATAGCTACTAATAGCTAATGCTAGAAAATTTTGAACAATAAAATAAATACAGAATATTAGAGTATATCAAAATTGTTCAAAAGATATCCAGGATAAATACCAATGATACAATTAAAAAATGAATAATTGAAACAATGTACAAATAACCCATGAAAAATTCAAAATATTTTTTGAAAATATTTCACTCATTCTGTAAGTGTGGGCTGCAGGTCTTACTTTTTCCTAAGAGGAAGTATCAAGGGATCCTGAAAATTCATTAATGATATGGGTCAGTATAATGAAAGTCTTTGTATATTAATTATGAGACACAGTGGAAAGTGTTGATATAGCCTTTAGCAAAATTGTTATAACTTAGATTGAAACTACCATGCTGTCCTTTTCATGGGAATGTAAATTGCATCTATTCTTCTCAGGTCATATTCACAAAGATATAATTTTAAAAAATCATTAGCTATTCAACAAATACTAGCATTGTGTTGTTTTGTCTTATCAAAAAGTCTGTATTTGAAACATCATTTGATATTTGAACTATATTCTAACTTGGTTCATAATAGTGGTGATGCATCAAGGTACATCTGTCATCAGTAAAATCAAAGGATAATTAAGTGAGAAAATAAATCTATTACCATGGATTCTTCAAATATGTAAGGTGCTAATAAATATGGCTATACCTGCAGGTCTCAGTTTTATTGTTTTGAGAGTGACGTCTATTTCCAAAAATTTCCACTTCACTTTTCTAACCATAATTGCCTTGCCAATTATAACTTACTAATTGATTTAGCATGTTAGATTAAGGAAATCTTCAACAATGAAAACACAATATACAAAAAAGGCAGTTTTAGAGATCAGCAACACAGAAAATTTGTTTACTTGTTCCACATCTTCATAATAAAATAATCAGTGTTACTGAACAGGTTAAAAAAAAAAAAGGAAACAGATTATTAAAAATGATAGAAGAAAATTTTTCCTAGTCAGATGATAGTCCTCTTGCCTTCTGTCAATAGACTGTTCAAAGCAATCAACATAGAGATGAACATGTTATGTTAAAATATCATAATCCTAAACATAAAAGAAACTTTTAAAATAATATTGAGAGTATAAAAAGTGGTTTGGTTGCAATGGAACAAATGTTATGTGGCCATTAGATTTACATTTGTATTATTAAAATAAAAGATAACGAAGATTCTTACATTTTCAAAAGAAAGTAATTTTGTACCCAAAATGCTATATTTTATTAGAATATAAATATGATAGGAAAGATAAAATCTGGTGTGTGTGTGTGTGTGAGAGAGAGAGAACCCGCTGTGCCACCAGGGAGGCCCGAGAAAATTTTTTTTTTGGCGCTCAATAATCCGAGAAAAAAATTTTTTTGGCGCTCAATAATTCAGTCTTCTTACTGAGTAAACAGAATTGGAACTGTAGCCGTTAACTGAGTCCAAAAGACTATTACTGGTGGTGCCCCCTGGAGAGGGTTGCTGGTGAGGATAGATAGCCCCAGGGAAAATGCCAAATAGTATCTCCTCTGGGGGTGGAGCAACAGATAAGTAATATAAGGTACTGCAGAAAAGGGTGCCAATTCATTCAGTCTTGATATCAGGAGGCCTCCACTTTCAGAAGCCCACAACTGCCTTCTGGAAGATCTGCTAGGTGGAGCTGAAATCCACTGGCCCCACAATGCTGAAGATCCCAAAACACTGAAATATGATACTTTTTAGCATTTTCCCTGGGGCTATCTATCCTCACCAGCAGTCCCCTCCAGGGGTACCACCTGTGACAGTCTTGGCTTCATCCACCAGTTTCAGAACTTTTCTGCACTCACGATGGCTGAGAACATTGCCCAGGATACCATGGCTGAGGCTCTGAGGGAAAAAAAAAGATGTTTTACATTCAGTTGTAATTAAAAAAGTTGTATCTACCATTTTACCATTTATTTCATATTTTTCTCTCATTTCTTTTTTCCTTAAAATTGATTTGAATATTTGAGAATCCCTTTTTTTATATCTTTTGAGTTTTTAAGTCACACATAACAGTAGCTCTAGGTATTATAATACATAATTATAATATATCCTTAACATCACACAGCTATCATTTACTTAATAGAACATTGGTTTATCTATTATGTAAGAGTTTTCCACAGCATAATTCCCTTTCTTTTCATAGCTGCAGTCATATATTTTACTTAATAAAGTTATAAATTCTGGGGCCTCCCTGGTGGCACAATGGGTTAAGTGTCAGCACTATGAGGCTATTCGCAGCCATTACAGCACAAGTTTGATCCCCAGCCAGGGAGCTACCCACATGGCGCAGCAGACCTCTCCTGTCTTGCCCACTGCTCCCCTCAGCAGTGTATCTCGGCAGATCGCCCGTTCTGCTCCCCACTGTCTCTGGTGAATCCTCTCCCTCCCTCCCCCCACATCTCTAGCCTACCTTTATTTTGTATGCATAAATAAATAAAATAAATCTTTTAAAAAATAAAAAAAGTTATAAATTCCACATTACACTGTTATTATTTTTCCACTATCAGCTGTCCTTTAAATAACTATTAATATTTTAAAAATTACCAGTTGTAGGAACTGTTGTCCCAAAAAGCTTCATACAGGCTTTCCCAAGATGTCACTGTTGTATATAGAGAAAGGTCGATTAGGGTCCTCTGTGTGTTAGAAGACACTGTTAATGTAATTTAAAGAATAAAAACTACCTAGATTTTTAAGAATATCTCCAGAAACAACCTTTTCATCAGAAAAACCTATCTTAAGCAGGCAACATTTAAAAGCAAAATTTTGTCCTATGAAACCACACTCTCCTTCTCATGCCAAACCCTCTTGATTCAGGAATATAACACATACCTAGAGATTTGGGGGAGGACAGGGCTGCAGGAACCCAGGCACTGAAATCTAATGGATGCTATTCAATCAATTCCTTACCATTCCATAAGAAAGGAATTATACAGAAGAACAGTAAGTTGAGTAATATGGAGGTACTTGGCAAAAAATATAATTTTGTATTAAGACGTAGGCTATGTAATTATGAAAAAATATTTTCTTAATCTTGTGGATATGGAATATGCTATATTTTCTTCAAAATAAATGAAAAAGAAAAAGAGAGAAAACTCCTAGCATTTTGGCCTAATTTAAGTGAAGATACTAATTTTTCCAGTTTCTACAGAAATATAATACCATGTAAATTTAAAAGAGCTGTGATTATACTTCTTGCCTCTACATTATAATAACATCACAAACATGACTTCAGTAATGCAAGCTAGAATTCAAGAAGTCTGAAATGAGAAGGAAACAAAATGTGACCAGGATAGAGGGTCACTCCTTGTAGTCCTGTCTCCAGGAAGGTGACTATTGAGTTGTCTGTTACATATTGTATAATGGAGGGATAGTTGAGCTTTGAAGAACATCAGGGATCTTTTTAAACTTGAACAAAAAACTATCCCAGAATTAACTTCTGCAGGGGAAAATTAAATTTTGACAAACTGAAGTAATAAGCAATTTAGCCCCATAATATAGAATTTACATATTACAAATTCATTGTGGAATTGTATATATTATTCCTCTGACCTCTGTTATTCATGAAAATCAGAAGATGAATTCAGAGACTTAACAGATTCAGGTTTACTTCATTTGACAAGATTATTGGTGGTGCCCAGTCTTTTTCATTTTTCAATGACACTTGTCTTTAATATGATATTAGTAGCCACTGTTTCTCAAATCCTAAATTTATTAAAGGATGTTCAAGTCCTTTAACTCATTAATACATGTTTTGCTTTTGTTTCCAGTTTTAGTAATATTATTATATATAATATATGCAATAATATATATAATAATATTACAATATTGTAATTATAATAATATTACAATAATAATATATAATAATATTACAATATTGTCCCCTTCTTTTATTCAGTTATCTAGAGCACAATTGAGTTAAGACAGAAGGGGGACATTCATGACTTTTTCTCCTGTATTTTAAAAGTTTTCCAGATAATAAATTATTTCTATTATCTTGAAGGCGACCAATTGGTTTTGCTTTTCTCTCAATATCATTAAAAACTCATCAGCTTAAACATATTTGATTAGTTTCAATTCATTAAAGTTCTTATTGAAGCTCAGATTACCCCTCTTGATCAATGGGAATCACTTCAATTTGACTCCTAAATACTTTTGACATGACCATAAAGTTTGAAAACATCTTTACTTTCTTTTACATTTGGATACATTACTACTTGAAGCATCAATATTCATTGAATTTTTTTTCTGTTAAAGCTGCAATTTTTATAAAAGATTTGCTTATTCAATAAGGTTCACAAATCTGAATGTCAATTCAATACAGATTCATAAAAACTCAACTTTTTTCACAGTAGCTGATTTTGGGCCTCCCTGGTGGTGCAAAGGATTAAGACACAATTTATGAAGCTATCTGCAGCCACTGCAACACAAGTTCAACCCCGGCCCCAGAGCTACCCACATGGTACAGCAGACCTGTCCTGACTTGCCCACTGCTCCCCTCAGCAGTATATTTCTGTCAATCTGCCTGTTCTGTTCCCTACTCTGTCTCTGGTGAATCCTCTGACACCCCACACCTCTGGCCTGTACTCCAGTTCTTGTAGGCATAAATAAGTAAATCTTTTTAAAAAAAAGAGTACCTGATTTTATCAATTTTGTTACTTTACACATTAGTTGAGAAAAAAATAAAAAGTAAATTATCATGTCATATATATATTTTTAAAGATTCTTTATTTATACAAGAACTGGGGTACAGGCCAGATTCACGGGAGGGTGAAAGGATTCACCAGAGACAGAGCAGGGAACAGAACAGGCAGACTGATGAAATTCACTACTGAGGGGAGTAGTGGGTGCAACAGGAGAGGTCTGCTGAGCCCAGTGGGACCCTCGCCGGCTGGCTGGGATTGAACCGGCGCTGCAGAGGCTGCTGACAGCTTCACAGTGCTGTCACCAGGGAGGCCCATCATGTTAGGCCCATCATGTTATATTTTATGTTTCAGATTAATCTGGAAATTTTCAAATAATTTTTAGCAATTCTTTCATAACTCAATGATATTTATATGTTTTACTTACTATAAATAAACTCTTACTGAAATAGGAATGGGTATTAGTTTTAAAGATACATCGTTATTATGAAGTCTGTCCTATAGCTTTGGAAAAATATGCTTTCATAAAATACAAGTATAATATTAACTTGTACTTTATTCAGAAACTTTAGAAATGAGTGAACTATAACATCAGTATGGTGGTTAAGGATAGTATTACAGACTCAATGTTCTGCGGTGTATCTAATTTGGTAAGAAAAAAAAGTTTTTCAATTTTACTAAGATTGAAATTGATGATAACAACAGAACTATCAAATTTACCATTTAGTCAATTCAATTTCTTGATTTCTTTCATCAAAACTCAAAATCACTTGTATTAAAAGAAAGAAATTTGAGATTAGGCACAAAGTTGTTATCAAATAGTGCTTTGCAAATATTGAAAGACCAAAAATATTATCAACATTTGTGATAGAAATGAAAAATATTAAAAATGAAGGTACATAGAGACATAATGAACTTGGAAAGTTCGGGACAGTTGTTACATTTGAGCATGATAGAGTGATCTTGAACATGTAAGAAAATGTCAATACTTTGGGTGACAGTGGAAAAAGGAGTTAAAGATGTGTGTATGGGAATTTAAACTGTGGGTGGGTTTTAAGAACCACAAAATAATTGACTGTTTACAAGATAAACATGGGAGGAGATGCAATGGGAATAAAATAGAAACTTTGACATGAAATAAATGGCAAACATTTATTTTGAACAAATTGTCAAATGTAAATGAAAGTAGCAAACAAACTATTGGTGGAGGAATTAAGTAGCATCTTTCAAAGAATCTAAACTGTGGATATATAGACCAGAAAATAAAAAAGTAAATGGGAAAGAAGACAAAAATGGAGACAAATTGTAGTCAGCCCAATGACAGCCATTCCTGCAAACACCTCAGTGGTGATTGTTGGACATCAGGGGTGGTATAATAGCCACTTTGCTTTCTCTTTCTCTCTTTTTAATTCCTTTCCTTGAATCTCTACATAAATACAGTCATGTTAAAAAATGCTGATATGCAGTGACCCAGCAATCTCCTTGTAAATACTGAAATTATTGTGATTTGTTTCCGAATAGAGTGGCTACAACTATGTGGCAATTTATCAAATGGTTTTGAAAAAATAAAACTTTGAGCATTTTCAGGAAGTGTCTATTTTGCTCTGAGGGAGAATAAATTGTTTCAATCTGTCTGTGATCAAATTGATTGTCATCTTGCCCATGCAGTTTTTAGGTTATGAATAAATCCAAATAACTGTGGTATATTCACTTAGCATTGCTTCCTGCCTGGGAAAAAATAGTCTACGAGAGCAAAACCTGGTAGAAACAAGCAGATACTGCTCTCCTGCATCAAGAAAATGTTTAGGGCCTCCTGGTGGTGCAAGGGGTTAAGTCTCAGCACTCTGAAGCTATCCATAGCCACTGAAACACGAGTTTGACCCCGGCCAGGGATCCTACCCACATGGCACAGCAGACCGCTCCTGTCTCATCTGTTGCTCCCCTCAGCAGTGTATTTCAGTTAGTTTGCCTCTTCTGCTCCCCTCTGTCTCTTCTCACCCCCTGCACCTTTGGCCTGTACCCCAGTTCTTATATGCATATATAAATAAATCTTTAAAAAAAAAATAAAGAAAATGTTTAGGATGTGCAGTTGCACCTGGCTTCCCAAAAGGAACCTGCTTTCTTTCTTTGTTTTGTTTTCTTTGTAAAGATTTATTTATTTATGCGTATAAGAGCTGGGGTACAGGCCAGAGATTCAGGGGGTGAGAGGATTGACCAGAGACAGAGTGGGGAACAGAGCAGGCAGATCTGCTGAAATACACTGCTGAAGGGAGCAGCGGGCCAGTCAGGAGAGGTCTGCGGCACCATGTGGGTTTCTCCCTGGCTGGAGATCAAAATCATGCTGCAGAGGCTGCAATTGCTTCATAGTGCAGTGCTTTATCCCTTGCACCACCAGGGAGGCCCAGGAACCTGCCTTTTCAAACAAGCATAAAGCCTGTTATAGTTTTATGTGTCATACCATTTGGTAACTTTTGCAACTGACAAGATTGCAAAGCTTAGCATACATATTAAACAATTTAAATACCAGATTATACATATTGTTTTATTACAAACTGCCACTTACATAACTTAAATTTCCTTTCTAGGCTTTTACTTTTTTGTTGTGCTGAATATATTTTCCTAATAAATTTTACTAAATAAGCAAAATCAAAGGAAGGATCAAACTCCTGGGAATATGCTTTTAATTCAAGAAAGACAACAATAATTTCTACTTTTTTCCTGAAGAAGAAATAGAAACAACCTGAATAGCCCTGCATCTGTTAAATCAGTCAAATTCATAATTTAAAACTTTTTGCAAAGAAATATCCAAGTCTAAATAAACTTAATGGTAAATTGTATCAAACAAGAAGTCAGAATATCAATCTTATATTGTAGTGATAGTTATATGTGTACGTATGTTTTTGTTCAAACTCGCCCAACTATCCACTTAAAAATGGGGTACTTTGTTTTATGTAAATTATACATCAATAAAGATATTTTTAGTGAAAATAAAAGAATTTAATGGTTTGAGGCTAAGTTTGAGGTTTGAGGTTATCTCTCAAAAAGAATACAAAATTATAACAGCTAATATGTGTATTTATTTTGCTGCCCAGTAAGCAGTTTATTATTTAAAATAACCTTATCAAGATATAATTCATAAACCATAATATTCATTGAAAGGTTTGGCACGGTAAAGAGGAGTGCCAGACCAAGTTTCTCACAGGCAGAGAACTTTATTGTGCTCCCAGGCGAGGTTCACGGACCCAAGGTGGGGGTCAGTGAAGTCCTGCAGTTGTCAGGGGGAGGGATGCTTTTATAGGGTGAGGAGAGGTCAGGTGGGAAATTGGGTTTGCAGGGTGGGAAAAGGTTTAGGTGGAACAAAGTTGTTTTTCTCAGTTTCAGCGGTTCAGGGCCATCTGGCATTGTCTGATTTTTTTCTTCTTCATTCCTGCCCCCTGCATCAACCTTTCATTCATCTGTTAGAAGTATGCAACACAATGGTTTTAACATATTCAATGATTTAACATATTCAATTTAACATATTTAATATGTGCAACTACCAAATCAATATTAGAACGTTTTCCTCACTGCATTAGAAAAGCCTATTTTTTAACTATCATCTCCTTATAGCCCCTTCCCCTGGCATCTATCCTAAGGAATTACTATTCTATTCTGGATATGGCTATTTCATGTAAAAGAAATCATATGTGTGGGGAATTTTGTGTTTGTGGGACTTGTTTGTATCACTTAGTGTAATGTTTTCAAGAGTCATCCCTGCTGTTATATGTCATAGTATTTCAGTTATTTTTATAACAAAAATGCCATTACATTTTATGGACATGCCGTATTTTGTTTATTCCTCCGTTAATCAATGGGCATTGGAATTATTTCCACTGTTGTACCCACGTCGACCAGTGCAGCCCCCAAGGACACAGACAACCGATGCAAGGGCACAAAGGAGTTTAATACGGGCTCGAGACCGGGCCCTCGACACGCACCGATGCAACGGCAGAGGTCGAGAGCCCCGAACAGAGGAAGCTGGGATATCTTATAGGGTCGCGAGTGGCGGGAACTTTGAAAGAAGCTGGCAATTATTCATTGGCTACTACAAAGGCATTTTGGCGCGTGCGGTTACAGTTTCAAACTGATTGGACGGTTAGAGATGCTGTCCCATTTATGGACAGGACTGCCCTCATTGGCGGCTGGGGTGGTCTGCTTTCTCGTCACCAAGTGGAGTGAGGGTTGTGACTGCTGAAACTATCTCCGGAATGCGGCTGGACAAGGACTAACATATCAAGGTGGAGGATATACAAAATGGCGAAACCTCAGCTAAGCTTGGTTCCACACCACCTTTTGGTTATTATAAATAATGATGCTATAAGAAATTCACACATGCTTTTTGTGTTATTGTGTTTTCATTTCTGTTAGGAATGCACTGCTGTGTCATATTGTAAGTCCAAATTCAGTTGTCTCAGACTGTTTACCTTTACATTCCCACCAGACGTTGATTTGTAGCCTACAAACTTGTTGAACTTGTTTATTCACTTGCAGGGATTTGGTTGCTTCACAGTCTCATTAGCACTTGAATTTACCTGGCTTTTTGATTATGGATATTCAAGCATGTCTTAAGTGGTAATTCACTGTAATTTTGCTTTGCATTTACTGGGTAACAAAGACTAAGCATCTTCCATTGTTTCAATGGCCATTTGTAATTTTCTTTAGAGAGACAACTCTTCAGAGTTAACTATTTTAATTGGGTTGTTCTTATCAAGTTGTGTCTTGTATTATAAATTCAAATCCATTATAAATTTTATGACTTGTGAATATTTTTCCCATTCTGTTGGTTATTTCATTGCCTTTTTTATATACTTTGAAGTTCAATTTTTGAAAAAACATTTTTCTTTAGTTTATCATATTTTGGTATTGTATATGAGTAAATTAGAAAAATCGGAAGTCATCCATAGTTACCTCTGTTTTCTTCTGACTTCTATAATTGTAGCTATCTTTGACCCATCCTGAGTTATTTTTATATCTGAGGTAAAACTTCAATTTTATTATTTTGCATGGAGCTATTTATTTTTCTCAGATTCAGTTGTTGAAAAATCTATTCCCCCCCAAAAATATTCTTAACATACTTGTTACAAATCAGTTGACTATGGACACATTGATTTATTTCTAAACTTTTCATTTTATTCCATTGATCTTCTACTTTTATGACATTACCACATTGTTTTGATTATTAATGCTGTGACATAAGTTTTGAAATCATGAGGTTTATTCTCCTACTTTGGTTTACTTGTTGTTTTGGTTATTCTTGGGTATTGAAGTAGAATTGATGTCAATTTCAACAAAGCCGCAAGCAGGATGTTGATAGAAAGTCTGTGTATCAATTTATAAAAATTATCATCTTTACTACATTAAAATTACTATTTTCTAATCATTTTGATCTTTAATTTCTTTTTTCTTAAACAACGATTTGTAACAATGTTTTGTAGTGTTCAGAGTGTAAGTTTACACTTACTAAATTTATTCTAAATATTTTATTTTTGATACTATTGTAAATAGAATTGTTCTCTTGATTTTACTTTTGGAAAATTCATTGCAAATATATACAGATACAATTTGCATTTGTGCATTGATTTGTCACCTCTACCTGCACTTCTTTATGAATTCTAGTAACTTTTTTTTTACTGGATTCTTTAGGAATTTCTACATACAACATCATGTCATCTGCAAATAGATAGCTTTACTTCTGCAGTTTCCATGCTAATGTTTCTTTTTCCTGACTAATTTTTTTAGGTAGAACTTCTGAAATGTTGATGTAGTGTGAACAGACTTCTTGTTTTATTAATGATATTAAGGGAGAAACATCTACTTTTTCACCATTAAATAAGGTGTTAGTTACAAGTATTTTGTAGTTGTCCAATATCAAGTTCAGGAAGTTTTCTTTTTTTTAAAGACGTTTCTTTTGGGACATGAAATTATGTATCACATATAATGTGGTAATATTTTCAGGGATCTAGTGTTTATTGATATAGATCCATACTAAATATTAAATGGATTCTTTTGGCAAGATGTATCTGCCAATTTATGATTTAAAAATGTGGATTTATGATTTTAAAATGTATTTGGTAGGAAGAATTTTTGTCATATCTTGACATCCACAAGAGTACTTTAATAAATGTCAGTTTACTAAAATTAAGCAAAACATGTTTTCACTTTATTTCTTCTGCTTAGAGGGTTTCAACAGCTTCCCTCATTTACATATTTTTGAAGCCAATACGTGTAACCACTAATTCAATAAACAAATATACAAATTACTTTATCAGTTATGTTTGAATGTCCAGTGGATAATAAAATACATCTTTCAAATATCAATTTTGTAATTTAGAGTCTGTCCTTAGAAGATAAGGCAAAATGAACTAAACAGTAGACAACATGGTATAATGTATATCTATGCAAAGTTATTCATAGACTGTAGGATTACATTTTATTAGGTTCAGGATCTCTAGAGTGCTAACTGCAACAGAGCAGGAAGATTTTCACTCATGGCTCAAGCCAGGGATATATAATAAAGAGTATGAATTCAACGGGGGAATTCACTTTATAATAACATAAATATACAGTTTAATTGAAAGCAAAAAGGGAAGGTAACAAACCTCTTAGTAAACTTTGGGAGAAGCTTGCAGAGTTGGTACAACCTGGTCAGGTGATTTCCTGGTATCCATCTATTCATGCAGAAAAGGGAATTTTCATTTCTCAGGATCAGAACCCTCAGTAGCTCTCTCCAAACCTTGAAGAAGACTCAGGTCTATGTGGATGACATCCGTAAGCATCTCAAATATCTCCAGATCAGTGCTGATGTTTATACCACTTTTGGTCCTATTATCAGGACCACATTTTAATTTTGATTTAGGTGGGATCTAGCTGTGCAGCCTGGTTTTTATGTGTTCTTGCTTTTGGAATGTCTGCTTACCAACATCATTATAAACAAGGCAATGTTTTATCATTGATAACATTTTCCATCAGTCATGGTCATTGTAATGTCAATACATACAATATCTTGATCAGTCAAGATCATTACAACATCAATATATATTACATATTGCCATATATATCACTTCACTATTTTCTACACTGAGACTATTCAATATCTAGGACTCATTATCTTATGAGTTAACAAAAACTGTGGCTACATAATAACTTTTGTATCCATGATAAATATGGAAGATAATTATTTTGCATGTATGATAATGTGGCCAAGATTTGTATTAAAGAATGCTGATGCACTCATGATTTTCCTACTAACACAGAAACTGAAAATGGTCTTCTTTACTTAGAAACTATCAGTTTTCTACATTGTTATTTACTAATTTATTTATACACTCTCAAGGCATTCATCATTTACTATCAAGAGAATTGTTTTTTTTTTACTAGAGCTGAATTAAATTGAGGAGAAATGAAGCAAAACTGTTCTTCTGTGATTCAATTACATCAATTAATTTATTTGATGCATTGTGGCTAAGGAGATATGTATTTAAAAAAATCAGTTGAAGCACTACTTTATTTCTACAATTATACTTTCCCCTCCAAATCTACTGGAGTCATAATGCATTTGTAGTATATCTAATCCAAAGACAAAGAAACGCTGTACATATTTCTTTAAATGTGTTAAAGCTGAATTCAAATCTGATGAATGTTAAGCTCTCTAGGGGACAGGACAGTTACTAGATTAAAAATTGATAAAAAGATTTTTTTATAACTGTAGCCACTTAAAAAATACTACTTCATTTTCTTGGTAAAAAGAATCTAATGTCTGGAAGCATAGTCCTAGGCCTTTGCTGATTACATTTACTGATTAAGTTTCTCTAAGTGATTAGGTTTGCTGGTCTAAATGTAGGTCAAACTTGCACTAGCAGAACTCGTAACATTTAACTATTATTATTTTAATGCAATTAGTCTACAGGGCATTATTTTATGTTCCAGAGCACAAATATGTTGAAATTATCAGATGTAGCTATGGTTACAAAATGGTGATTAATGCTAGATACTAAAATTCCCATAGCAACATGATTCAAACAAACAAATTTCATATTTACAGAAGCTACCAATGTCAGCATAGTTCAGCAGGCATTTTCTTGACTTTGAGAAAGTATACCAAGTTTCATTTCCATTTCCTGATCGTTTGAAATGTTTTTACCTAATCTATAAATCAATCATTTTTTCCAAATATTTATATTTATATATATATATATATTATAGTAGAGTATTGTTAAAATAATTATAGTAGAGTATTATTATATTGTTAAAATAATTATAGTAGAGTATTGTTAAAATAATTATTAGGTCCGCATTTAGTATTACAGCATTCACTACCATTGACTACTGGTTTTCTATTTGGTATTCATTTTAGTACAAAATTGTGAAAGGGGACTTTTATAGAGAGAATTGACCTACTTTTTTAATAAGAAAAAATTAGAGTAGAATATTTTCCAAAATTTATGCAACAGGTATAAATTAAAAAATAGAAAAAGCACAAACAGGATTCTCAATTTTATTTGACAAGGAAGAAATGCAAATAAAAACAGAACATGCCAATTCACATCTACATAATGGGAAAATCAAAATAAAGCAGGAAGAACAACTTCAACAATAGTAAACATTGGATAGGACACAGAACAACTAGAATTGTTGATTTGTAATTGGTGGTAGTGCAAAATTGTACAGTCATTTTTAAATGTATTTTGGCTATTTCTTATAATATCAAACTTACACTTACCTCATGTCCCAATAATTCTATTGGTCCTTCTAGATATTTAGCCAATTAAAAGTAAATATATTCATATAAAATCTAGTAATTGAATGTTCTTAATGGATTTATATGTCATCATCTAAAATTAGTAATAATTCAAATGTCCTTCAACTGGTAACCCGATGACTGTACAATGCCTCAATAATTGTAGAATGACTATTAAAGAGAATAAACTTATGAAACACAAAATCATGAATATATCACAAATATACCAGGTTATTTGAGAATATCCAGATTGCAATTTCTATATATAATGTTGATTATATATTGATATAATTGGCATGACATTGATATGACATTATAGAGAATGAAAAACTATGGAAAAAGGAAACATTAGTGTTGCCAGAAGCTGAGGACTGAAAAAGAGATTTCTCACAACATGGCATGCAAAGTTTGTAATGATTGAATTGTTTTGTATCTTGATTTTGGTGGTGTCCACATACAAGTTTTGAATTCTTTTCAAAACGTGCATAACTGCACACTAACAATGGTGAATATTATTGTGTGTAATTTACGGCTAATTAAAAATAGCAAGACATTTAAGAAAAGAGCCTGGTGAATAAATATATTACTTTCATGGTTACTATATTTATATAAGTGAAAATTAAACAACTTTCAAAAGAAATTGGAAAATCCTGACAACAATTTTTTAATAAAGAAGTTAATCCCAGGCCTCCCCGGTGGCGCAGCGGTTGAGCGCTGAGTTGCGAAGCTGCCCGCGGCCTCTGTGGCGCCGGTTCGATCCCCGGCTGCTCCCCGGCCACGGGAGGAGGGTCCCACACAGCGCACAGACCTCTCCTGCCGCCCACTGCTCCCCTCAGCGGTGTACTTCGGTCCTTCTGCCTGTTCTGCTCCCCACTCTGGCTCTGGTGAATTCTCTCACCCGCCCGCACTTCTGACTGTACCCAGTGCATGTATAAACAAAAACAAACAAACAAAAACAAATAAATAAATAAAACATGCCTCTATTAAAAAAAAAAAAGTTAATCCCTAAAAGTACATATAACATGATAGATATATTATAAACCAATTAAATTAAGTATCATATTTTAAAGAATTCCTATAGTAGTAACTTGTGGGCATGTGCGTATTTATGTATTTATGTGTGGCAAACACTTTAAGAGACTGAATATTTAATATTACTCAGCATTCAAAAAAGATAAACACATGCAATTTGCAGCAACATAGATGGAGCTGGAAGGGATCATGCTCAGCGAAATAAGCCAAAAAGAAAAAGAAAAATACTGGATGGTCTCACTCATAGCAGGAATCTAGAAAACTTAAATAAGGGACCAGGAAAAAGAATAACTATAAGAAAGAAAATATCAAAATCAACAAACAACTATGAACCAGAGACACTCTATGGGGGGTGGGGGGTGGGGAAAGGAGGGATTGGGGTCAAAAAAGGGGGTTGTAATTGTATGGGGAATATAAAAATAAAATTTAAATTAAAAAAAGAGACTGGTTTGCATAATATCTAGGATATGTTCTGTATGGTCACAGGTCAGTAGAATGTGTAAGTTTAATGTTTAATTTGAGAAGCATATGTTTACTTCCCTATGGTGAACAGTACGTGTGTTATGTCAGGACAAGTAGACAGAGAGCATCAGACTGATTCACAATGGAAAAGTCAATTTAATAACATACCTATAGGGAATTTGCATGATTGTAAATTCTAAAGAGAAATGGAGCAGAACAGGGATATTTATCTTGTATTGAGGGATCTGGGGCATCAAGGACAGAGACTTCACATGGTAAGCAAGGAGGGATTACATCATTTTACTCTGACATTAAATATATAATTACATAGTATATAGAAAAGAAAGAATTTTTGAAGCCTGTATATAGTATATTACCTGAATATACTATTGTGAGAAATGTGGACTATTGTCATAATGTTAATTAAAAGGTCAAAATGTTGAAATCAAAATTACTGTAATTTCTTAAAGTAAGCTTTAAACTTTGGACATATGCTTTTTTTTTTAATTAGGGAGTTGGCACTCCTGGCTCATTGAAGTAAATCACAGCTATCCTTTCACAAATCCAAAGTAATATGTAGTAATTTTGGAGGTTGCTTTTGATTCCATGGTGTCTAGTCAACTCAGGTTTTTCAAACTTTGTAGATAAAGACTTTATAGTGGCAAGAACTCACAGGATGGGTTTGAGTCAGCGGCATTCCAATATAAAAATACAATGATGTTAGCTGCAATTTGTGTTTTATGTTTGTCTCTAAGTCCTATCTTCCAAAATAGATTTGAATGAGATCATAAGGCTCTGTTCTCAGAGAGGTGAGATTTATAGGAGGCAACTTTTGAAGTTATTGTAATTAAAAGACGTTAAACTGTGCTGTGGAAATCTACAAACTGAGGACGGTTGAGATGTATCTTTTAACTCATACAGTACAGTGAATAGGCCAGGAAAAAGGTGCAATATTGTCAAGTTCTGTGACCATTAGTCTCTACCTTAACTTATATATTCCAGGGGAAAATTTTCAAACCTTACATAGGTTCTTCTGAGGCTGAATTGATGAACAAATTAATGTCAGATGAGTAGGAGGAAAGACCATTATTTACTTATATAACTGTGGAGAATCTACATAGCTGCTAATTCTAAAGGAAAATGGGGCTGATCAGGGATATATAATCTGTGTTTAATAATAAGGGTCATCAAGTATAGAGAAAGGGGGCTACTTTATATGACAAAGAGAAGATAAAGAATAAAAAGAAGAGTCTCTTAGGTAGGGGGGACATGTTCACTGATGATATCCCCTAAACTAATATTTTCCTAGATCATAAAAATGGGGCAACAGTGATTGCTTCTATGATTAGAACAAGGGCAAGCACCTTCATTGCTCTTTAATTTAAAATAAAGTCCTTTTTTAAGTCATGATAATTTCTTGATTGACTGTTAATTCCCCACACCGAGGTGACAATTATTGAAAGAGGCCTACTTTGGCATATGAAAAAAGCCTATCTGACCCTTTTGGGAAGACAATTTCCACAGCTGTAAACACTATATAGGATCAGTTTGGCTTTGTTGTGCCTCTCTAGACTCTAATAGATGAAAACTACTAGAAACAATCACTCAATATTTCATGATATTTGTTCAAGTGAACTAAACACAAAGTCAAAAAGAGTCTATACAAAATCCAGTGAAAATTTGTATGACTGAGACAGCAGAGCAGTTAGGAATAGTTCTATTAAAAAAAAAAATCAGACTCACTTTTGTATTAAGGAGAGAGCTTTCCTGTATACTCTCAGCAGGATCATGCCCCAGATGCCATGAAATGCTGAAATAATGACTATGTTAAACAGATTTCCTGCAAAGTTCTTGGAAATGAATTTATATACTTAGAAACGTCAAACCTTTCCTCTATGGACCCAAGGGAGAATCAATTACAATTCTTGACATTCCAGTTCCAGGATCATTTCAAATTTGTCATTGATGCAATCTGCATTCCTAGATGGAGCTATTTTATCTCTGGTTTCAAAGTAAAATAATAGCATGAAGACAATGGTAGCTCACATTTATAGAGCAATTGACAAATGTTAGTCATTCCATATTATTATCTCATTTAACTATGAATAAACCTGTAAGGTAGGTAAGTGTATTATTTTCCAATTGAGGAAAACAGAAATACCTAGAGAATAAGGACCCTACTTACCCAAGGTGGCAGATTGACAAGTAACAGAGTTGGGTTATGACTCAGTTAGGTTATTTACAGAAACTTGCATTTTAAGCAGTTACTAAATTTTACCAGAGCAAATTACATTTGTAGGGCCAGTTTTTCGTATTTCGTATCTTGTTATTGAAAGACTAAAGTACCCTGTAATGAACACAAAAACACTGTGGCCTTTTGCAATATTTTTAAGGTAAAGGAAAATAACTATTCCAGAACCTGGGTTGTTATTGCCGGAGATGAGAAAATCATCCTGTTTGAATCCATCTACAAACTAGTTGTTGTGTAACCTAACACTCAAAGATGACTTTATTCCTTTACAAACAGGGCACAATTATTAAAAACACTACATATTAAATTACTTATGGAGCACAGGGGTTATTTGAAAATCATGCCTCTCATATGCTGATGAGAATATTTCCTGTAGAAGCTCAGACACCAATGACCTGGGTAATAATTTAGTTTCATAATAAGAGGTTTTGGTATAGACTAATAAGAGGTGCATATCTAGGGAGTCTTATCAACGAGCAGTTATAATCCAGACCAATGAAATTCCAGGTGGTTGCAAACATTTTCGGTGACTCTTCATTTTCATTTTTTTCTCTGTAGGCAAAATAGCACAGCAATAAATTATGGTGTAGGGAATAGTTATGATAATGTTACATTCAGTTCAAATTTATTTGATCATATTAGGTGGAGAGTTTTATTGAAATCAAACTTTGTTTTTTTGACATTTTATTGTCTTTTCTTCTTTTTAACATTCAGCAATATAGATATCTCAAAACACATCTAGGTGGACTTCCAGTGCTGTTTTCTACTCTAAATGCACTAAACCATTATAGTTCTTTGTGTGTTACACATAATATAATTTATCTTCACCTCTCTTTTCCTAGTAGCCAATTAACAGATTTCTGACTGTTTTTATCTGCTTTTCAATCATAACACATTATTTTATGCTATAAAATAAGAATGCTTTAAAGTCAATTTTAGTCTACATTTTATTCAGTGAAAACTTTGTGAATATGACAAATTGATTTTATGGATATGTAATCATGATTAATCTTTTTATTTCTAATCATCATTGAGCAAATTAATTAAAAACTTAGAATATCTATGCCAAATAAATAAAATTCACAACTTTTAATAATGCAAATCTAAACAGATAATTTGAAAATGTATGTAGAGTATGAAATTATACAATTTATCTTAATTTAAGTGAAAATATGGTAAAGTCATCATTTCTTACTGTGAGATAATATTATATAGTTCGGAACTGCACATTTTTAGACTTTTCCTTAATGTACCAGGTAATTAAAATCCCCTATCAGTTCCCTTCTCTTTTATAACAGTCTCTTTATTTCACAGGCCATTTATTCAACTTCACAGTGCTTTTGATCTAGTGGTTTATAACAAATACCCAAAATAAATTTGGATCCATTGTAACATCCAATTTCCTGCCAGAGTGAGTCTGACCCATCCTATTCTCACTTATTCTGCTCAGCTATGTTATTCGCAACCTTTCCATCTCTGGTGTCAACAAATGTATATAAGAGAGAATGCTCCATAAATGGCATGTTGGGAATAAAGTGATGAATAGAAATGATATGAGAAATATCAAGTTCCAATATCTAGCAGAAATGTTAATGAGTGAAAAATAGCCGAAAAACCATAAAAACTTTATATACATCCTACTCCTCATATTTGTTGCCCTCAAAGGTGATTATTTCTTAATATAGCATGTAAGTCACTAGATCACAAGTCCTGAATGGTCAATATTAGCACAAAGCCATAAAAATTGTATTCATTATGCTGCCCCATTAATATAATGCCAATTACATTTTTTTTTAAAGATGTATTTATTTTTATAAGAACTGGGGTACAAGCCAGATGTGCAGGAGGGTGAGATGATTCACCAGACAGAGCAGGGAACAGAACAGTCAGACTGACGAAACACACTGCTTAGGGGAGCAGCAGGCAAGACTGGAGAGGTCTGCCCAGCCATGTGGGATTCTCGCCAGCTGGCTGGGATCCAACCAGCGCTGCAGAGGCTGCGGACAGCTTCACAGTGTGGCGCTCAACCACCTGCGCCACCAGGGAGGCCCTACATTTTTTATTAATTGATTGGCTTCATATTTTACTACAGAAGAGTGTATAATTCTATTTACTTTTCACTTAGATAGACCTAAATATGTATGCAAATCATTGGACATACAGAATGACTAATTCAGCATGACATGAAAATGTGCCAAATAGAGAGAACTGTGTATGATTTGGGCATTCTTACATAATAACAGTAAAATTGAAACAGTGGAGCAGGTATGCATAGGTTCAAATATTGGAGAATTTGTGTTGCAAAAATAAGATTGATATGAACCTTCATGCTGAATGAGTCTTTAATAGCAGTCTGGCCTTATTTCCATGGTCACAATGGGCTTAATTAAGCCACAACTTACAAATTTACTTTGGTTCACAGTCATGTTTACACCACTAAGTGAATCTGTTCTTGTACTAAGGAAAACGTAAGTGGACACATTAAGAAACATGCTAAGGTTTTCATGAATGGGAACAGGCTACTATAATGGAGGAAAACTGCATGAATTACAACTCTTGTCTCTTACTTCAAGACAGAAAATGTTTAATTCACTGAAGAAGGAATAAATGAGAGAGCATAAACCAGAATTACAAGTTCCAAGGCCTCTGCCTGCTTTCTCCATCTACTCTTGCACTTAGAGTCTTTTGCAAGTATGGTCAACAGCACTAGCTAGCTAGCTAGCTGGCTCCCTTATCTGTGCAAAGAAAATGCAAGATTTCTTAGTTTTAAAGGAGATGCCACTTGTTGCCATAGGGGAAAATAAAACATAATGTAGTAAGAAAGTTCCTGTGTCAGTCAGAATAGAGATAATATACTATAATAAGAAAACAACTCTCCAAATTTCCTGTACATCTAAGCAGTCATTGAAGTGACTAACTTTCATGAGACAATTCATCTTATAGCTAACATGTTACATTTCTATTAAGCATGCATTTAGGAGTGTATTTGTTAAGTTAAAAGATATTCAAGTACTTGGGTCTCCCTGGTGGCACAAGGGGTTAAGACGCAACCTGTGAAGCAATCTGCAGTCAATGAAGCACGAGTTCAATCCCCAGCCAGGGTGCAGCAGACCTCTCCTGTTTCATCCGCTGCTCCCTCAGCAGTATATTTCAGTCAGTCTGCCTGTTCTGTTCCCCACTCTATGTCTGGTGAATCCTCTCACCCCCCAAACCTCTGGCCTGTACCCCAGTTCTTGCATGCATAAATAAATAAATCTTAAAAAAAAAGATATTCAAGTACTCAACATTGAAAGATAACACTAAGATACAATATTTTCCTAAAACAATTGCACCAATTTATTTTGTCAATTTGTTTTTTTTTATTTGAATTCACATTCTTGCTAATGCTTGCTATTATCTTTTTTGTTTTGTTTTTCACTTTTGCCACTGAAGTGACTATATAGTAGACACATTTTACTTGTGAATTACATGTTAAGGTACACTTTTTTTTTTTTTTTTTTACAAGTACTGCTTTAGTTATGGCTCACAAATTTTGACACATGATTCCTTAAGAATCATGAAATGTATATTTTGCAAATTTCTTTATTTTTTCTTTATTCCATCATTTCCTGTTTACTTTGTTAGAGATATAAGATTTTTTCATGAACTCATTGCTCTTGACTTTAATTAATGTAGCCCCTCAAATAAATATACATTAATATTAAACCAGTAAAATGTATTCCTCTAAGCCACAATCCCCTGCTGATATACTAAATTTATTTATTTATGCCATTGAGGCATTTTATTTGAATATATATATTACATCCCTAGAAAAATAATCCCAACATTTTCCCTCCTGTGTGTTTTTGCCTTGTTTCTTCATGGTACTAACAGCCACTGAAGTTGTTAGTACAATGAAACCAAACTAACAGAACAAGAGCAGTTTATTTTGCTATTTTTCTAGAACTTTGAGTTGCACAGCAAATCTGGGACTGATCACTCCACACTTGTTTAACCTGCCAGTGATATTCACAGCAATTTCCCCAGCTCTGTGATCATCAGTGATTTCAAAATCACCAATATAACCATGCTTGATGATCATAGTTAGAAACCAATGACTTCAGAGAAAAGCCTAATAAGAACCCGGTATTGGCTTGTCTTTTCGACATTGTTGTTGCTTGGGAGAGCATCAGCCAGCAGTGTCAGCTGCACCATTATGGCAGCACAGAAAGATGGCAGAAAAAGGTTGGAAAGTCAGGCACACACAGAGTTACAGGCAAAATTTATTTTATGTTGATTATGCTTATGAAGCATTATTAATTGCAGTACATATTTATAGTTGGGACTTTTTCATACATTTTACCTTCCCTTTGCTACAGATGTACCTTCATCTCTGGGTAAGACCGCCACACTCATCTTGCTTTCCTTATCTGCTTCTTTTGTTTTATTTTAGCCATTAAGATGTAATACTTATGTAAAATTCATGCAAAGTACCAGAAATGTGAGACTCTCCCCACTTTTCGATGAATCATCTTCTGAGATTATGTTCTTGTGCTGATTTTAAGTTAAGGATGCTTTTCTCTGCTATGCCTTGCAAGGGCAAGACACAAATGCTCTCAAACAGTAGCAAACACACATGTACACAAAAATATGTGAAGAATGAGAATGTAGCACTAGGGAAGCCAGCATCTGTGGTAAAATGTTTGTTACACTGGACATGTGATTAACACATCACATACCTGAACTAGGTCATTTTTCAATGAGTTGTGATTCACAAAATATGAAATATATCAGACTTTATATATCATCACATTCTCACAAAGTAGAAACAAGTCAGATAAAAATACAGTAACAAACACATACAAATTCTTCTATAGCTTATAATTTGGATGATGTTTGTGTAGTTACTACAAAATTTTATAGCTTTATATCTTAGTTCCTGCAGAATAAGCATGAATTTGAAACTCATGGTGAACTGATAAAATATTGGAAAACTATGACCATGGTGTTATGCACATGATTTAGAACTAAATATTTAAGACCTTGTAGAATTTTCATGATAATAAAAACAGGTATTTGCTTCTCTTTATAAGAATTAATTTGTGAAAAATGAAAATTATATGTGGTTGTGGTTGTTTGTTAATTTCTTTTTTTGAATTTTAAAACATGTTCTCTAATAAACATTTTTATAAGTTTGTATGAAAAGTAAAAGAAATTCTAGATATAGCTAAGTGGCACATGAGTAGAATAGTAAACAATGCAAACAAGGCTAGAATTATAGAAAATCTCATTTGTTATATTATATTATTAAAATTATGCCTCAAAATATTTATATATGCATATACACCCCTTATTAAAACTTTTTTTTTTAAAAAGCCCTATCAATATTACTGAATGCATGGTCTTAGATCGTTTTTTCTCCCTGGCATCATTCAGATATTTAATTTGCCTTATTTATGTTGTCAAAGTGAATGAATTTAAAAATCACTTTGCCATCAGAGTCTTAATGATAGAATTTTTTCCTTTATGTACAACTGAAAATTCAAATAGTAAGAATTATAGGATGGCACATTCTGTCATGCTTTTGTCTAATTTCTTTCTTTATTAGTTTGTTTTTCGATTTACCCAAGGCTTCCAGTTGCTTTAGCCTCTGGGAAATATCCTCGTATTATATAACCCATATACAATTTAGAATGATTGACAGGTTCCAATGATGAGGGATCAAAACTGGACCAGTGGGGGGTGCATATATGTCAACAATGATCACAAATGTATCACAAATATTCATAGAATTTTTTTATATATGTCTTACTAGACATATATTGCATTAATGCCTAATTTGCTTCAATCTGAGAAAATAGTTCAAGCACTGAGAAGAGTAAATAATGAAATAAAACTGAAAGCAACTAAATGCATTGACTGAAAAGTCACAGTTGATGACATGATGTGTTGCACTGAAAGTGAATAAAGCAAAAGAGGATTCTTTCAATATTTCTTGAAAGATAGCATGATTGATAATGGAAGATTTTGGATCACTAAAGGAAAGTGGAGGGAATTAAATAATAGTGGAATAGATTCTGCATAGAAATAATACAATTTTTTTTGAGGTTATCATGAAGGAAGCTGAAGATAAGATGTCAGAATTAAAACAAGGCATTTAAAAACTACATGAACATTTTCTTTAAAATAAACACAGGTTTTCTTTAAAAAAACACACAGTTCCTTAATTGTGCATATTTACAAAACTATTTCATATCATCTCTGAGTGATTACATGGTGGAGCTGGATAGAGGAAATTCAGTATAATGAAGACTTCTAAGTCATATTTTTCCTCATTCACAGCTCACCTCTCTTTTTCATTTCCTTAACATTTCTTTTTGACTACTTTCCTATTTTTAACACAACCTACGTTTCTTTAATATGAACCGCAGATACTTTATAACTCCAACCCAACTACAGCTTACAGGGGCTACAACTAGGGGTACCTTCAGGATGTGTGGGCCCAGGTTTGAACTTGGAAGGGTCCCATGTTTAGAACACTCTGCTGTTGATCTAAAATTCTTACTAATTTTTGAATAAGAAACCTTTGTTTTCCCTTTACACTGGACATTGCAAAATATGTAGCTAGTCGTGTGTGCCTCCCTTTAAAGCTGAAAATATATTTTGCTGTTTTTTTCCTACTTCTCCACAGAGTCACATCTCAGGGAAATTCCACTGCCAGTATAACTATCTTTAGAATGGATTGCTATCCCTCGCTCTCATTTCCTCTGTGTGGAAAATTTCTGAGGGATATTCTAAATTGTCTAGAGATGTGACATCATATGATTATTATTGTTGCCTAGGGATTCCTCCTTATTGTTTTTCTCAAGTTTTTATTGCCATAGATTAAGTTAGGGAACTCAGGGCAACATAGATTTCTGGGGAAATGATGGACATAATGCTTTTAGAATTATTATTGGGCATTCATTGGGAGACATCTAGGAGACATTTGGTAAAATGGTCTGGAGTTTAAGAAGCCAATCTGGAATGGGAGTCATCAGCCTTTATGTTTTTCTTAAAGTCATTGTGAATGTCAGCAGTAAGGATGAGTGTGCATGGTGAGAAAGTCAAAGCCAGACACCTGGGAAATGCTGACTTACAGTCATGGTGAGAAACCCATATTAGGCAAACATAACAGTATTAGAAAGACAGAAAAAAACTTCAGAGAAAAAACAGCTACAACATATAAATTTTAACTCCTATTTATGCATTTTAGAATTTTTAATTGGACAGTTTTCCACATTTTAAGACTCTAACCTTATCTATTTTCCACAAATACCCCACTTTTCTTGTCAAAATCTTTTCCACTTTAAAGATCATGGTCAAATATTCTTTGTATGTTCTATTCTCTGATTTACAGACAGGTTTGTTACTCTATTAATATCAGTAGAAATTTCTTTCTACCTTTCTCTATTACTTAGTCTTGTTATAGGAATTTTCTGTGCCTTTCTCATTTTTTCTAATGCATTATAGATGGTATTTGTGAATAGCCCTTGCTTAAATATCCCTGTATCTCCATCAGAAAATGATATACTCCATGTGCATGTGAGTATGTCCATGAATATATATTGAACAAAAAACAGTTATTAAAGTCAAGCTGAAACTAATAAGCCATACAGAACAGCTGGCAACTCTCAGAGCCTGTGAAAGCCTCCAGGCACTAGGGGCTGAGGCCGGTAGAAGTCAGTCCCAGGCAGGCATGGCAAACTGGACCAGGTGCCCTGAGGGTCTTGCACTTGCATGTGACCAGCACCAGGTGGAGCTGCATGTCCTTCTCCTTCACGTTAGGTCTAGGTTTTCAGGTCTAAAACCTGGAGTTGTCCCACCTGCCACAAATCCTCCCTACATTCTGGAGAGTGCTTCATAGTCTTCTAGGATGTTCTAAGTGAAACTCTCTGAAGATAGGATTTTAACTTGGATGGATGATGGAGGAGAATGTATCAAATTGCAAATATTTGACAGATTAGCTTGTTGGACAGATTCAATAGCGGGTTTAAGGATGTCTATTAATGGTAAAAAGTCAGTGTTAATCACTGACCCATTAATTATATCTACTGGCCACCTTATCATTCCCCAAAATGGATAATGTCAGATCATCATGTAAATATCTTTGTCTGGGATGTAGAATTTTTTTAGCCCCTATAATTGGTTCCATGAAAACAGAACCAGATCTTTGGGGGAGGAGGCAAAGGGAGGACAAGCATTATAGTTGCAGGCCTAGCAGGAACAGATCAGCACACGTTATGCAGCAACCATAGACTGTTGTCACCGCCAGCCAGATGCAAATACAGAAGTGTAAATCTGTCCACTGGCAACAAATAGCAGAGGCTATGAAGGACAGACCATCTTCTCTAGTTAATACAGAAGGCATCATTTGCCAGCAAGGCATGACCACCACTGAAGTAGCCAGTTTGGCAAAAGCACAGACTCTTCAGACAGGAGCCAACACCAACACAGAGAGTGGGCAAGGGATTGTCACTGTAACTCCATAGTGCAGGTCATGTGCTGAATTCAGGAAGGATGGTCATGTAGTTCCTGCGGCTGGTGCTGTGCCTGCTATCTAAGGGATCCCTCTATCTGTGACAGATGCCTGAAGAAGAGTTTCTTTATGTGATTGTAAAACAGTACATTGTCCTTAAGAGGAAGAAAACCTAGGCTATACTCAAGGCAGAATTTATGTATTTTAAAAACCAACGCTTTGTTATTGTGTGATGTATAAATATTTCCCCCCAGGATGTAGGTTGTCTTTTTGTTTTTGTGCTATTTTCTCTAGAGGCATAAAAACATTTCAGTTTGATATAGTTCCATTTGTTTATTTTTGCTTTTGTTTCCCTTGCCGTTGGAGCTGTACCCCTAAATACATCTTTGTGATTGATGTCCAGGAGTGTTGTATCTCCTATGTTTTCTTTTATGTGGTTTATGCAGATGCTCCAGTATTCTTAAGCTTTGTGACTATCTAAAAATGAGCTAGAATGTGCAGCAAATAGATGGGCCATAAACTCAGATTTTGTATTTGAAGCATCTCAGGGAGTTAACATTTCTGTCAAATGTACTTTGGGGAATATCAAGTTAAGATTTAATTTCTTTCTTATAGAGTATAAAACATAAGAAGCTAACTTGATCATACAGACACAAAGCAAAATACATTTTTATTAATAGTGAGATGTTTGGATAAAAATAAATAAGTGGTATTTTATCTCTAGATTACTGGTGTTTTAATATTATATTTATATCTAATTGATAAAAATAGTATCTAATTAAAAACTTTCAGTAGTTCTTAATTGTTAATAGTATAAAAACCTAAACATGATCTTCCCTAGACTATATGGAAGTCATATGATTAGCCCCTACACTCCAAGTTAATTACAACACCTTATGAAAGATCCTAAGAGCTCTACGAAAATAAAAATGCTTTCAAAATTTTAAAAAGTGATTAAAAATTAATAAGTGAAATGGAGTCTTCAGTGGTGTTGAATGTTTTTGAGAGATCATGAAAAACGAGTGTGAAAAATATACATTTTACAGAACTGAGATTAGCAGAGAGTAAGGATGGAGTAGGGAGCAAATTGGTAAGGGGAGCTATGGTGGAGGTTATTGGAGGGATGTAGTGATGACAACCTGTAGTAACATACATCTGAGCAGGTATAAACTTCAACTCTTAAACCATATACAGTATTGTAAACTAAGGTTGCCATGATTAAAAAAAAATATGAATTTTAAAAATATGCAATTTCAATGATGAGATGAGAGTAGAAGTGAGATTTAATTGAGGGACAGAAGTTGAGGAATGAACAGATTGTAAAGCAGCATGAAGAGAAAATTCTTACAAGTTTAGTTTCAAGAGAGAAAAAAATAGTCCATATAGTATAGTACAGATTGTAGAGTAATCGATAGTGGTATTTTGAAGTTTATTTTAAGATTAAAATATTTGAATAAGTTTTGGGTCAAGTGCAAGAAGAAGAAAGGTCAAATTGGACAGGTATTTATCCCATTTATTGAAATAAAATAGCACTGGATTATGCATTTATTCCATTTTGGTAATGTTTGCTTGAAACACCTGGGATACATATGTTGGAAATACCAAGAAAGAATCTGATGGAATGTATGAATATTCAACTCAGAAGAGAACTTTGGAATCCTTTAGCATAAAAAATAGATTTTAAAGCTACCTGTAGCCCTCATTTTCTGTGGTAGAGGTATTTTCCTTCCAATCAATGAATAATTTCTCCAACTAGGATTTGAATCTCAATTCAATTCCTCATGCTGTAACAAGACTCTTGCTTGAATAGTGTCCATAACATATTACTTCTATGTGTTTTGTTTGAAGTTTTTTTCTAGTCTGGATGTTAGAAGAAAATGCATTGTGGAATAAATAATATTATAGAGTTATTATTTGCCAACTTTTATCTTTTTCCTGACTATTCACACAGCCAGAATATATTTTGATGAATATTTTAATTAAAAGTTTTGGAAACAGAGCTTAGAAAGAGTCAAATGAGGACCAAATAGATATGTTGAACCCACAGCAAAAAAAAAAAAAAACCTGATTTAAAAATATATATATGACAGTAGAAATGCTGTGAGGTCCAACATTGGCTTTGAATATCAAGAACACATGGTCCCGGGGATTCAGAGCATGATTTTATCATGTGAGAGAATTTATGGAGACAGTCACACAGCAAGTGCAAGAATGAAACAGAGTCATATTAAAAAAATTCATCACAGTGATGGAAAGTGTAAATAGATGTAATCAAAACCTTAAGATAAATTCAAGTATTTAATAGAAGAAGAGACTTTTTCTTTCTTTCTATAATTCCTGAACAGTCAACTTCTCTAAATGTCTGTATCTTCAAGGTAAATATAAAAGCAGATGGAAGTTATTAAGGAATGGAGCAGTAGAAAAAGAAGTGAGATGTTTCCTTCATCTTAGTCTCCCTTAGAAGATAAAGGAGACTCAAATTTCTGAATGCCTAAAATTACTAAACTTATCACAAATGGACAAAGGTGTTAGCCAGAAATAATGGGGTTATCTTGAATTTTCAAAACTAAATATTTAATCACCAGAAATTTGTAAGTGTGAAAGAATAAACATTAAAATGTTCCAGACCTAGAATCATAAAGGCTCATACTGTCATTACATTTTAAAACATTTACATTAAATGCCTAATATCTTCCAGGCACTATACTAAACTTAGAATACAGAGGTAAGTAGACCTGTAGGTCATATCCTGTGCATATCACAGTGGATGAAGAAAGAATTGCATTGAATAAACCTTTATGCAGTTGATACTATGAAGAGAAAAATGAGGTTGCTCTAAAAATGTATAACAGAAAAGCTTAATAAGGATAAGTGAGTTAGGGCCTTGCTGGTGGCGCAAGGGGTTAAGAGACCACCTGTGAAGCTGTCCACAGCTGCTGCAGCATGAGTTCAATCCCCGGCCAGGGAGATACCCACATGGTGTAGCAGACCTCTCCTGTCTCACCCACTGTTCCCCTTAGCTGTGTATTTCAGTCAATTCTCCTGTTCTGTTCCCCCACTCTGTCACTGGTGAATCCTCTCACCACCACCCCCCCCACACACACACACCTCTGGCTTTATCCCAGCTCTTATATGCATAAATAAATAAATCTTAAAAAAAAAAAAAAGGATACGTGAGTTATAAACAACTTCTTGCCTAACAGTGACACTCTTAAATTAGAGCCAGCCATGAATAACAATTAGAGTTGCTAGGTAAAATGAGAAGGTAATTCCAAGAGAAGAAATTGAGAAAATCAGCAGCAATCCCACTGCCCACCCATGCCTATGCAGGTGCCTCTTTGCACCAACTCTCTCCCTCTGCAAAGCAGCAGCTCCCTGCCTGCCCGTGACCTGCACCCATGCTGGGGCTTTTCTTCACTGACCTCCCTCAGCAGGGCATCTCTTCTCAGCACACCTGTTGCTTCTGGGGCAGCTCTTCTTGCCCGCTTGTGTCTATGTAAGTGTCTTTTACTCTTCTGTCCCTTTCCCTAATAAACCTGCTCTTTAAATATAAAAAGAAAGAAAGAAATGGAGAGAATCATATATACACATCAAATAAATCAGGTTAAATTGGAACGTTGGGAGTGAGAATTAACATGTAACCACATGAGACCACTATTAGTATACTATTCTGTAGTGTCATTTTGCAAACATTTATTAAGTTCAGTTATGCATCAGGGTCTTTGTTCTTAGTAATAAGCAGGTTTCGTAGAGCTTCTCGCATGAAAACAAATAAATAAACCTTTACAAATAATGTTGCAAGAGCTGTGGGTACTGTGTATATAGAGGTCTGAATAGTACTCTAGCCTTTGAATTTGGAAAATCTTCCTAAGTGAGAAAGCACTTAAATAGTTGTGGTTATTAGGGGATAATTATAGTTCAGAGAAAGGTAAAATAATGATCGTGGACCTAACGAAGTCATGCGAGTACACTGAAGCTAGAAAGTGTTAACATATACGCAGTTGATAATTCTGGAATGTTATTTCTGATGTACAGAGTAAGGGAACAGAAGGCACATAAGTAAATCAAGAGAAATACGGAAAAATAACTTGAATGCCTATGCATAGAATTTATACTTTTTGATGAGGTTCTAGGGATTATGAAAATTCTTAAGTTAAATCAAATTTACAATAAAAAGAACATAGTAAGAATATGTTTTGAAGTTTGTGGACAAAGTAAATTAAAAAATAAGAACAATAAAGAATCATCACAGCATTTCAGGAGATAAATTATGCATACTTGAGATAAAGCAATGGTTTTCTACTTTGTGCAGGTGTAATTAGCGTAGTTGATCATCTCTCTAGAATCCATACCTCTTTTGCTTTATTTAACATTGTCCAGCTTTTTATTCAGCACTCCCTTTTCTTCTCTTATCTCATGAATTCTGGAGAAGGTTGACCACATTCCCATTTAGGAAGAGAGGGCAGCGTTGATTTAAGTGAATCAGCAATTTGTGTCCCTTTGGGCAAATATCAAGGATTGGACAGGCAGAAAATTATTTTATCATTCTTGCTGGAAATGCTCAAACTAAAAGACTCTCTCAGGGCATGCGTGAGAACCCAAACTTCTGAAACCACGAGCAGACAAAAAATGACCAGGCCCAACCAGAGAATCATAGACAAAGACAGCAAAGGCCATGATCAAACCATAACTTGGCATAACTCTGCCTAAATTTAAGCCACTGTGTTTTGGGTTTGGTTATTTTCAGCAGAAATCATCCTAAATGGTAAAACAAATATATTTGCTGTCATCTAGATGATTCATAATCACAGTTAGATGATTATTTATATCTTCTTTTAGGAAATCTTGTCTCTTTGCCCTCAGTGGGTTTTTAAAAATTATTATATTTTCTAAAATCTGTGAAATTGAATAAGGCAAATTTCAACATAAAGGGAAACATTAACTTTCAATGTCCGTGCTTTGGCTTATTTTATCAGACCCTTAAAGTTATTTTTATATTGTTTGGGTACTTAATTTTTTATAGCATGTGAAATGTTTTTGTCTGCCAGGGTCTGGAGAGAATTACAGAGAAGGCTGACAGATGATTCTGTCATCACTCTAAATGTCATTAGCCTGGCAGTTTTCTCCAGAGCAGATGTAAGTACATATATAAATGGAGAAAGATTGGATGGCAATATAAATATTTTCATAGAGATTTAATGATAACTTGTCATTTAACAAATACTGTTCTCTTCATGCTCTATCTTTAGTATATAAATTAAAATGAATGTTAAATGGTCATTTTTATTTTCCCTTTATTCCCTCATACATATATGAACAACAGATGATTTGTGTAGCCCACTAACATGAAATAGAATTTTTACTCAAAAACTCTAGATATAATTTTAATTAGAGATTCTTTAAGAAAAGAGGTGTAACTTCCTATTTAAGCATTTCAGTGCTTTAAAACATATAACAGCTATACTTAGTGTGGCAAACAAGAACAAAACCCTTCTCTAACTGAAAACAGTTTCATGCCCATTCTATACATTTTCCTTATTCTTTCATATCAACTTATGACACAAACAATCATAATTTATTTAAAAGATGATGCAGTCATCTCATTTTGCTTTTTGTTGGTGCATCTCCTTGTGTGTGAAAAACTTTCTTTCCCACCTTTTCTGACAGGTAAATTGCTTCTTGTTAGCCAAACCTAGCTCAAATTTTACATTAATAAACTCTCCATTAACATGCACAGCTGGCAGAAATAATATACCTCTTTCTCTGTATTAAATAGATGTTGATGGTACATGAACAAATAATCTGACTGACAGCATTCCCCTACCACTTTGTATATATCACCATTATCCTGCACAGAAACAGCAATGGATTCATCGTAACAAGAATAAAGTTTAAGACTCAGAAGTCCTGATTTGCATATGCCTTTTCATGAATTTTAAAATTTGTATGCTGTAAACTGTTTCTTGAAGAACACCTCCAAATTGTATAAGCTTTAATCTGGGATATGCACTTACTCCACACATGTTCTCAGTTACCCGCCAATGTAGTCTGAGAGATTTTGAAGGATGTTTGTTTTATGCATGTTCATTTCTTTAATGATCATCACCCTTTAATCAGTAATAAAGGTTTGTTGACTAAATCACATCATTGACTATATGATGGAGTTGGGCATAAAATTGGGGAAAAAAAGAGAGAGAGGAAATGCCTTTAGAAAAAGAAAATTACAAATCCACTTACTTGATAGAATGAAAAAATGCTCATATTAGACTATATAGATAGGCTGTCAATTTGACAAATATTTAAGTTTAGTAAAACCTTGTCTTCGTTTTGGAGAGATATATATATAAGGAAATTGAGTTGGTGGGTCCATTTTTTCAGTTCTATGGTTGTGTTAAACAGACAAAATCACTTTCTCATATTTTTAGAGTATAGGGAAACACTCTAGAACATTAAGTTATTCTAACCTCTACATTAGGGAACCGGGAAAAATGATTTCTCTGACTCTGATACTATCGATATTAATAATTTCCTGTAGGGAGCAAAGTCGTAAATTAGCACAAGTGAAATTCACTTGTCCCCACATTTGTCGTAGAAGAAAAAAGTATCTGTATTCACTTGTAAATTTTGGGGGTTCAAGTTCAATTCAATAAGAAAAATCTTGAAAACATTCATTACCTGGAACATTCATATTTTAGCATTATCTTAATATACTAGGTAAGATTAGTAGATATGTCTTAGTTGTCTTCCTAATAATGATCTATATTATCTGTATCTACACTTTAAAAATTTATTTCAACCATTTTCTGAGGTCTTAGATAATTTTATGTCAATAGAAATATAAACTAGAACATAAGGAAACAGATGCATTTTGTATTACTACCCTTCCTTATAAAGTATTAATAATATGCTTCACCAGTCTTAATTACTTTAACAACCTTCTTAATTTAACAAATTCAACTTTCTCCATTTATAATTTTGCCCAAATAATTGGATAACTAGGCAATGCATGTACCAAACAAATTAGGTATTTTAATAAAACTTCATTATTCACAGTTCATTAGACAAAAAGTTAGATTTTTGTATTAATTTCTGTGATACCATATAGTACATTTCAATATTAAACATCATACTATTTCCTTTTAGATTTAAATTTTTCACAATGTGAAATATCATCAATTCCAAATTAGTGATAAAACATTTATATTGTATTGGAATGTATCATTTCAAATTCTTTGAATTTGAAAGAAGTCAAAATGTGCTTGAAAAGAACTAGGGAATAGAATTTAAATAACCTTTTGAGATTCTTCTTTCTTATTTGCATACTAACTCATATGAACGGTTGTCAAAAATAAGAAAGACATTCTCTTAAAAGAATGACATGGTAAAGTCACTCCAAAGGGTTCATGTCAATGCACATGTTGTTTGCAGATAAACGTGATGTCTGGCACAGCACTGCCACTGATGCTGTTTGGACTGTCCTCTTGAAAACCCCTAAAGGTGTTCCCATAATATGGTCTCTTTGGCTAGAATAAACAAATATGTAAGTTCATGCTCTCTAAAATATCTGTGAAAACTACAGGTACAAATTCATTGATTTGACAATTGTTTATTGTGTTTTTATGATAGTTCAGGCACTCTGAAGGAGAATAGTTAATAAAAATAATAAAATAACAAAAGAAATGGTACTTGACTGTAAGAATTATGCATTCTAGTGGAGGAGAGAGATAACATCCAAGTAATAGATTGGAGACAACTGTTTTATTGGGATAGATAACATTTCACATGGTTCACAGTGCCTGAAATCTTCTCAGCATGGGGTAGGGGTGGAGGCTGTAGAAATATCAGGGATGGAATTTATTCATGAGATCATTCATGGAATCAAGCTGTTCCCTACTGCAATAGGTGCAATGAAATTTCAAGAAAAATCAATATATACTAAAATCAATATATACTAAATATATACTAAATCAATCAATATATACTAAAAGCTGATAATTAAATTAAATTTAAAATAACAATTTTTTTTCATAATGCACTTTTACAGTTGACAAAATTGCTTAATTTATTTTTTTTTCTTTCATATTTTTGAAATGTTGGGAACTTAATTATCACTATTAATTCAAACACTGAATTTTTTTTTCCTTTTTTTGGTAGAATGGACTGCATAGTCACCTTGAAGAGCTCATTACATTCCTATGTTTTTCTTTTCCCAACCACATAGAGACCTAAAGGTGGTTTTGAGTTCATTCCCACAAATCATTCAAGCAGTTAAAATCTCTTTGTGAATTTCTTTTGTCAGAGAGAATCACCCTATAACTGTAAGAGTACTACAAATTCTTTGTTAATCTTTCCCTTGGCTTTCTTTTATTGCTTCTGATGAGGTGATAATACAGTACTTCATCCTTAAATTACCCATGCATTCTACAGTACTGAGTTTTAAAATTAATATAGAGAGAACTGCATATGTTCTGAATCTCTCAGGCTGTTCAAGTTGTATTATTGTGATGGGTCATAAATATTATAATTTAGTCTATTAATTATTTAATATTTCTTTAGACGAATAACAAATTACAAATACCGAACAGCTCTGGGAACAACTGTTTTAAAACAAGGGAGAAAGAACTTGTTAGATGGTTTTCAATTTGAACACATCACACACTTAAAGCATGAAAAGAAAAGATTTTGACCATGATGAAAATCCCTAACTAGACACTTCAGCTTGCTTTGGCAGAGTAAAGCATTTTGGTGGACACAATGACATTTGACAGGCAAACCACAGGGTGATTAAAACTCTTAGTCATTTCTTATGACTGCTTTTATAAAAACTGTAGTTTTTAATTAAATAACCTTGTGCAGAATTTATATAGAAAACCATTTTGACCTAACTCCTCACTTTTACTATTACAAGGAATAATTTTAGAAATGAAAACATGCCCAAAGCCACTGTGGTCATGAGGAGAAATATCAGGGTGAGGTCAGAGGTTCAGCAGTGAAAGAATTCATCAGAGACGGAGTGGAGAACAGAAGGCAGACTTATTGCAATATACTGCTAAGAGAAACAGCAAAGGAGACTGTAGAGGTCTATACATGAGGAAGAGTTTGAGGCTCTCTTTCATACTCTGTGAGTTTTCTAATTTTGGGTGCCAGTTTGCACCAATTATCTGCTGGCATGCTGGGTGTTTCTTTCGCATAGAAACATGTTCTGGTCCTGCTTCTGCATTCCTGGAGCTGGGCTGGTTTTTCTGTTTGTGCTGAGGCAATCTTATCAATTCCCTTATCTATTCAAGTCTCCCAAACCTACCTGCTGGGCAAGGAGTGGGGACTTAGTTTTTAACCTTATTAAATTGTACCCTGACTTATGACATTAAATTATAACACATCCTGAAATACCCAAGAATGTATCATTTAATGGCATAATTATTAATTTGCTTGGAAACAGTCTTTGTAGGTATATTATTATGTCAGTAAGTTCCTGTTTCCTGTGATTTTGTTCCACCTGTCTGTTGCAGAAATAAATTCTAGCCTTTTACCCAGGCAGGGGAAGAACAAGCACTACTTTAGGAATGGTGAGGTCAGGAAAGCTTTATTACTCATGCATGAAGTCTCAGACCTGGGTAGTCCCATAAGGTCTGAGCACTGGTCTAGAAGAGTTTCTTTTATATACAATCACTTTACATTGATAAAGTTGATTAGTTAGCATACAAATTCTTGACACAGGGAAAGGGGAAGGATACAGATCTTCCAGCATGGCCTGGGAGATCAATCAGCATAGCAGGCTGCCAAACCTTGTTTAGATATGCTTATTAAGGAAGCAAACTTACTATTTACTTTACATTTCCAGGTCTATGACTCTTTAACAGGGAAAGATTTCTTTTTCTTAGCAGTTCCCTTTCAGTCTTCTAAAGTTCATATGTATGTATTTGCCAAATCAAGTACCCAAAGTTACTGATTTCCTTGTGGGCAAATCCCCAACCAAACAGGGTTGGTTCAAAACAGGGCAGCTCAGGCCCAAAAGCTTGCAACAAGTCTAAGGCACCTTCTGGTGGGGACCCACAGGAAAGGGAGAGAAAGGACCAGGTAAGTCTGGAAGGAAAAGAGCAAAAAAATCAAAATCAAGATAAAGGTTGCCATTGTCAGCTTCCTCAGGGGCCTTTTATGTCTCTTTCAATTGTCTCTTTCCATGTGGCCCAAGCCCTTGGTACAAATCCAAGATCAAGAAGCAAAAGTGGCTTTTTCTTGACATGTCTTTCTGCTCCTCTAGTCTTTTTTCCTCGTCACTCTCCACTTCTTCCCTCTTCAGCTTCGCATACTGTTACGGAGAAAAAGGATGCCCTAAAGCTAATTCCATACAGGCTTTGTGGACTCCACCCCCACCCCAGGCCAAAGCCAAAAGACACTGGGAACTCCAAATTCCATTACCACCAAAGGGAAGGTGGCTGGGAACTGAGGGTGGGGTTAAGCAGCCAGATGTGGTATAAAGCCAGACACGTGGGCTTTGGGGGGGTCCCCCATTTTGGCTCTCCACCAGCTAGCAGTGTCCGGCCAGCTGTGAGAGTTACTTTGGGTTTCCAGGTCGGCGGATCGGGTAGGACGCATTAAAGACTTTATTTCCCTATTTTCTCCCTGAGTTGTACATTTCCTTATTTCCTTTTCCCTTGTAAATAAACCTTTTATTAACCTTTTCTGTGTGCCGGTAGTGGAGTATTAATAAGTCCCTTTCAAGCGCACTGGTGAGGACCCACAGCCAGGCAACCTGTTTTATTTTATGTTGGGGTTGCCATATAACAATACCTGCTCAGTTCCACCTTACCTTGGGTGGGGCAGAGGACCTGGAATCTTTCCTTTCTATGGATATAATATCTTTACAGGAACAAATTAAAAAAAAAAAAATGAGTGTTCATTCTCCCTGTTGAAAATAAGGGAAGAGAGTAGAAAATTTGTAATTGAAAGCACTTTGTCCTTTCTTTGAAATGTATATAAGTTCTTTTGAAAGCCAGATAAACCTTTTGTCAGCTTTGTCACCCAGGAATGCCTGTCTTTCTGACTCAGGAACTAGCCCTTTGAAATGTAAACATCAAACAGGATGATACCAGATCCCAGTTCCATGTCAAGGTAGGAATCTAACTTCAATGAACACCTTGCTCCGTGTTGCAAAATTATCTCTTCTTCTAAAGATATCACAAACATGGTTTTCCTCTGAAAAAAAGGTCAATTAAGAAACACAGAGGGCAGTCGTTTAACCAGGTGAATCTGTAACTGGTGCCTGAAGCCAAAGATTTTTACAGGTGGTGAACCCTGGAGGGAGTTGCTGGTGAGGATAGCCCCAGGGAAAATTAGAACAAAGTATCACATTTGGGGTGGAGACTCTGATAAGAAATACAAGGGACTGTAGAAGCATCCCCCTAGATTGTGTTTGAGCATTCACTGGTAGGGATTTAGCCTTTTTGGATCTTCAGCGATTCTGGAGTCAGTGATTTCTGCTACCACCACACTGAAGTTCCAGAAGGCTGTTGCAGGCCTGTGACGGATAAGGAGAGGCTTCCAGCAGCCAACCTCAGAGAAGAAGTGTGGCGGCTGTACAGGTAGTCAAATTGTAACAGGGTGGTCCCCAGGAAAGGGGGAGGTTCCCTGCCCCACCCAAGGAAGGGTGGAGCTGAGCAGGAAGAGGAGAAGCTGCAGAAGAGACTGAGGAAGGAAGCAGGATGGAGCCAGGAGACCTGGAGGAGGCGCATGGAGCCTAGAGACACGTGAAGAAGCTGCGCTTGTCTTTTGGTCGTGGACTGGGTGACACAGATGTGGGTGAGACCTGTGGGGAGGTGACAATGGCAGCTTTTATCTTGATGTTGATTTTGCTCTTTTCCTTCCGGGCTTGTCCAGTTGTTTGTGACCCTTTTCTGTGGATCCCCACTGGAAGATGCTTTAGACTTGTAGCAGGCTTTGGGGCCTTGTTCTGGGCCAATCCCATTTGGATGGACTTTTACCCACGAGGGGACGGGTAACTCTGGATGCTTCATTTAGAAACTAGACTAGAAACTAGAAACTAGACTTGTAACAGGGTGGTCCCCAGGAAAGGGGGAGGTTCCAGCTTCCCTGCCCCACCCAAGGAAGGGTGGAGCTGAGCAGGGAGAGAAGAAGCTGCAGAAGAGACTGAGGAAGGGAGCAGGATGGAGCCAGAAGGAGACCTGGAGGAGGCGCATGGAGCTTAGAGACACGTGAAGAAACTGCGCTTGTCTTTTGGTCGTGGACTGGGTGACACAGATGTGGGTGAGACCCGTGGGGAGGTGACCATGGCAGCTTTTATCTTGATGTTGATTTTGCTCTTTTCCTTCCGGGCTTGTCCAGTTGTTTGTGACCCTTTTCTGTGGGTCCCCACTGGAAGATGCTTTAGACTTGTGGCAGGCTTTGGGGCCTTGCTCTGGGCCAATCCCATATGGATGGACTTTTACCCACGAGGGGATGGGTAACTTTAGGTGCTTCATTTAGAAACTAGACTCTTTGCCTTACCTGTATTGTTTCCTAGTTTTATTAAAGTTCCTTCCCATTAAAGTCTCCTATGTTTTGTGTTGATGCGGCGGATGGCAGAACCCATGTAGAATAGGCAGGTTTGCGGGGTTTGGGCTGCCCCTCTCCCTGTCCTATAACAAAGTGACTGAAACTGGCCCCAGTTTTGCTGCTGTTACAGCCTGGCAGGGAAGGAGACCCGCAGCAGCCAGGCGCCTCGCCGAGCTGTGAGTATGGCCCGTTTTCGGGTTGTTTGAACTGTGCAGCAGCTGTTTTGAGTGTGTCTTGTCAGGGGCTGTGCTGGGGCATCTCGGCAGCTCTGGGAGCATCTCCCGTTGTGTCTTCTGTTGTCTTTGGGGTTGGAACTTGGCCTGTAGTCTGGCTGCTGCATGCTCCAGGTCCTCAATGGCGGGAGGCAGCCACCCTGGGAACATGGCCTATTGTTTTGGAGAGGAGCTCTGTGTCCTCAGTGGCGGAAAGACATCTTCTTGGAAGTGTTTGTGTCTAGGACATTAAAAACACTGAGTATGCCCAGGTTAAGAACTCAGATGGTGATTGTAAACTATTTGGGTAGTGTCCTTGGCCAGTTTTAGTGCCCCTTGTTGCCCTGTATCAAATCTAGATTGAATCTACAGACCATACACGGTGCTGTCAAATCCTTTTACTTGAGGACTACTTATTGTTTATTTGGAGAACATGTGTGCAATGGGTTCTATCTCCTTAGCTTTATAAAAGGTGAGATTTCTTTCTTTCTTTGCAATCTGTTACCTGATCTTGTGTGATGTATATCACATTCTGGTTTAATGCCTTCTGGTAACGCTGGTTTCTTTGTCCACTACCTTGTGGAAAGATTCTTTGTTTGGGAAAATATTTTGTTTTTAATTATATTTCCCCAACACAGGCCATTCTTGGAGATCTTTCTCTCCTTTTCTATAATGATTTTCTTAAAGATCAAGGTAAATATTTACAGTTTCCTTAACATTCACAGAAACAATATGTTAGGAAATGTATGTATTAGAAATAGCTTTTATAGAACAACTATAGTAGAGTGTTAAGTTTAGCCTGTAAGATTTTCAGTCATTTTTTTCCAATTATTTTTAAGGCTTCATTTTTCAGAGCAGTTTTTTAAGTTTACATAAAATTTTGGAGCTACAGACATTTTCCACATAGTCCCTGTCCTGACTCCTGTATACTCTCCCCCCTTATTAACAGCACTCACCAGAATTGTACTTTTTTTTTTTTTTTAACAAGTATGAACCAATACTGACACATCATAATGAGACACAGGGCAAGCTAGGGTTATTAGGCAGTTTTCTGGACAGTGCAGGAGGGGACCTCTGAAGAATTTAGGGAGGCTTCAGAGATAAGGACAACCAAGGGAATGTAACCAATTCCACTGGGAAAAACAAACATCCCAGGACCATTGTTAACAATAGGGGAAAAACAAACATCCTAGAACCACAGACAATATTGTTAAGGATGGTCCTGGTTTTCTTAAGGTGATAAGATAAAGTGTAGAGATGCTCACCTGGAGGACTAGACCATAAAGATAAAACCATAAACATAACAAATGGGGAAAGAAAAAGCTGTTAGATAAGGAATGTGAAATTCCCCCACTTAGTACCCTCTGGGAGTTAGCCAATCAGGAAGAGAGACTGAAATTTTAACATAATGAGAGAGAGAAAGTATATATTCCTAAAGTAATATCTCATACAGGCTCATCTCGGCCCCTCCCAGGTACCTTATACCTGGGAGTCTTTCTTCTTTGTCTCTTTTCTTCGTAAATAAACTCTTCTTTCAAAGACAAGATTTGTCTCTCTCTGCTTACTTACTCCAAAAAGTCTGTGAATTCCTTTCTACGGTTTTGCGAGACAAGAACTCGTGGTAAAGCGGCAGCAGTTGTTACACACGCCGGCATCAATAATTACCCAAAGTTCCTGGTTTACCTTAGAATTAACTTTTGGTGTTGAACACTCATTAGATTTTGAAAAAAGTACATGTAATTATTTCATTTTTTTAAGATTATATTTTTCTGTTTCAGAATTGCATACTGGACTCAATGTAGAATCAATTATTCAGTTTTGGATCAACAGACATAGTTTCTAGACAAAGCATTAATTTCTGAAGATCTTGTGTCACCTCCTAAACTTTGAAATTATCTGTTTAGGCTAATTTCCTGGCTACTTTTAGAACAATTGATTCCTCCAAAAGACATGCCTCTTAGATGACTGAATGTTGCCCGATCTAATGTAGTCTAAGATTACATGGTATAAAAATCAATGATACCAGAGATATTAAATTGATCAGATTATATTAAAAGTAGTATATTCAGTTGCTGAAACATATTTTAATACACAGTTTAAAATGAGTCTTTATAAACTTTAGTTTCTCAATGTATAACCAATGAGATAATCAGGAATTCTGAAACTATATCACATAAGAACCAATTTTCAACACCATCTTGCAATGTTTTAATCAAGCACCATTTGGAAATGATATAGGAAGTACTAAAATGCATATGTATGTTAGAGTTTTTCAACCTAAAATCTTTTCAATATAGTAGTATTGGCACTCAAGGGAAAAACCTCCACCCCTCTGGGTTCTTCTTCAGCTGTATGATTAATCAAAACATCATCACACAGGTTGGTGAAGGAAAAATAAATTTTCTAATATATGTATGAGGAAGTTACATGATTGTAAATGCTAATGAATAATGGAATGGATCAAAGATATTTATTCAGTATTTAAGGACCGAGGACTTTGGGAACAGAGAGTGAGAGACTTTACAAGACAGGCTTTAAGAGTAAAGATGAGCAAGAACATGCATAATGACAAATTTATATCTGGATGATATCTCCAAACTATATTCTTCTGGATAGAGCAATGAGTGCTGTTTCAACCAGGAAAAAGGCAAAAGACAGAGTTCCTTGGACCTTTACTGTTCTAAACATAATCTGCATTGTTTAAGGAATTGTAATAGATTTCCCAAGCCTCAAAGGATCTCAGTTGACCTTTAGTTCATATTAAGATGACACTTCTTGGAAGAGACATACTCTGGGCATATAGAGAAAAACCTATCTGATCCTTTTGAGGAGTCTGACCCCACTGTAGAATAGATAAGACATAGTCACAGATATATGTGCATAAGTGTATTTCTTGTAAGAGGAAAACTTTTCTTCAAATAATTTATACATCAGTCACTTCCTTTATATCCTAGGGCAATTTTGAAAAATGGGGCAGGAGAGGAAATGAGAGTTTTGTCACTTCTCTGTGTGTTTAACTATTTGAATTGATAAATCTAAACTAGGGAGAGAAGGAGTTTTATAAGCTTCATCATTTCCTGCGGATGAAATCTTGCATAATATAGGGGTTCCCTGGTGGTGCAAGGGGTTAAGACACAACTTATGAAGCTATCTGCAGCCACTGCAGCACAAGTTCAATCCCCAGCCAGGGAGCTAACACACATGGCACACCTGCTGTTCCCCTCAGCAGTGTATTTCAGTAGATCTGCCTGTTTTGCTCCCCACTCTGTCTCTGGTGAATCCTCTCACCCCTTGCATCTCTGGCCTACACCCCAGCTCTTGTATGCATAAATAAATAAATCTTAAAAAAAATCTTGCATAATATAGGAATGTAATATTTACAAAAGTTAGTATTAGCTATAGTAACAAGCAACCCTAAAATATCAGTGGCTAAACAAATTGAAAAACTATTTTTGATGAATAAAGAAAGTGTAGTTTGGTAGACTTATTTGGAGTCTGTCACTCATGTGGTAATTCATCTTTGCCATCTGAGAGGCCTACTTACTTGAATTAAATATGTTTCAAAGTTTGAAATTATTTTCTGAATGTTTTTATAACTTAAAAAAAATGGATTAGAATGATGAAACTACTAGTGGTTCTATATTCTTGAATATTTTAAGATATTAAAAGCATTATTTACAGAAAAAAAATTATAGAAAAAATATAATACCAAGTCAGTGTCTACACATGAATTGATCTGACTAGTCAATTGAAGAAGAAAATATATTATTAACATTTAATGTAAATTCCATTAAAATATCACAGAAAAATTTTTCTACTATTAAAATGTTCTGACTTATACTTAATAATTCAATAGAGAAAAGTTTTTCTTAGAAATCATTATATTACTTTGTTTTAGATAAATTTCAAAGTTACTTTCTTTTACCAAGTGAAAATTTTGGTTTAAACAGCTTACTAAACATTGAAATGCATAAGCTTTTCTTTTCCTTTTACTTCCAGTCAACCAGAAAGTTGGAAGCAATCATTTAACAAGAACATTATCCACTAAGCCCTTTAGGCTCACACTGGCTACCTTTGTATCAGCTTTAAACTTTAGTTCATTTTCCGGCCATCTCATCTCCCATGGGCTATAACTTCCAGCCCATTATGAAGATTGCTTTTGCCCTTGCTGATCTTATACTCATTTATGTTATCCATGATTCAGCTTGACTTAATTTTGCTAGCAAAATCTTGCAAGGAAAAATTTGTAACTAGGGCCCAAATACACATACTTTGTGGAAAGAATACAATCCATTTATAAATAAATGGATTTCAATATTAAGAGATTGCTCTACATAATAAAATTAAAAGTCTGAAACTGCTTGTCTGAATAAAAATGTGGAAGTAAGAGCCTATTAAGTAATCAACATATTTATTCCTCACACTTCATCACTGTGAGAGTCAGAACAACTGATTCAACCTGCAAAGTGTTGATAGGTATCCAGAAATTTGGTTTCAATTCATTCTGTCTGTAACTTTGTTGGTGAAAATTGGTAGAAATCCCTGGGAATGAGGAGACTATACTGAGATATAATTTTTACTAATAAAGGCAAAGGACAAAGGAAGAGTAGGTAACCACACAAAACAAAGAGATGAAATGGTGATTTGGACAACATTTGGGTTAATATCTATTATTTTATTCTACATGGCTAATGTGTTGATTTCATTGATTATAATAAATCAATGCTTTTGAATCAGTATTTTTTTTTGTCTTGGCTTTGACCAATTTAGTTAATATGTCACAAGGAACAATCTGATAATCAGTTAAATAATGAATTATGAGAGACTCTTAGAGCAGACACATTAGCATGACAGCACAGCATGTCAGAAAACACTCCAAGAAAATATTTCAGCTATTTTTCCTTTGTAAGTGACAAAGAAAAAAAAATGGCAGTATATACTCTTATACTCATTTCTTCATCAAACAGGTACATATGTCATAGCTACTATGTACCTCATCCCAAGAACTGTTGCACAAAAATACAACTATGGGCATAATGAGAGATATTGTCAGTCAGGAAGAGTAGGGCAAAGGTAGTTAAAAAGGACTTGAGACAAGAAAATCAGTGTTAATAAAAGAGTATCAATCTGAGCTAAATTCAAACTTTAGGCTTAGGTTTGTTAGAGGCAAATGAAAATGCAACCTTCAAGTTTCTTAGTATCTAAGTCTTTTAGTAGGATTATGGGAAATAAGAGCTGTGTATGGTAGACAAAAATAAAAGCTCTGTTTTGAGCTATATAAAACACCCATTAGAATAATTTAATAAAAGAACCTATCATTACCATTATTTCTTTAAAGGAAGTGCTATGTTTTCCCAAAATATATGAAAACTACAACTTCAATGTCTTAATATAAAAATATTTATGTCTATGAAAAATAAAGCACATAATTCTCACTTTTCTTATTTTGGTGTGCACATAAAAAGATGTTACTATTTGACATTTGAGAACTAGTTAAATACAGTGATTTTTAAATTTATTTGAGATGCTATTTGGTGTAGCACCTCAAGGGATCTATAGTCCATGGAACACACTTAGGAAGACACTTCTCTTGGCAATGTTTCATTCAGGTTTGTGATCAATGATTGTTATAAAAAATATTGAGCAAACAGCAAAATAAGCCAAAAAGAAAAAGAAAAATACCGGATGGTCTCACTCATAGCAGGAATTTAGAAAACCTAAATAAGGGACCAGGAAAAAGACTAATTATAATAAAGTAAAAATCAAAATCAATAAGCAACTATAAACCAGAGACACACTATGGGGGGAAAGGGAAAAAAGGGAGTAGGATCAAAACAAGGGGGGTGGTAATTGTATGGGGACTATAACCAAAATGAAAATGCATACATTATGCAAAAATGAAAAATGATGTAAAAAATATATAAAATAAAAAAATATTGAGCAAAGATTTTCTCTTGAGAATAATGCATATGAAAGAAAACACCATGATATACATCTAAAACAATTTTTAAAGTACATTTGGTAAGATGAATGAAAAGAAGCAAGTGGAATTCAAAAGTTACCAATATGCCTGCCATTAAAATAGAATGCAAATTTCTTATTTAAAATAATTACTGTAAAGGTGTTTCCTATAAAATGTAAAGTAGAAATAAGCAATGTAATCTATTTTTAGGCTTGATAAAGGGTTGCAGAAAAGTTTTTTCTAAATAAGTATTTTTGTATCTAGACATGTTTATTGGTCTACATATTATCTATGATTACTTTCACGCTAACTGGTACAGTTGAGTAGTTGCAACAGAAACCATGTAGTTCATAAAGCTGAAACATTTAATATCCTGTTTAACCAAAACGTTTGTAGTATTTGAGCTACATCAATAGAAAAATATAGTCTATATAAAAAGAAATAACATCTAGCTTCTTTATGCTGCTGCAAAAATAATAATAAACTCTTATGCATTCCTTAGATTTTTGATCAAAAGTCACTTTGTCAGAGACACATTCATTTTCCCTCACTCAAGTATCCACATGAGATTCCTTTTGTAAAAGGTATCAGAATCACCTTTTTTTATTGAGTCAATAATTACCCTAGTTATAAGTAAACATTTTGGTGTCATTATTTGTTTACAACTTTTCTCCCATATAAAATTGAAGATATATATCAGTTTTGCTTAGAACTCAATAAATATTTATTCAAGTAGGCAGTGGAGAAATTACATGGAATACGTAAAATATACTGAGGTAAGTAATAAAAGTTGTTGAAACATTGTGCATCTTTTTAAAATTATAGGAAATTGCTTGTAAAAAATCTTTCTTCCCCGCTGTTATTTGGAACTTAAAGGAGAATAAAGCCTTCGTAAATAAAATGTGTTTTTAGATCTATGGCCAAGAAAATTTGCTAATACTTCAAATTTGATCACTTGTCCAGTTGTGTCACTAGAGGATTACTAGAGAGAGAAGTAAGCCATTTCTCAAACGGAATGAGTAGATCAAGCTACAACTTCTCTGCAGTGGGCATCACTAATAATAGCAATAACACATCTTTTTACCAGTCCTTTTACAAAATTTCCTATTCAAATAAACCATTCCTACTTCCTTCAGTAAAAGTGAAAAAACAATGAATAGATTGATTAATAGGATAAATAATTTTTTGGCAAAAAATGTAGGCAATAACATCTAAAAGATATTATTACAGTAACATCAAATATTAACTACCTTGTATTAAATCTACTAACAAATAATATGTACATCAAATATAGATGTATTACTGAGAGAATCAAAGAATGTGTAATTGAAAGTAGTAAGACATATTCATATTAGAATATTGTTGCATCATTTTCCCCACAATGAACCCATAAAACTAGATGTAACCAATGGTTAAAAATTGGAGTAAACTTTCCTTCAGAAACTATTCACTTACAGAGAGTGGAATAATAAAATACTTTAAATATTGAAAAAATATCTACCTGTATAGAGAGCAAAATTATCCTTTAAAAGTGAGAGAGATAAACAACTTTCTCCAACAAACAAATCAATGAAATTGTTTGTTGCTGGTAGACCAGATTTGAAAGAAATTTTCTTAGTTCTTCAGTGAGTAGGAGAATTATACAGGTCAAAAACTTGTATCAACTTAAAGAAAGAGAAATGCTAGGAAAAAAAAAATCAATGGAGATACAAAATCTTCTGTTTTTCTTATTCTTGACTGTATGTGTTTTGTCCCTCCCCTCTTTTTCTGTCTGCTCTGGCTTTAATTCAGCATTTTATTCAAGAAAAACAAAATACTGCTTCTATCCAATCAATCTGTTCTAACATGCTGCATTAGCCTTCATGTTTCATCTCCTGTTCTCTGATCTGTGTATGTTCTTTTGTTGTTTCTGCTGACTTTGATCTTTTGAGTAGATCCAGTCATTATTTTGTAAGTTGTTCCACAACATGGGTCTGCCTGGCATTCCCTTGTGATTTCATAAAGTTATGCATTTGTTTGGCAAGCATATGACAGAGGGGATGTTGTATTCTTTCCAGTGTGTTATGTTAGAAGAGCTTTGATGTTGTTTGTATCATGATTGGATGCTGACTATGATTAAGTGGCTAATATAGTTTATAACATTTTTCTAGAATTACCTTTTTTCTCTCTATATCTTAAAAAGTATGTTGGGGGTAACACTTTCTGAGTATGTGCATGTTATAACTCATCAAATTCTACTCATATCATTTTACTCTTGTCTAGTTTTTCCAAATAGTCATCTTTTAATTTGATCATTTCTTTTCCATTTAGCAAATTAACATCAAATTATAAACAGTTTCTAGTTCAAACATTCAAGCTAACTTAAATTGTAAAAAGCTATGACATATTTATTCTGTGGCTACACAATTTCTTTGACATATTTCATAACATGCCTGTTTTATAAAGATCCCAGTTAAAGAATAGGCCAATTATATAATTGATCTGTCAAATAAAATTGGTTCAAAGAATATAGGTTGATAGAGCTAATTAATTATATATTATCCCAAAATACCATGGGGAGCATTAATTATCTAATTCAAATTAGTTAAACAAAAACTGACTTGTGAATAAATAAAAATACAGGACAGAGTCTAAATCATTAATGCTGTTATTTTCTTCAGTGAGGATCACTAATTTCTTTCAATTCAACGATACATAATATATGTTATATAAAGATTATTATTTGAAACCAAACTACTGTGTTTGCTTTGATTCTATGCAGCCAGCTATCCTGCACTATTCAAACTTCTTCAGTAAATATCTATAGCATTTTCTTTGTTAAGTAATTAGACCTGTGACAATGTCATGTATTAGCACTTAACTATATATTTGAGATGACCAACAATCATATGTGCCCTAAAATCATAAAACAATCATAAGTACCCTAAGACCATATAAATTGTATTAATTATCTAATAACCACATTCATTTTTGTTTATAGAAAATCACATATATGAAATTCTGATTTGGATTCAAAATTTACTGCAATCAATAATGTTACATCAGAAATTACTTTGTGATGGAATATTTTGGAAATTAGACAACTAGGATGAATTATGTAATGAAGCATTTATAGAAAGAACACTTTGAGAAAGCTAAGAAACATTTGTTCATAAATAAGTAATGTACTCAGTTATATTCATTACTTTCAAATGACTCATTTTTCTATATAAATGGAGTTGGTCTAACATAAATGTGATAATTTAGATTTTTCCTCTTAAAGTCTGAGTTAATTCAAACTATTTGATAAAGAAACAAACTATAATTCCTACCTTTTTAAAAATCGTTCTCCATAATTTTAATGTGAATTTTCATTTACTCTCCCTCACAATAGTTCAAATATTGAATGAAGATTTTGTATTCACTTTCATTTATCAAGTTGAATTGAATGGAGGCCTCCCAGGTGGCCTAGAGGTTATGACTCAGTGCTATCACCCCTACAGCCTGAGTTCAGGGAACTAACTCACAGATGGTGCAGCAGACCTCTGCTGTCTAGCCTGTTCCCCTTAGCAGTGTATTTCAGTAAATTCACCTCTTCTGCTCCCCACTCTGTTTCTGTTGAATCCTCTCACCCATGGCAACTTTGACCTCAAGAGAAAATACAACTAAGCCTTTGAAACCAGCCTTTCAGCCTTTGAAACTGAAAAATTTCAGTTTTAGAGTGTTAGCCAATATCTCTTTAGCTTTTTTCAAAGATATATTAATCCATTTTAATATTTTTCCACATAATCTCATCTACTCCCCATTCTGATAAATGCTGTGCTATTTTTCCCTTTTTATCATCAATCTCTAATATACTAATATCCTGAATATTCATATAGCATTATTATACTTAGGAAGAAATTTCTCATAATTCTGACATGATTTCTCTACATTAAATATAGAACATCAATAATAATAATTATTATTATTAATAATATTATCAATTGAAGTTCCATTGGTTTACATGTCCCAGTGTGTTGGAAGTATAGGATTCCCCCCTCAGATGCAATGTGTTACAGAATAATTGTTTTCATTAAGAAAAACAAAAATAGAATAAAGACAACTTAGTATTTTAATTTGATGTTATTTACTACTCATCATCTTTAAAAAGGGAGAAGAAATTAAAAGCATTTTAAGATTTATGGCATAACTTATTTATCCTCACATGGAAACTAATACATAATATGAAGAAAAATGTATATAAAAATAAGTTCCATCTAATATTGGCTGTTAGAGATGACTAGAAAGTTTTAATTAATAAGTTTGTTTGTCCCATTTTGATCAATTATAAAATTCTGTTATATAAAAATTGCTAATTTAATTGCATTTATACTTAAATATGACTCAAACAACAATGCATGGTTCTCTAAGAATTGTTTCTGCTTCAGGATATAAGAAGAGACTTATTTATTGACAGTCAATGTGCTTATTTCAAAAATAATAATTATAATAAACATATTATTAGACTTGATAATATTTTTAAAATATTGGACCAATGAAGATTTTGTATTCACTTTCATTTATCAAGTTGAATTGAATGGAGGCCTCCCAGGTGGCCTAGAGGTTATGACTCAGTGCTATCACCCCTACAGCCTGAGTTCAGGGAACTAACTCACAGATGGTGCAGCAGACCTCTGCTGTCTAGCCTGTTCCCCTTAGCAGTGTATTTCAGTAAATTCACCTCTTCTGCTCCCCACTCTGTTTCTGTTGAATCCTCTCACCCATGGCAACTTTGACCTCATATCCCAGTTCTTTTATGCATAAATACATAAATAAATAAATCCTTAAAAAAACTGAATGGTGGGGCCTCCTTGGAGGCTCAAGGGGTTAAGACACAACCTGTAAAGCTAGCTGCAGCCACAACAGCACAAGTTCAATCCCCAGCCAGGAAGCTACCCACATGGCACAGCAGACCTCTCCTGATTTGCCCGCTGATCTCCTCTGCAGTGTATTTCAGTCAATCAGCCTGGTCTGTTCCCCACTCTGTCTCTGGTGAGTCTTCTCACCCCCCACAACTCTGACCTATACCCCAATTCTTGTATGCATAAATAAACCTTAAAAAAAAAAAAACTGAATGATTGACATTGTGGACTCCTTATGAGGAAGAAGGGTATGATTACCACCTTCCAATTTACTCATTTTAAAATGGGAAGATGAAAATGAGTTCAAAGAATGCATCCAGGGCCTCCCTGGTGGCACAGGCGGTTGAGTCCAGCTCTTTGAAGCTGTCCGCAGCCTCTGCAGCGCGGGTTCGATTCCTGGCTGGCCAGCGAGGGAGATACCCACATGGTGCAGCAGAGCTCTCCTGCCTCCGCCACTGCTACCCTCAGCAGTATCTTCGGTCTGTCTGCCTGTTCTGCTCCCTCCTTTGTGTCTGGTGAATTCTCTCACCCTCTCATGCCTCTGGCCTGTACCCCAGTTCTTGTATAAATAAATAAATCTTTAAAAAAATGCACCCAAAGTCTCCAACATAAATTTAATAAATTCCATCTTTCAAAATTATTCTCAGTATAATAACTATTCTAGAAATCCTTCACATTGAATGAGTCTTGAAAAAGTCTGTAACTCTGCCTATAGGACAAGATACCTGCTATGAATGTTCTGATGGGAAACATGCTGAAAGAAAGTAGAAGACAGATAGATGGATTTGGAACTGAAAATAAACTCAAAACCTGTCTCTGTTTCCAAATTTATTTACCAATTCAGCAAGTTATAGAACTTCTGCCTCAAGTTCTTCATGGTAAAATTGAGATACAAATAAAAGTTAGAAAAATATTACCAGAATATACACTTCAAAAATCTTAATTTTCTGAGTCCATCATCACCTTAATGAGAGCCTACAGCTCATTAGAGTATTTTGATGTATATCCTTGGAATAAGGCAGAGATCAAAGTGAGGCCATCTTAGACAGTATTTATCAAAAAAGAACTCTGACTTCTTAGGAATTGTTCTCAGTGAGGTATGCTCTCAGCCAGAAAGGAACTGTCCCATTTGTCTTTCCTTTTACTTCTTCATGGTCACTAGTTTGTAACACTTCACCCTCTAGAGAAATAACTGCCTGCTTCTTGTCAGTCTCATTAATACTCCCTTCAGTGAACTCCTGGCTGATGCCCAGCTTGGGTTTTTTTACTTTTAAATGGAGTCTGGCAATAATGATAGATATAACTGATTAGACTAGGGTTAGATTTTATCCATCTGGTTTCACAGCAAAGTCAAATAGCAAGTCCCCAGGCCAGGTGCTAATAGCAAATTCCTGTTTGAAGAGGAGTGTAAAACTGGATGAAGAAGATCATTGCCTGTCCTTTACATTAATAATTCAGTATTAAACTTTTGAAACATAGTCAATAAGTACGTCTGTAGCATTTAAAAATAATTTTGTGCATGTTTTAAACTTATTTGACTTTATTAAAATTTAAAAAGTAACGACTGCTTTCTTTTTGAATGCTGTTTACCAAATTGATTTGCTAAAATTGTTGTTACTTTATAGTCACAATTCATAGCAAATCTGTAGATAAGAAACAAAGAAAACAAATTTAGGAAAAACTCAGGTAATTTCATTTCCAATTTTGTCATGAATCAGCATAGAGTCACCTTTCTGTATTTTTGCATGATACATAATGAATGGAGTAGATTGAAATGAAAATGTGTAATAAGTGCACACTTAGAAAAAGGAGAAGAAACTATTTGTGCATACAAATAGTTATGTTTTTTATTGAAAATATTTATTTAGGGCCTCCCCAGTGGTGCAGCGAGTTGAGCGCAGCGCTGTGAAGCTGTCTGCAGCCTCTGCAGTGCGGGTTCAATTCCGGCCTGCTGGCGAGAATCCCACATGGCAGGGCAGGCCTCTCCTGCCTCACCTGCTGCTCCCCTCAGCAGTGTATTTTGTCAATCTGCCTCTTCTGTTGCCTGCTCTTTCTCTGGTGAATCCTCTCACCCACCTGCGAATCTGGCCTGTACCCCGGTTCTTGTATAAATAAATAAATAAATCTTTTAAAAAAAAGAAAATATTTATTTGGAAAATTGTTTCTTAAAATATACACAGGAGAAGCCATCATCTTGACTGGTTCATTAGCATTTAGTTAATTTGTATAAACATTTAAAAATTTAAAAGCTAGATTTTATATAAAATATGTATTTTCTTGATGGATTACAAAGTAATACCTTCTATTCATTTACCACAAAAAAAGGGCAAACTATAGCAGTTCGTTAGGTTTTTAACCTGTTCAATATCTGGCAGAGGCACAGTTAATTTAACGAAAATGACATGTTCAATCATCCCTTTAAATTTAAAACACTCGAGAGCAAAAATTTATATCAAACTGGAAAATATTTTAAATTTATTTCTAAACTTTGCAATTAATATGCATATGTCAAAACTTTCTCTTATGACCTCATGTAAAGTCTTCCATCTTAATGGAATACAAAATGTTTTATTTCTATACTGTAAAGAGTTTTACTAGCCATCAAAAGGAAGTTTATTAGCTGTTTCTGCTTTATAAACTGAAATAGAACTTCTGTTTGCCAGATGACCTATTATTTGGCTGATTCATGGATGTTTTATGATTTAAAGGTCAAAGCTATCCATTCCACTTATTAACAGGAAGTAATATGCCTTTAATCAAAACCACTGTTTTTATCTCATTACTTTTGTGTCATGACACTAAAGAGGAATATTTTAGTATTTTAAAACAATATTGACCATCTTCACAACTGAATGACAGTTATCAAAAGCAGAAAGAACACATTGTCATTTCTTAGGATACCTTTGTGCTTTGGATGAAAGTTCACACGTCATTTTAAACATTTCTTCCATTTTCAAGATGCTTCATTTCCCTTCTTTGCTCATTTACTATTGTCCCCTTAGGGAATATTTACAAACACCTCAAGATTTTTATGGGAGGTAGGATTATTATTGAGGGACAATTTGGTCCTGTTTCCCAGCCATTCTTTGTTCCTACAGATTATCTACTCTCTTCTCTTCAAGGTTTTTAGTACTTCTTTTCTTTTCAATTCAGTTACAGTTGCCTTTGACACTTCTTGAAACTTTGCTACCAATACTACATAGTAAAGTTGTTGGGAGAGTTAAATAATAAAATGTAACAGAACATGATTGACAAGCACCTTTTTAGATCTTTATATTCTTAATAACTTAATTCAGAGGTATTTTTCTATCTTTTGCTACCTTTTCAGACTCACAAATGCTTCTCTTGGTGATCAGATCATGTTTAAGGGGAAAAAGAAAGCTACACTTACCGCTAATTAGCAGTGTAGCATTGTAATGACAAATTTGTTGAGCAAAGAATGAGGTGGATTTACAGATTATTTTTTGTGTATGTGTAGGTGTTTTGTGCTTTACATTTAAATATGTCCTTTAGATACTAATGAATATCTATAACTATTTCTTAAATACAAATTAAACACATTATAATGGGCATAGTCAGAGCTGTTTTAGTCATTCCAGAAAAATGTTACCATTGTTCTTCCACACAACTGAAATCTATGCATTGACATTTACATTTTTTTCCTTTCTCTTAACTGTGTGAATGTTTAACACAACTTAATTATCCATGTTACACCATAGTAATTAATTTCTGATTTTTAATTAGGATTTTCATATTTCACAGATTGTAACTAACAATGGTTTCGTTTCTCAATGACACCTTCCACTAGAGTATGGGTTTATTCCTTACATCCTATTATACTTTCACAATAGATTATAATTAACACAGCCAACACAATTGCACCAAGCTTAAAATGTTTACACTTTATCAAAGAAGGCCATGAAAATTTTTTAAATTTTATAAAAATTAGAGTCAGTTTCATGCTTCATGATTAGCTGATGAATTAAACTTGCATAAAATAATCCCTGGCTGCTCCCTGGCCACGGGAGGAGGGTCCCACATGGCGCGCAGACCTCTCCTGCTGCCCGCTTCTCCCCTCAGCAGTGTACTTCGGTCCTTCTGCCTGCTCTGCTCCCCGCTCTGGCTCTGGTGAATTCTCTCACCCTCCCGTGCTTCTGACTGTGCCCAGTGCTTGTATAAATAAATAAATAAATCTTTAAAAAAAAAAAATTTCTGGAAGAAATAGACTTTGATGACATTTTTTTTTGACTACTTTTTTGGATTTGGGTAGCTACTGGGCTTAAAAATTATTATCAGACCTCTAAATATCTTGTTTCAGGAGTTCAAATTTAGTAAAAAAATTAGCTCTTTAATTTTAAATTATATTTGGGTGACTATGCATTTATTCTCATCTTTTTCTCTCAAAGAATATTAATATATAAGAATCAAATAAGGTAAAATAAATATTTAAATTTATGTAGGTTAACTTATGCTTATGTGAACCCTGAGAATAACTATACATAAGCAGAGATGAGTAGACACATATGCTCTAATGAAAGACTCTGAAAAAGAGAATAGTGACCTCATCTGAGATAGACATAGAGCCCAGTTCTCTGTACTTGTCCAGTAGCAATACTTTGTAATTTAAAGAAATGTAATACTTTAGATATATTTAAATCTTACTTTTTCTGCTTGAAATGTATAGCCTCAAGCTAAGATTTAGACTATAGTTCAAAATGGCAATATCTTGAATGATTTTGAGAGCTCTTAGACGCTTTTTTCAGTAAACTGAGTTGGAATTAAATATATAGTGAAAATGTCGACCTTTGTGTGTATGTGTGCATCGACCTACCTATTCACATCTATATTTAACTACATATCTATATTTTCATATCTATATTAGATTAAATAAAGCATGGAAATCATACGTGCTAAGGAATGTATTTTCTCTCATGAATCTATATTCATGAATGTGTTCTTTAAAGTCTGAGCTACATTACTCACACATATAGCAAGCATAAATCTACACTCATATTTGCAATCATAAATGATTTGCATGTAAAGATAGAACTGAAATAAAATTTTAAATGCAACAATTGGAAATATATGGAACCTATAATATGTATGGTTATCAGCGTACTAATTTCTTTGCACGTTGCTTACAAATATAGGTCAGCGAAAGTTAATTGCTCTCATAGTAAAAGCAAAGATGAATTAAACTTGCATAAAATAATTTCTGGAAGAAATAGAATTTGATGACATTGTAAATCACCACTTTTTGTTATATTTTGCATAGTGAATGCTAGAACTCATATTATTATAATTCCCCTTTGGATTTTTTGGTTTTACAATGTTTCCACCCAATTATTCAGTATACTTCAATCAATAATCTCGGGTAAAAGAATGAAATAACATTCCATTCCATTTTTTATCACTATGGTTGTACAAAAATCAAATCTATATAGGTAAAGCCAAATCAAAATTTAGATATTTTGGGAACTATGACAATATGCTACTATATCTATAGTGCTCAGATATATCTTTGAAATGCCTGATGTTAATTATATATCATAAATATAACTTTTATTAACCATAATAATCATTAATCAACTTGAAAACATGGATTTCCTAATAATTGTTCACAGAATTTAATTACTCACCCTTTTTCTAAGGAGTGTATGAGAAGAAATAATTTAATACATATTTTTTAGTAATTCAAATACAAAGGATTAGTATATAAAATTAAAGTTTATTGCTTGTCCCTTAGTTTTAACATTTTCCAAAATTCTAAGTTCTCTTTGAGATGTTTGAATAATAATATTCCCATGGGAAATTTTAACTTTCTGTTAAAAATTTTAACTTTCTGTTAGTCTGTTTGTCATCACCATTATGTTTTTTTAGTTCAGTAAACATTGTTTTACTGAGGCCCTCTTTAGGCATATACTATATTCTACTGAATTGAGACTTCTGTCTCTTAAATTTTGTGTTTTTATGGGTTGAAATAGGGATAAACTTTCAGATTGCTGTCTACGCACCTATTGAATTGACTGACTAACTGTCAAGGGAAGGGAACATGGGTAATCAGGCACTGAGGAAGCTGCTCCAGTGTCAGGGATTCACACTTCCTACTAATCTGTGACTACTAGAATTGTGTGATGGGGCTCTATAGTGACATCCCTCTCCCGCACTCACCATCTACACCAGCTCCTTGATTTAAGTATCTTATGTAGTCTGATGCCAACTTCCACATTTAGGATATATTTGAACACTAGATGCAATACTGGGCATAGATTGTTCGTGAAAATCCATGGCATTAGTAAATTACAATTTCTAAAGAAAGAACAATTACCAAAAAGTTGCAAGGTAAATAATTGACAGAGCTCATTCAGTGCATGTAATCAGTTTGTTTCCCTCTATCCAAAATGGAAAATTATCAGAATACATGCAATTTCAGTAGATATCTAAGAAGGAGCTTCCATTAGTTGTGAAGCTAAATTGATCCTAGAATGAAAACTACTCTGAACATCGCAAGATTGCCAAAAACCGTACCACAAAAGGAACAAGCTAAAGCACAAGAACACAGACACCTTTAATAAAATGCCAGTCATTTTTAAATGAGTAAAGCAAAATTCAGAAGTTCTTATATGTTTCCAAGAACTTGTAAATAAGTAAACTTGTAAATGGTAGTGATCAAAATCTAATAAAGTATCACTAGCCATAAAAATCTCAGGCAAACAGGGAGGGGAGAGTAGAAGCAGCCTGGAGACATATACCCTTGATCCTCGATCTAGCTTAAATGCACACGGAGAAACTAGAGTGTTCCAGGGAGGAAAGGTCCTTGGTAAGGAAACAACAGAGAAGGTCATGTAGATTGCACACCCTCCGCCCCCCACCCCTGCTTGGGGTTGGTTTTTTAACTGGTGAAGCATAGGGACATTGTCTAGATGTTCAAATTGCAGTTCTGGGACTACATAGAGAAGGACATATCAGTGTTGCCACTCACTCAAGCCAGCCCCAAAGCCCTACAAATTCCCATCAGCAAGGGATCCCTCCAGGCCTTTTCCCAAACCTGCTAATTCAGCACCTGCAAATAGAGGTCTCAAAGCCTAGAGAAATCGGTAGATTCAAGATTTAAAGAGCTCAATAAATGAGATAAAGAGCTACTGGAAAGCTATGGAAACAGAACAGACCAAGTGGAAGATCAAATCAGTTTGATTTTATTTGATATAACTTTATTTATTTATTTATTTATTTATTTATTTATTTATTTATTGCGGGACCCTCGCCGGCGGCCGGGGAACAAACCAGCGCTGCAGAGGCTGCAGGCAGCCTCGCAGCCCAGCGTTCAACTGCTGTGCCACCAAGGGATGCCCAGATATAATTATATTTAAATGAGAGATATTGGTGTGGTATCCATTTAAATGCATTGCTCAGGTCTCCCTTCTAGAGGAAAGTTAATTGATGATACTAACTACATTGTCTCTGGATCCACCATATTCTCCAAACAAAGAACAAATGTAGGTGGGATTTGTTCACAGGATACATGCAATTCTGACCACAACAAGAGTGTAAATGGAGGCCAGCTATGTTTAAACAAGAAGTGCTTTCACAGGTGAGTTTGTCCCTTGCCTTGGTTGAAACTTTGTTAGATCACTGCCTTGAGAGATTGTTTCTTTTCATGAATGTCAGAGCTACATTGTGATCTATCCCTCTATTCCTCTACCTTCTCTTTAATATTACCAAGCATTTCCTCCCATAAATCCCTCGTATCTCTAATCATCCCTGAGCATTTGCTTCTTAGAATTTGCAAGCTAACATGGGTCATATCATTTTGCTACAAACAGTAGACAGATCAGAGATAGGCTCTTCCAGTATCGTTTGTTGAGAAATGTTCTAATCCTCACAAACTTTGCAGGGAGCCTACAAACTTGATGAGAAAAAAGTGGTTTTAGTAGGACTTCTGTCTCATTGCACCAGTGAGAATATAAATATCCCATTACTTTATGAGCAAAAGACAGTGATAAACTAAGGGTGAATAAGTGTAATAATCTACATGTATAGGTTTGTGTGTGTGTGTAAAATACATACGTTTAATAGAAAACAAAACAGCATGTATTTGGTAGGCATGCTATGTTGTGCTTGCTTTACAATGACATTTCTTGGTTAATTTCTTGTAAAATCACTAGATATGACTTTTCAGATCAAGAATCTATGTTACAGCAGCTCTTTTGCCCGCCTGACTGTGCAGATGTTTCTCTTCACCAACCTCCTCCCTTTGCAAAGCAGCAGGGGCAGCTCTCCTCCCAAGGCTGCCCGCCTGGGACTATGCAGGTGTCTCTTAACAACCTGTCCCTGTCAAGGGCAGACCTTTCTATCCACTTGCATCTGTGCAAGTATTCTTCCCTTCCCTTCCTTTTATATAATAAACCTGGCCTTTTGATATGTTTTTTTAAAAAAATCTGTGTTCCAGAGAGTAAATGACTCGCACCTGGTAATCGTGCCTTTCAAAGGTAAAAGCAAATTTGGACCTGAGTTGATTGACTCCAGAGACATGCTAATTAACAAAGTATTATCGTGTCTCCACTGAATGAACTATAAATAAGAACATTTTTCTCAAGTAGAGCATATCATAATATTTTTATACTGACCCTTTAGCAATTTTCACTCCAGAAAATATTCAAAGACAGATGAAAGTTTTTACTATGAAATATAAATCAAGTTCATTAATATTAACTATATCTGACTCATATTTGAATGTTTGTTACCTACAAAATTATTTACAAGTGAAATGTATTTCATAAATTTTTTTTAAAGATTTATTTATTTACACAAGCACTGGGTACAGTCAGAAGTGTGGGGGGTGCAAGAGAATTCACCAGAGCCAGTGTGGGGAGCAGAACAGGCAGACAGACAAAACACACTGCTGAGGGGAGCAGCTGGCGGCAGGAGAGGTCTGCGCGCCATGTGGGACTCTCGCTAGCAGCCGGGGATCGAACCTGCACTGCAGAGGCTGTGGCAGCTTCGCAGCCCAGAGTTCAACTGCTGCGCCACCAGCGGAGGCCCTATTTCATAAACTTTGTAAATGCAAATTCACCTTGGTTTTCTGCCAGCACCATTATCATCTAAAACCTGATTCAGTAATCTTCATGCCTAACAACATAGGGCAACTATCTTCAAGTATACTGTATTATATACAGCAGGTCAGGTAACATTTTTAAACATTTAAAGTTGGCATTAATGCTGAAAAAAAAAAAGATTAAATACACAGAAAGAGTTTTTCCTTACATTTAATATTTTGTCCTCGTGTTAGAGCTACAGTTCAGGAATTTGGCCTTTATTCATTCACTACATTATCAATTTTCATTGACATATAACTTGCAAGTAATGAGATAGTAATGAGAAAGGAACTAAGATAAACTCTGGGAATGTGAAAACAGGTTTTACTAAACAGATTATTGGAAGACACTTAAAAAGGGTATTTCTGTTCAAATCCAAAATTAAAAAAAAACTTTTATTCTCTTTGTCTTCAGAATAGTTTCTATTTTTTCCCCCCTTTTAACCTCGATCTTCCTTTTTGGGCTACTTTGTTCTTTCCAACTAGTGGTGTAAGCAACCCAGAATGTGTTTGTCCTTTTTCTCCCAAAGCAGTGTTTCTAGGATTATTTTCCTTCTCCATTCTTTTTTTTTTTTTTTTAAGATTTATTTATTTATTTATACAAGCACTGGGTACAGTCAGAAGCATGGGAGGGTGAGAGAATTCACCAGAGCCAGAGCAGGGAGCAGAGCAGGCAGAAGGACCAAAGTACACTGCTGAGGGGAGCAGCGGGCGGCAGGAAAGGTCTGCGCGCCGTGTGGGACCCTCCTCCCGTGGCCGGGGAGCAGCCGGGGATTGAACTGGCGCTGCAGAGGCTGCGGGCAGCTTCACAACCCAGCGCTCAACCGCTGCGCCACCGGGGAGGCCCTCCTTCTCCCTTCTTGCTATCTATGTAAGGTTATATATATTTCTGTCTCTTCAGGCACTAATAAAATGGCAGGTACATAGAACACTGAAAAACATTACCTTTAATCAAATTCAGTTTTCAGGAAATATTTACATTCTGTTATCGATGGTAATATCGTGTCCACTGCTTTTTGAGTTTTCAGTAAAATTCAATAGTTGGAAATTCTGCAACCATGAATTCTTTAGATTTTCTTAAGATGTACCTGAAAAGCAAGCCATAGAAACTAAAGGGTTCTGCTTCCCTGTGTAAAAATTTAAGGTTCTTTGCAGTGATTCTCAAGTTGAAATTATGATTTGGTAATTGGTACTGAAATAACCATTTCTAAGAAGCTTCCTTGATGCTACTGGTCTGTGGGCTACACTTTGCCTAACAATATCATTCAGTACTCCAACAGCTCCCATGTGCAACTTAACTCTGGATGAGTCTTAAATGCATTTGGTAATATACAACATAGGCAACATAAAACTTTAGGTTCCAAATAAATGTATATTCTAAATGCATTTAAGACTTGTCAAGAAAACAAACTGGAAGAATAAATGCAGTAATCCAACGCATTTCATAGATATAAAGATTTTTCTACCAAAAAATGTACTTTTGAGTTGGCATGCAAACATCAAACTAGAAGTTATTTTAGTTTTCATTGAAATCATACTCACCATGTATCCCTGGAAAACTAGCATGTCTTATGATGGTGTGATGATAGTATAAAAACAATATTTAAAAAAGTTATTTTATCTATTAAATCCATACAGAATAAGAGATTCACGGATATTGGAATGAGTAGTTTTGTGAGTGTGCAAAAAAATTTCCCCATGGTCAAGTTGTTGCTAAAGCAATAAAAATCTATTGACAGTCTATAGAAGATCACCTGATATTTAAGCAATGGCAAACTCTCCCTCATGCTACTTTTCCCTGTGTTCTTCAGGTCTTTTTCCATTCTTTTATTGAAGAGAAGCAGCTGGCTCTCTCTCTCTCTCTCTTTCTCTCTCTCTCTCTCTCTCCCCCTCCCTCTGCATTTCTGCTACAAATAGATAAATATTCCATTACTATCCAAGTATATGACAGTTTGATCAACTCAGTTACACCCACAGCTTTATCACACAATCTCATCCATTTAATGGAAGTACATGTAGAAAATTCTCAAGCAAAGTAACATTTATCCTAAATGTATTACTTATTGAAAATTATTTTCTTATTCTAAAAATATCTTGCATTTTGAAAATAGGAAAAATAAGTTGAAATGAGAAACCAATTCTCAGAAGGAGGAGTTATTCTAATGGGAAAGACCTGACTTTTGATGAGGAATAAACTTCCAGTAAAGAGTGATATAATAGTAATATTAGAAAAGGAAAATTATGTGTTGTTGCTACAACCCATGGAATTTGGACATTAAAGTTCCCCAAACACTCATCATATGTTTATTTACTCTCAAAATGTCTCTAGATAAAATAAGTCTCAATATACAAGGTAATGAAATATATTCAAAATGCTCACAGAGGAATTATTTTCATATAGGCCTTTTATCACTTATCTTTTTGTGCTCTAGCAGTTTCTACTTAGTGAAAATTATAAATACAAATAAAAAATGCTAAAGGAATATATATTAACCCTCAAGGCTAACTCTTAATGATGAACACTCTTAAATGTGAAACAAAGTTTTAAGAAATGCATTTGAAGACTGCTTCTACACAGTATTTTATGCATTTAAAATATATTAAATTCACCACAAAAGGTAATTTAATTGGAAATAATGATATGATGCATGAAGGGACTTAGGAGAGGCCAGAGTATTTTAATTAGGTAAAATGAGTATATCCTGGGTCTCAGTAAGAACATGCAGAATATTGGTCTGCAAAGTCACTGTCTACTATGGTGACTCAGTTAAGAAATTGTTGGATGCAGGCTGTATAGGAGAGAGAGAGAGAGAGAAAGTGAGAGAGAGAGAGAGAGAGAGAGAAGATAAAATTGAATTTTCATATAATCTGGAAATGGGGATTTCTACTTCTATGTTACTTATTAATAACCATGCTTGTGCTTTAATTAGATTATCACATAATAATTAACTTTAAGAGCTTTTTGTATATTTGAGAAACTGCCATTTGCTTTGCATATATTTTGTATAGTCTTTTTCTTTTGTTTTCAGTGTAATTTGCAGTAAAATTGTAACTGTTATTTCAAATATATTTCTTTTTAACATTTGTCCTTTCTAGCTTCCTTAATTAGTTCTCATATATTCCCTAAATTAACTACTGACATTCTTACTACTTTTGGTAAATATTTCAGTATTTATTCCATTTCACTTCTTGTTAACAATTTTTTTATGATAGTTGCATTTATTTTTTATTGTTGCTTTTAGAAGCTGTTGTTTCATTGATTTATTAAGATAGTTGACATTAAGCATTCTATAAGTTTCAAATGCATAACAAAATAATTTTTTATAATTAACCTTTCTATTAAATCATGTGTAATTACAGTGCTATTTATTTTTAAGAATACAGGTTCATACTTCTTCAAATGTATGTTGACATGCCCTACATACTGCCAATGTAACAATATTTTCCTACCACAGTCCATTGGACTCTCCCCACACTTTGCTCTTACTCCCTGCCCCCTCTTGTCACCTTAATTCACAGGAAGAATCCAAGGTTTGTTTAGGATTGGTTTTGTCCTTTCTTCTTTTATATTCCACATATTAGTAAAATCTGCTAGTATTTGTCTTTCTTCTGACTTATTTCACTTAGCATAACCCCTTGTAGTTCCACTTACGTTGCCATAGATGGCAAAAGTTTACTTTTTTTTATAGCTAAAGAGCATTACATTGTGTGTGTGTGCATGTGTGTGCGTGTGTGTTTCATTTCTTTATCACTAGACACTTAGGTTGTTTCTATATCTTTTCAAATTAGTTTTATATTCTCTAGATTGATATTTAAAATAGAAATCATTGGATCGTAGTAGATCTATTTTTAAAATTTTTGAGAGAACTACTTACTGTTTTCCACAGAGGATGCACAAGTCTACATTCCCACCAACAATATATAAGTTTTCCTTTCTCCCTTTCCAATACTTCTTGTTTCTTTCTTGTTTCTACATTTTTCTGAAATGGAAGGTTTTTTTTAAGATTTATTTATTTATGCATACAAGGGCTGGGGTATAGGCCAGAGATGTGGGGGGGTGAGAGGATTCACCAGAGACAGAGTGGGGAACAGAATAGGCAGATTGACTGAAGTACACTGCTGAGGGGAGCAGCAGGTGAGACAGGAGGGGTCTGCTGTGCCATGTGGGTTGCTTCCTGGCAGGCCAGGCGTTGAACTTGCACTGCAGAGACTGCGGGTTGCTTCTTGCTTCATAGTGCGTTGCTTAATCCCTTGGGCCACCAGGGAGGCCCCATGTTTCTGGTCTTTTGATGTAGGCTATTTACAGGTGTGAGGTAATACCTCAGGAAGTTTTGATTTGCATTTCCCTAATAATAAGTAATAATGAAAAATTTTCCTGTGCCTGTTGGCTATCAATATATCTTCCTTGCAGAAAATTCAGATTTTGTGTCCATTTTTTGATTGGATAGTAGCCCTTTGTAAGATGTATAATGTGCAAATATTTTCATTCACTCAGTAGAATATCTTTTTGTTTGAATTAGTTTCTTGTTGTACAGATACTTTTCAGTTTGATGTACTAACATTTGTTTATTTTTGTTTTTGTTTGCCTGACTGTTAAATTTGAGTCCCAAGTTACATCTCTATGACCAGTGTTGTGGAATACATTGACTGTGTGGTCTTCTATCATAATACTTACCCTCCACCAAAAGACCAGTGAAATGTCCTTTCACCTTCACTCCCCAATCAGGGATAGGAATGACAGAGCTCAGGATTTATAGCCAGTAAACTTAGTATAGTTTTTGAAGCTCTGAAATTACTAATTATATATACACTATTTGCAACTGTTGCTTAATGTTGATGCACATCTATTATTGTATCAAAAAATAGAGATGATAATTTGCATCTCACAGAGTTTCACTAAGTATGAAGAGAGTATTTGGTTCATATTTTATAATCTTTTAAAAAATCTTTCTCTCTTGAATGTTCTTTCATTTTTAGGACCTCAATATATTTAGTAATGTTCTTCTTTTAATGTTCAACATCATAGATATTTCCAAGTGATATTTCACAGGGATAAAAAAAAATTGCAATAGCATTCAGTGATAAATTTTTCTAAGGAGATTTGTATTTTAATTATAGTTATTTTATATATAACAGCAACATTGAATACACTTCAAATTATAAAAAAACATTTTACAAAAAGCAGCAAACTAGTTAAAAAATTGAAATGAGGATAGTACACTTATGCATAGTTAAATTAGTTATGTGATCTATAAGATAATAGAATTTATAATTATCCATAATTTTATGAGACTTGTTATCTAATGATATTTTTTAAAGCACTGATCATACATGTATAGCCAGATGCTATAGATAGATAGAAGTTAAAAAAATCTAAACTGTTTGCATAATGGACATATTTCTCTTCATCAATGTCAAATTCTACTCTCTTCTCCAGTGAACTGATAATTACATCATTATTTGCCTTTAAATTTGAAAGATAATCTATTTGGCTTATACATCTGGTAATTCCTGCCACAGAAATAGATGAGGTTGGGCTTGTAGATTTATCATCATAGCCACAGGAGATATTACTGAGCAACTTTTGTTCAGTAAGGAGACTTGATATTTGGCAGTACATTGTCATTCACAGGCAAGGTCATGGAGGACTAAAGCATGCTTGCTAATTGTTCCTGTTTTGATTGATGTAAGAAGTCTTTTCATTTGCAAAAACTTATCAAAAAGAAATCTTAAACTGACCTCTCCTCACCATGAGAGGACAAATTTTACAACCTTATTGGAATTAAGAAAATTTTTATAAAACAGTAACCTGAAATTTCTTTGTGTACACTTCCATAATGCTTAGATAAGTCCTAAAATAATTTATACCCAAGAAAACAAAACAAAGTTTGATTTACACTTAAATGAGAAAATACTGTTATATTTTTATCTACATTTGATAACATTGAATTAATGATTAGAATTTTATCCATGTCATATATAATTATGACTGATAATTAGAATAAGTCAACAGTCTTTAAATTCATGTTAAGAAGAATTATTAATTCACTTAGTTAATTCTGAAGTTGTTACATATGTTCTTCCTATCTTTTGCAACCCTGTTACAATTACCATAGAAAGAATATATATTGATGTGCTTGAGAATGTCATTATTATTGATGTCTTTACTGACATTTAATTCATTTTCACCAGTTTGCAGTGTCACAATTTTATAATTCTTGTCATTATAAAATAAACCAGCTATGAAAGTGAATTAAAGAGGTTTAAATAGCACCATTAGAATTAATTTTAATAACATATACTTTTTATAGATGAAAGTGAATATGTAACATCCTAATTAAAAACATTGGATATTGCTGGGACAGTGCAATAAAACAATTTGAAACAATCAGTTGGAAGTGAAAATGTTATATTTATTTTCATGAGGAACCCATATTGTTTATTTGCTCTAATATGTAAATAATTAGATACATCAAAGGCTGCCATGTGTAGTTTTGGTGACCATATTTAAAGTGGATTTGGAAAAACTAGAAAAGAAAGAGTGAAAATCAAAATTTCAGTAGTAAGTTAAAAAAATAAAATATTAAAGCAAACAACACTGTGGATGAGTTTCAAATTACTATACTAGGTGGAAAATGTCAAACAATAACTATATAAAGCAGAATATTTTAGAATCTAGAAAGAGAAATATTACAGTGACAGAAAATAGAGCTATAATTTTCTTGTTATTTCAATGGAATAAATAGATTAGACAGAGCTAAAGAGAATGACTTTAGCAAGATGAAAATGTTTCACATTTTGATTATGGTTGTTGTTATACAATTGTACACAACTACAAAATGCACCAAAGTATATCTTTTAAATGAATGGATTTTATTCCATGTTTAACACAGTTTGTAATGCTAGAAATAGACAACATTCAAGAGAAAACATCAGAGAAACACATGCTCCTTGACTAAAAGAAGATGGCAAAGGATGATTATGTTGTACAAAATTTTTATTTTATTATATTGTTATATTATTCATTTAGTTTGTTTATCTTGTGAATTGTTTTATTTTTCAAATAGAGGTAACATTGGCTTATAATACTGTATTTGATTTAGAAATATAGATTCACACCTCTTCAGATGCTTGTTTCCATACCATACCCATCATCAAAGCACCCACTATCCTCCACCATGATGCATTAGGTCCCTTTCTCCTTTTCTCTGCATTCCCCACCCTCTCCTTTTAAAAGATAGCCTTAATTGGGTAGTCAGTTTTCTATTTTGTTTGGGTTTAGTTTCCTATATTTCTTTGCTCTTTGCATTTGTTTTTTTCTCCTTCTGACTTATTTTACTTAGCATAATTCCATCCAATTCCAAGTGGTAACATTTTATCCTTCTTTACAGTTGAATACTATTTCATTGTGTGTGTGTGTAGGTATGTGTGTGTGTGTTCTTAATCCATTCATATACAGAACTTAAACCTGTGTGTATTTCAGAAGGTTTCAAGGAACGGTCTTCATTTAAGAAAGAATTGTTTTACTCGCTGATCAAGGAAATTATTTAATATTTAAACCAAAAAATCAACATAGCAGTCATGAAAAATTTATGCATTTGTTTTACTGGAATTGTTTTAGAATATATGTTTAATTGGCTATACTCATTTACTTGAAATTTAGAGGATGATTTGAGGTACTAAGATGAAGATGATAGCATTGTACTGTGCCTTTTATTTTTTTTATTTATTTATTTTTTTAATTTTATTTTTTTATTTTTTTTTTATTAGATGTACTGTGCCTTTTAAACTACTTCTTAATGAAAAATATGTATTTTAAATCACACTATGTATAATCCATCATTTATAATCTATATGAAAGCAGTATTGCTATGTTAGAAACTGTAAATCTTCAGTCATTCCATGAATGCTAATACCGACGGTATTTTGTGAGGACTAGTTGTTACGTGTTAATGAAATATGTGTGTCAAAAGAGAGAAACCACAAAATTATACAGCACCAATCTTTTTTTTTTTATTTATTTATTTATTATTTTTTTTAAATATTAAATTTTATTTTTATATTCCCCCATACAATTGCAAACGACCCATTCTGACCCCAATCCTTCCCCTCCCGCCCCCCACCCCCCAAAAAGTGTCTCTGGTTCATAGTTTTTTGTTGATTTTGATTTTCACTTTCTTATATTCATTTTCCTGGTCCCTTATTTAAGTTTTCTAGATTCCTGCTATGAGTGAGACCATCCGGTATTTTTCTTTTTCTTTTTGGCTTATTTCGCTGAGCATGATCCCTTCCAGTGCCATCCATGTTGCTGCAAATTGCATGTGTTTATCTTTTTTGAATGCTGAGTAATATTCCATGGTATATATGTACCACATCTTCTTGATCCAGTCATCTATTTTTGGGCATTTGGGTTGTTTCCAAAGCTTAGCTATTGTAAACAGTACAGCACCAATCTTATCTTTGTCTGCTAATGATGTGTGCATGCTTCACTCTGGAAAATGAGAGGGAAAAGATCTTATATTTCTCTATATTTTTGGCTCATCCTATCTTTATTTGCAAATCTTTTTCGAAGGGAAGGAAATGTCTTCACCATTACACCGTAGAATATTTTTGAACACATTATATTTTACTATCTTGGAATCAGGGTCACAGTCTCAAAGCACTAATTTCCACAAGCTGGAAGTCTTCACTTACTATTCAAGTCATGTATATGTAACTACAAAATGAACTTACTTGGGGTAATCCACATCACAATACCATCAGCATACAATTCAATTGGCAGCAAAAAAGGCTAAAGTTAGAGCCTCCTAGTAGTGCAAGGGGTTAAACACAGCACTGTAAAGCTATCTGCACCCTCTGCAGCAAGAGTCCCATCCTGGCTGGCCAGGGAGCTACCCACATGGCACAGAAGACCTCTCCTGACTCCCCCTCACCTGTACTCTACTCTCCTCAGCAGTGTATTTCAGTAGATCCTCCTGCTCTGTTCCTTACTCTGTCTCTGGTGAATCCTCTCATCCCCTACACCTCTGGCCTATACCCCAGTTCTTGCCTATACCCAGTTTTTCTTTTTACAAATAAATCTGTAAAAAAAGGCTAATGTTAATAAACCTGTGGACAAATCTTGGGAGACTGGTGAATCATAGGGGCCACGACCATCACTGAGAGTTCTTGATAGTGGTAGGCAAGGAGCTAGGGCTATTTCACAGTGAGAATCCTGGAGGTAATAACATGTTTGCCATAATCTGAAGGAGGCTTCAGATTACAGGGGTAAGATTCATAAGCATCTCAAAATTGTTTTGAATTCTGGTGCCTATGCTTATATCGCTTTTCAGAGTCATGACAATTTGAATTTAGGTGTGGCTTCTTGGCACAGACAAGTTTTATCTGTCCTTGCCTTTTATATGTCTGTATATCAAGTCTTTCTAAAGCAACACTTTTTAATTGATAACTTAAGTCATTCTATCTCAGTGGCCCCCTCATTTCCATCGTTTAGGGTTGCCACAATGTCAAAAACAATATTTCAATCAGTCACAATCATTACAATCGACCCATATAATACACTTTTTTTTTTAACTTGGCCATAAATGCCTCTATTCAGAGGATCTACAGCATTCTATCTGTCTGTCTATCTATCTATCTATCTATCTATCTATCTATCTATCTATCTATCTATCTATCTATCTATCTATCTATCTATCTATCTATCTATCTATCTATCTATCTATCTATCTTCTATCTATCTGTCATGTGAGAGAAATGTGTTTGTGTATACATATATTATTCAATATTCTTGGAAAAATGTCTCCCAACAAGTGTAATAGATATAACATTTCTGTATGTATATATCATAAATTCATAATTATAATTTTTGTATTGTATTAAAACTATAGTAGTCTTTGATAAAGAGAGTTGTGAAATTTGCAACTTTCATCTCTGACCTAAACTCAGTTTGAAATTTATTTTCATACATTATTGTAATTATGCTTTATACAAAATCCTTATTCATACAGCTAAGTGTCAGTGGCAACAAATTTTAGTGCTTCACTTGAGACTCTTTAAGAAAAGCGATTTTTTGTTTTAAAATAAAAATGCTATCAATAAAAACTGCTTGTAATAAATGTAAGTATCAAACAAAAGTTTTTCAAAATTTAAGATAAATACTAAGTTTGCTGTGTAGATTAGAGCACTCACAAAGCAGAGATTTCTGACTGAGGGTAGCACAGTATACAATCTGTTGCAGAGCATTTGTTAATCCATTTGGGAGAAGCAGCAAGTCAGATCTGAATTTTAAAATGAGATGTTATAAGTTCTTATCTTATCTTTAATAGGGAGGCTAATACTGAATCTCTGATAAAACCTTTCTTAAGAAACCCAGCTAGCTACCAAGCTGATGGTTAATTATACTGGATAACTTCCAGCCTGAATGGACAATTCATCCTCATTATTTTAGATATGGATTTACTTTCCTATTTGCTGGCTATTACATTGACACAGAGAGAATCATTGCCATTCTCATTTTCTGAAGGGTGGTAGCAAAATTTCTAATAAATTGTTTTAAAAATCATTATTTTTTTCCTAAATCTACCTAATAATGAGTTAGGCTTGTCCTTCAGGTACACAGAATTTGTAAAAACAACTTAATAATTTGTTCTTCTACTATAGTAGCCAGTGAGTCTTGTGTATAACTTGGTATTCTAAATTCTTCCATTTAATCTTTATCTTTACAGTAATGAGCTGACCCTAACTGACAAGAATATACCAATTATCTCAGCAGAATCGTAGAGAAAGAGACTATTATTTCCTTTATGATTAGACACCTGTGCCAATGAAATGGCAAATCACAGTGCTTTATTTGCAGTAGAAATGCACTGCCAGCTACATTAATGTGCTACCCTCATGATTCCAAAACACACTATCTTTAGGGCATTAGCTGGACTTGAAAAACACCTAGTTCTTCCTTATTTTTTACATGTCAATTTATTGATTCAGTTGTCTATTGTTGCATAACGACCCTCTTCAAAATTTAGTTGCTTTCAAAAAACAATTTTATTTCTCTTGATAGTCTAGGATGAGTTGGCTCTAACTACATGGTTATTCTGTTGGCTTCATTTAAGGTTTCCCAAGCAGACCCACTTACCTTGTGACTGGGTTCGCTGAAATGTCTAAAATTACTTCTTCACTCACCAATATAAACCTTACTGCTCCTCACTGTAGAAGTGAAAGGGGCTATTTCTGACTCTGAGTTCAGAAATACAGAGCGTCATCCAACAGCATTACAGGTTCAATGCCAATTAGAAGATTGAGGAGCAGTTCACATTGAGAGAGGATAGTTTTTATTTGGTTTCTGCAGTTTTGAAGACTATTCCCTTATTAGAATTAATTTCCACAGTAAAAATATAAAAACATCAAACAAGGCTATATTTAGCAGCTTTGTGTAGTTATTTCACTCTAATATTAATGAAACAAAAAAAAATGTGTGAGGATTTGTTCTCCATTACAGGCTAGTATTAAAATGAATTTGGCAGAGAACTTCATCTTTTCCAAAGCTAATACAAAATTGTATCAGGGTTTTGTGAAACTATGTTAGTTAGTTGACCTGACTTCAAACCAATATGAATTTAAGAGGTTCATTATTTTTGAAAATGATCAAAATTGTGATTATTGCCAAGCTGCTCTTTCCAGGCTGTAGTCTGGTTGGGTGGGGAGAATTGTCTCACAATTGACTTCACAAGCCTGGTCTACATAATATGGGCATAATCTGGTAGACAGACCGCAGTCTTTGGAGCTCTGCTGTCTAGTCCAGCTTTGGTCCTTGACTTTCCTATCTGGATGAATAGCAGTCCCCAGGGAACATTTTATATTTGGGAGGATCTCAAGTTTTAGTGATATTTCTATTTTTATTTCTTTTTTCTTATCTCTGGACATTTTCCATGTTCATGTGTATGTATGTGTCAGCGTGTGTTTGTAACTTTGGTTGCAAAACAAGGAAGAATTTACACCTTATTAACAATATTCTACCTTGAGCTCTGAAGCATTTCGTTTTTTTTATGGCTGTCATGTAAAAACTTATTCTTAATAACTATCAGAATATATTTTCTAACATAGTTTTGGGAACTTTAGCTATGTAGAGCACATAGTTTTACCAAAGAAAATCTAGTGTTTCTCAGGTGTAGTGATCACTAAGGATGATATTATACATATAATTCATATATTTATAAAAAATAATACTGTCCCTGTTTTGCAACAGTTTCACATCCCTTCTTATGCCCCAGTAAGAATGAATCTTGTGTGTACTGCTCCTGGTTACAGTGTAATTATTTACTATCAAGAGTCATGCAATGTAACACGAGTATACATAAAACACCCTGAATTGCTCTGCACTCAGTATGTTTTACTTTCATGTTGTGTTATAGTAATTGGTTCAGGTTCTCAATTTTAGACCTTAAAAAGTTATTACTAAAGTCTATAGTGCCTGGACAAATTTCCTCCCTATTATAAATTGTTACAGTGTTGACAGGTGTCTGCTATAATAACTAGACACTGGCTTGGAGCAGCATCTTAGGCAAAATGTTCCAAGTAACGTGAAAGACTAATTTCTTTTGCTTTCACAGAGTCTTCTTAATGGAAGAAAGCTTAAAATATGATTTTGAGTGAAAAATCAAAATTTTATGTTGTAAAAATACTTAAATCTTATTTATTGCAGAAAAAGTGCCTTGAGGTTTTGCTGTATTTGTAAGGGCTATTTATATCACTGTCTGTTCCTTTTAGCAATGTAGCTAAATGATTTATCACAGCTATGTAAGCATTCATCTCCATGAGGTTTTCTAACAGAGTATGGAAAGACATGTAAGCCAGAGTGAAGCTTTCTGACACATCAGTGTACATATGTTTGATAGCATCGGTGATTAATATCTTCAAGATATATATCCACAACACTTCTCTGCATCAGTAAAAGCAAATCTAAATCTATTGCATTTGTTTGGAGAGAATATAAGTGAATATATGTGTTCATGCTGACAGCTAGGCACCCCCACCCCACCCCATCACCTGCCTCAGGTATTCCTGGGGTAGTTCTCATGACTCTTTAAGGCAGTAACTTATTACTTCCTTCCATTTTCTAAAATATTGAATTTGAATATCTAATATGGTAGAGGATATGAAATGTGTAATTTTCAATATGCTATTAAGAAACTTGTATCTGAAATTGTTTTTTTTCTCTTGAATATAGAAAATTGGTCTGTGGGAAAATGAGGACTGATATATGTATAATTGCATTTGCTATAGAAAATCCACTGGAGTTGTTCAATTATGAATTGTGAGAGTTTCAAGGATTGGTAGAGAGTTTTACAAAGTTCCATATGAAAGTTTATTTATGTTGGTATTCTGCCAATCTTATGATTTTTTTCAGGTATATAATGTGGTTTTCAAAAGTCCAGAAAAAACAAAACCTTAATGTTTCTTTGGCCATTTACAATTTAGTCTTATCTCAAAGATATATCTGTTGTTATCGATGAATGCCTTTGAACTTTTCACATGCTTTCAAAGATACATGTTTTTGAAGGTTGTGATATTTCTCATAACATGCTTTAGAACTATCTTTTTCCTTCTAATATGCTCTATAATTCTCTATCAATAACATTTTACTATAAATATTTGTTAAACATTAGTTACTGAAATTGTACTTTGATTTTATGAAACTCTCTTACAAGTGATTATTCATTCTCTTTGAAGATAATTAGAAAAAGAAGGAAAAGGGAATTGGTTAGTAAAAGGGAAACAAAAGTAGATAAATATGCAGATTTTTGCAATAATTGTTGGGATCAGGCAAATATGGACTGAAAGGAGCAAATTAAAGTACAAATCAAGATAAAGGCTGCTATTGTCAGCCTCCCCATGGGCTTCTTACCCATGTGTTGCTTCCATATGTTTTCACATGTCTTGGCTCCATTTATCTCCTCCTGTGTCCCCCAAGTCCCTGGTGCCAATCCCAAGCTGAGCAGCAAGTGCACATTATTCTTCACACGTGTCCCTGCTCTGTGTCTCCTTCTGTGTGTTTCCCAAGAGTCTTCTTCTAGTCTTCTTTAAGTGTTCTGGAACTTCCCTCACTATTCAGCTCCACCTTTTATTAGGTGGGGCAATGTAAATCTTTATTTACTTATTTTTTGCCATGAAGTTATTCAAAGAGTTAAATACATATTTACGAGCTAAAGAGTATGCCAAGTCAACTGTGTAATCATTATGTTGGTGATAATCAAGTGTGGAAAATAGAAGATATTTTTGTGAGATAGTAAAAATTATATTAAATATAAACCTAAATAACACAGAGCTATTATGTTACTAATCAACTTAAGAGAGACATGTTTTAAAAATTGAAATTCTAGGTAAAAAAATCAGATAATCACACAAGCAAGTGTATCATTACATTTGTATATATTTTCTGAAAATAGAAAAATGAGGGGGATTAAATATATAAAAAGTATAAGAGAAATCTAGAGAGAAAAAATCTGACAAAAATGTTATGTAAATCAAAACTATCTAGGCTTCATTAAATAATTTAAATGTCCATAATTTTTTACTGTATATTCATGTTATACATGTTAATGGTCAAAAATCAGAGGTTACTCTTAGGTACTAAGTTGTAAAAACTGAGAAAGGTAATACCACAGAGCTTAGGAAGGCACAGGTAAATAAGTCATAAATAAATGAAACTGCTGAATAAATGAAATATTAAATATGGAAATATAGTCCTGAGATATTAAAGAAAGGTCACATTTATATATACAATTTAGAAACTATCTGACTGTAGATGATAATTAAAATCCTGAATTGATTAGTATTTTTTGGTAAATTAATGTGAAAATGAAAATAGATAGAAAATGTTCAAGTGCATTCCTTGAGAATATTAAACACTTGAATAGTTTTTCTCATTCGATAGTTTGGTATAACAGATATCGGAAAGCTGAAATATCTTTCGGAAGTGCAAAAGATTTTCCCTTTACTATAGCCCCACACAACAATAAGCAAATTGAAAATAATTATAAATGCTTGTTGATATTGATTCCTGGGCAACTTAGAAGCTTCTTTTCCCTAATAATATTTCCTTCTTAACAGATTATGGCTGTGGTGAGATATCCAAGGCCTGAAATTCTGACTAATAGTCATTTTTTTTTGTGGTAAGATATTATTCAGAAGGACCATGTCAAAAAGAAATTTGTTCCCTGGGAAAGGTAGCATATCTCCCCTTCTGATATACTTAGGGATAAGAATGACCAGTCATAAACTCTGGGGTGTTTCTACCTTGATGCTATGGAGATTGCAGCTTACACTTAAACTGATAAATTTTCAGTCTGAAGTAGTATATTGAGATTTTGAAAAATGCACCAAGATATGATACTGATGATTCACAATGAGATTTCCATGATCATGGGGGCTGAGTTGAAATCACAGAGCAGTGCTAGTTTAAATCTCCATTTTTTAAAAAGTATGGACCACACATCTTTATAAAATGTAATGCAGAGGGAAAGAAAGGTTTCTTCATTAACACAATCTTTTGACTGATTGAGAAAATACATTTAGGTCTTGATGAAATTAATGAGTATAATCTCTTTGATTCTGATTTAATATTAACCCAATTAAGGTCATTCTCCATGTATTTTTCAAAATCTGAAGAGCTATTTATCCATCGTTGCTTAACACAGATGAACTGAAGCTTTTTTCCGTGTCAGTTCAATAGATAATAAACTTCAGCCATTTGTCAAAAACCCTAATGACATATTTGTTGCAAATATCTAGTATCTATATAGCTATTTATTGTGGAATTTGGAAATTCCCAAATGTTCACTTGCTTCCTCTTATTGGAAATGAACATCAATCACTTCTCTATTCCTTTTTAAACGAAAGATCTAAGCAATTCATTATGATGTTAAAAATTATCTTTTTATAATTTACCTATGCTAACATAGCTTTTTCCGTATTTCTCAACTGTGCTATTGGTAATTTAGATGGTCCTAAGTTATTCTGAAAATTAATATATATGCATATGTATATGCATGTGTGTGTATATATCCTTATACACTTGAAATAAATAAATGAAAATAGGAAATAGTTGTTAAAATGCTAAACTGTAGAATATGTAAACTTCTGTTGTGTTTTCACAACAGAAGCCCATCCTTAATCTAGCATCTAGGGTTTCAAAAGTTAGATGTATTCTTCCTAGATATTCTGATTTGTTTTTACTTTTGAATCAAAATTTCCAATAAAATTTGGCATATCGCATTATTGAATATCAGTAAATTCTGATTCTCCAATAAAATCTGTGTTTTCATTCCTTTCTAAAACCTGGTATACCCTATTATGGTTATTCTTCTCTGAAATAGTAAGATGGAATCTCTTAATTTCTTTCTCTCCCTTTCTTTCATACACACATATCCAATCATTCATATATAAATATTAACTGGATGTTCACATATTCCATGCATTTTCTCAAGCATTAATAAATGTACTTGTATAACAAGTTGAGGTCATTATGAGAGTTTTGGGTTTAAAAAGTATGGCTTTACCCAAATGTTCCTAGAAAAAAAAAAAGAAAAAGAAAAGAAATCCAAAAATCAAATAGTGACAATATTCAGATAATCATTTTGGGTGAGTGGATAAACTGTAGCATAGTCATACAATGAATTGCATATTACCCATTAATAAAAAAAGAATAGACAATCCTGACTCAATACTATAGACAGATTACTAGGGTTTGTTTGGTTTAGTTTTAAATATTTCTTTGTTTTGTGTATTTCACATATGAGTAAAATTAGTGGTGTTTTTTTTTTCCTTCTGACCTGTTTCACTTAGCATAATCTCCAGTTCCATCCATGTTGTCATAGATGACAAGAGTTCATCCTTTTTATTTTATTTTTTTAACTCTGTATTGTTCTATTCTGTAAATATATCACATCTTCTTAATCCACTCGTCTTTCCTTGGGCATAGGTTGTTTCTATAAAATGGCTGTTCTAAATAGTGGTACAATGACATAGGAGTGTACATATTCCCTTCAAATTAGTATTTTTGCATTCTTTGGGTAGATTATTAAGAGTAGAATTGATGGATCATATGGGAGACATTTCTAATATTTTGGTAAACTTCCATACTGTTTTGCATAGGAGCTAAACCAGTCACATTTCTCACCATTAGTGTGTCAAGTTTCTTTTTTCCACCACATCCTCATTAACAATTGTTGTTTATGGATTCTGTGATATGGCCATTCCCACAGAGGTGAGATTGTGTCTTATTGTGGTTTTGTGATTTACATTTCTCTGATGATAAGTGATGTGCATATGGGGCCTTCTGGATGTCTTCTTTGGAGAAATGCTTATTTAAGTCCTCTGCCTAGTTTTTTTTTTGTTTTTTTTCTTTTTGTTGACGTTTATGATTTCATTGTAGATTCTGAATTTTAGCCAAAATAACATGAACATATTCTCTCCCATTCAGTAAGGTGTTTTTGCATTAATGATAGTTTTATTCCTTTGTGTGTGTGTGTGGTTGTTTTTTTTTTTTTTGGTGGTGGTGCAGAAACTCTTCAGTTTGATGTAGTCCCATTTGTTTACTTTTGCTTTTGTTTCCCTATGCATTGTAGTCGAGGTGTTTCTCTGTTTGGATGCTAGATTAAGGATGGGCTTCTGCATGACTACATCTATAATAATTTATTCAAATATATCTTAACCTTAAATTAAAGCAACATCTTCAAAAACATTGAATATAAGATTATTTATATTAGATTGCCAGACAGGGGAGTATTTTAGTTGTTTCTTCTTCCATTGTCATGTCTCTTAAAAAGACAGGTACAGCAGGTTCCACGTAGCACGGCTCTCATAAACCTGTACAAACACACAGGAGTATATTTTACAAAACTTTTTAATATGCCAGATTGCCTTATTTTGACCTGCTGTCAAGAATAAACTATATTTTTGTTGATCAAATGATGGGTTCCACAGACAACCTTTCATTTTTATGTCATTTACTTTTCTGATCCTTTTACTTCAAGGAAAGTAAATTTATTATAAGACTATTCTACGTACAAGGTTATATACATAACCTTGTGGCAGATTCACCTGGCATCTGTATCCACTGAAAGGACTATTTTTCTGACCATCCCATCAAGTGTACTCAAGCATGAATTGTGGATGATATATTTGGAATTTTAACAACTTTTAGTTAAATTGAATATACAGTTGAAAACTGCTAAACATGTGAGGAGTCTTTATGTAGTTGAGATGATTTGATTTCTTAGTTTCAATAAAAAATACAACAAATAATAGAAATTTGCATTATGTTCAATCCATAAAACTTTATCTTTACTTTTTTGTACTATTATGATGGTTCAAAAAGAAAAAAGGTCTTCGTACATATCTATTGCATGGTTATATCAATAAAACATAAAGTGGTCAACTGGATATGAATACAATAAGCAATATGGGACATTGATGTAGCAGAAATTTTCAAGTAAGCTTGCATGTTTTTCCTGTAAAAAAGCAAAAAAGCTGAAAAACTGAAATTTAAATAAATTGTACATAAATAATAATGAATAACAATGGAGATCATTAATTTTTAATATATTTCTATATGGCTGTTAGGGTTTTTTGTCCTTCCAGTGATAATTTTTGAGGAAGGTGGACTAGAGTGAGTAATCATAGGGTTGCCATCATATTTAATACTTTCAACTTTTGCCAACCTATTATGTCAGTTGTATGAACTTTAGAAAATGATTCTTGTTTTAAATAATTCTTTGCCGTTATTTGCTGTGCTTTCATTATTTGCTGTGCTTAATAAAGTTATCTATGACTCAGTTTTCTTATTGGTAAATATGAAATTATGATGATAGTTATCACATAGATATTATGGAAATTATTTGAACTAGTACATAATATATATTGTGTCAATTGGCATTTAGTACTGACTCAAAATTTTAATTTCACTTTCCTTTCAAATGTACTCAAGTATTCGATCAAATATGCCTATATCTTCACATATTTATTATTACAAGGAACCAGAGTATACAGTAATTTTCTTTATGTAAAATACAAAGTAAATACATGTAATACAATAAGATATTTCTCCCTTTTCATAGAATTAGCAATAACCAACCTTAATCTTTTGGCAATGCATAAAAAAAAAAATGCATTCCAATTTATGCTTTTACCTCTTTTCTACTCTTATAATGTAGTAATTGATTAAGTCTAGGTGTGATTTTGAAATATCAAATTAAACTACCTACACTAGAGTGAAATTCCAAATTCCAAAAAAAATTTCAAAGAATAAAGTTGGAGGGAGGGAAATCCTACACTTATGGGAACAACAATGTGAACCAATAACTCAATAAAATATTTTTTAAAATTCTAAAAATAAGGACTCCCAGGTTGAGCGCCATACTGTAAAGCCGTCTGCAGCCTCTACAGTGCGGGTTCTATTCCCGAACAGCCAGGGAGATACCCAAATGGTGTGGCAGACCTTTCCTGCCTTGCCTGCTGCTCCCCTCAGCAGTGTTTTTGGTCATCTGCCTGTTCTGCTCCCTGCTCTCTCTCTGGTGAATTCTCTCACCCTCCCATGTCTCTGGCCTGTATGCCAGTTCTTATATAAATAAATGAATCTTTAAAAAAAAAATTCTAAAAATAAAAGAACGAAGTTTATGAAAATGAAGTTTATGACGTTGGTAAATTTTAAACTTTTTTTTACATTAATGGGTAAACATTTCCTATTAATATACTATATGGAAATAATGCAATGTATCATGCTGTTATATTTGCAATTTGTGGAAAAAATAGTAAAATAAAGACCATTAGACTAATCACTTAATGTCAACAAAACTCAATGTTTTATTCTTTAATATGAAGAAATACATTCTTTAGAGTATTATGCTAAAAAATAAACTACACATTACTATGCAAGCAGTGTCAGATGAAAATTTTAAATAAAATATGCTGACCATATTGAACAAATTAGCATAATTTGACAACAGTGTACCTATTTCCAGATTCAACAAATTTAAATATTTTTATGTTTGCATCATATTTTTTCCAAATAAAATATTAAAGATAGTGTCAAACCTTTTCCTCCTGATCCATTCATCTTCAATCTTATCCTTCACATTTTATGCAACTTTCTTATTCATATTTAACACAGTCATTAAATATGTATACATGAAAAATATGTAGCAGTTTTTTGATTTTTCTTAATTACTAAATTCCACCATATATACCAGAATACTTTCTCACTCAACATTTTACTTTTAAGATATATTAATATTAATTCACTAGGCCCTGGTATATTCTTCACTACCAAGTAAATCTGGGATAAAAAAGAATTCATTCAGCTTTACTTATAAGAAATTCCCCTAAATCCTCTACTTAAATATGATGATTATTTTCTTAAATACTAAGGATTAGGTGATAGAGACAATTGCTAATTAATACCATAATAAAGACAGTTTCACATCTTTCCATCAGTGATCTTTGATATTCAACCTTAGATTTGAAGACTCATAAGCTAGAAGGTTGTTGCAATTGACTGCCTCACCCCCTCAACCTTAAGCAGAATGTAGGTAGATATTAAAAGCTTCCTATCCCCCAAGCATACATTTCTTTATATAGGGAAAAGACCTTCTCAGAAACCTCACAATAGAGTTCTTTTCATGTCCCTCTGGCTAGGATTTTATTCATATTACTCCAAGACAAAAAAGAAACTTCAGAAATGTTTCTTTTCTAGGTAGCAGAATGTGATTTGTTGGGACTGGAATACAGGCAGTGAAAAGCAGTGTTTACCAACAAGATGCCCAAATTTATTCAACCATTTTCTCATTGGTCAACATTCAGATTTTCTTCAAATATTGACTTTCACATGGAATGCTGAAACAAATATATTTGGACAAACATGTAATGAGAACATAGGTGTATATGTTTGTTTATATTTTGACTGCTCAGAATGAGAATCACATTCATCCCTCAACTTTTGCGACTGAGAAGCCTTTCACTACATGATTGTTGGTGCAATATAGAGCTTGCTATAGACAATGAAGAAATGGATAATCATTATCTCTTTGGGCATATAACTTTAACTCAGCCAATTAGCTAGATCTACTTGCCTGAATATCTCCCTCCCAAGGATAGTGATCTTGGAAAAGTTCAAGGGCAGCCCACTAGATAGCAAAGAAGTTTGCTGATTGGCCTGGGGCAGAGTAACTGCTGGATGAGCAGAGAGCAACCATTTTTCAGTATAGGCGGCACACAGTAGAATCTCGTTCAGTGGACCTAGGCATGAGTGTGCAGAAGCAGCCACCAGTGCACAATTGAGATATGGGGAAGCCGGTGGAGGCTTGGTGGTACCTGTGAGGGCAAGGGGTGTGGTGTTTATGTTAATAGGGCTGTGGGGGGGCTTGTGCCAGGCCAGCCCAGACAAGGCCCAGGTTGTAAGGTTGCTGAGTGGCCTTGTTCAGACTTTACAGCATTAGCAGATGTTCTCACATCCATGCAATTGGCCCTGTGGGAGTATCCTGAAGCCTTGAGAGAAGCCCTTCCTAATGCCGTGTCCTTACAGAACACTCTACTAGTTAACATCATGCTCACTTCAAGAAGAAATATATAGTGGAGCTCCTCATAGTATAGCAGAACACCTATTGAAAGGTAAATCTGGAAGTGAGAGGCAATGAAGTGTTTTCTGACAAACATACGGCATCCCAGGCAACATATTAGGTGTTGAGATGTCACACTAGAGATAGAAGAGATTTTTCCTATAGAAATTGCAATCCAGTAGGAGATACATCATATTAGCCATATTAATGATTATATAATAATAAGATAAAATAGAGATCTATGAAACAAAAGTAGAATGCACTAAGAGTATAATGTTATTTACTGAAGTTTAAAAATTAACTGAAAAATCAGGCATATGTTTGGGGATTTAACAATTAATTTGTCCAGGATCTGAGTATATACGAATATTCCTATAAGGCATGAAGAAGATATTGTGCAAAATGCTTAAGATTGGGAGTTTTGAGCATGGCAGATGATCACTAAAATGTGACAATAGATGAGGTTAAAAAGGAATAAAAGAAAACCAAGTGAGGAAATTTTTCAATATAGTCTTAAACTGTAAGGACAGTCATAAACTGTAGAGGGTTGGTTAAAATGTAAACTAAAATGTATTTAAAAGACAACATGTAGGGCCTCCCCGGTGGCACAAGGAGTTAAGACTCAGCATGTGAAGCTGTCTACAGCCTCTGCAGCACAAGCTCAAGCCTGCCGGCCAGGGAGCAACCCACATGGCACAGCAGACCTCTCCTGTCTCACTCGCTGCTCCCCTCAGCAGTATATTTCAGTCAGTCTGCCTGTTCTGTACCCTGCTCTGACTCTGGTGGATACTCTCACCCCCCACACCTCTGGCCTGTACCCCAGCTCTTGTATAAATAAATCTTAAAAAAAAAAAAGGCAATGTGTAAGTCATTGCCAAGCACCATTACTGTGGAATGTTAGTGATATGATCTAGGTGACAGAGTTAAACTGAATAATCTGATAAAAGTAAAGGTAGAGATTATAGATAGAAAGTAATAAATTGGTTGTAATTTTTGATGTATGTGAAATTTACTATTTGGCGGTTTCATAAAAATATGAATTTTTTGGATCCCTTTGAAAAATTCGAGAATGTGTCAATCTCTGTCCATATTTTCTTGAGGCAATATCTAATAAGATTGCAGAATCCTCCTTAAGGTGCTGGGTCATGAACTCTCTATTTCATCTTTATCAATTCTGAACCACTTTATGCATAATATTATTAAATGGCCTAGTTAAGCATCTGAATTTATAAACTCTTCAGTGCCAGTCCTAAAATCAAGTTGACATGGAAGAAGAAAATGTGATGTATGATGATGGAAGAGAGCTACAATTTCTTTTCTTTTATCTAATTTCCTTCTTTCCTTTCTTTCTTTTTTCTTAAACAAATGATCAATTGCTGAAAAAGAAGAATAATAGAAATAAACCCATACATGGGGACAATTGCAAATACAACAGAAAATTTTACTCTATCTTTGCCTATTTTATTTTTGGAATAACACTGATTAGCTATTTAAATTCTCTGATACTTAATGACTTCATTTATAAATGAGAATTAATACCCACTGTCTGAAGTTATCATGCAGATGAAATGAAATCATACTTCCAAATCTTATAAAACAGTCATGACTAAGGATTTAAAAATAGATAAGGGAGACACATTATTAATATACTGATCAATACATCACAGCAGTTGTAAATCACCAAAGCAGTCTCTATACAATTCCAGGCTGTTTATGGTATCATGTGTGAGGAAAGTAATGGCAAATCATAAGTATAAATCAAATACTGTACACTGACTGTCCTAAACAAATCTAAATGGTTTTAACTTTATTTTTTGTCTTCCTGCAGTTATGTGTCTGCGCTGAATTGTTCATTTGAGATAAATGGAATTGTTAAATCAAGATCTTACATGTAGATATCTATTCCAACAAAATCTTTTCAAGGGAATTTTGAAAGTTTTTAAATGCCAAAAGAATACCAATACAATTATTCTTATGTATAATGATGGTTAATAAGCACATTCTTAGGATGGTAAATGTTTATGTTACATATTTTTATTATAAGAAAATGTGAGCGGGCCTCCCCCGTGGCGCAGCAGTTGAGCGCTGGGTTGGGAAGCTGCCCGCAGCCTCTGCAGCGCCGGTTCGAGCCCCGGTTGTTCCCCGGTCAAGGGAGGAGTGTCCCACATGGCGCGCAAACCTCTCCTGCTGCCCGCTGTTCCCCTCAGCAGTGTACTTGGGTCCTTCTGCCTGCTCTGCTCCCCGCTCTGCTCTGGTGAATTCTCTCACCCTCCCGCGCTTCTAACTGTACCCAGTGCTTGTATAAATAAATAAAAATAAATCTTAAAAAAAAAAGAAAATGTGAGCAAAATATTGTTTGAATAAGTAATTATATAGTAGTATTTTTTCATTTTGTGTGCTCAGCAATTATTATATATTTTATGTCTCTTCAAAGTCAAGATTGATGCTCTATTACTGATACAATAATATCAGTATTATTGATATTATTGATATATATTATTATTTTAAAATTTCTATTAAATTTTATAAGTTGATGTCATGTACCTGAGACGTTTTTATATTCAGAACTATTTTCAGAAAGTCCAATAATATTCTGATGAGGTTTTGCATTGAAAATGTGCTAAATATGTGCACAAATGAAAAATGATGTAAAAAATGTATAAAATAAAAGATATTTTCTAAAAAAAAGTACTAAATAGTTAAGTATTTAAATAGGTTTTATGTAGTATATTCAATTTTTAAACATTTTGTGAGACAGCTAACATTTAACCAGATATATTTTTTGAATTACCTAATAATATAATTACTAGGAAAAATAATCATAAAAACACTGAAAATGTCATAGATAAAGTATAGTGATTATTTTTATAATCGTAATATAGATAAGCAACTATATAAATATGTAAATGGAAAATGATGAATAGCTTTTTTTTTAATTTGACATGTGAATTTGAGTTGTAAATTAAGGACTTTAGTATAAGGATTATAAGGCATGCATTCACTGATTAAAGAATTTGTGGGACAATCATTTTGGATGAGTGAAAGAACAGAAATCAAAAAGAAAAAAGTGTCATTTGATTACAGAAAAGTGATATGATATAAATAGTATTTGGTGAAAGACAAAAAATTAGACAGTAATTTTAGCATTTTGCACCTATTCACAAGGTCTCTAAAAGTTGCTTTTTACACATTTAAGTTTAATATACCTTGACACTTTCCAGTCACAATTATACATCAAATTGTATCATTTAGAATCTTAAGTTTTACGGAAAGCCCTACCTGGAAATAGTAGGCAGGTATAGATGAGTTGTTTGTGTGTGTGTATGTGTGTGTAAATGTCTTTCTCAGTACTCAGCATCTGGGTATCTAGGACTTTATGAACATGAGTTGGATGGCACATTAACAGTCCTATTTAGTTCTCCTATTTAAGCTCCTAATTTTTAGGTCCTTTGCATTCACAATGACAATTACACACTTCATGCTGACTAAAAACTCTGCTCTTGAATTACCAAGTTTACAAATGTAATACTATAACAACATACCAAAAATAGTGAATTTTTTATGCTTGATTACTTTATCTCTTACATTTGAATTGTATAAAGAATTTTTAATATGCCCATTTCTTAGGGAAAAAGAAGAAATAGGCCATTTTATTTGCTATTTAGCATACTCTATGTAAGAATCAATGTGTTCAATGTTCCTTGACAGTCATATATGAAATTACCATTTATCCCCATTTTACAAATAAGAAACTAAGACTTAATGAACTTAGGTCATTAGTCCTTAGATTTCACACCTAGTTGAGAGTTCAGCTGGGGTGTGAACTGGTTTTTTACTCCTTTTCTCTAACGTCTGTACTGTTCTGATTATCCTAGCCTGTCTTTTAAAACATAAAACTGCCCAGGATTAATTATTGATGCATATGACATCAATACTAAATACTTGGAAAGTCATTTTCACTGATCTTGTCAAGATTTTATGCTGCGCTGATTAAAATAGTTGACAGTTAATACTCCAGAAAGAGTCCCTTTGAGTATTGCAGTCATTGATGTGTTCACATAGCACTATAAACTTTATTTTTCAATAAAATTCATATAAAATTTTAGATTGTCTATCTTAAAACCAAAAAAATATTATTGGCAATTTTTAGAAAGATAATCTAAGCTAAACCATCGGTTCATATATCTACAATCTATTGAATTTATGTCTCTGTCAAATGCCGTTTATAATTGTAAATTAATTACTGACATGCAGAGTCGCATGTATATCTGTTTGCAAAACACTTTCAAATAGTTGCATTTAAACTAAATACATTTACATTTCAACACAGAGAATCTAAATTCCATTTCTCAAAGGGAATATTCAGATTATATTCCCTACTACATGTTTCCTATCAGTACATGTGAAATTTAAAACGTTGCTCTGTTCTGTCTTGGTTTGTTTTGGGCCAAAATGGAAATCATCATGTACCCCTCTGGCTTCTTCTAGGCTGCCAAATAATCCAACAAGCATCAGATAGATCAATATGAGAAAAAGCCAAAAAAGTTCAGTAATAATGAGTGTGTGCATATGTAGGAGTGGGTCAGTCTGAAATATCTTAGGAAAGGGAAATTCGAGAAATAAAGGGGAAGGCCAATTAGAGAGTTTTCCAAGGAAGATACAGTAAGTAAATATATTCAGAATTAATTTCTACCTTTTCTATTGAAGAGATAAGGAGATTTCAAGTCTTCCTGGTAGAATGAAGAAGTCTGTTCAGAGAGAAATTTACATGTAAATATCTTTTTCAAAAGCCACCTTCACCTAGCCCACAAATTGCTTCCATGAAATCAACCTTTTGGCACAAAGATAGATTTTCAGGTGGCAGTTTTTTGCTCCCCTACACATGTAATTATTAATAACCAGTAATAATAAAGAAGCATTAACAAAATGACCAGTAACAATCTTTGAATTTTGAAAAAGTTTAGATTATTTAGAATATCTTCTGTAGGGTAAGTAAATATCAGGCTTTTCTACCTGCCCGCCATTAGGATTGATGATGGATCCTTGTGGTCCTGAATGCATGCCTGATGGTGGGCACCTGGAGTAGGGTGTGGGCATGCATAAATGGGTACTCTCGGGCTGAGAGACTGGTCTTATAAGGGCGGCATCACAGGGTCGCCAGCAGAACCACAAGAGAGCAGAGAGCAGAGAGCACCAGAGAATGCCAGAGAGCCCAGAGTAAAGACTTGCTGGGGGCTGGGAGGCCTCCCTCGTCCCCCCAACCCCCCAGCCCTGTACCTGGTAAATCCCAATAAAAGCCTGCAAATGCCACCCCTGAGGATTCCAGGACTCTCTCCTCCTTTACCCCATCTGCTTGGATCATAGAGATCCTGCTCCTTGCTCATTCCTGCCCCTACATCTTCATTTACTAAAAAGTGTAAAAAATATATACATTAACATAATACTGAGTTTCCTTTTAAGCATTTCTATCTGTGAGCAGCATGTAAGTTAATGAAAACATAAATATGAAGCATGTATTTACTTAGTTTTGCCTATATTAGAGAGACATTAATTCAAATAAAAAGATAAACCCTGAAACGGATTTTTAACTTAATATAGGTATGTGATTAAGTGTATTTGGAGTTTAATTTGATATTTTATTTTCTTTGCTATATACCAAGATTGATAGGACCTAAATTAAAATAAAGACATGACAAATTTTGTCATGCACATAGAGTTTTCTGAGGAATGCTTGTGTTAAATTATATTGTTAAATGTGGTAAGTCAAATGATTCTGTTGAGGATGTTTTCACAGCCCGAGTCTCTGATCTTCCTTATTCAATTCTGTTTTAATCACTTTGATCTTTTTTTTTCTCTATTAGATTGAAATGTTCTTTTTTTTTCCATTTGCTAAACATAGAATATGGTTTCATATCCTAATAAAAGACTAATTAATTGTGATGCCTTTATATTCCACTGGAAATATTTTTTTGAGTAGAGGTTTAAGTTGTTCAGCTTTACGTTTCATCAGTTCATTAGGAAACAAAACCTGTATTACCCAAGTTCAAGACTAACATCCAACAGGAGTCATAAACTCTGATCTTGCTAGATTGAACCCTGCTCTTTATCTTTCTCATAAATACAAAGATAAAATCAGACTCAGCTGGATGCACCCTTTAGCAATTATTTCCCGTATGATCTTCATACTAGGATAACAGGCAACATGTGAAAAGACTTAGGCACTCAGCTACAGAGTCTCAGTATGATACCAGCTTTGCTGTATTTCATTCTGACTTTTTTTTTACACCGGCTTTTTTGGTGTCTTGCTAATTTAAAAAGTGCCATTTCTTATAAATGGTTAACTCTTAACATTTTTAAAGCTGTGGCTCTTCTCTGTCACTGACACAATCAAAGAAAAATTAAAGTCTCGTCTCTGCTGAGGTGATAATTGCATCATTTACATACCTTGAAAATTCAGAAAGAGACAGTCAATTCTATTGTCAAATTAAGGTGCATTACAGTAAATTGATTTGACAGGAGAATGATATTTATTAAGGTAGTTATAAATAAATGTTTTTACTTCATGACTCCTATGGCATATCCATATTTATTACAAAAACTGAGGGCATAAATATTTACTCTATTTAATATGGAGATAATTCACCACCAGGACAAGAAAGCACTCTATAGTTTTGCTGTGTTTCACTTGGGAGATCTCAATATATCTTTAATACTCAAACTGACTTAGTGTTTTGTATTTCTGTTTTTCTACTTCTATTATTTATTATCATTTAAGCTTTTTACGTATTTGTAAAGGCAGGAGGACCACAGTACAGGTTTTCTGATCCCATGCAGACCGTGTAAAGGAGTCAGAGTCTTCAGTGGGTTTTTGCAGGTCTTTTATTGGGGTTCACCAGGCATATGGCAGTCCTCCCAGCCCCCAGCAAATCTGCACCTTCTCTGGGCTCTCTGGCGTTCTCTGCTTCTGCTTCTTTGCTTCTTTCTTGGCTTCTCTTCGGCTTCTGCTGCTTCTCGGCTTCTGCTGCTTCTCGGCTTCTGCTGGCGTCCCCGTGACGCCGCCCTTAAAAGCACAGTCTTAGCTCAGCTGAATCCCATCTACCTATGCCCACACCCTACTCCAGGTGCCCGCCATCAGGCATGCATTCAGGACCACAAGGATCCATCATCTATCCTGATGGCAGGAGGGCAGAAAATCCTGACATTTTTCCTTACCCTACAGTATTATTGTCTAAGAGATGGGCTATGTCCTTCTATAATTTGTGTGTAAAATTAAACTTAGTACTGTTTTGCTTTAATATATCTGAACTTAAGTTGTAAAGTTTATGGAAGTGTTTCTTCCCACTCATGATACCTTGCTCTGTTCACTGATATTATTTTTTATAAGAAATCTTGGATATAGATTGTTTTAATGTAGAATTCATGGTGACATCTTGTAAGTTCTGGAAAATAAGTAAATAAATGACCATAAATAAACTCTAGTTTTCATGGTCTCAATAGTTTATAAAGGAGTCACTTTCTTGTTAGTTCCTAATTTCCATTATCCAAATTTCCTCCTAAAACTGGAGATATTTTTGATAACATCTCTCTACCAGTTAGTGTTCCAGATTCTTCTGAGTATGGCAAGAGGGGTCTTTTTTTTTTCCTGTCATAATAATGATATCTGAATTCAAGCTGTTAGATCTTCATATTTATAACATTAGTATAAAATATTCTATTAAAAATAGGTTATTGACTATATAAATTAACAAAAATACTCTACACTGTAAAGTCTATATACAAGTGGGAGAAGACAATTTCCTCCTAAGATGCATTCTTTTTTTCTTTTTTTTTTGTGGGACCCTCGCCGGCGGCCAGGGAACCAGCGGGCGCTGCAGAGGCTGCGGGCAGCCTCGCAGCCCAGCGCTCAACCGCTGCGCCACCAGGGGAGGCCCACTAAGATGCATTCTTATGAGATGAAAAAAATTTTTTCCCCATCTCTACCTCTAGAAATTCAAAGAAAGAAGCATAGACATTTTATTTTTTCTCTTTTTACATGATGTATAGAATCAAACTGAAATAGTCACATGTCAGGCACAAATTGGAGAAAGTTGATGCAGCTTATAAAAGGGAAAGAAACTTAAGCTTTTGTAAGAATGTACAATTCTTCCCAGAGATCAGCAGAGGGCTCCAACAATCCCAAAATGCCAACTCTGTCCATGCTGTGTCTGGACTTCATGGTCCCCTGACTAAGTTACCATGATCCAAATAAGGAGAAAGACCACTAGGCAGCCAGTCAGCTGGGGAAAAAAAAAAAAAAAGACTTCATGTTTATACCATAAAAACCCCTTAGTCTACAAGCACTTTGGGACACATTCTCCCCCTCTCTAACCTTGAGTTCCCCCTTTTCAGGCTGAAAACACTGTTATAAATTCATTTTTCTGCTTTGTTTTATTCCAAGTGCAGAGTTATGTTTTTCACACAGGAAACATCTAATATAAGTTCTTTGGCAGAGCTCAGGATTTTATTCTCCAATCTCTGACCACAAGAAATATCTGAGTTCAAAGTTTATCCTAAATATTGGTGTGGTGAACTGTTCCATTGACACGATAAAAGAGCTATCATTTTTTTTTCATAGGAAAACTGCTCTTTTGTCTGTTATTTTTGATTTTAACATTTTCAGGTAACTTTGGGTCAGGGATCTTAACAAATGTATATGATGTTCATGTAATGATAGAAAATATATTAGTATTTTAAAATACAACACCACTATATCCATTATCATTTATGCTAAATTACCCCAGTGACTTGCAATATTTTCTCAAAATTCTGTACATCAGCAATGTACACTGAACTCATATGAATAGTTTTTCAGATGGTCTCACTTGCTACCACTCAGAGAGTTTGCTATAAGCAAGCAGTCGAACCTGGTCAAACCTATAAGGTTGGTGGTTGGTGCTGACTTTAGCTAGTATGTCTTATTCACATGACTGTTCAAGTTATGGCAGATTAGACTTTTTGGGGGGTCATATTGAAGCATTCTGAGAAAAAAAGAATGGAAACTGGGAGCCTCTCAATAGACTTCAAAGTTGCACAATATCATTTTTGCTACTTTCTGTTAACCAGTGCAAGTCACAAGTCCTCTTCAGATTTTACGGGTGGGTAAGTGGATGGCTATTCAGTAGCAGAGACCTTATAAAGTGTTGTGGATAAAGGGAGAGGTAATTCAGTACCATTGTTGCGGAAGTCTATTTTACTGGCAAATAATGCTATTTAATCTGAGGTAATCAGTGGTAACATTTGACCTAACTGCACCTTCAACATAAACTTAAGGGTAATGCTATTTCTTTACCCTCTACTTCCTAATGGTGAAAAGTATCATTTGATACTGTAACACTGAAATCATGTGGTATTTTTTAAATTATCTACCCAGGTTATCCACAACATTTTATAATAATTGCTATTAAAATGAAAGTATATAATTAAAAATTTATTGTTGTGAACTAAAAATTGACAAGAATAAGTCTTACCCCATAAGGTAAGTAAGCACAGATCTATATTTATCACCATGTAAAGCTTTTCCCCAGAAAGTGCTGATATGATCAAGTGCTGAGAATATAATATAGGATATATAAATGAAAAGAAAAAGCTTTCATGAAAGAAAATTGGAAGTGGATTGGGGAAACTTTTGGAAAGTATATGGTTTGTTATGTTTTGTATTATTCCTCTTAATCATATTTTTAAGATGCCTATATATCAAAGGGAAAATGAAAGTGTTACTAAAAAAATCTCTGAAGGCAAAGTTTTTTCTCTATTTGAAACTTAAGAAACTTTCAAGTTATAAATCATATTCAGCAAAGTTTGTGCAGGATGGCTTTTTATTTTAGTGGTATTCACATTAAAATACTTAAAAAATCATTTTTATAAGTCCATACATTTTTAATACAATTAGAAGAGAAGCATTTGTAGCTTCAAATTTCATAACTATTTTTTTTAATCCATCAGAACATTTTTCTACTTACTGATCTTGCTCTTTTTCTAGTTCAGGTTTGTTGATTATTTCATGCTGTTAAGAATATTTGATACAATTCCATGATCAGCAAAACCCCAGGAGAAAATGAAAAGGGCTGTATCAGTGGAGAGTCTTGTGGATTCCCACTGCCTTTTGCTGTTCATACATTGCATTTCTTGGGTTTCAAAATAAAAGGCTTTCTTCTCTCTATAGTGTTTTCCATTTATATAGGTACTAACAGAGAAAATGTAGAGATTGTATCGCCAAGTTTGATAACACTGATATAGACAAGGAAGTGACTACAAATTACTCTTCTAAAATATTAAATAAGAAGGACTGATATACAATTACTTATCTTATAGATTCATGTTTGTCACATTCTTAAAGTGAAAAACAAATGTTCTTTCTGATACATTTCTACAACTGTTCTGCAAACATAATATACTTCAGCAAAGAAGAAAAAGAATGAAAAACCAAGCACCTTTCCATACAACCCACCAATAGTTACTGAGATGTGTTTGATGGAATGTGCTGTATAGCAAATTTAAATTGTTTCCTCTAAATGCTAACTATTATTTAGAAAATGGTAAACAATAATGGTAAAAAATGGTAAACTTAAATTAATAATTCATTAATTGTATAATTACATAAATTATAGTAAGTATAATATCACAAGCTTACTTATAATTCCCTAAGTCCACAACATTTCTCTGGAGTTTGTTGGCATGAGGGATTGAGGAATCTTTTGAAAAAGTCAGCAGATGAAATGAATGATATGGTGAGGAATTTTTTCTATAAGAATTATCTTCATTAAAAAATAGTTATTTAATAGAGCATCTGCATGTCATTTAGAATAAAAGTCCCCTTCTCATTTTGTACACAAATATACACATTCTTTTCCTCAAACCCCATAGGGAATTGGTAAACTGTTAAAAAGAACAGTCACAAAATATTTTCAAACCAAAAATCGGTGAGAAGATTCTAATATATATTAAAAATGCTTTGTAAGGAAATAACAGAATGTGTCACATGTAGAAATAGGAATTCTGTCTCCTTCGATGGGAAGAAGACAGAGCCAGGTAGTAACGGTGCCATGCTATTTCCATTGCTAGCAACTGAGCTAGAAGTATTGTCAAGTATAGAAACCATTACCAGGAAGCATGCAGCAGAAAGGCTAATACCTGTTAGGGTAAAATTACGTATTTATGCAGTGAATGAAACATTAAATTGAGACAGTTGCATAGCAAGCTTAAGAAAGTGGTAGTGGTCTATTCAATTAGTCTTAAAATGAGCTGGAGTGGTGGTAACAGTGTAGATGGAGGGAATATTAATTTTCTTGTTCAGTGATTAATGCTAACATGATTAATTCTAAAAGGCAACATGGGTAACCTTAAAGGGGGCACAACTCAAAAGCATAATAATAATATTCCGTTTCTGTGATGACCTTCTTTTTGGGTAGCAAAGGTAATGTTTTAATAGCAGACTCCTTGCCAAGAGATATGTCAGACAGAAGAAAAATGGATTCATTCAACTTAAAGTGGTGGTTGAGAAAAGCTGATTTTAAATACACAATAAAAGCATTGTGTGGGCTCAAATAATTTTAGGGGGATTATCAACACAGAATGATTGGTAGTTAAATAATGGTGATATGAAATGAGATCAATAATAACTTGCTTTATAGCTGATAGACCAACAATTTAGGGTTCGAATTTGCTTCATATGGAAATTAAATGATTACGTTTTTCAGCCTGCCTATTGAAAAATAAATGTGTGGCCTTCACCTCCCTGGAGGTTCTAACCATAAATTTGTCCCAATTAGCTGTAACAGTTAGTGATATATCAAAGGACATTTTTTTAGAATTATATGAGAGCTTTTGAAATATACTGATATGCATACCCCATCTTCTGCAATTTTAGATGGGGCCAAAACATCTACTTTTTAAAAATTCCCCAAGTGATACAAATATGCACCTAGGGTTAAACATAATTTATCTGAAGGGGACAAGATTACCACATTCTAATTCTTAAAGTGAAAAACAAATGTTTTTTCTGATACATTTCTACAACTGTTCTGCAAACATAATATACTTCAGCAAAGAAGAAAAAGAATGAAAAACCAAGCACCTTTCCATACAACCCACCAATATTCATTCATGATAATGAGATTTAAATACCCAAACATTTAAAATAGGGCACTGTTTGGAATGGTTACAGAGTGCTTATATTGTAACTCCTATTCCCTGAGTTATATTAGTCCATAGGTAAAGTATTTCTTATAGCAGTTCTATGCGGTATAAAACAACAATGATTTTAAAGATCTTATTGGCTTATTTAATGGTCATAGGGCAGAATATAATCTTGTAGAGAGAAAAAAGAAAGGCTTTTATAGCCAGAAGGGAACAGGGACAGGAAGTTCTACTAGACTGAAAAAGCAGATGGGATATTGCATCTTTCAGAAGATGGTGGGGCTCTATCAGGCTGATTATCTATTTCTGGAGTGTTCATCAGGCCATTTCTGGTTGATTCCATTTCTGGGAGAGCCAAAGGGTAATTAAGTTAAGTCTTGATTTAAACTTAATATGGGGCACAGCATTAGAATCTCCATTTTCATCCTGTTATTTTGTTTTTAAGGGGACTCATAGCTGCACTTCTTACTTAGGAAACTAAGACTTAAAAGAATACATTAATAATGAAAAGTAACAGAGTAGTGGAAGAATAGACCAAAGTGTATTGAGGCTAAATCCAGCATCTATTTTTTAGTATAAATTATAAATCAGTACTGAAAATCTCAGAGTTAATGTTTGACCGTATCTCTGTTGGAGGCTCGCCATTTCAACACCATGATACTTTTCCCAGTTTCTTTCTTTGGCCTAGTTGATTATATAACATAAAATGATCACTTATATAAGACTCTGGAGTTCATTTACTTGTTGCTTGTTTAATGACCATTACCTCTTAAAGATGGGGAAGATGTGTGTGTGTGTGTGTGCTTGGGGAGGGAAATGGGTATACAGCATTTGCATTCTCTTTATATCTGCATATAGAGATATTATCTCCCCAAATATCATGGGTGAGAATATAAAATGAGGAGCTATTAAAAGGTGGAGAGGATGAGGGTGCATGGGGCATGGGTGCCAGGGGATATAGGACTGCAGAAAAGCTAGAGTGCAGATTCCAAAAGGGAAAAACAAGGGGCAAAGTAAATTAAGAGCATTAAAAGAGGTAAGATGCCTTTCAAGTGTCACTGCTTTATCTCCTTTCCTTCTATGCATTTCAGATTTTGGCACCTAAACCCCACTTTTGGCAAATCCACTTTTGAGTTTGATCTTATCAAAGAAATGATTTTCAGACCTACTCATTCTAAATGTGAACCATTTGTTGTTTTCATATCATTTCTAAAGTATATTCAGCCCTCTAAATAAATATTTCCTAAGGTTTTACTAAATAATTATCATTATGGGTATTTCATATCCTCTTAAAATTTTATTTTTCAAATCTAGTAACTATATTACATTCCTAAGTTCACATCAAATGTAATTACATTAATTTTATTTTGTAGTGTAAGTCAATGCCGTAACTTTTCATCTCTGGGTTAATTTCCTTTACACATAGCAACAAAGCATGCTCCAGACAGCACAGCCTTTGAGACAATTATGCATGCACAGCTGCATCTTGCCTTAGCCAGTATCTGTGATTATTCACTAAAGAATTCTGCATATACTCATTATCCACAGGAGAGTCTTCCTCTTCTTTATTTGCGCACAGCTCAGAAGTGAGACCTCCTGCAAGTTGCAATTTAGATGTAAAAGCAGTTTATTTTAGGAATGTTCATCTTTCAGCATGAAGGGGTACACACCCTTGGTGAAGTGCATGCAAACCTTCCACAGTTTTAATGAGAGTTCTATGTGTACATCAATAGGAAATGGGAAAACCTTTGGTCACAGACAACATCTCCAACAGTGAGAAAGGCATATTCACTTTCTTTATGTAGTAGTTATCAAAATCAGCATGAGCTTTTCTTTCTCAGGTAGGAACTGCTGGATTTGGAACTGATTCTGTCTCCTCAGGGAACATAATATGGAAGAAAGCTATCAAAGGTAGGACATAAAATATTTATGAAGAGCTCATGTCTATATTATGCTTTGCTGGTGCTTATGATACAAATAATATAGAGAACATAGTTTCTCCAGTTTACACTGATATATAATCTGAAGGAAGAATTAAAAAAAAACTGAGGAATAAACCTGAAAAAATGTTTTCTTAATGATATGTAAGCATAAGCTAGGCATCAAATAAGACAGAGTTTGTAAGCTCTCATATTATTTTTGGCCAATAAATTCTCCTATTTATTTCATTTCACTGAAAGTTATTAATTTAACATTTTTCATATATTATTCTGGAATACTTGGCACAAAGGGATACAAGATAAATACATGATTTCTCTGTAGGGACTATTCAGGAGACAAAAATTAAAAACATCAAAAAAGATATATACAATACAAATATATTTTTGGCTATGACAGATTGCCAAAACTTGTTTCACAGATGATGGAACTCATTTGGAGTCTGAGAAGAAAGACATTGAGGTGATCTTATTTGGACAAGGAATTTTCAGTTATGAAATGAATGGATTTAGTTTTTTTAGAAAATGAGAGGAAAGTGCTATAGTTGGGGTGCAAAGTTTAAATAAAGCTTTAAAATGAGAAATAAAAATGGTCTATGATCACTTCCTTGAAAAATTTGTATTAGGGATTTGGAGAGACAAAACTGATTCTATATCTGGAATTCATTGTACATAACAAATATCAAACCAAAGTGTTTGTGCTTGTTTCAGAGAATTATTAAGATTTAGGAAGCTATAAAATTCAAATTTATTTTATATAATCTGACTTTTCTAGTAATTTAGTGAAAACCAGAGTTATGCACATGCAGCAAAATCTACAAAGAAGTCCAACTTTATGATGACCGGCATATTAGCGAATATATGAAGGCAAATGCTGGCTAGATGATATCCAGAAAGATATCCTCCAAATTTAGATTAAAATTGGAAGACACATGACTAAATTATTTGGAACGGAAACTAAAGATGGGAGGCTATTTAAAGGGAAAAAATAGCCATTGATTGTATGAGTTTCTTCATTGATTGTACTGAGAGTAGAAACTCTATGGTGAGAGCTTACCTGGGTCATTGTGGAGGAGCCAACGAGCAAAAGTCAAGTATGTTCATACACTACATTTGCTGTGATGAGCACTACAGTAATCTTTGTACTGGATAGTGGTGATTTGACTAGATTTTCTAAACTTTAGTGAAGCAAACTTTATCCTTCTCTGTAATATAAAGCATTTGAGCCAACCGTTAGTAAATTTCAATTTTTAATAAGTAGCTTCTAGGACTCACGTTGTGTCATCTGCATTTGATATTGATGTAAAAACAAGTAACAGTGCCTCCTTTTGATGACAGCAGCAAGAGGGGGTGATTCTACAAGAAGAGTAAATTCTCTGTCTTAGTAAAACATACCATTTCAGTCCAGGTTTCCCACAAAACAAAGCAATAGCAGTGATCAGTAGCACACAAATAATTTAAATATAGCCCAATATGCTGTTCACATGGGATGCTAGATGTCCAGTTCAGAAATCGAAAGGCTGACATTGAGAGAAATGAGCAATCAATGTCACTTAGTTTTTCCAAATCCACTAAGTGGCAATTCTTCTGTTTTTAGTGCTCTGGTATTTAAATTATTAATTAAACTGATCCACGTGGATAATAACTAGGATGATAATATATTTTGTAACCTTGGACACTATTGAAAAAGGATGATATTAATAATTATGTCAGTACACCAAGGATAATTTCTCACTGCTCCAGAAAATCAGGACATATGGTCACCGTAATAACAGAAGAGTAGAATTATTTCCTCCCATATCTATTTGTTCTGGATAATTCAAATGTTCATCTAAAGAAGTGAATCAAAGTGCAATTTTGGGGAGTAGTTATAGATACATATTTCAAGAAAAGTAATCAACAAAATTTGAAAAAAAATTAACGAGTGTAGATTAAATAGTTTGAAAAATCAAGTACAGTGAGTCAGTTAGGAAAATTTTAACTGTGTAGTAAAATAGGGGAACTTAACAAAATCGTTCACATTGCTCCCTGTGTCTCTTTGTCTCTGCGTGGAATAGCAAACCTTTCTTTACCAAACATTACTTTTTCCCAGCTTTCCATTAATTATATCCATTCATTTTGAAACCCCAGACCTTTATTCAGTAACTTCTCTTTTAGCTCAGGACAGTGTAGAAACTGCAGTGACCTGACTTTTCTCTGATATTCTTCTTTTTTTACTTCAATAAGAATAAAATTTCATTCATTTTTCTTCTATTAATTTGTACTTGATAAGGGCACCTGAGTCAAGAAACTTGAAGGGTAGAAAGAAAATTTTTTTTCCTCTTCTATATGTCATATGCTTCAATTAATAGATCTTTGTTACACAGCTATAGTGACCAAAAAAAAAAAAAAATCCAAGGAGAAGGGGACTGGGAATTTGTATTATATCAGGAAACCATACTACACAACATATTTAAGATTTTCTGTCAAAAACAATTTCAGGAGGGCCTCCCTGGTGGCGCAGGCGGTTGAGCTCCGCACTGTGGAGCTGTCCACAGCTTCTGCAGTAATGGTTCGATCCCGGCCAGCCGGGCCAGAATCCCACATGGCAAAGCGGATTTCTCCTGTCTCGCCCGCTGCTCTCCTCAGCAGTGTATTTGGTCTGTTCCCCGCTCTGTCTCTGGTGAATCCTGTCACCCTCTGGCGCATCTGGACTGTACCCCTGTTCTTGTATGTATAAACAAACAAACAAACAAACAAACAAATAAATAAATAAATCTTTAAAAAAAGAGAACAATTTCAGGAGTGGTTACATCATTAGTAGCACTAGATAAGAAAAATCTTGTTTTCTTTAAGAAAATTATGAAGATTTATTTGATTATTATTTCTTGAAATTATCAGTGTAATAGAAAGGAAAGATAAGGAAAAACTTCCTGTGGAAAGTGGGACCCATGAAACTAGAGAACTTTGGGAAGATGTAGAACTGAAAATTCAACGTTGAGACTGTTAGGACTTACCTAAGAATGTTCAGACAGGCTTTCCCCCATATGTCCAGAACAGGTTTTTCCAATATGTGTCACCTTGGCATGTGGCACTAAGGTCAACAGAAACACCCATATTTCAGGACAGACTGATGCAATTACTTTATAGATTCAAGATTACCCAGATTTAGGGTCATCTCCAGAAATAGCAGTTTTTAATTGTGAAACCTATCTTATAGCAGGGGAGCCATTCAGAGCCAGGTTTTCATTCATCTGAAGTCATCCCCACCTTGTCATGTGAATCCCCTTCCGCTCCTTGGTGCCTCAGGCCTCTACCCCATTCCTTAGCTCAGGATATAAACCCTCAGTGTGTCTCATTACATATGTATGAATTAATTTTTTTCTCTCACTAATCTGACTGATGTTTTAATGTGTTTGCTTGATGAATCTGAGAAGAAACCAGAGAGAAAGATGGGAGAACTTTCTCTTGTGCCTCTAAAGAATCATCAGAATTAAGCCACAAAAAAATACTTCAAGAAAGAAAAATACAGAATAGCAACAGGGGAGGAAATTTATTTTAGGATTTAGGGGGATAGCTACCCTTACAGGTTTAGGTGAGCAAAAATGGTCTGTTAGTCACTCACTATATCATAGTATAAAATAAATTTGTTTCTCATAATTTAAATTTTTTAAAAACAATGTATAATATATCAATTTGTCTAATTTTCTAGGTTCAATTCTAGTAATAACTCAATTCAAAATTAAGCAACTCATCTTAGGAATTATGAAGACAATTAGTACTAAATAAAAATACTCAAGAACAATAACAGAATATGGGTCTAGTACCCATTTTTTAATTATTTAACAATAATCTTAATTTCATAGCCATAATCCTAAACTCACAATCATAATCATAGCATAAAAAATTGGCTCAAAAAAGGGTAAGGAATTATCATTAGCTCTTTTCTCTATGGGCTTTCCAGCCATGCTCTATAGCATCTTATTCAAAGTCTTTTCTTTCTTTCTTTTTTTTAAAGATTTATTTATTTATACAAGAACCAGGGTACAAGTTAGTTGCATAGGAGGGTGAGAGAATTCACCAGAGACAGAGTGGGGAACAGAACAGGCAGAATGATGAAATACACTGCTGAGGGGAGCAGTGGGCGAGACAAGAGAGGCCTGCTTCGCCATGTGGGATTCTCACTGGCTGGCTGGGAACGAACCCGCGCTGCAGAGGCTGCAGACAGCTTCACAGTGCAGTGCTCAACTGCCTGCACCACCAGGGAGGCCCTCTTTCTTTTTTTTCAAAGATTTGTTTATTGATGCATACAAGAAACAGGGTACAGGCCAGATGTGTGGGAGTGTGAGAGCATTCACCACAGACAGAGTGGGGAACAGAACAGGCAGATTGACTGAAATACACTGCTGAGGGGAGCAACGGGTGAGACAGAATAGGTCTGCCCTCCATGTGGGTATCTCCCCGGCCGGCCGGGATTGAACATGTACCGCAGAGGCTGCGGACAGCCTCACAGTGCTGTGCTCAACCGCCTGTGCCATCAGGGAGGTCCTCGAAGTCATTTCTTATTCTACCATAAGTAAAATAATTACGTAGACATGGTAAAATATTCTTGCCAATGAAGATCAATACAACACTGAGAAGTAGAAAACAAACCTGTTTCTGAAATAATTTGATAATATATTATGGAATTTTTGGTAGGTAGTTTGAACATCTTTTTAAATGTTTATTTTCATATAAATGGAACATATCTATTGCTATTTTGCATAGCAAGAGAAAATCAATAGGATTATTGGCATGAAATCGCAGGACATTAAAATAGCAAGACCAGGTGTAATACTATGTTCATCACATTTCTAAGAATCCTGAAACCCAGGGAATGATTAAGAATATTTAAGGATATGATTAAAAATGTTTAAAGGTATTTAAGAATGATTAAGATTGTTCCATGATTAAGGCTAATTAGAATGATTTAGAAAGATTAAGGACTCAGGAAAAAAAAAAACTAATTGTAATCTAACTTAAAAAGTTACTTGTTTTAAGAAGGAGCTCAAAAATAACTTTAGCTAATGAAAATAATTATATTTTGGTATCCCTACAATGAAATCATAGGGAGAACAGGAAGGGGCACATTCACAAGGAAACACATACTATGGGTGAATCTATCCATTGTAAAGAAAACAGAAGTATGGAGAATTATAATTTTGGCTCAATTTTATAGTCACACATTTTACCACAATTAGGACAATTAATAGTTACATATAATTAACAAGGTGTCTGTGTATCATGTTGTAATATTGAGATAAGTTACATGTCTGAAAATATTTTCACAAATTTTCTGAGCAAAATTGACTCCAGTTCTATTTATGCTGTGGCAAAGAGTAAGAGTTTATCTTTTTTTTATAGCTGAATAGTATTCCATGGTATCTATATACCACTTCTTCCTAATCTGCTAATATGTTTTAGAGTGCTTCAGGTTTTCCATAATTTGAATATTGTAAACAGTGCTGCAATGTACATAGTAGTGCATGTATCCCGTTGAATTAGTGTTTTGTATTCATTGGGTAGAAACTGAGGAATGGAAGTGCTAGAACATATAGTAGATCCATTTTTAATATTTTGAGAGATCTCTGTACTGTATTCCACAGGGATGGGGCAAGTGTACATTCTGAACATGTTACACAAGGTTTCTGTTTTCTCCACATTCTTACCAAAACTTTTTAATTTGGATTTTTGATATGGGTTATTCTCATAGATGTGAAGTAGAAGTAGTATGTCATTGTGAATTTGCTTTGTATTTCCCTGATGATAAGTGATGAGGAAATTTTTTCATGTGGTTTTTGGCCATCTGTATATCTTCCTTGAGAAAGTGCCTATTTACCTTCTGCCCATTTTTTGATTGGGTTATTTGTTGTTTTTTTTCTGTTGTTTAGTTTTATGAGTTCTTTGTAGATCTCAGATATTAGCCCTTTGTCAGATGTATCACATGCATTTTCTCCCTATAGTGAGTTATTTTTCATTTTAATGACAGTTTCTTTGGCTGTGCAGAAACTTTTCAGTTTGATACAGTCCCATTTGTTTACTTTTGTTTTTGTTTCTTTTGCCATAAAATTCAAGATTTTTTTTTGTATTGGAGACCAAATTAAAGGGGGCTTCTTCATGTCTTTGTCTGTAATAACTTGGCCAAGTTCCAAAGTTTCCCAATTCTTCCCTGTAAACTTTAGTTCAATGTATATACTTAAAAAAACATTCATCCATCCTTTTCTAAGCTAAAGTTTATGTGTTTATATTAACATAATCTGGGTCATTGCCTGTGAAACAATCAACTGAGTTTCAGTTTCTGAGTTATGCTAGGAAACTGCTGAGTTAAGCTAAGAAGTTATGCTTAGTTTGCTTAGTATTTCTAAGCATAAGTCAGAAGGAGGACAAATACTGCATGATTTTACTCATCATATGCAGAATATAAAAAAAACAAACAAAGGCATGACAAAAACAAAACAAAATAAAACAAACCCTGGAAATCTGCAGTATTGAGTCTACCAGAGGGGAAGTGCTGAGGGTAGGACCAAAACAAAGAGGGGACCCAATGGACTATGGAGGAGGATTATTGGGATTTTGGAGGGTGCCATGATACAGTAACATACAATTGTAATAGGGTGAAACTATATCCTTCAATATATACAATGTTGTAAATCAACATTTTCTAATGTGTATAATTAAAAAAAAATGAAAAATAGTTTTCCTTGGAACTGTAAAAATTACTCTTGATTCAATTACAAAGAATCAATTAGGGGTCTCCGTAGTGGCACAAGGGGTTAAGGCATAGCACTATGAAGCTATCTGCAGCCACTGCAGCACGAGTTCAAAACCCGGCTAGGGAGGTTACCCACATGTCAAAGCAGACCCCTCCTGCCTCTCCCGATGCTCCCCTCAGCAGTGTATTTCAGTCAACCCACCTGTTCCCCACTCTGTCTTTAGTTAATCCTCTTATCTCCCGCAACTCTGGCCTATAGCCCAATTCTTGTATGCATAAGTAAAAAAAAAAAAAAAAAAAAAAAAACCTCTAAGTGTCAACTAATCTCACAAATATATTTAGACTTTATCTATCTGGTACAGATTTCATTTTACTGAATAATCCTCCTTAGCTCAATGTTCTATAATTTAAATTCATTTATGTTGTGCATGCTATTATCCTGATTGATAAATTGTTTTGATTTTTTTTTTCTTTCTCAGGAAATACTTTAAGTTTTGGGGATCTAAGATGATGCCTAAATGTCTATGTCAAGCAATGGCCCGGATTCATTGAAGTCAACCACTATGTTAACTGACATGTTCTGAGGATATCTTGGTTAGTGTCTGTATGTCCATCTACAGGTTGAAAAGGAAAGTGTTATTGTGGGTTTCAGGGTTAATTCAAGTTTTCCTGCCTTTTCTGGATACATGAATACATTCTGTTCTCCTAGGCCATTCTGGTATAAGTGAGAAACTTCTCATTCTAAAAGTCATACAACTGTTTGTATTCTGGCATCTTATTTTCCTCAGAGTCCTAGGAGCACTCAGATCACAGTTCAATTTGAAAGCTCTAGCATTCCTGTACTTCTGATGTGCAGTGTTCAATGTAGATCCATGCATTGTATCTATGTTCTAATTTATTTGTATCTGATATTTTTATCCTATTCTCAGTCTAGGAAATAGTCCTGTTTTCAGAAGTAGCCAATCTGATCTGATTCTCTGACTGTCTTTTAAATATGTTGTTTATTTCTTAAAGGAGATTTTTGTACTTCAGAAGAACAAGTTAGGGTTTGGAAACTTAAAATTGAAAAAATTGAATTTTTCCCACTGTCTCATGTGTTGTTCTAAATCAATGTACAATGCAAATTTGCAACAACAGGCCAGGTACCACAGTTGCTAAAAATCAATGTATAATTAAAACCTTGATTTATTATTTAAAAAAATATTCAGATATAGATATATAGATGAGTAGAGAGTGCTAGATGGTTATAATAATAGTTAAATATAGCTATTAAGATAGATTGCTAGATAAACCAGATTATAAACAACTTTCATATTCCTACTAAATAAGTTTACCTTACCCAAAACATAAAATAAAGAAGAGGTGTAAGCAAGACAGCAATGCATGATTTTTTTTTTTGAACCAGAATGGTTTTATGTGAAAGGAAATACTGAAAACAGGAGGATTGTGTCTATAGTCTAGATGTGAATGATGGTAGATTCAATTATAAGTGGTGGCAATATAGTTAAAAGTAAGAGCAGACTTAAGGCCTCCCCAGTGGTGCAGCAGTTGAGCACTGGGTTGTGAAGCTGCCCGCAGCCTCTGCAGTGCCAGTTCGATCCCTGGCCACTGGGCGAGGGTCCCACATGGCACACAGACCTCTCCTGCCGTCCGCTGCTCCCCTCTGCAGTGTACTTCATCAGTCTGCCTGTTCTGCTCCCTCCTCTGGCTCTGGTGAATACTCTCACCCTCCCGCGCTTCTGACTGTACCCAATGCTTGTATAAATAAATAAATAAATCTTTGGGGTTAAAAAAAAAGTAAGAGTAGACTTAGAAGACATTTAAGGTTTACACTTAGACTGGAATAGATTCATTAAACTGTAAATTTATGAGAGGAAGAAGAGATTATCAAATGTGTTTATGCTTTTCCATTTGGGGCAACTGGGAAGATTTTGACCACATTTGGTAAAAAATGGCATAAGAATATGTTGGGTATGTGATCATTAGTCATAGATTTAGATAGCATTTGGTGTCTACACATCTACCCAAGTAATGAGACCAATGAAACTGAGCTTTCAGGCTAACTTTATTATTGTGTTTTAACAATGCTGTGTTTTATAACTTCCGTGCTTTTTCCAACTGTTAACAAACACATCTGTGAGGGATTAGCTTTAGTTAACAAAAAATGTATTCACAGAATATATCAAACTAATATTATGTTGAACTTTTTCTTTCATTTTCAAAAGCTTCCTGATATTTTTGGTTTGAGTTGAGGTGTTCCTTATAATGAGTTCCTTAAGTATCCCTGGCAAGTTCCCAGAAGCTTAAGGGGATAGTCTTTGCTTTACAAACTTTATTGAAATATATATTCCTAAAGTGGGGAAATCTTAAGTATACAGAATAAATGATCAGCCATCTCATTGAAAGACAGGAGAGAATGAGGAAGTAACAATATAGGAAAGAAAAGCCAGGCTAAGTAGGAGAAATTTACACTGGTTTGTATACAGCTGCCTTGCTAGTTTCACTTGCATTTTTTTTTTCATTTTCCATTTTCTACTCTGTTTATTTTTCTCCCCATACCCCCACCCCCCAGTTTCAAGATATTATTCACTTACTGTAAAAGTTTAAGGTGTATGGAAAAATAATTTGACTTCTATGTATTATGAAATTATTATCACAATAAGTTTAGTTAGCATCCATTATCTCATGTAGGTATTAAAAACCAGATTCATTAACAAAAATGTTGAGACATCATTCTATACTTTGATTATGATTACTTAATCTCACCTGGTTTCTAATTATTCTTCATTTAAGCACTGTGTCTCAGAGGTTTTCTGATATAAAGGAAAACATGCAGCATGAAGCAAAATCTAAATGCTTGGATGCCTTCGAATTCATACACCTGGATATACTTTCACAAGTTATAGAAACACTTTGGTGAATTACCACTGCATCAGTGAAATGAGGTGAAAAACTAACATTTTTTTACCTTAGGTATCTTCTTTAAGGAAGCATTAAGAATTAAAAAATGAGTTTATTAATTCTTCATTTATTATATTATTCAATTTCTTAAATTAATCATCTGTCATTTCCTATATAAACTTAACAAGTACATTTCTGTTAGATCTAATAGAAGAAGAACCACAAAATATATCAGAGAAAGCAACCAATGTTTTAAATTGCAGATCATGAAGGCTCATAGTATTGATTCCTTGCTTAAAAATCTAATAATACAAACTTAATTATCTGCATAATGTCATATGTAAAAGAGTTCATTTCTTAAATAACTTTTTCTCCAAACTAATTTTGCCCAAATAAAATCATACTTTGTGAATTTATATGAAAAGTAAGGTTACAGTAAACATTTACATAGAAGTTTTTAACAACTAAAAGAAAAAAACAGAGATAAAACAGAGAAATAATCTTGACACATCTCTGCCCTATTTTTCACTTCATCCAGGTTGTTGCTGGTCTAATGCTTTCTTCTACCCTCTCCCATTCCAACCCAATTCCATAAATTTTTATTTAAATAAAAATTGAATGAGGCAAGCATAACTTTTTTTTTTTCTCCCTGTGGATGCCTATGAGATAATTGGGATTATTTTACAATGCTGGTTAAGTTTCCCCATTTCCTATAAGACCCTGGCTCCTGAAAGTTGAGACCATCACTCCTATATGAGAAAGCAGTAAATTGTATACTTTTACTTAGTTACTATTACATCAATAATAGTGGCGGAGAAGGATATGAAAGGAGTTGTTGATGCCACAGAAGATAATACCTTCATCATTCAACTCTAATTATATTAGAAGTTACTTAATTACAAGTAACATAAAAAGAAATCAAACTACCTAATGCTAGTTACTTTTTTTAAGGATTTATTTTTTTATTTATTTATGCATACAAGAACAGGAGTGCAGGCCAGGGGTGCAGGCCAGAGGTACAGGGAGGTGAGAGGATTCACCAGAGACAGTGGGAAGAAGAACAGGGGGATCTACTGAAATACACTGCCAAGGGGAACAGCGGGTGAGACAGGAGAGGTCTGCTGCACCATGTAGGTTAGCTTCCTGGCTGGGGATCGGATTCATGCTGCAGTGGCTGCTGATAGCTTGGTCGTGCTGAGACTTAACCCCTTGCACCACAAGGGAGGCCCTGGAATTATTTTTAATGAAAATTTCAAGGAACATTTTAAAATAAAGCATTTCCTCACAAAATAAGTTGGGAAAAGTACTGAGAATTTCAATATATAAATGTATTTGCATGTAAATATGTGCCTAGGTAGATTGGATATATATTTTAATAATATTGGGAGAAAAATAAAAGATTTTTCAGTAACTAAAATTAGATGTATTTGGACAAAATATGATGTGTTTGTTTTGGGAGCACTCATGTGAAAGGGAAAAAAGATTTCATTAAAATTTAGAAGATGTCAATATTAGGGTCAACACCTTACATATCTCATGGATTTTCAATTGCCTTGCAGAATGAATGAGAAGAATAAAAGTTGTTGACATAGTTTGATGAGTTGCTTTTTTTTTAATGCTTGCTTTGAAGCCTTGTCCAATGCAAGCTGTTTGGCAATTTTGCTAAATTTCTGATTTCTGGACTCTCATTTGAGTCAAACTGTCTGCCAATCGCTGGCTTCTTGCATGTGGAGACATATTACAAGAATTAAATAGATGAAAAACACATATTAATCTATGCTATTAAATTTGCTATAGTAAAGAGAAAGTAAAATGCCCAGCATCTAAAAACACCCCTTCTGTTATAAATGAATAATTAATACATAAAATCATTAGTTTATTCACTAATTCTGTCACTTTATATATTTTATCTTACAGTATGTAATTATTCATTGTGAACACTAAATGGTTACAATGTAAGAGGGTATCTATGAAAATGCAGCCATAAAAGATACTAATATACTTTCTTAGTTGAGCTGAATATTTTGGAGTATAATGCTTTGCCAGGTGGATGCTAAAGAAAAAAAACATGCTTTCAACATTTCTCTTTACTGGTGCTCCCCAAACCTTCTTGCAGCATTCAGACAATGTCATAGCATCGTCAATGCATTTTTCATTAACCTAACTGGTGCCCCTATCTCTCAGCTCCTTTACCATCTGGCACATTTTTTTCAAGGTGACTCATTACTGTATACATTCTGTTCAAGCAACACTTAAGCATGACACAGTGATTTTCTAAGTAAACATACATTGACAGACAAACTATTTTCTAACATAAGTATTTCTCAGAGGTCATGGTATATTAAACCAGACTTACTGGTTTTTGAAGTACTTATACTAAATTTAAATTAACTTAAAAATATTTGTGACAACCACACAAAAATATTCTGTCAGCAGGAAAGAAGTATAGCAAGAATGAATTAAATCAATCAGGATGGATTTGGAAAATGGCAGGTAAAAAGAGTAAAAGGTCAAAAGACAAAGACTTCTAAATATAAATAAATAGTTTTATGACAAAATTGAAAATGAATTTATGACTGAAGAAATTGTAGGTAAGTTTTGATATTTTTATAAAAATGTTATGGTCATGGCCAATGGAGGCAATCTGGAAAACAAATGATTTGGAGAGAATATGAAATAATTATGTGTCATGTCTATATTCTTCACTTAAACAGACAGTTCTATAAAATAGGAATAAATCTAGGAATACTGTATTTTAAAGGCAAATGGTGATTTCATAATTCAAGGAAAACAAAAAAATAGGTAGATTAGTAAGTACTACACATTTGATAGTAAAGGAATTTTCAGTGAAGAAATATCAGCAAAACATAATCTCTGTGATTTATTTTTAAATCTAGGTACATTCAAATACACCTGATTAATTCTCTATCAATGTTAACTTAGATTAACTGATAACAATAAACTCATGAAGGTAATTTTTGAAGGGCTATAAATATGTCAGATACTATTCCAAACTATTTTGCATACATAATTAACTTAATCCTCACAATTCATTGGGAAAGTTACTATTATTATTATTTTTTTTTTTCGATGGGACCCTCACCGGTGGCAGGGGAACAAACTGGCACTGCAGAGGCTACGGGCAACCCCGTAGGCCAGAGCTCAACCGCTGCACCACCAGGGGAGGCCCTAATTTTTTCTATTTTATTAAGTGAGATTTAGAGATATTTAAACAAGTTTTTTCCAAGTTCACACTATTAGTACCTTGATACCAACTGTTTTATACTAAAATCAAAATTAAAGCACTACATTGTGTTTAAAAATGTGTTTGTCATTTTTTGTTTATCATCTTCATTTCTTATAAAATCAAAATTGCCATTGATCCTGACCCTCCAGTCATTCAATCCATTATCAAAATTAAAAAGAGATCTAATATTTCTGAATGCTATGTCGACTCCCAGTAGAATGTGTTATGGCTGACAGTCAACTTAAGGGTGTCAGTCATCTCACAATTGCCATTTGGAAGAGAAAGAATGCATTTTAAAAATCAATTTGGAATGGAAGAATCATTTACTATTGTGAACTCATCATAGGAGTTGAAGTCAAAAGATCAGCACTGTCTCTGCCACAAACAGCTTCAAGGGCTCCTGATAAGTGGATAGGATACTAGGTATCATTAACCTCCCTTCATTCACCAAGTATTTAATAAGGACTTACAAATGTTCCAATAGAAATACAGAACTGGGAATAAAGTACATACAACACAGCCACTAAACAGACAGATGACATTTATAGGCACTGAACTACGTAAAATAACTTACGAAGATGTACAGAGATAAGAGAGAAAAGGTTTGAGTCTGATTTTCTAGACACCTTAGAGATTTGAGGTACATAAAACAAGGAAGAATAAGCAAAGGAGACTAAAAAGTAACAGCCAATGTCATAGAAGGCAAACCAGAGAAGAATGTTGTGATAGTCTAGGGAATTAAATATTTCTACAAGGTATAGAGTGATAACAGTGTGTGAAATGATTCTGCTAAGTCTACTTAGATATGAACTGATAATTAACTGCTGGGTTTGGACAAGCAGAGGTGATGACAATATGTGATATTTCCTTGGAGTAGGGGAAGCAAAGTCTGATTGGAGATGTTTGGAGAGAGAATGGGAAGAGGATATGTTGGGACATTAAGTATAGTTATACTTTTCAATGGGTTGTCTGAAAAGTCAGAAAAATCAGGCAATATGTAGAGGGAAAGAAAGTACACAGGGAGTTTTATTTTGTTGATTATTTTTTTACAGTTATGTTTATTGAAGTAAAGTTTGTTTATATTATTGTATTTGTTTGGGGATTATGGGTTCAACCCTTTAAAAATGTATGCCTTCACACTATGCCCACTACCAATGCCCCAATAACCATCCACCATGGTCCCCTTCTTCCCCACTTCTAACCCTCCACTCTCCCCTTCTGGTTGCCTCAGGTTTGCAGACAGATGGCAAGAGTTTCATATTGGTTTGATTTTGTCTGACCCTTTGTTTTGTTTCTCTATATTCCACATATAGAGTGAAACCATCCAGCATTTGTCTTTCTTATGATTTATTTTGCTTATCATTATTCTTTCCAGTTCTGCCCATGCTTTCAAAAATGGCAAGAATTCATATTTTTTAGCTGAGCAGTATTCCTTTATACATACCCACATATACAATAGACAAGCACAAGTAGATGACAATCTGCCTTTAAAATTCCCTCAAGATGGGACCTCCGGTGGTGGTGCAGCTGTTGAGCACTGGGCTGCGAAGCTGCCCACAGCCTCTGCAGTGCCAGTTTGATCCCTGGCCACAGGTGAGGGTCCCACATGGCACAACAGACCTCTCCTGCCATGCCCGCTGCTCCCCTCAGCAGTGTATTTCGTCAGTCTGCCTGTTCTGTTCCCCACTCTGGCTCTGGTGAATTCTCTCACCCTCCCGTGCTTCTGACTGTACCCAGTTCTTGTATAAATCAATCTATCAATCAATCTTAAAAAAAATAAAATTCCCTTAAGAAACATCCTTGTTAGCCACACCTCAATCAAAAATCTATGAAGATTTATGAATACAGGAAAGTGTTTTTGTCTTTACTCCCATCTACTCTGGCTGAGGGAAGAAGGTGAGAAACATTATCCTTAGTATTTTGAGGCATGCTTGAGCATCTTTTAGCTTTCTCTTATGACAATAGTGTTTCTTTATTCTTTATTTGTATTTTTTAATTTGTGACTAATGTTATTTGTTATGAGATTTGCTTTGTTGTTGCTTTCTGGAGATTTGTTTTTTTTTTTTTTTTGTTTTGTTTTTTGGTGCTTTTACTACTACAGTTGCTTCTTTTTCTTCACAATGTGTGTGTGTGTGGTGGTGGAGGGGGGTTGCCTCTGTGTGTGTGTGTGTGTGTGTTTAGGGAATATTCCATAAACAAATTTCAGAGTTCTGAATCTCCTGAGGTTTCTGTTGGAATAGTGAGACTGTCTGGAGTAGATCTCACTCTAACTCAGTATGGGAAATTCAAATGACATAAATTAAAACTTGTTAAGTAAATAGGAAGAGACCCAAGTTAACAGTTTCTAATAGTCCCACAAGGTGTTACAGTTCATCTGACAAGATTATAAGGCTATTTCATTAATATGAATCATTATGTTCTGTCTTATCATTCTTCAAAGTAAGACTGTTTACTTTAGCTCCTAGGAAGCAGTCACATTACCATCAGTGATAATTGCCATCATTAAAGCAATACCTTAGTAGAACACTAATTTGGGGTCTTGCAGTTCTTTCGTAGGAAGTGTTACATAATGAGTGGATGTTACACTTACTTTAGCAGAAGCACCTAATAATAATGAACCACTGGAGAGTCTCCCATTGGGAAATGCCTCACCAAACACTACAGAATTCTACGGGAAGTAGTTTTAATTCACATATTAGTATCGTAATAACAATTTCACCTTGGCTAGCTATTTGTGATTTAGTAAAAACAAATGAGTATGCCATGATTATATTTTGGGTTCAGCACACCAACATCATCAACTGTTTTGTATTAAATTATAGTCATATTCCTTGATCAGGGAGGTGCAGTCAATATCTCTATCTCACCTGACAGACTTAAAGGTTACTGGCTAATTGGTTTTAAAATAATGATGCAGCTGAGTGGCAACACTGGTGATGATAATATCATAAAGATAAGGTTTTAAATATCTTGAATATGCCTAGCATTTTACAAAATAATCCCTTAGCTTTGTATTTCTTTCCCTTGGCTACACTTTAGTATCACTTAGGAGCTTTTAAAAACCCTGGTGCGCTGGATGCAACCCAGTTCAATTCAATTGCTATCTTAGGGAAGAAATCCAGGCATCTGTAATTGATAAAGATTCCCAGGTGTTTGTGCTGTGTAGACAAGGAAGAGAACCACTGAGGAATAATCTTAATTCAGGAAAGGTAGCAAAAAAGATCAATAACTGAAATTAAATCAAGTGTGAATATTATCATTGATACTAATACAAATGTTTATTTTAAGAAAATGTGCTGAGAAAGAGGATAACTGCCATTAGAACCTGCAAAAATCTAAAAGAAGATGAGTTTGTTTTAACGTTTTGGATACTGATAGTGTCAATACTCAAAGCATCCTTTACCAAGCCAGAAAATTTCTAAGAATTTAACTAAAGTGGCAGGACTTTTTGCTATAAGCAGGGCAAAGGCCTATCACCAGTTTTTGTGAGTTCCTTTCTCAGTATGTGTGTCCTGAATGAGTGTGTGAAATGACTATTCTTGAAAGATAATGTCACTAAAGTAATGACAAACGTGCTTGTGGTGGAAGTTGTCCAGCATAAGGTTACTTTGACAAAGATATTGAGACACTCCATGAGTAGTTGGTAAATGTACATTGTTTCCCTTTAAAGATGAAAACACTGTGACTGAAATAGGCACTAGACAGAATATATTGGCCAGAAGTATGATTATAAAGTATTTATTAGATACTGATTGGATGGAATCAAGAATTTCAATAACATTATGCATGTGGAACTTAGTGGACAGAATCACATTATTAATCTACTGTAAGTTATCTTTCACTATTCAGGCTTAAGAACAGATTGAACTGGTATATTAAATGGAGAAATCATAAAGAAAATTGTCTATCTTTAAGAAGTTTCATAAAATAAAATTCAAACATAAAGTTCACATTTTATTCTACATAAGATTGCATTGACTATTTTAATTGAGGAGAAACTACGTAAGTTCTCACTTTTCACTTTTCAGGTTGACTCTATGTGTCCAAGGCACAATTTTGTCTCAGTTTATTATTGGTTGGATGGAGGCTCACTCTAGCTATATTAGGGCAAGCATACCCTGACCATGGGGAATTTCGGCAAAGCAGTAATTCCGATGGCTAATATGAAACATGAGTTTTAGTTCTCTGTTTTATGTCCTTTAACTCTCTTAATAGTGTAGGTAGTATCTTGTTTAAATTTAGTGTGATATTCATGTATAACACTAATTTTATCCCTATTTATTAATCCCATAGAGGGTTGCCTTTAGGTGTAGCTTTAGCAGATTTTTTTTTTATTTTTTTTTATTTTTAAAGATTTATTTATTTATTTATACAAGCACTGGGTATAGTCAGAAGCGCGGGAGGGTGAGAGAATTCACCAGAGCCAGAGTGGGGAGCAGAGCAGGCAGAAGGACCGAAGTACACTGCTGAGGGGAGCAGCGGGTGGCAGGAGAGGTCTGCGCGCCATGTGGGACCCTCCTGCAGTGGCCGGGGAGCAGCTGAGGATCGAACCGGCGCTGCAGAGGCTGCAGCAGCTTCGCAACCCAGCGCTCAACCGCTGCGCCACCGGGGAGGCCCAACAGATTTTAAATTTAATTTAGAATTATGATTTAGAGACCTAAAATCAACATCCTATGTATTTTTTCCATTGGATAAATTATTTTTACAAAATTATGCATTTGCTTTTGGGTAAAATTATAGGCCTCTGTTTCAGTTTCCATTTTCTCAACATAAAAATGCACTTGGTTTTGAATTGGTTGTGGGTTTTGTTTGTTTGGATTATGTGTGTATCGCTTCTCAGAATTTTGGCTAAGATGAAGTGTTTGGATTGTGTGTGTGTGTGTTTCTGTGTGTCTATTTGTGTTTGCTGAATATTTTTCAGGGTTCCTTTCTTGCTTCCCAATAGGTACAAGTTTCTTCTTACAGAGATTAAAATGATCCTCTTCATGACAATTATTGCTTCAGTGGATTTAGAGATTTTAGGCTAAGTCAGATATGAATTGACTTGGCATATCAATGAGCTTGAGCAGTCACTCAAATTCAGTCTCTGTCCTTTTTTCCTTTTTTTTTTATACTCCAGAGGCAATGTTGTGCTCTGACCTTTTAAGAGAGACTCAGGTACAAAGGTAGACTAGTTAAAGGATTAAACATCTTTTAACTAAGATTCTTTACCAAGGCATTCCTTGGATGTTTTTCTCATAAACTTGAGGATCAGTATCTGTAGTGTAACAGACATGGCAGCAGCAGTGATAGCTATTAGGTTCTTAGTAAGCCATCTGCTTTTCGGAGTATGGACCTCATCTTGCAATATCACCACTGTTACTGCTATCAACAACCACCCAATAGGTCTCTATATTTTGCAGTAGATACATCCCAAAGCAATCAGTAGAATGTTGCATTTGAGGGCCTCCCCTGATGGCGCAGCGGTTGAGCGCTGGGTTGCGAGGCTGCCAGCAGCCTCTGCAGCGCCAGTTCAATCCCCGGACACCGGCGAGGGTCCCACAAAAAAAAAAAAAAAAAAAAAAAATTACATTTGAATTAGTATGTGTGTGTTTTACTAATGATCTTTCTAGTTACTTATTAAGTTAATTCATTCATACATCCATTCAGCAGATACATAGTAAGCATCTAATATGTATCATCCCCCATATTCTTTTGGGACTCAGTATTGAATGAAACAAACATGTGGCCTAAGAGCATGAGGTTTACTATCTGATGGTTATATAGACACATCTGGTGGGTTATATAGACACAATGCTAAGATGATAAGTAATTTCCAAGTATATAGAACTACAGAAGTTTATAGAGGTGGGACCTATTTTAATCTGTGAATTTGGGGAGGGTCACGAGTAGTCACATGGTAGTAGAGAAAGATGAGTGGGCAAGTTATTCCCCAAAAGTACCTCACAGTAAAAATGTGTTACATTTTCACCATTTCCTTGTAATCAGGCACTAGCCTCATCTTTAACTCCACTACCATCCAATGTATGGTTCTGTATTAAGAAATGGCCAAAGTTTTCTATTACTGACAACTAAAGTACAACTGTAGTTGCTTAGCACATTCTCAAGCATTTTTTTGACTAAGCAATTTATCAAAAAGCATTGAAGTAAGCATGTCTGAAAGATGGTGAGCTCTGCAGAAAGAATGTTAATGTGCTTTGAAACTCTAAATGTGATGACTTTCCTCCCGCTTACCACAACTTCTGTCTCTTCTGTACAATTCTGGACAAACACAGGAGGTTCTAAAGAGCTTGAAGTTAATGAACTAGTGCACTTTGTGGCCTCTGGTAAAATTGCTCTTCAGCAAGTCAGTTCCTTTTGAACTTGCCTTGCACAGTTGTCCTGGATTCAACACTGCTGGCATTCTCAATATGGCCCACTGTCCACCGTCATAGTCAATCTAGGTCTGTGAGCTTTGGTTTTCTCCATAGAGAAAAAAAAAAAAGTAAAAAGTGACATTAATCATCATCCCCATGTGATCTAAACATTTGAGTACTTAAAAAAATTTAAAAATAGCATATGAGGGTTATTTCTCCAGATAAGCAACTGCAAATATAATTCCCCATGGTATTCTATAATGTAGTTTATTACAAGTTACACACTTATAATTTGATATCGATCCTGGTAATATAATTTCAAATATTATACATCCCTCCATCACAAAAAGCAACATTAATTAATTAATTGAATTCACTGTGTATCAAGTACTGTTCCATTGGCTGCAATCACTCAATTCATACAGTAAATCCCATATGGTATATTTAAAGTATTTTTCTATATAATGCATGAGGAAACTGAGACTGAGACCTTCTGTAACTTGCCCAAGTCTAAGATGTCTTGAAATTATTTAGGTCCAGAGTTTGTGGATTCAGAGTCTGCTTTATGATAAAAGGCATTGTTGTCTCACAAAGTCCTAAGATTACAGTAATGATTCTAGACACATTTAATCTCCGTAAAGTTCTCACACATATTGTACACTGCTGGGTAGTATGAAGTACATGGTAGTATAAAAAACTTGAGAAATTAATTTAAAAATACAAAGCGGGAGAAGAACTGAAAAGGCACAAGTCATCCAAATATGCATGTGTCTTAGCAAAATACTCTCCTATTTCACAATCATACATACTTAAACAAGAATTTCATGAATTCATAAAGATTGTGATATTAAAAGGAGTTTCTGATTTCTTATTGTTCAAATAGTACCTTAACAACTAACTCATAATACAATACAAAAGTGGAAAATATGTGTGTGTTAAACTAAGTAGAACTGCTACTGGTAAAATTATCTTAAAAATGATTGCTGATGTGCTTCATTAACAAAAAAGGCATGAGAAATGGAAAAAAATAACTACATCTAAGGAGGAGTTATAAGAAAATACTCGTTTCAATTCATTGATCATTCTCAAGAGAAGAGAACCTAAATATATTATTTCTACATATCACAGAAAGAGAATTGCTCTTCTATCTAACTCAGAATTTACATTTTGCAACTTAATAGAACTTCTTGATCTCTATATTTTGACTATTCTCTAAAATAAGTTATGGCTAATATTACATTATTTTAAGTGTATTCCCCTGTGGAATAATCAGTGGTTAAAAATCCACATTTCTGTTGCTTCTTTATAGTACACTTCTTTTTCTGAATTATTTTAACCACATCTTCACATTCCATATACTATTGAACATCAGCTTCCACATTTTTGTATTTTGCCACCAGTTAAGAAATTTATATTAAATGCCAAAACAGATGGTGTTTTTATTATCTGTGATGCTATATTATCTATTCGCTGTTCAAAAGATGGATATTTTTTAATCAGTAATACATCACTGAATTTACATACAGTGCTGCAAACCAATGTTACCTAAATTAAAAAAAAGTTCTATAAAAATAACTTTTCTAAGAATCTGTGAAATGAATTACATCAGGGAATAATTCAATTTTGATTACAGATTAATCTTTCTACTCCACATTCAATGTTTTCATTTGAATTTTAGAAATTATTTTTTAAAATGTAAGCAATATTGCATTATAATATTGCATGTTTTAGCAGGTAATTTCCACCCACAGTGTACCCAAATCCTCTCCAACACTTACAACTTTGTTTTTGGATAATAACCATCCTCACCATGGGAGATAATAGCTCAGTGTTTTGATTTATTTTTACCTAATAGTAAGAGATGATGAACATTTTTCAGGTACATGTTGGCCAGTTTATGTCTTATGTGGAGAAGTGTCTACTAAGATCCCATACCCATATTTTAATTATTTGTGTGTGTGTGTGTTTCTTGTTGCTGAATTTTATGAGTTCTTTGTATATTTTGGATAGTAACCCCTTACCAGACATGTGATATACAAATATCATCTCCTATTCATTAGGATGCATTTTTCTTTCCATGCAAGTTTTTCCCTTTGCAAGGGAGTTTTTATATTTTGTTGTTTGTTTTGGTTTTGGTTTTTAGTTTGATGGAGTCCCATTTATTTTTGCTTTGTTTTCCCTTGCCCATGAACTGAGTCCCCAAATACATTTCTAAGGCTAATATCAAGGAGAGTATTAATTATATTTTCTTCTATATATTTTATGATTTCAGGTCTCACATATAAGTTTAATCCATTTTTTATTTTTTTATTATTTTTTAATTTTATTTTATTATATATATATTTTTTATTTATAGAGGCATGTTTTTATTTATTTATTTATTTGTTTGTTTGTTTGTTTTGTTTTATACATGCACTGGGTACAGTCAGAAGCGCGGGAGGGTGAGAGAATTCACCAGAGCCAGAGCGGGGAGCAGAGCAGGCAGAAGGACCAAAGTACACTGCCGAGGGGAGCAGCGGGCGGCAGGAGAGGTCTGCACGCCATGTGGGACCTTCCTCCGGTGGCCGGGGAGCAGCCAGGGATCGAACCGGCGCCGCAGAGGTAGCCGGCAGCTTCGCAACCCAGCGCTCAACCGCTGCGCCACCGGGGAGGCCCCTTTAATCCATTTTGAATTATTTTTTGTCTATCATATTAAATAGTGGTCTAGTTTCATCCTTTTTCATGTTTCTCTAGTTTTCCCAATGCCATTTATTGAAAAGACTTTTCTTGCTTCCCTCTATGCTCTTGACTATTTTGTCATAATTTAGTGTCTATGTGTGTGTGGTTTTATTTCTAGACTGAGTCTATTTCTAGACTGTACTATTTTTTTTTTTTAAGATTTATTTATTTGTGCATACAGGAGCCAGGCACAGGTCAGAGATGCGGGGGGAGGGGTAAGAGGATTCACCAGAGACAGAGTGAGGAACAGAACAGGCAGACCGACTGAAACACACTACTGAGGGGAGTAGCGGGAGAGACAGGAGAGATATGCTTCACCATGTGGGTTGCTTCCTGGTGGGCCGGGAATCGAACTTGTGCCCAGAGGCTACAGAACAATGTGGTATATTGAATGTCTGCAAATATACTTTTTGTGTTAATATACTACAAGCAATTGTTTTTTTTTTTTTTTTCCCTTCTTTTTTTTGGGTAAACACTGCACATTAAATTAGCTGAAGCTGAACTTTATCCAAAAATCTAAATGGAAGCCTGATATAAAAATGTAGAAAAATGAAGAGGGTAAGGAGTAAGAGCTTCAAGGGATTTGCTCTCACTTTAATAGGGATGTTGCTAAAATTGGATTTATTAAGTGTGAATGCATAAGCAGGAGCTCTCTGAACTTTTTTCCCCTTTTTTTTTTTAAGTAAAGGATTTGTCTGCTACTCTTGGATGCAGTCCCAAGAGAAGAGTTCCTTTTGAATGTGGTTTCTCTGTTCCCTGAGGGAGTAAAAAGAGATGCCTCTGCTGTGTCTTATTTATATCAGTAGTGACAAATTATTCAGAAATCTGTCTGAGATTTTTTTTTCACTTCTATTTTCTATAATATAGTCTTAATTCTTTCTGACTTAAAATCTTTGTCAAGAAGGATGCAAAATAGCTATCATGATTTTCCTCAATTTGAAGCAGTGACTGCTAAACTAAGGAGATGTGGAGTAACTATGTCCTAAGGACAAATTTTGTTGAAATAAAATATCTCCTTTCAATTAAATAATAAAGTTTTGAGAAGATAATGCATCAACTTCTAAATGTAGCATTGTTTTCTATTAAATATTAAAGTTCCTGTCACAGTAAAGTGATGTCCAATGAATATGAATAAAGCTTGTCCATCACATATTATTTTTCCTCATTTTGTGGGTTAATTTTGAAGTATTTAATAAAGCAAAATTTTACATACTATGTGTTTATGGGGAGATATAATTTGATCTACTTTGGCTTGACCTAAATTATTTATATTCACAGTGGCTGGCAATAGCTTGATAGCGCTGAGACTAACCCCTGTGCCACCACAGGGAGACCCAGCTACTTTTTTGTGGGAGAAAATTATGATACTGATGAAGATGATAATGATGATGATGATGATGATATGACTTATTAAAATATTTTTATTTAAAAAATGATCAAGTTTTATTGACTTGGTACACCACAGCATATTATCATCTCAAAATGTGCACCTGAAACTCTTGTTCTTCGCAAAAGCTCCAATGATAATACACTATAACAACATCCCTTGTATCCTCTCCTCCCTCCCTGCAACCTCTGGTAACCACCATACTTTTCACAGTCTACTTATTTTTGCTGTGCTTTGACAATGTGTTTGCATTGGTTATTTGTATTCCACAAACTAGTGAAACCATGTGATTTTCAACCAACTGTCTTTAATTTTCTGACTTATTTAACCAAGTTTAATCATCTTAAGAGTCATTCATTTTGTTCCACACATCACTACTTCATCTTTCAAGATGGTTGAGTAGTATTCTATTGAGCACAAACACCAATATTTGTTTACTTAGTCATTTGTTGATGGGCATTTAGGTTGATTCCATGTCTTGACTATTGTAAATAATGCTGTTTATGAACACAGGGAAGAATAAATATTTTCATATTAATGTTTTCATATTCTTTGGATAAATACCTAGAAGTGGAATTGCTAAATCATATGGTAGTTCTGGTTTTAGTTTCTTAAATGATCTCCATACTGTTTTCCATAGGGTTACACCAATTTACATTCTTACCAACAATGAATGAATATTGCTTTTCCTCTATACCTTTGCCAACCTTCTTCTTTCTGTTTTGTTTTTTTTTTTTTCTTTTGAGATAGGCCATTCTCATAGAAGTGAAGTGATAACTCATGGTTTTAATTCACATTTCCCTTACAAAAAGTAACAATTAACATTTTCCATGTGCCTGTTGGTCAGCTGTGTCTTCTTTATAGAAGTTACAATAGAGGATTTTTCGCTCTTTTTTTTTACTGGATTTCTTTTTTGTTGTCAACTTGAATGAATTCTATTTATTTTGGAAATTACCCCTTGTAATATATCTAATGTATAAATATTTTTTCCTAGTCTTTAGATTACTTTTATGTTTTTATGGTTATTACTTTCATTGGGAGAAATCTTTTTAGCTTAATATAGTCCTATTTAATTATTATATTTTATTTTTAACAATTTTTAATCATATGCATAATATTTTGACTACTTTTCTTAGTGGAATTTATGGTGATTTTTGATTTTGTAGCTTGCTCTTTTAAAATGAATTTCAAGAAAGTTTTAAGCACTAGTTCTTTAAATATTGGTCTGACTTAGTCCTCTCTCCTTTCTGCTACTCCAATTATTTCTGTGTTTTTCTTATTGATTCTATGTGTTCTGACTCTAACACTCTTTCCTTCATTCTGAATATTTCTTTTTTAATCAATTTCATGAATTATCTTTCCAATTTTGTCTAAAGTTCCTTTAAGTTCATTTTTGAGTTCTTTGTTTCATTCATTGGGATTTTCATTCCATACATTTAATATTTTAAATGTATCCCAACTCTCTGCCAAATTTCCTCACTTTTAAAATTCATTCTAACTGAAATCCATTCCAATTTAATTGAATTAAGACTTGAACTTTTTTTTTTTTTTTTAAGATTTATTTATTTGTTTATACAAGCACTGGGTACAGTCAGAAGCGCGGGAGGGTGAGAGAATTCACCAGAGCCAGAGCGGAGAGCAGAGCAGGCAGAAGGACCGAAGTACACTGCTGAGGGGAGCAGCGGGCGGCAGGAGAGGTCTGCACGCCATGTGGGACCCTCCTCCAGTGACCGGGGAGCAACCAGGGATCGAACCCGTGCTGAAGAGGCTGCGGGCAGCTTCGCAACCCAGCGCTCAACCACTGCGCCACCGGGGAGGCCCAAGACTTGAACTTTTTTAATATTATAAAAAAATCAGTAATATTTCTAACACTGTGCATAAATGACTCTTAAATAGCACAAAAAGTACTATTTTCTATTTCTAGTTTCTATTCTCTAATAAATTAATTTATTTTCCAAATAATTTTCCAATTTTATTCTCGGTGTAATATTTGTGTTAAAGTGGTTTTGCAGTCATATCTGTTAACTCTTACTCTGTAATAAACTATCACAAATCTCAGTGATTTAAAACAACAACACTATTTTTTACTGGTCTGCAGCTCATATAGTCTTGCATTTCTAGGGTAGACTTAGTTGATCTTATTTGATCTCATGCTTCTGGTTGTTACGAACTTATGTTTTGGTTGTGGGATGAGTGCTCTGTGACACTCTCAGTGGAAATTTCATCTGTGAAATACCTGTATTATCACCTGTTACCAGAATTGTTCTCATTGTGATTTCAGTAAAGAATGGAAATATGTGAAGAATCTTGAGACTTAAGTTTAGCACTAAATTATCATTGCTTCTCAGAATTCAGTTGTTTAAAGAAAAGCATAAAACCATGCTAGAATCAGAAGTTAGGGTGATAGATTTCATTTTTTGATGAGATTTGCAGTAACAATGCAAATGGCACAGATAGGGAAGAAGAGAGCATGTGATTGCTTTTGTAATCAACACACTTTGTTAGTTTATGCTTGAAATTTTCTGAGTTTATTGGAGTTTAAGTAGCACAGTGATATGAAAATTTATAATCCTGTTAGGACATATTAATGAAAAAAGATTTTAGCAAGAATAATTAAATCCATAACCATATAAATCAATAGCAACAACAATAATAATGTTTCTGTCAAATGGAATGTCAACACATTGGTTTAAACTAATTTATAGTTTTCAATACATCATGCATAATTTCATTAACAGCAAAGTAGAATTCAGTAGTAACTCAAGGACTAGAGGACTATGGATGCCTTGTGGTGGGTGTGATGTGGTGATTACCATCTAAAAAGATATGATTTTATACCTGTGAATCACAGTGTTGTAAAAAAATGTTGCCTCAATTAAAAAATAAAATAAAATAAAAATATGCCCTGGGAAAGTATAATGCTCTTGAAGGGAATCATAGAATTCAGGAGATTTTTATAGGAAGATTATAGCATAAATAAGTATATAGGCATTGGCTGTATGATTATATCACTAAATATTGCTTAAGTATACAATGATATATTTTTACTTTATCTTATGATAAAGCACTTGCCATGCTTTATAAAGCTACCAGAAAAGATGTTAGTTACTTACACTAGATACAAGTGCATATTTTTCATTTTTCAGGTCTTAGGAATTTAAAAATATACCTGACACCAGATACCTCTATGTCCTCAATGTAGGACATCAAATTTCAGAGTGAGGTATGATAAATTTATATTTTGTTGCTTATTTTACATTCAGTCTTTAATTATAAAGATTGCAAGCATATTAGCCCATGACAAAAATTTAAAAACATATATTTTAAGAAAAACTCTGTTAAAAATTATTAAGAAAAAAAACTTATACAGTTCACCAACCATCCCAAATGACTTCCACATACTTATTCATGCTAGCTTCTGGATTTACTATCTTTTAACACTTCATAAAACTTGTGTAATATTAATTTCATACCCTTTGCTGTTAACTTCTCCTTTGCAATTTTTCTGTAGATTTAATTCTCATACTTGAAAGAATATTATCTCATTAATTTGACAAATTACTTCCTAGTAATTTGTTAGATGTTTGCCTTTTTTTTAGTCTCAACTTTTTTTAGTATTAACCCTTTACATAAGAAACATATTTTAAGATAAGACTTTAGAGAAAATGCCTTAATCCCAAATTATAGCTAAAATTTCAGATAACCATTGCAAACTTGTGAAAGAAGTAATTTTGCACACCACTTTTCTTATAAATTTAAATAATCACCAACAGGGTATTTTAAGAACAAACTAATGGTATAATGTTGGATTCATTCTATCAGTATGTCTGATCAAAAATCCTAAAATTATCCTGTATTCTGTTATGGAATGTTTCCCTGCTTTCAATGGGTCATAAAATCTAATCACAGCTAATGCCAAATTGTGTCAGCAATTCATGTGCATTTCAACATCCCAAGTATTACTTTGGCATAAGTGCAAAGTCTCTTGCCTGGATCATTGTGATTGTCTTCTATATAAATATTTTCATGATTTTTTTGTTTTTTACAATTACCATCTTTCCTCAGTTTATTTTTCAACATAATAGTTAGATTAATATTATTTAAAAGTAAGTGAAATCATGTCCCTACTCTATTTGAAGTCTTCTCACAGTAGAAATCAAACTCCTTGTGGGATCACCCAGTATCAGTGCTTTTGTTTCGTCCTGTCTCAATTCTTTCTTCTCTTCCTCTTGCTCACTTTGCTTAGCAACACCAACCTCTATGTTCCTCAAACATGTCAGGCACATACCTATTTTTAGTTCTTTGAATTTGCTCTTTCCTTTGTTTCAAAATGGTTTCTTTCTCAAACACACACATGGTTGAGCAATTCATCCCTCTCAGATCTCTGTTTATTTGATCCCTTCACAGAAAAGCTGTCCCTAGGCACAACTATGCTTGTCCCATCTTTTTCTTTTTTTATTTTTGTCCTTGGCTATTTGTCAGTGAAAATATGACAATAATTTATAGACACCTTTACTTCTAACTGTGAAGTGAATGCAATTAATTGTGGGTATTGAAAAGAAAGACCGCTTGCCATGCTTTATAAATCTACCAGAAAAGATGTTAGTTACATACACTAGATACAAATGCATATTTTTAATTTTTCAGGTCTTAGGAATTTAAAAGTATAACAGATAAGACTTATTTGCGAAATGCCTAATAAATGCCAAGGCATCCTAGACAAACTGGATAAAAGGATTTAAGCCAAGAATCATATTAATTTTATTGTAGGATAATAATAAGGAAAAGCAAAGTCTCCATTTAAGTTTTTTTTTTCTTTCCATTCCTACAATTACATCACTTTGACTGGAACTATTATTCAATAGAGAAGTCCTTCAAATGTAATTGCAAAGTCAGGGACCTACTGGGAAATGGAGATCAAAAGCTCTCATCACTCCAGATGCTACAAAGCCTTCCCTTCCAGATGCTACTGATTTTACTCCCCAGGTATTTTTAAATTAGGAATCTGTCTTAGCTGGTACAGGAAGACAAGAGGTCAAGTTAAATCAGATGATTCACCTAAACCTATTGAAAAAGGAAAGTGTCCTAGGAGTCTTGTTGCTATTGTAAAGGATTATTTAGTGAATCCGATTGCTGAGTTTCTAAATATCTCAGTGGTTTGACAAAACTTGATATCTTGACTTGATCAGGCTAGAGTCTGAAAATACTGAAACCTTTATCAGAGAGACTGAAATCACAGTAGCTGTTCAGAAATACCGATTACTGCTTACTGTGGAAAAAGTCAAAGTGTAGTTTTACTGACTAAAATGAAACCATTATATTTTAAGAAATTACTTAATTCTAGTAAAAGCCAAGGCAGCACACTTAGGTTCTTGTCCCTAAAGTATGTTAATAATGACTTATAAAGACAAATTTAGAAGATAGATATATTTCTGTATGAGTAATCTGAAAAAAAATGAGTATGGTGTCAGTGTCATAAATAAGGACATATTAATAACAAAATTTCATTTGTTTGTTCTTAATAATGATTTTATATATCAAAATTGAATCACATGAAAAAATACATTAGATGGTATTGTCTCTTCCTAACTCAGAAGGGAATAATTATTAACAAACACAAAGGTTGTTCTCAGACATTTCTATGAAAGATTTTCTAAGAAACAACCCAAGAAGGTGATAAGAACTCAGAGGATATCTGTTTATTGACCCTTTTCTAAACACTCCCAAGTATCCCATGTCATTAAAGCAACTCAGTAGTGATAAAAGTGACAATAGACTTACCCACTTGAGAAACATATTCTTACAAAATATAGTAAATAAGGAGAGAGTGGTAGCTAAGACAAACTGTGCTCTTGAAAATTGTGGTAGTTATTACAGAACAAAAAATTAGTTTGTTCAGATAGAGTGTCTAGAATATATCTTTTGGTTAAAAAAGTAAAATATATAGAAAATACAATCTTTATTTTCACATATATTTTACTTGTATTTTAAGATTTACATTTGTATATTTTTCAATATTTTAAGATATATTAGAATATGTATACACACATATAAAGTATATAATTTTTTTATTCTTATTTCAAAGCATTCTATCTTTTAGGTTTAAAAAATAATAAAAGAGCATGTATTCCTAGAATTCCCGAATCTATACTATTAGAAGTCTAGGGTTATTTCCTTCACTAGGATAATCTTAAGCAATTGAGGTATTTGTGGTTTTTTTTTATTTTATTTTCAATTGAGGTAATATTAAGATACTCCATAAGGTGTTGCCACTATAGTGCACCCACAACCAAATGACTCAGAGTCCACCACCATAATCCATTGTGCTTCCTTTTCTCTTTATTCTTACCCTTTTAACCACCTCATTCCCTCTTTGGCTACTTCAGTTCTATAGTCATCTTTCAAGGGTTGGATTTTAAGCTTGTCTTTATATGGCCATTAATTTCCTACTCTTTATTAGAACATAATTTTACTTTTTATATTTATTTATTTATGTATTTTTAAAGATTTATTTATTTATACAAGAGCTGGGGTACAGGCCAGAGATGTGGGGAGGGTGAAAGGATTTACCAGAGAGAGAGTGGGGAGCAGAACAGGCAGACTGATCAAAAACAGTGCTGAGGAGAGCAGTGGGCAAGACAGGAGAGGTCTGCCATACCATGTGGGTATCTCCTGGCCAGCCAGGAATCAAACCTGCACTGCAGAGGCTGCAGATAGCTTCACAGCACTGAGAGGCCTCAATTTTACTTTTAAAATTAATTAATTAATTAATTTTTAACTGGGGTATAATTTTACCTCTTGGTTCATGCAATCAAGGGATCTAGAACACAAATTGATGATTATACTTGAAAATTTTAAGTAATCCATAATTTGTAATATTTTGGTTTGATATTTATCAGAAAACAGCTCTATGTTGCCTAAATAGATTCCTTGTATTCAACAGTAAAGTAGAAATTATTTTTTAAAGATTTATTTATTTATTTATGCAGGCACTGGGTATAGTCAGAAGTGCAGGAGGGTGAGAGAATTCACCAGAGCCAGAACAGGGAGCCGACCAGGCAGAAGGACCAAAGTACACTGTTGAGGGGAGCAGTGGGCACTGCAGGAGAGGTCTGCCTGCCATGTGGGACCCTCGCTGGCGGCAGGGGATCGGGGATCGAACCAGCGCTGCAGAGGCTGCGGGCAGCTTCGCAGCTCAGCACTCAACTGCTGCGCCACTGGGGGGACCCTAAAGTAGAAAATATTTTTATAGATACAGGTTCTAAAGTGTAGTAGAAAAAAAAAATTACCAATGTTAATAAAATAACATATAGGGACCTTATAATAACAAGGCCCTATTACCAGCCTACCCAAAAATACTGATGTTTGCTATGATACATAGAAGCAAAGGTTAATTTGACAACTGGCTTTAATATATTCTTCCTCATATCAGTAAGTTTTCATACCAAGGACAGTTTTCTATAATATTAATATGAAATCAACTTGCTTTGCATTGCTATTTAATCCAGTCTCACCTGATTATATTTTTTAAAAAATTAACTCAAGTGCATAATTGTGTAATGTCACAAATAAAAAGTGAGTTTCTATTAATATATAATAATGATAAACTATTTCAAAATTGTAGATTTTTCAGGAACAATTTATAAGATACTCTTATCACTTAATTAAATCAGGACACTTTGCAATAGAGTCATGGTTGTAATAATACTAAGTCATAGGGATTAAACTTTTGATTGACTGTTTCTAAAAAAGGACATATTCTTCAAGTGATGTCTTAACTTTCTTGCAATTATGTTTTCCTAAGAAAATTTAAAAAATGCTTTATTTCTCATAACTATTACATATATCTGACTTTCAAAAATATCATCGATTTATTTTAATTGTAAAAAAGAAAAAGAAATTCATCTTTTGAATGCTAAGGATTACTAATAGTCAATTTTGAGAGCTAAATGACAAATTAATGCCTTCATAAATCAACATGGAATCTGCAGGAAGAAAATAATTTTCTTGTAAATTTCCCTTACTCAGCTTTAGGCTTTGTGTTTTGAAGTCATGAAGATATAGGAGATTCTTGTTTTGAATATTATGCTCTATTGTGAGTAAATTACAAATTGTGCTAAAATCTTTACTTAGAAATATTTTCGTCCTCAAGTAAGTATGTTATCTCCAACAAATTTAAGTAATATAACTGTACCTCCAAATCATGTTATGAGAAATATTAGTGTAGCTAACCCAATATCCAGTTTTCTTTCCCTTCTTAGGACATAGAACTGCTGAATGTACTTGTTTCATTTAAATTAGGCCATACCTAAATAGTGTGCCTTTTTTAAAAGATTTATTTTATTTATTATGCATACAAGAGCTGGGGTGTAAGCCTGAGGTGCCGAGGGGTGAGAGGATTCACCAGAGACAGAGTGGGGAAAAGAACTGGCAGATTGACCGAAATACACTGCTGAGGGGAGCAGCAGGTGAGATAGGAGATGTCTGCTGCACCTTGTGGGTCACCTCCCTGGCCTGGGATCAAACTCATGCCTCAGTGGTTGGAGATAGCTTGATAGTGCTGAGAATTTAATCCCTGTGCCACCAGGGAGACCCTGGTTAACATAAATTTTAACTTCATAGAAAGCAAAGACCTTTTTTCCTTAGTCTTCTTTGTAGATTTTCTAATTAATTCTCCTGAACAGAAATAGAGACGAGTACATGATCTCAGTCTCAAACTTAACAAAATAAATTCTTTGACTCTATATAATTTTTTCAAACACTCCTGCTCTAAACAAAAAATTTATTCTAATTCTTTCATTTCTCCAGCTATTATAGGCCTGGGTAACCCCTTTTGTGACCTATAGATTTCAATTAAACTCTATAGTTAATAGAGATCAGAAGAACCAAGTTCGCATTGACAAGACTAATATTAGTGGAAAACCCAGGACTCCTACTTAAGAAAGAATATCAGGTCTCAGTAAATGTACTGATTATATTATGGACCTGTGTTTCTGGATCCCTGTGAGATGAAGAAAAGAATATAGCTATAAAAGGAAAGGTGGAAATAACCTGTAGAAGAGGAAGATCAAAGAGTATGGGGAAACTGAACTAAAAGAAAGAAAAAGTAGCTTGTGCTTTAGAATTTATCCTTGGACTAGTTTCATCTCATTTATGTTCAATCTATCAAATGATTAAAGAAGCATTTTGGTAGTTAAATAACTACAGTCTAATAACTCAAATTAAAACTTGTTGACAATTTAAATTTGCTTTCAATTATAATTTATATAATTCTTTATTAAACAAATATTTGTAAAGTAACTACATTTATCCAGGAATTAAGAACACACTATTAAGCAGATAATATAATTCCCTTAATCATGTTTTAGCTTTAGGGAATTAAAATATATCATTCGCTCGAGCTCAGTTAAGAATTTAAGAAAATTTAAGAAGAGAAAATTGCGCCTGAGAGAAGGTGAGTAAAGAAGAAACTGTTTGGATAAGCTATCTCTCTCCTTTTTGTTTCCTTCAATTTACTTATTAAAAAATCAAGGATCGGATCCTCGCCGGAGCGCCGCGGGCTCACTGATAAAGGGTGATCAGTAAAGAATGGCCAGGATAATAATACTTATGTAAGTGTGTACGTGTGTATGTGTGAGTGCTTGTAATTGTTGGCTCCACGGCCTTAGCTACGGAGTCTGAGTGAGCTGCACCCGGATTCTCGCAGGGCGTCGTACGGCATAACGGTCATCTGTTCCTTGGAACAGCCTGGTCAGGGGTTTATACGGACAGACCTTAGCTAAGACGTCCCTAAGTTCCCGCGAGGGACGCGAGTCGGACAGCGCCAGTGAGTGGCCCAGTGCATTTATTCCCAGCATCATGGGACAATCTCAAACAAAGAATAGAGACCTCTTTCTCTCTATCTTAAGCCATATGCTTGAGGGGAGAGGATTGAAGGTAAGTAAAAAATCACTTGTGGAACTATATGAGTTTATTTTAAAAGTTAGTCCATGGTTTCCAGAGGAAGGGAGTTTATCTCTAGAAAATTGGAAAAAAGTGGGCAAAGAAATAAGAAAATTTTATGACCAGCAGGGACCCACGGAGGTCCCCCCACAGGCATTTTCCCTGTGGGTCCAGATTCGAGATCTACTAGCAGAGAGTACTGAGGCTGATTTATGGAAAGAAGAAAATATTAGTGAGCATGAGACAGCACCGTTTGCTTTTCCTTCAAAAAATTATGCCACGGGAAAAGCCCCGTCAGCACCAATGATAGGAACAGAGTATGTTCACTGTGCTCCTCTTAATGATAAGGATTTTTCTGCTAATTCAGATTATGAGGAAATTTTAGATCAAAAGGATCAGACTGATTTGGAAGAACAAGCAGCTAGATATCAGTTAGATGAGTTCTGGGATCACCATCCTAGCAAAGGAATTTTTCCCATTGTTAGAAAGCCTAAGCAACAGCCTAAGAAAGTATTATGGCCTCTTCCTCCAGGGGGCTTCTTTGGAGCAGCAGATGAAGACAGAACGAATGGGGATTTTTCTTTTTCCTTCCCTGTGATTAGTGTAAATTAAAATTCAGGGGCGAGCCCTCAGCCCCGTAAAAAAAAAAAAAAAAAAAAAAAAAAAGGAGGGACATTAGTAATCAATAATAATAATAATAATACACAGACAAACACAAAATTAGAGCTTCAAGTGAATATTCATGCCCTGCCTCGAGCTACCCCTGGTAGTGCTGGCTTAGATTTGGCTGCTATTAAAGATGTAATACTTTCTTCTATGGATGGTGTCCAATTAGTGGACACCTATTTAAAAGGACCCTTACCACATGGCACTGTCGGACTGATAATTGGACGAAGTTCAAATTATAAGAAAAATTTTGAAGTGTTACCAGGAATAATTGATGCTGACTTTATGGGTCAAGTAAAAGTTATGATTAGATCGTTAAAAGAAACAATTCAAATTCACAAAGATCAGCGTATTGCTCAAATTCTTGTTCTGAATTATGTAAATTTACCCAATCCAGTCCTAAAGGACAGCCGAGGTGAAGGTGGATTTGGCTCCACTGATGTAATAGCATGGGCTCAATCAATTACTAAAGATAGACCTCTACAAAAAATTTTTATAAATGGCCGCCCTATTATGGGCCTGTTGGATACTGGGGCTGACCGCTCCTGCATTGCAGGAAAAGATTGGCCTTCAACATGGCCCGTTACTAAAACTTCTTCCACATTGATTGGCTTGGGTATGGCTGACAATGTGGCACAGAGCTCTCAATTGCTTAATTGGCAAATGGGCGATAAATCAGGCAGCTTTCAACCATATGTGATTGCTGCTCTGCCGTTCTCTTTATGGGGTCGTGATATTATGGAATCCATGGAAGTACTGTTGATTACCCCTGATTCAATAGATGAACAGGCTTTTTCATAGGGGCCATTGAAGAACATTTACATGCTGATAAAATTGCTTGGAAAACAGAGGATCCTGTCTGGATCGATCAATGGCCCCTGACAACGGAAAAGATCCAGGCTATACACACTATAGTACAAGAACAAATGCAAAAAGGACATTTAGAACCGTCCACTAGTCCATGGAACACTCCAGTTTTTGTTATAAAGAAAAAATCTGGAAAGTGGAGACTGCTTCAGGATTTAAGAGCAGTAAATGCTACTATGCAAGATATGGGTGCTTTGCAACCTGGCTTGCCTTCCCCTGTGGCTGTTCCTAGAGAAAATCACATTATTATTATTGATTTACAGGACTGTTTCTTTACTATAAAATTGCATCCAAATGATTGCCCAAAGTTTGCATTTAGCGTTCCATCTAGTAATTTTCAGAAACCCTGGCAGAGATATCAATGGAAAGTTTTACCACAAGGGATGAAAAATTCACCCACTTTGTGTCAAAAATTTGTGGATCAGGCTTTGCAAGCTACAAGAACTCAGTTTCCTGAGGCATATATTATTCATTATATGGATGACATTTTACTAAGTCATAAGTCTAAAGACTTACTTGAGCAAATTTTACAACATTTAATTCAAGATTTGACGGCTTTTGGCCTTGTTATAGCTCCAGATAAGATTCAAAGAAATAGACCTCTGAATTATTTGGGTAAAATTATTCATGATGATTTTATCATGACTCAGAATATTCAGATTCGAGTAGACAAACTCACAACCTTAAATGACTTCCAAAAATTTGTTGGGAAATATAAATTGGATTCGGCCTTATTTAAAAATTACTACTGGAGATTTCCATCCTTTATTTGAAGTCTTGCAGGGAGATCTTAACCCACGATCTCCTAAAAGTTTAACTCCTGAAGCATTGCTGAAATTAAATCTGGTTGAGCAAAAAATATCGGAGGCTAAAGTTGTTCAACTAAATTATGAATTACCATGGGATTTGTTAATTCTTAAAACTGTCTACACTCCTACAGCCTGCTTATGGCAGGAGGGCATAATTGAATGGGTGTATCTAGCACATTCACAGACTCGCGTGGTTACTGCTTATGCAACCATGTGTGCTTTTCTTATTATGAAAGGTCTCAGTAGATCAAAAAAAAAAAAAAAAATTATTTGGCAAAAGTCCTTCAAATATTGTTATTCCTTATAACAGGACTCAGTTTGATTATTTACTACAAAATGATGATGATTGGGGGATTGCTCTATTAAATTTTACAGGACAAATTAAATTTCATTTGCCTCAACATCCATTATTGAAATTTGCAGAAAAACTAAACTTATTTTTCCAAAACTTATTAGTTCTGAACCTGTGCCCAATGCAAAGGTTATTTTCACTGATGGCTCTTCGTCTGGAGTCTCTGCAGTTTATAGTCTTGGAGATAAACCTTTACAAAAAGTTACTGAAAACGTCTCTACTCAACAGGCTGAAATAATTACAGTCATTATGGCACTTGAGCAGTTTGCTCAGCCTTTAACTTTGTTTTCTGATTCTAAGTATGTGGTCTTTTTATGGTTTCCCCTTCCAAAATTTTGCCATTTATTCTTTTAAAATAAATAAATAAGGTTTTTCTAAATAATATTTAAAGTTCATTTACTATTACTAAGGTAATAAAAATGGTTAAATATAACTATATAATATAACTAAAGGTTTTTATAAAAATATTATAAACCCACTTCAGCAAATGGGTGGGGGCTGCCCCTGGTCTCAACAAGCAGCTGCCTGGACTTTTTCTCCAGTGTTGGGAATCACTGGCAAGTCTCTACTGCCTTCCTGCTGTGGAGGACTGAACTGTTTTGGTTCACTCTAGGAAAAAAGTTTTATTTCCCTATGTTTTTTCTGAATTTTACAGTCTAAATTGTCTAAGGTAAAAACTTCTAAGTTACTTTGATTTGCTAACAAGCTATACAAAATGCTTATTGGTTGAATAAAAGTTTTTAAATTTACTTATTGGACCTGTAAAAGGTTAAGTTTCTTGTTAAAATTAATTAACCTTAAAAATTTAAAGTAATAATACAAACATATTTAAGCTAAATTCAAACCTCAAACTTTAATAAAAGCCTAAAAACAAATTTCCCTCTTCTCCTGTTATCAAAATAACAGTGTTCCTTTTTGTTATAATATATACTTGCTCTCAATATAATAAAACACTGACAACCTAAAGCCAAAAAATCACTTCTTAAAAATATAAACTCACAAAATATTCTCTTATCTAAAAAAGTTAGTAAAAACTGCCTGATGGTTGTGGTCTCAAGCCCAACGTCTTTGATAATAATTAATATTAAATACTTATTCTCTACACAGTTTTTAACTCATTAAAAAACCTCAGTGACGTCACAAAAATTAATAAAATAACTCTTTCTCTTAAAATATATACATATGGCCAAAATTTTAAATGTATATCAATAGATCTCTGTATCTGTTTGTCTGTCTTTGTGTTTTGTGTTGTTTTATTTTGTTTTGTTTTTTATCTCTAGAGAACTAAATATAAACGGCGCCTATATAAATTTTCATAAAAACAAATCTTATAATCACAATCATTTTTGGTAAACGAGAACTAGTTCAAATTTTATAATTCAAAGCATATATGCCTTAAAATTATGTTAAGTATTAATAATTTGCTTTGTTTAGATGTGTTTATTTCAAAAGTCTGGTATAAAAGGTATTTTTGTCTTTCTTATTAAGTCACCCGTATGTAAAAAAGGTACAAAGCTCTAATTTTTTTTGTTTCCTTTTATTAATTTGTCTAATGCTTGTTTAATAACGCTAATTCACCCATCTGGTTCCTGATAAATTAAACCAACACCTTGGTTCCTCCTCTTCACTGACTGAAACCTGAAAAGTCACAAATCACCCACTTCTTCACCACTTCCAATGGGACTCGTGCTTACTTGAACTTTTTCGTCTTTTTGCTGCTGTAAACACTATCCAGCTTTTCAACACCAGACAACATATCTACGCCGAATGGAAAGACAATCTTCGTGCCTGCATTGGATACCCCTATGCATTGCTTTTTGGATCTGCCAACACAATGAACATTTCCCGCCACGGAAATTCCTATTCTGTTACCTGTTCTCATTGTGTGTTGTCTAATTGTCTGACTCCTGATATTGTTCATAATTTTTCTACTATGGTTATGTTAAAAAGACCTTCTTATGTTATGTTACCTGTTGATTTACAAGATACCCCATGGTTTGACAATTCTGCTTTGCAAATTATTCAGGAAGTCAATGCCTTAATCCGTCCTAAACGTTTTGTTGCTGCACTTTTTCTAGGTATTTTAGCTTTAATTGCAATTGTAACTTCTCTTACTGTTTCTTCAGTAACTCTGGTTCAGGAAGTTCATACTGCCCATCATGTTAATGATCTCACTAGAAATGTGTCTCTGGCTTTGGCCACTCAACGGGATATGGATCAGAAAATAGAACAAAAATTAAATGCCTTGGAAGAAACGGTCTTGGCTCTTGGTGAGGAAATTCAACTTATTAAGAGACAGATGTCTACCCGTTGCCATGTTCAGTTTCGTTTTATCTGTGTGACCCCTAAGGTCTACAATTCTTCCCTTAATTGGAATCTTACCAAAAATCATTTATTAGGCATTTGGCAAGACAATGATCTTTCTCATGATATTTCCACTTTGCAATCTGAGATTTCTGCTATCAGTCATTCTCATCTCTCTGAACCTTCGACTTCTTCTTTTGCTCAATCGTTTGCTGAGTCCCTGCAGTCTCTCACTCCGTCTCACTGGCTTCACTTTCTGATTTCTTTTGGCATTCTTGCTCTAATGGTTCTTGTTCTTTGTGCCTGTCTTCCCATTATTTCTCGCCTTTTGGTGAAGACGATTTTTGGAATAAAACGTGACATGTATGCCATGCAGCTTAAACTTAAAAATAAAGGGGGAACTGCGGCAGCCTCTGCCGCTGAACGCCAGTGAACTTACTGGAAAGAGGGAGGCTTTCACTCAGACACATCAGAGTGAGTAAGACCCCCTTCCCCTGTGCGCTGGACTGGACAGTCAATGACGGGTAAGATCGGGGGCAGACTAAAGAAGGCACTGGCCAGCCTCATGTCTGTGACTCCTGACGACCTAAGACAGGCGCAGTCCCCGAGGGGCTTCATCATGATAAACTTTGGCGTTCAGATCAAACAAGGCACACATGCCTATAAGCCTAATTTACGCAACAAGCCCGCAGTAATTAACCCCTCCTTTGATGGAAACAAGGCTGCTAAGAACGTCACCTGCAAATAAGCCTGATGGAATTACCTACAAAGCAGTTTTACCATTAATCAGATAGCCATTGTTTCAGAATAAGTAGCAACCTAGCAACCTGTCTATAATCATACTACTTTTTCACTTACTTTGCTTTTTCCTTATATGTGTACAATCAGTTTCAGGAAATGCATGATAAAGAAAATAGTGTGTGGCAATGGTAGTTTTATAATAATCATAATACTTCTCACATGAGACAACACCATAAAAATCAAAATGCTTACGTAGAGAATATATTGCTCGTGATGACTAAAAGTAGGAGGTGCCAGTAGGTAAATATTAATGCTTTCTGATCATTGTGGCTTTGGGATACGAATCAAGAAAAGCTGGCTTAAAGAATGCTGTTCAGTGTAGGCAAAAATGATTGTGTAGATTCAGTACCTGGAGATTGTTTACTGTGCCATGTCATGGAACAGCGATCACATGCACATGAATAATGAAGTAGATGTCTTATGCCTTACAAAGTGTTTTATGCTGAGAAAGAATTAAATTGTATGAAATCATCTATTGTTGGAAATGGTATAAAAGTGTATGATGATTTTGAGCAAATTACATTCAGATCTTCACTCTTGAAGTGTGTCTGTCTGTCATTTGTGTGTCTGTCTGTCATTTATGCGCCGATTCCTTGAGCATCCTCACAGTTTCTCAAATCCTGAGACAGTCCTGCAAGTCTACCGCTGCGCTGGTCCGCGGCATTTTCCCTTTTTTAATTTATTTATGCATATAAGAACTGGAGTGTAGGCCAGAGGTGCAGGGGGGAGGTGAGAAGATTCACCAGAGATAACATGGGGAGCAGAACAGGTGGATCTATTGAAATAATATGCTGAGGGGAACAGTGGGCGAGACAGGAGAGGACTGCTGTGCCATTTGTGTTAACTCCCTGGCTGGGGATCAAACTCATGCTCCCTGGTGGCACAGGGTTAAAGTGTCAGTACTAAAATAGATGCTTTTTAACTGAAAAGCTCCAAAACTGAAGTATCTCATAATACCTGCAACCAGAAAGCATTTTGCTTCTAGGAAATCAGAGCTAGTAGAATTTTTCTGGAGGGGAAACACATAGAGTGCTTTCTTGTTTAAAATAATGTATTTTTAAATATTAGGTCAAAGAAAAAAATAGAATAAACTTGTGCAATTTTTAAAAAGATTTATTCATTTATTTGTACCAGAGCTGGAGTGCAGGCCAGGGATGAGGGCATGTGAGAAGAGTCACCAGAGAGAGTGGGGAGCAGAACAGGCAGATCTACTGCGATACACTACTGAGGGGAGCAGTGGGCGAGATAGGAGTGGTCTACTGCGCCATGTGGGTCACCTCCCTGGCAGGGGATCAAACTCAGTGCTGCAGTGGCTGCAGATAGCTTCATAGTGCTGATGCTTAACTCTTTGCGCCACTAGGGAGGCCCCTAGAATAAACTTTAGGGTAAAATATAGTCAATAAGAATTATTCCCCATCCTGTACAAGTGTGCAAATACTGAAGTAATCAATGCACACAAATCCTGCTGTTCAGGATTTGCTCCTGTGCATACTAAAGCCTATATCTATGACTAGTAATTCCAATCTTTTATTTAAAAAAAAATCCTATTTCAGTTCAATAACAAGATATGTCAGTGGGACTGATGATCTTCCTATTTTTAACACAATGATGAACCTCTAAAGTTGATTCAAGCTCTTGTTGTCTTATTAAAAAGCCCTTGACAAAAGGTACCAAGTTTTGAAGCAATCTTATACTTGAGGAGTGATTTAGAATCTTGGTTTAGAGTTATTGGTTCACTATTTTTAGAACTTCCTTTCTCATGTATCTTTATTGATTCAAAGTGTCATTAAGTTTCTGGAGCTGTAAGGACATTGCTCGCAACTCAAGGATTTTCTACCAGGGACAAAATCTTTGATAGTTCAGTTTTTCATTTTATGGAACTTAGAGAAATTGCTCAAATGAAGTTTAAAGTGCTGAGTTAAGAAAAAGCCTTGAGGTTTTACTGAGTAGACACTACATTTAGCGCTGACAGTCTTTTGGAATTTCCAGACAAATATTTGTCTTTAAGTCCATCTAAACAAAGAGTTAGGTATAAAGTGAGTATGCATACCTTTGCTTATGCAAACTAGCCAAACTCAAATAAAACATAAATATTTCAGTAAAGAATAAACTGAATTAAACATCTAAAAAACAGCATGGCCACATTTTAAATATTGTCTTTTAGGCATATAATCAAAGGTGAATTGAATTTCTGTAATACTTGTTCTAGTATGGACTCCAGTCTGTAAAATGCATGTGTGCCATGCTGGAGAAAACTACTGGTGTATACTCATAGACCACTGGTGTATACTCATAGGATTATCAATCTTGTTTATGCTAAGGGAAGCAAACCTTAGGGTAGAAAAGCAGATTGCACAAAGGATTGATGCAATGAAAGACACAGAGTATTCTAACTTAAGCTTAAATACTAGTATGGTGCTATATTACCAGTAGCAAAATGGAAAAGTGCTTTTGACACTAAGTTTGGTGACAGCAGATGGGGAGAAAGGTTCTGGGAGAAGAATAAATTCAGGAGTGGGATAGGTAGAAAAAATGTGAGTGTGTTCTCTTAAGTTCTTTATACTTAGTACTCTACAATAGCTTATTAATTCTATGAAAATTAGAGTGTAGAGAAATAAAATGTATGGTGAGGACATATAAGTAAGGCACACCCAATAAAAATCAAAATTTTATAAATGGCCTAGTGAAAAAACACTTGTTTCTATCACATAAAGACTGACTTCTAAACCCATCACAGAATTCATGTGTTGTACTGACCACCATGTCTTAATATCTCAAACTCTGCATTGTATTTTCAGGGAAGTTGGCATCCTACTAGAGGGATGGGTAAACAGTAAATGTACTATAAACACATTATATTTAAAAACAAAAACCAAAAGAAACAGCAGAAAGTAAGCTGAACAATCAAATATATTTACTCAGGACAATCAAATATATTTTCTGAACAATCAAATATATTTACTCAGGAAAATACACTAATATTTGGCATAGCAAAAATATATCTGTTCATGTCCTGTATTGGAATATAATATATTTTATCAGCAAAAACACTGCTGCTTCTAGCTTCGGTGTCCCTGTACTCCCTCATAATTATGCCACTTCAAAGGAGAATGGTTCTTAAAGAATAATTACAGTTTACAGTAGCTTTAACTAACAGTTAATTACAACTGCATTTGCTATTCCAGATAGAACTTCTTTACTGAAGAAAGTTAGGAAACTTCTCACACTTAGTACTAGCAACTTAGCAAGTGATTTTTTTACTATCTCAGTAAACACAACCCTGACTACTACATCAATCAGGATATTGTTAATAACAGAGATTAGTGTTGAAAGAGCTGGTACCCTCCGGTCTTTTGAAACATTCTCTAAGGTAGCACAAAGACAGCAGGGAAATCAAAAACAAAGACAAAAAAGTATGGAGGTTTCTGAAGACTACAAATGGATCTGCAATATGACCCAGCAATTCCACTCCTAAGTATATACTAGAAAGACACAAAAACACTAATCCAAAAGGAAACTTGCACTCCCATGTTCATTGCAGCACTGTTTACAATAGCCAAGATATGGAAAACAAAATAAATGCTCAAAAAACAAATGAATAGATTAAGATTTGTTATATGTGTGTTTGGAATACTACTCAGCTATCAAAGAAAAGTTAAACTTTACCAATCTTGGCAACATGGATGGAGCTGAAAGAATAGAAAAACAAAACTAAGGGTCTGATACAGTCAAATGAAAAAAAAAACTAACACTTGAAGCCTTACTAAGGAATGGGGAAAACAGGAGATGAGGGAGAAACAAACAGATGAGAACAAAGAAAAGAGCAAGCACCAGGGCCTATGGTGGGGCACTACGGGCTCTTTGGGAGCGGGTGCTCTATGGCAACAATGCCTAGAAAAGTGGATCTGACATTACTATTACGGAAACAGTGATGTAAACCAGTATTAACTCTGACCTCTACAACACTGACAAACGGTAAACAGCCTTAACTCTTAGTCAAAGAAACGTAGAACTTCACAGTAAAGGACTACATCCTTGTCAGTTCTTTTTTATCCAGGACATCTTATTTGGCTTTCTACAAATAATTACAAGGAAGTTAAAAGTCAAAACACACAGTCTAAACAAAGAAAGCAAGTATTAGACCCCGACTCATATACGACAGCTGTTTTCATGTTATGAGTCAGGGAATTTAAAATATTATGATTGATATTTTAAGGGTTTTAATGGTAAAGGAGGACAGACTGTAAAAACAAATGGATAATGTGATCAAAGAAATGAAAACTCTATGGACACATCAATAGAAATCAAAAGTACAATAATAGAAAATACACTGGACATGGCCGAGGAGATATGTGAGACTGAAGAAATATTAATAAAAACTTCTCAAATAGAAAAGCAGAGAAAAAAAGAGAATAGAGAAAAGTAAAACAATATTGCAAGAATTCTGGAACTATTACAAAAGATATAACACAAGCATAATGAGAATACCAGAGAAAGAGAGAAAGAAAGAGAAAAAAAAAATGACAATGGCTGAGAATTTTCCAAAATTAATGTGAAACACAAAACCATAGATTCATTAAGCTCACAAAATATACCCATAGAATAAATTTAAAAAAATCTGCATTTAGGCATATCATAATCCACATTGCAGAAAATCAAAGGCAAAGAGAAAAATCTTGACAGAAGCTACAGGAAAAACACTTATATTTCAAACAGTATCACCCTTCTTAGCTTGGATAGTAGTTATTTTATAATGTTAATCTTGTACAACTCTTCAATAAGTGCATTTTTTCTATACACATGTTATTCTTCCACAGAAAATTTAATTAAAATAAATTACAAGTATGTTTTACTACAGAATTGTAAGCTTACAGCCCTATTTTTGTTTTAACAATAGTTGTTATAGATCTGCAATCGACATGAAGATAGTTAAAATAATTATTTGGAATATAATGTGTGCTAACCTCATCCATGAGAATTTTAATTCTTAGATTTAGAAAATTCCTTATAATATAATAAACCACAAACTGCTCTATTATCAGCTAGACTTTTCCTGTAATTCTTGATGGATGGTTATTTCATCCAAGCTGGGATATTTCATTGATATGTATATTATTACTACTTTGCGCCTGTACTGTCTTATATCAAGTTTACAAAGTTGATTGATTTTCAAAGAGCCTCTCTCAGATCTCTTTCTATAATATCATATGTGAGAAAAACAGACAAAAAATTTAGTAATATTATTGTATAAATGATATAATGAATACACATTAATAATTATGAGTTACAGAATATATAGTTGAATATTCTTGATGAGGATAAAGATATAGGGGGAAAATAAAGTATATCAGAATGGTGACACTCAAATATATCTTGTAGAGTAAAATTTTGAAAAACATAGAATGAAAGAGTGAGAAAAAAAAGAAAAAAGCCTTGAAATCTTATAAAAGTAGTCTTTTGTTCATGATATGTATTTTATATGGGAGAATGATAGAATATAAAACAAAAAAATAACTTGAGGACATTGTAGAAATTTAAATGTCAAGATGACATTTAAATGTCAGTGCAAATAGTTCTATAATGAGACATTCTCTAATTATTAGAGTCTTCTATAAATCTGGAAAGTGCCTTTTTATTATCTCTTGTCTAATTTCCTAGGTTATTACCTCCAGTTCAATTTTTAAGAAATTATGTAATTGGACATCCTTGCCTTCATCATGGTCTTAGGGTAGTGTTCTTAGGGTGTGGAGTTATACTACCTGGGTGTTCATAAAGGATCATTACAGGTTAAGGACATTTCTCTTCTTGTGGTGTAAAGTAGATTTTATTATATCAAAGGATATTTTGTGTGTAAATCAGAGGACAGTTTTTTTGTTGTTGTTCTTTATACTATTACTATGGAATATTACATACATTGGTTTTCAGAAATTAATCTAACTTTGCATTCCTAGAATTACATCAAAAGTGTGCCAAGCTCTTGTTTGCTAGCTAGCAAGGATAAAAACATTTTAGTTTTGACTTATGTTATAAGAAATGCTATTTGGCCAGTCGTTGAAATCAATTTTTAATCCATTTTAGATGTTTTTTCCTTTCAGCATATGTGATCAGCTGGGCAGAATAATTTATGTTTCAGTAATCACATGGATTGATCACAAGTACATACTTGTATTTATATTGCTGCAAAATTGTAAATCAGTGAGAAATGGCCCATGACTGCCAGATTTTTTTTTGAAAATAAAACTATCAGTTAGCATATGTTTTATATCAATATTTTGAATCAACAATTACAACACAAATCAAATATGATGAACTATATTTAACATGATATTTTTATACAGAAAAATAATTTTTGACATTTAAAAAGTAGAAAATTAAGATCAGGAATATTTTCTTTTTAATATTTATATCTACTTTCCTTTTATTTGAATTAATTCATAAGTCATTTTAAAAACATAATGGTGTAATTTTTTTCTGTCTGGAATTTAATGTCATAATCCTGTATTAATACATTATTTTTAAGTAAGTTACCAGTTTTTGCATCTCATTGATCAATCCTGGGCACTGTAAATGCATCAGAATGGAACCGAGGGAGTCTTCTTCAGTTGACATGTAGCATTCACTCCCAATATTTTGCAAACTCAGTAAGTTAAACTACCAAAAATTATTAATAAATGAAGGAATTGAGTTATTTTCTGTTTTCATATTATCCTTGCCAGTTTAAAACAGAATTGTGATAGAAATAGATTTTCCTTAATTTTACCTAAATAAGTCAAAGGAAAATTGACACAAAGGAGATTTTTTAATCAGTTATTCTCATTTTTCAAAGTTCTCTTAATTTTCTATCAGTTTCCCACCGAACATACTATATATTTGTTGTTCCTAATTAAAATACCATTTGTTATTTCTCATTTGTGTTCACACAAAGTCTTTCCAAATGATAGTTGTATACAACATTTTATTACTCTGGCAATAATATTAATAGTGGTCTATTTAATTCATAGAAATACTTGTTTTTCTTTCAATTTTATTTTTAGCATAAAAATTCTTATTTCAAATTCTTCATATTACAGGGGCCTCCCCAGTGGCACAGCAGTTGAGCGCTGGGTTGCGAAGCTGCCCGCAGCCCCTGCAGCACCGGTTGGATCCCCAGCCGTGAGGCGAGGGTCCCACATGGTGCGCAGACCTCTCCTGATGCCCGCTGCTCCCCTCAGCAGTGTACCTCGGCCCCTCTGCCTGTTCTGCTCCCCGCTCTAGCTCTGGTGAATTCTCTCACCCTCCTGCGCTTCTGACTGTACCCAGTGCTTGTAATAAATAAATAAATAAATATTTAAAAAAAATTCATATAACAGAAAATATATATCATATTTTATTGATGAAATTTGATGGAAGTAGCTGCCTTGAAAAAATATAGAGATATATAAATTTCCAACAAAACACATGCACACTTGCAATCTGATATATATACATATATACAAATATATGCTCACTGATATCTAGAATATAAATATATACCAGATTTTTTTTAAAGATTTTTTATTTATTTTTACACAAGAGCTGGCGTACGGGCCAGAGGCGAGTGAGAGTGAGAGGATTTACCTGAGACGGAGCAGGGAGCAGAACAGGCAGATCAACTGAAATATACTGCTGAGGGGAGCAGCGGGCATGACAGGAGAGGTCTACCACACCATGTGGGAATCTCCCTGGCTGGCAGGGAATCAAACTGGTGCTGCAAAGGCTGAGACAGCTTCACAGTGCTGTGCTCAACCCACTGCACCACTAGGGAGGCCCCCAGATGTTTTTCTAATAACATTTCTTACACATGGTTTATATTTTTCTGACTTTCGTGCATTTTGTGGTGTGTGTGTATATGTGCATTCTATCAAATATAGATGAAATAGGAGTCACTTGGTTTTCAACATTAGCATACTGCATATGATCACATTTTTATAACAGAAAGTAGCTTATAAATGGAGATATGAAATGTAATATACTATTTATATATTTAAATATTTCATAATCACAAATACTTTTAAGCTTAAGGTTTTGAGGTTTAGTGAGAGAAAAATCTATTTCTAATAGCATTCTGGTAGTTTCCAGATGTCTACTGCAAAAATATATTTTGATATTTAAAAAGCTTGCATATACAACTCAAAGTATTTACATTAAGGGGAAGCTGGAACCTTCTTTCTGTCTCTCTTAAAATATACGTATAGTAAGCTTACTCTTGAATAAAGTTTACACAGCTTCATAAAGTGTACATATACAAAGATAATTGTAGCAGCTGTTTATGGTGGTGGGCATAGGTGGCAAGATGGGTTTCTACCATTTAATACAATGTATTTGCTTCAATCAATAACCTGAAAATATATATATACTCAATATCATGAGTTGAGTGTATGTTTCCAGTTTAATAATTTAAAACAATTCTGAATGAAAAAACAGAAGAAATATTCTGAATAAGATGCTTATCATTAAACATGATTTTAAATAAATAGCAACAAAACAATGCAAAGGGAAGAATCCCTATTAGGATAGTGAGAAAATAAGTGAGAATCGATACATAAAAAAAGGAAATAGAAAATATAAAAAAAAAATCCTGTTGACATTGAATTGAAAATATCATTCATTAAATCTCTGTCAAAGTCCTCAATGGCATTTTTTGATTGATTCAAAATTCAATTTTAGAGAGAAAAGCTACAATATTTCATGATAGTATCTTCAATAAATTAACTACTTTCACTTTTAATTCTCCCTTACCTGTGGAGAAATATTCTTACTTAATATGAGATATCTAAAGAAAGCAGTTTTAAGACATGTTGATTGACAACAAATAAAAGGGTTTTTGAATTGCAATCTTCCATATTTGATGGGCTTTTTCTCTGGGTATGAAGCACTAAGTTGCAATGCGGGAGACCCCAGTTGGCTGCTTTTTGGCCTCTGCCACCAACAATACCCCTTCAATTAGTTTAACAATGGAGTTTCTTCAAACTGTGTAGGATAAGTAGAATGCAGAATCTTCTTTCAAGGTTGTACAAAGACACCTGCAGGGATATAATTTCTTACAACTTTTTACAGAAGACAAACACTTTGGTTTCCATAGTAGGCTGAGGAACGATGGCAACAATTGCCATTGGTTTGTTAAAAAAGTCATATGAGGGAGCAAATCATGTTCACGTACATCCAGCAGGAATAACAACCACTATCCACTGAAAAATAAAGCCTTTCACAAAGAGTAATTGGAAAAGAAGACAATTGGTTTTATACATTTACCATGATCAGAAAGGGAAAATGTAAAGAGAAAGAGACTAAATATAGAAGAACAGTGGCTTATTAAAGTAATGTTCTTTGAGATATCTAACATAAAATTAATCAAATATATGATATAGAAACTTTGAGAAAAAATATTTTAGTTTCTTTCTTAGTCACAATTACCTCTTGATGTTTTAAGGTGGTCAGGGGAATTGAATTTGAGCTGTTACTTCTTAGATGGACCACTTTGGATCTAAATTACTCTATTATAATTTCTGTATTAAACTAAAAAGAAGCATATCTAACTCTTGTTGTAGTTATAAACATTTCCCCTCCTACTCTGGATTTCCCATATTAGATGAGAGAAAAAATTATAATGTCTGTCTTTCAGGATTAGATTAAATCTCAGCTGACACTTTAGGATAGTGTTTTAGAAATTGCTTGAGTAAGAAGAGAAGCAGCCACCATTTCATCACAGCAGAGCCTTAATCCATTTTATTTAGGTAGATAAGGTTATTCAATTTTTCAAATATTTTAACTTATGCCAAATATGTCTATAAAATTTGGAAGCTACATCTAAAAGACTTAGTGTGTATTGCCTCTCTGGGACCTATTTGTCACCTGGGAAGATGATATTTAGTTTCTACCCAGCAGGGAAAATAACAACAGCAATAATGGCAAACCCATGCTGTTAATCTCTAGGCACACTTTATCCAGGATTACAGTTTACCAGTTCAGGAGATTGTTTAAACACCTGGGAGGGCAGCATAATAGTCCCTGGTGCATGCCCCAGGAAAGAATTGCCCCAGACCTCTGGCCTCAGGCTATTGGAAACCTTTAGGAAAATTTGCTATGTTCATAAACATTTTTAGTTAGGGAGCACTAACTAAATGATCCCATTCTTAAACAAGACTTTAGATCCCATTTTCAGACAAGATTGGGGACAATGTGGTATTGTTTTTTTCAACTTTAGTTCTCCTGGAATGCATAAAAAATAACTATTAAGTGGTCCTGTAGTAATGGGATAGAAATAAAATTGAGAAGAAATAATAAGCACTCTTACTCTTAAGTCCATTATTATTTTTATAAAGTAGGTCAAAATATAAAGTAAAATCATATATCCATTGGTAGGAGTTAAAAAATTTGAAACCCATTTCAATGACTACATCTGTCTCATTCTTTTCTACATTTGGTCTTCTCCTGAACTTGAGTGATTCTCTGTATTCATAAAGACCACAGTAGGAAAACTGTTACAAGAAGTATCTTCAAATAAACAAAAAAATTAATTTTTTCTTCTCTGCATACATATACTTGACTAGAAGCATCTTTTCCTCAAACTTCAGATTCTCCCTGTTCTTATGCTCCATACGTCTTTGGATGATACCACTAACCAGTCACTTTCAACAAAATCCTGAAAATTTTAAAATCGAATATATCTTCTTAATATTTCTCCTGTGTGAAATGTATTCTCCATTTCAACTCTCCAAAATATAATTTACTTCCTCACCTACTTGAACCACTGCAACTAACTCTTAACTGGTCTGCAGTTTTAATTCTTTCCAATGCATGTTATATTTGCTTCTAAGCTAATCTTTCTAAAGCAACTATCAGGTCAATCCACTTTTCCATTATACAAGATTATTAATTAATTTTTCCTGTAGCACAAAGTCAAAATAGCATACTATGATGCGTTTAGATATATAAAATTTCTATTCATATTGGGTTAAACTATATGGAAAGTATTAACTCACATATTTGGTAGATTAAAGAACCTCAGAGTTTGATCATTCTGGTGAATCAATAATGTAGCAAAGACATTTTTTTTTTTTTACTCATATGTCTATTTGCTTCTCATAGTCTTAAATTTATTTTGATACACATTCTTTTGGTGAACTCAAAATGACTTCAAAAATGTTAGGCTAAACAAACCATTATATAATTTTTGAGAAAAAGGAAGTGATTTATTTTCTATCATAAACAAATGTCTTGAAGTTCCTGTGGATTTTTCAGGTTAGGGCAAGTTTTTGACCAGAAGCTATCACTTTGGCCAAGTGAATGTGATGCTTTCATTTGGCACAGACTGGTCCAGCTATACTCTGCTCGTTGGAAGTAAAATGGCAGCTAGTTTATAGAAGAAAGATAAATGAATGGTAGATAATGAAAATGTTTTTCCTATGATGCTAATGACAGAGATGTCCTACTTCTCTTTCCTTTGTTCATTCACACCTTCTATGTGCAACATGGCATGACAGACAATATTTTCCAAATATATCTGACACAAAATATTGAATCTCACATGTCCTTCTTACAAATCCCTATCTCAAATCTGGGCAGTACTATGTGATTAATTAATCAAAGGATTATATTAAAAGTCAGGTTATGTGACATGTGACATTAAGTCCTACAAATCTATAGATACTTGCTTTTATGTTTGGGGACATTGACACTGGAAACCAAATAATCATAACATGTTGAAAAACATAAATGTGAAAAGACCTTGTATAGTTGGCTCTACTGTTGTTTATTTTTTGTTTGTTTTCATTCTTGCTTATATACTGAAATCACCAGTTCTACTCTCCATCAATCTATAGCATCAATCTCTTAAGTGAGTGAATAGGAATTTAGTATAATTCCAGCTCCAGTCACCATCAGAATATGAATACATAAGAGACCACTAAAGAATGTTGACTAGCTAAAAATGGCAACCTCCAGTAGTGTGGAATATAATACAATAAAAAATAATGATTATTATTTTAATCAACTAAGTCTTTAGTGATTCAAGGTAAGCAATAAAAACCAGAACACAATGAATCAAATATAACTTTCAAAAGTGAGATCAAATATTTATTCTCTAAAAAACATTTCTTTGTTCTTGTTTTCTCTTTTTAGTTATTTTACATCTTTTATGCTACTAGAGCATGCTAAATAAATATTTAAAAATTTATCTTGTTTTAAAATTATTGTTTATATATCTGTCTCCTCTAGCAGAATACAATCCTTGATGGAATGGGCTATGCTGTGTGTGTGTGTGTGTATATATATATATATATATATATATAATATGTGTGTGTGTATGTGTGTGCATAAATTTTACTATGAGTATAGTGTTTAAATGGTTTCTCTATAAAGAAACATAACATCAATCAATTGATCAGTGAACCAACATTTGACCCATAATTGATATAATATTGGAACTAATTTTACTTATTTCAGCAGAACATTTGTGTGGAGCATGCTAGTGTGATTCTAGTCTTTCTGCTTCTGGGAGTCTATAAACTTTTAGAAATGTCTGACACATTTACCATCTATGCTATAAAATGCATACTGAAGTTTATAATCATTTCTAGGGAATTGAAATTATTCTTAATTGGCATAACACTTATTAAATTGAAATGGATAGCATCTTTATGATTGCCATTTTTACTCTAGTTGTTTTGTTTTTAAACAAACAAAACATGATTTAAAAACCTTAAATTTTCTAGTAAACAAAAGCATCTATTGTTCACAACGTACTTGTCAGTATTTTCAATAATATTATAATATGATCCTTTATATTTAGTTTAGTGCTCTAAGCCCAAAAATATTCAAATGCATCATTTACCTTCCTCTTAAATATTTATCTTTGTATTAAATTGATGGAGAAACATAATTTAAGATATTTTTCTTGGAAATTTATTCAACAAACTTTGATTTTACCTCATACCAGTGAGAATTTTCATGATGTTTATGGTATATACAGAGAAACATAAATGACAACCACTGCCTCCACAAAGAAAATGATAGTATACAGTAAAATTGTTTCCAAGGCAATAAGGGTCAAAAGATGTTTACTATGGAGTGATAAAATTTTGAAGTAGAAGAAGAGAATACTTCTTGCTGAGAGAATCAAGGGAGACCGGGTAGGTTATGATCTTTCATTTGGGCTTTAAAATTTTGTTGTGATTTGCACATATGAATATGACTGAAGGACATTGGAGTCAGATATTATGCAAGCAGATCATAAAATAAAAAGCACTGCTGGGTATATTTTGGTATTACCAATAGGGTATATGAAAAGTTAGTAATAAAAGCGAAAATTGACTACAGGTTTGGAGATCTGAATGAGTAAAAGATTATGGTACTAATAAAAATGTGAAAGTTGTGTTCAAGAGCTGACTTGTGGATAAAAATGATAAGTTTGTTTTTCATTTCCAGTATTTGAGATGCAGACAAGATACTCGGTGGGAAAAGACTTGCAAGGAATTGGAAATGCAATTCACTGAAGGGAATTTTTTTAAATAGATATAGATTTAGGATATATATTTAGAGATAATTTGTTAGATAGATGATAGTTAGATGATATAGATAGATATATAGATGACTGATAGATAATCAATAGATAGATGATACTATCAGATGATAAAACCACATATCAAATGCAACAGCTGAAGAGTGCATTTGGAAAATAAGAAATTAATTTTTATTACATTATTTTTTTCTCTAACTATTTTCTTATAAAATTTCTTTGTTCTAAATAGTCCTCTAAAGGAAACCAGCAAGTTGCCAATAAGTGATTGATAAAATGGTTTATGTTAGCTTAATAATGAATAAATGGTGTAAGAAAGATTATATATGTAAAATTAGTTTCATTTAGTAACTGAGTGTTAATCAGTAAGAATTTTACTTATAAACAAATGATTTATAGTTGATTTTAACAAAGGAAACTATTAAATAAAAACTGATGATTCATATAGTACTTTGGGAAAATAGAGAAACAGAGGTATGGAAATACATTTGAATAAAATAAAGTTATAAATCCTTACCTTCCACACTTGAAAGCCAAATTTCAAGTTCATGTCACATGATAGCAGCTTTTTAATGCCATTGTGAATATTAAATGGGGAAAGCAAAGCAAATTCAAACAATATAAAGTCACTTCTTCATTGTTTCTAATGTTTTAAATCCCACACAGAGTTGAAGATATTTTACATTAATATTTTGGTTAATTTGTAAAAGACTTGAATTTTAATTTATGGAGAATTATTTCATGAAATAAGTTAGAAATAAACTGGATAACATAAACATGATGAAAACTGACTTTAAAAACTTTGTTGTTTAGTATAACTACTTAAAAACAAAAAGAGAATATCCCACTAAAATCATTAATAAGTGAAGTAATTTTGACCAAAAAGTGAATATTGTTTGGCAATAAAAAAAAAAAAAACATTTAACAGACAATTCAGATAAGATGTTTATGTTTCTACTTTATGTAGTGCAAACATATGATTTCAATTATGAAACTGCTTTGCTGCTTAACATGGTTAACTATTGCTTTTATGGGGTGTTTATTCCATTTCAGAATATGTGGTTCACATTTTTTTCTTTACAACTAGTTTATATTGGAACTTTTGAAATGCTTACTAACAAGTTTTCCAGTGGATGGAACAAAATCAAAATAAATCATTACCATGACTATGCAAAAATAAGGCTGAGGACTTGGTTTACACTTGTAAATTATTGGTGTTGATACTGTTATTTTAAATGTTAGCTAGCATGTATTTTAAATATTCATGAATTATCTACAGTAGTGAGAGAATTTTTCCCTAACCATTGTCAGGAAAATTACATTTAGCAGTAAATTATCTAAGGATTTTGTGAAGTTTTCCTTGCCGTCAGTATTGGTTCCAATTTTTAATATACTATAGTAAATCCAGAAACTTAAAAAAAATCATTGAATTTAACATTAAACTCCGGTAATAAAAAACAGTGTAAGAAATATAACTTAGACTGAAAAGGAATGATATAAAACTGCTGACAAAACATTTCATTAAACATGCTCTCAAATTGCTTTTCAAAGCTGAATTAGTTATATTTATCCTATTTATTTCACATTTCAACCACTTTTTAAAAAATACATTCAGGAATTCATCTTGATTCCTTATACTATTGATGACAGCCCTTAAAAGAAGGTACTGATTGTGATGATCAGGAAAAGATGAAGTGCTGCTTTTCTAGATTAGGGCCTTCTGGAAAAAAAAGGAAAATAATCAGTGGGTTACTTTTAGGGTTGGGATATTTTGGGTGTGGTGGGCACCAATCAACTGGAGTTCAATAATTATGTCAATTACATATTCTTGAATATTAGAGTCAGTCCTTTTGGAGTATGGAAAAGATGTTAGAAAAACTAAAGAAGAATAGCAGGGCATCCACCACTCCCTCCTCCCCTCCCCACCACCATAGTCATAGCCCTGAGGGGACAAATTAGTCTGTTCAAAGGGGAGAAAGAATCTGGCAAATGCTTTGTCTCTTTGAAAGCTAGAATCTCCAACTGGAGAATAATTTTTAAGAATCCAAGATAAGAAAGACTGGAAATCATCTGGACAAATGAGGAGCATCAGACATTCTGAACTAGCAGTGAGCTAAAGCACAATCCAAGAAGGGAGGCTTCAGAAGACACACATCCTGCTAACACCTTGATTTTATATTTCTAGCCTCCAAAAATGTGGGAAAAAAAATTCTGTTTAAGCTATCCAATTTGTTGGCCTTTGTTATGGCAATCCTAGCAAAGTAATAAAGCAACACAGTTTATCATAACTAAAATTTAGTCACCACAGATGGGCTTTACAATTGTTTTTGCCCTTTATGGCATAAAGCTTCATGCTTGTTTTTGTCAAAAATTAAGTAAAATAGTCTCAATAAAATGGGGCCTCCTTGGTGGTGCAGGGCTTAAAGTCTCAGCACTATCAAGCTATTGCTAGCTGCTGTGACATGAGTTCCATCTCCCGCCAAGGAGCTGAACCCATATGGTGGGGCAGACCTGTTCTGCTTACCCTCTGCTCCCTTCAACGGGGTATTTCAATAGATCTGTAAGTACAGCTCCCCACTCTGTCTCTGGTGAATCATCTCACCCACCCTCCCACCCCTGTACTCTAATCTACACCCCAGCTCTTGTATGCATAAATAAATAGAATAAAACTTTAAAAAATGAGTTTAAACACTATGCAATAATGATTTGATGTTTTATACAAACCATTATCTATATTATATATAATGTATATTATAAAATAGTTATTAGTTATATGTTACATTTATATAATTAATAGATATATTATATATTTTATACAATATAATAATTATGTTATCTATTACATTAATTACATTATATGCCTCTTAAATTTATGTTCTATATTGCCTTGATTTTTCACAGGTTGGTCATTGACCTATAGAAATGCTTAAACATTTTTGTGTATTAATATTTAAAATTATACATGTGATATGCCTTGATTAAAATGAGTTTGAATGAATTAAGTAATTATTCAATTTATTGGCATGAGAGTCTTCCCTATTATTATTTTGTTTAATTTTAAGAGTGCCATGAGATATATCTCTAAAATATTCATCAGAGAAATCTAATAGCTTTAAATGGGGTTAAAAAAAAAATCTTTCACAAAAGAGACATTAAGATTTCAGAAAAGGAATTTGATATTGGGAAAAAATATAAAATAGGCATTCCCTAAGAGATCTTTATGAAACTAGCTGGAGCTGAAGTGAAATGAAGTGTTCAATTATTCAGGTAGTTTTGTGGTTCCTATCACAATTGGATAAAGACATTTCATAGAATTATTGCACCTAATGCAAAGTACATAAGAAAAGAATAGAATCTTTTGTGAATGAGTTTATAAGTGCTTAAAAAGCAGCCTATTTTATAATGAGTGCATCAACTAACTAATGAATTACACAGTGATCAAACTGATTTCAATTTTATGCCATTTTGAATCTTTTTTCTCAAATATTAAAGATGCTTTATATTTGTTATTTTTATTAAATATATTTGTCAAAATTGTACAGCATGCTCAATACTTAGAAAATGATCAAAATTATTGGTTGACCCTCCTGTGTAGTATATCTATTGCTAGTCTGATTTTTTTAATGTTAATCCTCCACCTGTTTTTTTAACAAATGAGAAGATTTTTTCATTTGTTAAAAAAAGTATTTGATTATCTTCTATCCACAGTGGTGAATGTATATATTCTTGATTGTTCACAGATCTCCTATGTGATCAGAGAGTTACATGATATGTGATGTGATTGCTTCAGACAAATCATGCCATACACATAGAGTCAAAAATCACCATGCCCAACCATCATCTAAATAGCTAATTTCCCCATAAACTACTGAAAAAAGTAACAAGGCTTAATTAATAATAATGAAATAAATAATATATTACAGCATTATATAAGATGTAAGATGTTACTGAAGTTCATATATGGATTATATTAACACATACCCATCTTATATTGTTTTAAAGAAGTAACTAGGATAAAAAGTTGCAGAGAATGCAGTATTTCTGTTTCTTTTTTAATTTATTTGAAAATAAAATTGTCTCAACAATTTTCAGTAAAAATAATGCAACTAGCCCTTGATATGGAATCATGGCAAAATATCTCTTGACTTTGCTGTCATTCTAATATGGGCTTTATTTTATATGCTTACTATAGGGATTTCAAAAGACATTGAAAAGCAGAAAAAATATATTGAATTGGCATGTACTTACACTCTACCTTAATAGTTACCAACTCGTGTATACTTACTTCAGCCATTCTACCATTTCCTCTAATAAGCTAAGTATCCTGCTTCTACTTCTTTTCTCCCCGGTGTTTCAAGCATAGTTATTAGAGACTTTGTATGTAAAAGAGGATAAATCTTTAATTAACACAACCGCATGAACTTTCTCACACTTAGGAAAGGAATACTAACTTCATTAAATCATCACTCAGTGTTTAAAGTTCCCTGTCTTGTGATTTTTAAGTTATCATTATATTCTCCTTCCTCTTTGTCTAACTCAAGGCCTAAATAGTGTCACTTGTTTTTGTTTAATATGTTCTGTTTTATCAGTTATTACTACTGTGTAACAATCCACCCCAAAACTCACTGACTGTTCTTGATTGATTTTAGTTAACCTCATACTCCTCTTAAAATGACCTTAGATGACCTCATTGGCTGGACTTAGTTTGTACCTTGTCTTACATAGTTCACACTTGCTCATCCTCCACCAGTAATTTGCAGGCCCTAGGCTAAGAGACTATCACTTTAATAACAAGTTGCAAGAGTTAGCTTCAATTGCACCTGTGCTTTTCTGCAGCCTCTGATTTCATCACTCCGAGAATTTGCCATTCTGCAAGTGAAGTCATCTGGTCAACTCAGTAACAGGGAAAGGAGAATTCAGTTCCACTCACAGTGAAGAGGACACTGTAAGTTTACAGCACAAATGTAAGCTAAAGGGGCAGTGAAGAACTGGAGCCATCGGTGAAATCCCCCACTATAATACATAAGTCTCTTTCCTCTATAGCAGTGTTTTTCAAACATTTTGATTCCAGGACTCCTTAACATGCTTAATGGTATTGAGAACCACGGGAGCTTCAAATGAGGGTTATATCTATCAATATTTAGCATCTTAGAAATTAAAATCATCTTATTTGAAACATTTATAAACTTAGATGTCATACAATTTATATGAAATTATACATGATCATTGAAAGATATGTTTTATAAAAGAGCTATACTAACATAAAGAATGTAGTGAAAGGAATGGAATTATTTCATAATTTTGCACATTGTTTAATATCTTACAATGGGAGACAGTTGGTTTTTTCATTTACCTCATCATATCTGTTGCTATATATATATTTTTTTTTTTAAAAATCTTTATTTATTTATTTATTTATTTATTTATTTATTTATTTATTTATACAAGACCCGGGGTACAGGCCGGATGGCGGGAGGGTGAGAGGATTCACCAGAGACAGAGTGGGGAACAGTACAGGCAGACTGACGAAATACACTGCTGAGGGAACAGCGGGCGAAACAGGAGAGGTTTGCTGCTCCATGTAGGGGTCTCGCTGGCTGGCGGGGATCGAACCGGTGCTGCCGAGGCTGCGGACAGCTTCACAGTGTGACAATCAACCGCCTGCGCACCAGGGAGGCCCCTGTTGCTATATATTTTTGGTTAATGTATATGATAAATACCAGACTTAAGTCAATTTGTATTTGAAAGAGAGGAACATAAAATTAACCAATATAATGTGTACAATTATCTGGCATTTAGTACATTCAAAATGTAATGCAATAGCCTCCCCGGTGGCGCAGCTGTTGAGCGCTGGGTTGCGAAGCTGCCCACAGCCTCTGCAGCGCCGGTTCGATCCCCGGCTGCTCCCCGGCCACAGGAGGAGGGTCCCACACGGCGCGCAGACCTCTCCTGCCGCCCGCTGCTCCCCTCAGCAGTGTACTTCGGTCCTTCTGCCTGCTCTGCTCCCCGCTCTGGCTCTGGTGAATTCTCTCACCCTCCCGAGCTTCTGACTGTACCCAGTGCTTGTATAACTAACTAACTAACTAACTAAATAAATAAATCTTAAAAAAAAAATGTAATGCAAGAACCACCTTTATTTAGTTATAAACATTTCCTTTACTCCAAAAGAAAATCCTCCATCTATTAAGTACTCATTCTACTTCTTGATATCTAAATGTATTTTGGAATTTATTTTATGTATTTATTTATCGGTAATCTCTGTGTAACATGATTTTATTTTAAATATTATTCCTTCACACTCTATAAAAGACAAATTTTAGGTCTCATATTTGCATTTTTTTTTAAAATGTAACATGTAGAGTGCATAACTTCTCCCGGTACTATGCATTGTAAAGAAATATACTCTCAAAATATATTTAATTTTGTGATTTTATTTTTCTAATTGATGGTATTTATATTAAATTATTTACATTTAAAATGTTTAAGGAATCTTATGGTTTTTGTAGAAAATGACATAGTTTTCACAATCAGTAGATATTAGCTGAAAGAATACTCACTTTTGAGGAGAACTGAGAGAAAAACAAACTTTTCCCTACTGTGTTCATTTTGTATGAGATAGTAACTTCCATTATGAAATGAGAAAATGATAATATTAAAGCAAATATAAGCAGTGTAAAAAAGGTCCAATACTCCTGTAAGTGCAAAAAATGGTAAAAGCAATCAGGCTGCTGATGACAGTTTAGCCAAGGGTGATAATCCCTATTTCATCAACTACATTTAAACAACTGGGTTTCACATTTCCTCCAAAGCACTTTGCACATGTCACAGCACAAATTAGTGAAGTCTAAATTTCAGCTTAAGGCTCCATGTGTCATTTAATAGCATACATTTGCTAACTGTAGCCAAAAAGCAGGCTTCCATCAGGGACTCTGAAACTCCTCATTTACATAAGAATGGGAAGTTAATTGTGTTACAGATATTCTGGTCTCCCCAAGGAGTTCATTAAGCATGCTGAACATGCTGAGATTATAACTTAACTGTCACTTCTGAGAAATTGGGAAAATTCAACTTCAGATACAACACCGTTGGCAATAACAAGCATAATTTAATGTATACATTGCTCTGAATCAGAGATAAGCTTTCAATGAAATTTGTATCTCTGATTTGTGTATTTGGTGCTAAAATAGCATATAATGTCTGGGAATCAGGTGATCTGGAGACACGGTTCACCCACCCCACTCCTGTATTGAAAAATATGGTTACATTAGCATCCACAAGTTTCAGTTAGTTAAAGCATTCTGTGGCATTATCGGGTCAACTGAAATGCCTCATTTGCATTAATGGAAGTTGTAAGAGTAAATATGAACCAAAGTTGGGAAAAGTATAAATGTTAAAAATGAATAAACTTCAGCAGTAATTTACAGCAAAACGGGTATATATATATATATGCTTGCATATATTATTTGTATTTATATAGTATGCATATATATGCACAATTGCATATTGTAATATTAATGATTTGAAAGGAAATTTGCTTTTATAATGTTATTTAAATAAACATAAAGATATGAGAAAATGGGATTATCTTATACTATGACAGAGAGTCTGTTTGAGCACATTAGGGGTCTACAAAGATAATCCAGTCCTGATAGAAAAATATCCTTCCCACTATAAGATGCTTATTCTCTTATACTAATCCCCCAGTTAGGGACAGGACATTTAAAACGCTATGAGAAGCTCATTTCTCTTCCTGAACAATGATTTAGTGTCAACCCAATTTTTTTCAAAAGTGACTTAAAAATTTAAATGTTAGGAAAAAAATAGATTTCTTTACTTTCTGTGTTTCACTTCATTTTTCCCTCCTTGATGCAATCTATCAGTTTTTCTATTTAATGTGTTCAGGCAGGTCAGTAGTGATGGGGAATATTCAGGGTTAGAGCAATCTAGAGTATTTTACAATTTCTGTATCTATAATAAGCTCACTATGCCATTGGCTCCATTTATTTTTACACATTACTCACAAATATCACAATGTCTGTCACTCCTTAATCTAAAGTATTCTCTGGTTACATCACCTTTCTATGCCTTTTTTTTTTTTTAAAGTAACTTAGAGTCTCAGAAACATTCCTGTGCATTTGATAACTAATTTTCAAACTCAAGAAGCAAAAGTAGGGGCATTCCTGATGACACAGGTGTTAAAGTCAGCACTATGAAGCTATCATCAGCCACTGCAGCCTGAGTTTGATCCCAGGCCAGGGAGTTAACCCGCATAGCTCAGCAGACCTCTCTCCTGTCTTACCCGCTGCTCCCCTCTGCAGTGTATTCCAGTAGATCTGCTTGTTCTGTTGCCCACTCTGTCCTCTCACCCCCACACCTCTGACCTAAACCCCAGTTCTTGTATGCATACATAAATAAGAAATATATATATATTTTTTTAAGAAGTCAAAGAAAACTCCATGAAAGTCAGGATGTTGTCTATCTCATTCAGCACCTTATCTCCAATGCAGATAACAGTGCCTGGCACATTCAAGGTCTCTGGTAGAGTCATTTATTCTCTACTATGGGTGAAGGTGCATCAGTTCCTAAAAAAGTTCCTAGCTTTTGTGGACCCTACATCCTATGGACAACGGGGATGGGATGGCAGGATAGACAGACACAAAACCATTAAGCCAAGTAATGATAATTGCACAAGAAAATGAAGGCAAGACAGAAGACTATAGTAATGGGAAAGAAAAGTTAAGCAGAAGAGAACAGTCATTGAGAAGTGCTATGCTTGATAGAAGTTTGTTGTTATACTTAATGTAGATTTCTGATATGCATTTATAACTCAGATTTTGCAAAAGGTATTCAGTTACTATTTTTTAAATATATGTTCCATAGTTACTATATAAAGTAAGTAAATGGAAAATGATAATGGACTGGAGTAGCATTGGTAGATAGGGATTTGCATTTTCAATATAACTAAAACTGTCACATTACTCTTTAGTATGACTGAAATATTCACAATTACAATGGCAGTATTGTTATTTGTTAATAACCTTACCTACCCTAGATTTTACCTATAGTTTTAAATATTTTCAAGTAATTTAATGTTACTTTAGTCAAGAGTGAGATTGAGCATATTTTATATTTATTGACCATTCATTATGAATATCTGTTTCTGTTATCTATTTTTACTCTAGGTTATATATATGTTAGTCTTAAATTTGTGGTACCATACTTATATTCTATATTTTAATTTATGAATATTTGTATCATTGTATGTATGTTAGGAATAATTTTATCTCTTTTGTCATGTAAATTATTAATATCTCTTCTAATATCTTACTTAATTTTGAATTTTACAAAATACCATATTCCATAGAGTTAAATTTTAATGAAGTTAATCATATTGAATTCTTTTCTGAATGTCCAGTGATTTTTATATTATTCAAGAAAAAATATTTATCAGATGGAATTTGTACATTTCCCAATATCAATTGTTTTATATTTATTTCTCTCTACATATGTCAGCTGCTATCTTTTGCCCCTATTACAATATAGTTTAATATTTTTTATAAATTTTCTCAGTGTTTGTGTTTTAAGCTGAGTTGTTTTAGGTTAAACCCATCAACATTTCATAATATGCCAGAACACAGACCATATGAATATACATTTTCATGTGCATTCAGGAGCAATGTGAATGTTCTAGGACATTAACTAGTCTGGAAATAGCATTACAACATGGCATAATAGTACACCCTGAATTTTTGGTACTAAGGCCTTGTGCCAGAATAAAAAGAAAAAAGGATTTATAGATGATGTAAATGAAAAAGGATAAAACAGAAATATGAATGAAAGACTCAGAAGTTATGAATGCTCCCACACATTGTGTTTATTTCTGTTAGCCCCCCCACCTCCCACCCCCCAGCCCCAAGTAACACTTTTCACTTAATTCATAGAAAGAAAGATAATATGGCAAAGAGTAAAAATGTGTTGTTCTTAGTTATTCTGCTTGGATGAAAAGAATAAAATCTGGTTCACAGGTAGTTTCTTGAAATTTCATCTTAGCCAAGGGATTTTGGCAAATCTTCTCCTTGTTTCCATTCTCACTGCCTCTAATTGCTCCTTCAGTTACTGGATGAAGAAATACAAACATCTGTCTGTTAAAAAAAAAACACAAAAAACCAATAGCAACTGTAAAACAAAATCTATTCCCACATAACAGATGCTCACGAAAACAAACAAAACGAGGAATGGAATAGGATAATTAGTATCTTTGAAAACTTTTGTCTGATTTTCTTTAGACTGTGACCGATTTCTTTGGGACTCTGATTCATGGAACTGTGCTTATTCTCTCGGGTGATTATATATTATTTTGATTATTATTGTGATTACTGTTGTGTGAAATGAATTTGGTAGTCCCATTGTGGTGTTAATTTCCATTGTTCTTACACAGTGTGACATATTGGAATCAATGACAGTAGAACAACTGAAATTGGACAGAAATACTCACAGTAGATTTATGTTCCCTGAACACACATTTTCTATTTTACTGCCAGAAGAAATCTGAAGTTGTTGGTGAGCTCTCTTGTAAATCACAGAAAAACATGTAAAACAGTCTGATAATTTGAATTCTTTAAAACTTGCTTCCAAGAAAATTATAATGACTTGTATATATTCTGCTAGTATAAGAAAGATATTATACAATTAAAAAATTTTAATGGAATTTGAACTAAATTTATCAGTTTATTTTGTAGAATACATTGTGCTTTGCTTTTACAACCCTAACAGAATATCCTTAGTGTTATTTGCATTTTTTGTATGAGGTTTATTTGCAAATTTAATTAAAATGTGAAAATCACATAGTAGATGATGTTTTTCATTAAATTTCTATTATTTGAAGTCTTTAAATTAAATACACAAAATCATACACATTTTGAGTGTATAGACAACCAAATAAATAATACTGGAAGTTAGCTCAAAGTACCCTATTTATCCCACTAACATTTGCTAAAAATTAGAAAAGTTATATATATAAATTTCTTATTTCATTAATTTATTTTGTCTGTTTTGCCAGACAACTAACTAGTTGATATTTTTGCACATAAATCATTTTGAACATAACAGAGACAAATGATCAGATGTTGTGTTTAACAAAGAGAATAAATGGCAAGGCAGTTAAGTAAATGAGGGAAGAATGTTTAAAATTGAACTTAAGTAATTGTTTTGTGGAATACAATTCTTCATTTCCAGGACTGCCTTGTAATTGCTCATTTGTACATTCTATGAAATAAACCAACTGAATTGCCTGCAGTATTACCAATTAATTGTTTAAGAAAAGTACATTCTGATACCTTATTAATAATAAATGTTTTTTTAAAGCACATAAGTGCGTGCTGGATGTCCATAATTGTAACACTCAGTTTATTTAGAAGGTTCTATAACCTTGCTCCTGTTGAGAACATCTTTTCTTTGCTCACATTTGCTCAAGAATTTTTACTTTTTAACAGTAAGGACTGTTTTAACAGACATATTAATATTTGTTTTATCCTTAAGAATATTTGTAAGACAATAATTTAATTCAATAATACACTTTAAAATTATTTCAGAACAACTATGTAGAAATTGCCACGGTTAAAAAAAAAAAGAAAGAAAAGAACTTTAATCTCATTGTCCTTTGTTTTGTAAGGAACTCTCAGTTTTGACCAAATAAATTTCTTATCTTGAATTTAACCTCCATACAATATTTGAACTGATGTTTAATAAGCATGTCTACATTTCAAGCAATGTCTAAGCACATAAAGTGCAGAACAGTCACACTCCTTGCTTTGAGGAGAGTATGATTTTTTATTTTTGCTACTAGAGTATAGGCCAGAAGTGTGGGAGGGGTTTGTGTGTGTGTGAGAGAGAATTCACCAGAGACAGAGTGGGAAGCAGAATGGGCAGATTTACTGAAATACACTGCAAAGGAGAACAGTGATTGAGACAGGAGAGGTCTGTTGGGCTGTATTTGGGTTACCTCCTTGGCTGGGTGTTGAACCCAGGCCTTAGGCAGTGATATTGCTGAGACTTAAATAATAGACACCAGGGAGGCCCTGAGGAGACTATTAATATACTTGGTGAATCCTACAGAAAAATTTATGATAGGTGTAGGCTGATAATGTGATCTGTTTCTGAGTGCTAATCATTCAAACAACTAATGTGATGCCAACCCATTACTCCAACTATGTGTCCATAGTTCTCTTATCTGTAAACTAAATCTATTGTAGTCTCCAAGGATATCAGGAATTATGAGAAATTTTTTAAAAATGTGAAATTAAATGGGTTACTGCTTGGGACTAAGAGGTAATATACTTGACTGATTTGGACTGTGTTAAATAAATCAAAAATTAATATGGGTGACTAAACAAGTGTTGACACTACCCTCATAATAAAATATGGCTACTTCAACTTTTGCTTTAGATATTAATGAACTTTTAAAGATATATGTTAACATTGTATATGTTTTTGCTCAAATTCTATAAATTCTATAAACCAGGTAGACACTAGTGTATATTTTGAACATACACCAGTGTCTACCTGGTTTATAGAATTTATGAACTAGAATGAACTAGTAAATGTTCTATATGATTAACTGATATTGTTATTTCCCCATAATCCAAAAATAGATCTGTTGACTGTTACTATCTTAGTAGAATTTTGGCATTTTGTGCTTATTTGGAAATAATAAAGCATTAAGATAAGGCATTAAGTCCTCACTCAGGACTCTATCACTAAAACCATACTCAATGGCACTTTAGTAATCTTCACATACCTAATATGTCTTTATTAAAGTAGAAATGTGCTAGAAGCATTCTGGGTTTCCAAATAGTCGGTTTGCTTAATACCCGGTTTTCCATTTATTAGTTACTAGGATATTATCTTGAAGAGCTGATGTTTATAAAAATCCAATTCAGATTCCTAGCATAAGCTTTACATGTTGTCTAACATCCTTTTCTGTTAATGCTCAAATAGCACTTTCCTCTTGCATTCTATTTCCGAAGTTTTTTTATTTATTTCCATCCTTCTGGCAATCTCACCCCTTTGACTGCTATCTTTCTCATTAAAACAACATTATTATAGCCTTTTAATCATGGCGACAGTATGTGACAACCAAGGCAAGAGTGATCTGCTGTTGTTCACAGGAATCATGAAGATATAGAAGAGTGTTAGAAACTTCATTCCTATATGCTTTCTTTCAGTTCTTATCGGTGAAACAATTCCAGAGCTAATGGAAATGAAACTGTAGAATGTACAACTTGATCATCTTCTGTCCACAAATGATATTAGGAAGAAATACTTTTAAAAATCACCTTTAGGCAGCAGGAAATGAAAGAATTGGAATAGTGCTCCAAATGTGGAGATTAATACTATTGAATAATTATCTTAAAAACCATTGCACCGATTCTTTTTGCTTATTCCCAATCTTTCCATGCATATATATATATATATATATACATATATATACATTATATATATATATATAAGTTAACTCTTGAAAAAGATGCATAAAACATTTTATAATAAAGAAGTTGCCATAAATTGACATTTAAGAAAGTGATGTGAACAATTTCTAAGTGTATATTTAACACTTAGAGGATTCAGCAGAGACAGAGTGGGGGGCAGAATAGGTGGTTCTACTGAAATGCACTGCTGTGGGGAACAGTGGGCTAGACAGGAGAGGTCTGCTGCGCCATGTGGGTTAGTTCCCTGGCTGGGGATCGAACTCAGACCTTAGTGGCTGTCGGTAACTTGGCAGCACTGAGACTGTTACCCCTGTGCCACCAGGGAGGCCCTAACAAATTGTTAACTGAATTTGTTTGAAATGAAGAATTTTAGTCTTCTCTATATTTTAAATAGAAAAGTCATCCCGCTCCAAAATGTTTTCTTATATAATCCCTGCCTTCAAACTAGAAAAACTAGTAACTTTCACATATTTCTCAAGGTATTCAGCAACATCTTCAACTCTAAACCAAGGCAGTACCTCTGTCCTCAGAGAAAAATCTTACTGCTTATGAAGAAGAATTCTTTCCTGACACAAACTGATTTTGTTTTCTAGAGTTTAAGAGTTCCTGAATCATAAACCCATATCATAGAAATTCCCAACGGAAAATTTCTGGACTGAGATATCTCTAAACTGAACACTAAGATGTGTATCTCTCCTTCCTCATGGTCATTTCATTGTTATTTAAGGCACACCTATCTGTGGTAGTGGATAAGAATACACTTCCTTTTGTATTTTTGCTTCCTTTACCCAATGCTTATTAACTTGACTCTTCTTTTTTTTTTTTCTTTTGCTATTTTTCACATTATGTTGTAATGATCAGTTTCCACATTCACTTTCCCTACTATAATAAGAGCTAAGATATTAAGCTCCCTAAGGAGCTTCATTTTCCATGTTTCTGTCTACCTCAGGGCTTACTCAGACTGAGGCAGTACTCTTAATAGTGAAGTACTAAGGAAATTATTAATCTTAATATTGAGGTATTGAAGAAAGTATTCAATAATATGTAACCAGGATAAGGTAAAAGACATTCACCAATTCATTCATTTAGTCAGTAGCTGAGTGCCTATCACATGCTATGAGCTGTGTTAATGCCAGAGACACAGAGGCATACAATGTAGAAATTAGAGTAGTGTATTTCAGTGGTGAAGATAAATAGCTAGTCATTAATTATTAAAAAATATATAGTGATAATATAATTACTTGGGGGAATATGTTTTAGGGTGTTGAAAAGAACAGTATGAAGAAACATAAATGTGATGAAACTTCATATCCTTTCAATTTAATGAAATTTGGTTATGGATTAATTGCATGCAAAATGCTTTTATAATAGGTGTAAGCCATTTTAGTACAGATGTAATGGTATGAAAATTCTTGCATACATTCCCTACCAATTTTACAAAAATCCCAGTTAGGAAAATTATGAAGAATGACCCCCTCACTGTTGATAGCTGCTGTCCCTTGACATCTGTTTGATCCTTAATATTAGATTACCTTGGCCTACCAATAATGAGAATCCTATTAAGTCAATTAGCAAGAATCTTTCTACACATGATGTCTCTTCTTAGAGATTTTCCAACTACTGATCCCTGAATCTGCTCTCTAGCTTTAAATTCCCAATTGTCTTTGTTCAATTTAGAATTGAGCTCACTTCTTTACTAAAATCTCAATCTATAAAAGCATTGAGTAAACTCTTTATTGCATTTTTATGGTGTCTATTTATCTTTAGCAGTATGTATTTTTACATTATCTCTTATTATCAAACATGAATTTTTTTTTCTACAAAATCCAACTTTTTCTAAAGCAGATAATGAACTTACATGGTTTTCCAATCTCCCTTCCCTTAGAGAAACAAGTACTCTACAAAACACAATCACTGAATCAGAAGTACATTTGTTACCATGAAAAGCTGCTCACAAATTTGTGTATCTGTGTACCAGACTGAGAAGTGCTTCTGAAGGAAGCCAACCTCAATAGAGCCATGGTTCAGTGGAAATGCTGCTATTTGTGAGAATATTGACTGACCCTATATTTTATGTAGAGGCAATCACTTTCTCTGCAGGAATTACATAAATTATGCTTTCATCTCATGTATACCTTCAGCACTCAATTGCCAATAATTTTTCCTAACACATTAAAATTTATTTTAACTTAAAGTTGACTCTGAGCAAAAACATATTTGTGAAAAAATATTCTTTTAAAAAACTGTCACTATAGACAGCATACTTTATGACAGAAAATGCAACTCTTGTAGGAGCAATATAAAATTGAATTTCTGCATAATTTATTTTGGTTTGTTAAATACAGATTAATATAGATAAAGACATAAATCTCTAAAGACTATAAATTGAAACATTTGCTCTGTAATTATGCTGCATTTTTCAGCGAGGAAGTGCTAAGTCGTATAACCATATCATCACTGGCAAAATGAAGCAGCATCTTCAAATTTCTACTTGTTTTCATGTCAGTGGTAGTGGGATGGAACAATATATAGGATTTTGCCAGAAAGAAAAAAAAAAAAAACTGTTACCTAGGTTTACTGTCCAAACCTGCATGTGTCTACATTAGGTTGAAATCAGCCTGTACTATCATGTTTGCTATTCAGTCTGACATATCTTCTGTGCCAGTAATTTGATTTGGTGGAGAAAACCTAATGACATTTCCCACCCAATATATCTGATGGCAGCAGAGTAGAAGACAATGCAACATAAGGGGTTTTTCCTTCCCCTGAAGAGCAATGTCACAACAGAAATCTTTGGCACAGATATTGCTTACACTAGACTTATGTCACTTTGAAAAGAAAAACAATAATTGTAATAATAAGTATAGGAATTCCATATCTGACCGTGATTGTTATAGCACAGCAAAAAAAATCTTAAAATAATTTTAGTGACTAATGACAAACTTTTCAACTTGCAGTCTATGTCAATTTTTTCCCCCCAAAGAACAGGAATTGAATTTTCTGGTTCAAATTATTTATTTGTATTTTTATTTTATTTTTTAAAAGATTTATTTATTTATTTATTTATTTTATACAAGAACCAGGGTACGGGCCAGATGTGTGGGAGGGTGAAAGGATTCACCAGAGAGAGAGCCGGGAACAGAACGGGCAGACTGATGAAATGCACTGCTGAGGGGAGCAGCGGGCCAGACAGGAGAGGTCTGCGGTGCTCCCCGGGACTGTCTCCGGCCAGCCTGGATCGAAACAGCACTGCAGAGGTTGCTGACAGCTTCTCAGAGCAGCGCTCAACCGTCTGCGCCACCAGGGGAGGCCCTATTTGTATTTTTAAAGATAGCAAATCCTTTATGGCTCATGTATTAATAATAGAAAACAAATACACTGACACTAAATCATAGACTTTATTTTACTTATATGAAGAAGTGAATGGTTTTCATTCACCTGGAAATCTTGAATGCTTAAATGTCATTAAAGCTATAAAGCTTTTTTGGTTGTTTTTTTTTGTGTTTGTTTTCCCTTTCATAGTAATTTAAGCCTGTTTTTCCTTATATTATTAAGCAAATATATGTATTTATTCATTTTAATGCAGTTATTTAATATATGTACCAATTTTGAGCAAGGAAATATAAAGACAGGAGAGATATATTATCTCAGGTACAGAGGGTCGGGACCAGTGAGGGTACAAATGAATGAGCAAGATAACCACAGATTTTGAGAAATGCCATGAGATTAATAAACAAGGAAGTGTAGACAAAATTTGTGACCAGGTAAGGCATACTAGAAAAATTAAATGAAATGATAAAAAAAGACCCTAATGAGGCTAAATCCTAAGGCCAAAGGATAAAACTGTAAAGAAGGGATAGGATCCCATCAAAGAAGACTCCTAAAATTAGGAACAGCTACTGCAAAAATCTTAAAGTAGAAAAAACCTTAGTCTATTGAAGGAACAGAAAGCATATTTATATGAAGATATTAAGGATCTTTGAGAAAGATATTATCTTTATATGTCTTATTTATCTTTTTGATTCCTATATTCTAGCAAGTAATATTACAAAATTTATTGGTTTATAATAGGCAGTTGAGACCTGTGTATGATGCTGCAGCAGGTTTTAAATAATTATCATTATTTAAATGACATTAACATAGGACAGTGTATAATTTTGCTAAATGGGTATGATGGAGGCAATTGAGGGAATTACATGACAAGGAAAATTGGTGTGGTTTTTAACAGTCAATGACTTCAATATTTTTGAATCAGAAATAGCCTTTAACTTATAATGAATGAATATTAAATTTTGAATAAGAATATGCAAATTTGAACTTTCAATAAAATTTAAATACATCAATTTTTAAATGGTGGTTCAGGATGAATGTGCTAGAATGTTTCCCTTTTATTGAGAAAAATAATGTCTTATTGGTTAATGCTGATGTAATACAGTAGATCAAAGGAGAGGTATATGCTGAAGATTAAAACACAAGCAAATAAAACTTGAGGGTGGATGTTTCTTACTATCTAGGTTTATGATTTCTCAACTTGTGCAATGTCCTTTCTTTTATGACATATTTATAAATGTTAATTAAATATTTTCCTTATAAAGAATAAGTACACACATTTAGAACATCTTTTAAATCAAAAATAATTCTTAAAATAATTTAATATTTTTAGTTAACACCATGATATCTTTGCTGGCTAAAGAATGCAACAAACTGGCATTTAGTTAATTAAAACAAACAAAAACAAAAACAAAAAAAGGGGACGCCCCAGGTGGCGCAGGCGGTTGAGCGCAGCGTTGTGAAGCTGTCTCCAGCCTCTGCAGTGCGGGTTGGATCCAGGCCGGCCGGCGAGAGAATCCCACATGGTGCAACAGACCTCTCCTGCCCCGCCCACTGCTCCCCTCAGCAGTGTATTTCAGTCAGTCTGCCTGTTCTGTTCCCCGCTGTCTCTAGTGAATCCTCTCACCCTCCCACACATCTGGCCTGTACCCCATTTCTTGTATGCATGAATAAATAAATCTTAAAAAAAACACTAAGACTTTCTTACAAAGGTAATATTTCCTGAAACCACAGATAACCAAATAATAATTTTCTGAAATTTTAATAGTTAAAAATGTTTTTAATTTCCTCAAATTTACTTTAAGCAGTATAGCTTATGTGATGATTAGCCCCTATTGATAAATATCTTCCTTTGATGGTATTTTTTCATACAGACATTTTGGTTTATATCATCTAATATTAATGCAGTACAGGGTTCTGTTATGATTCAATATCTTTATATACCAAGCAGAATGCTAAGTGCTTAATATAAATAAAAATATTTATTTATGAAATATTCATTTAATTATCCTAATCATCCTGTAAATAAGCCTGAAAGTGATCACACAATTTTACCAAGTAAGGAAATTCTATATAAGTACTTAAATTGGGGATATTTTTATGGCCGTTTGTGTTCTTTTCTATTAATTTTTAAAATTATTAATCATTAATTTTCTTTCTTTTACATATTTACACTTGAACTGAGTAACCTAAGTCAGAACAATAATCAGATGCATCTAATAGCAGCCTTGTCTTTATAGGAATGACTAAAGAACACTGGAAAATAACATTCTAATATCAAATTTGTTCAGCTGCACCTATTTGTCATGATATGCTCCATCCAGCAACACCATTTTGCACTTATGACCTGTTTAAATTTTATGTCCTGTACAAGTGTTTGCATGGTATATAAATCCAGCCTCAAATTTAATATCTGAACTCATGATTAAAAATTAATAAATTAGTGATCTCAACTCAAGTTAGTAAGTACTGATCCATTCCCTATTGAGGAATAAACACCACCTAGGAGAGCAAACATAATATGTTTTATTCTCAATTCATCTTTTACCCACATATAATTGCTTTTGATAAGATTTGTTTCAGAAGTACTACTTTTCATTTAATGAATTTCCATAACTCCAAAATATAATGTGCATTTAATGTGCATTAAAAAATTGTTTAAACAAAATAAAATCAGAAAAAATTTGCCCATCAATGGATCTTATATAGTTAGGATAGATTGCTGATGAACCAGAGCTTCTTTGAATTAAATCACCAGTTGTCTGAAGTGTTTTCAAAATTTAGGCAGCAGCAGTGACTTGCAATTTCTGATACCAATGACAAATGACCTAAATCAAAAATACTGGATTTGCATATTCATAATGCAATTTGAGTACTAATGCTTTGACCACTAGGGAACTCTTGATATAATTATGTTAATTTCCAATATGTTTCCCAGTGTTCTCTCTGTACCAGTGATTGCTTACAAGAAAGTTAATATTTTACATTTAAAATGAAGTATGAAAATAAATAGCATATCTTGTTTCATAGAAACTGTATATTAGAAAATATATTCACATATGCAAATGTAAATATAACTGTCAGATTGAAAAATAATTAATACCAAGAACTTTGTTTATATTTGTTTCCTTTAGATGAAAGTCACTATAATATTTCTGTGAAAAATACATTAGTTATGTCCATATAAACAATACTGAAACTCTTTTGGCCACTTTAAAAATTAATGGCTGGTTTCTTGATCAGTTTGACTATATATATTTTAATATATATAACATATATCAATACATGTATGAGTGTTATAGAGACAAAATAAACAAATTGACTTACTCCTGTCTAGTATAACCTCAGAATAAAACCTTGACAATTAAGTCATTTTATAATCTCAGTGAATAGTTATTATTTATGTACATAAAGGAATAGAAAATAAATTACAAAAAATGCCTTTTGTTTGATGTTCAAATATCAAATGAAATTCAAATCTGAATGTTTCCATCAAATTATAGGAAAAAAGATAGGCACATTTCAATAATAACATGTTCTCTTCTTTTTGAATAAGCTAAGGAAATTCCTATTGTGGGAGGGTTAAACTGATTCTCTCCAATTTACCTTGTTTTCCCCCAAACAAGAACATCAAATAATGCCTAGCTGCAACTCATAAAAAATAATACACTCATAAGAAAAATATACTCAAAACACCATGTGACACAGCAAGGAATTACACTAAATTTGTCTTAAACATGGTGGTGGGAGATAGGATGTCACTATGGAACAATGAGCAAAACAAATATACACAAGACAAATGGATTTGGGTACTTTGAGGTAATAGTGTAGCCATTGTAGTGACCCTCATGATGTGAAATTTTGAAAACCATCTTTATTGTATAGATTGACTTAAGTAGAAATAATAAAATTCTATATAAATTTTTGCAAAATGGCATGTGTTCTTTCTAAACAACAAAAAAATTGCTGATTAGGAGCCCAGAATTCTGAACTTCTGTTTAATAAAGTTGTCTAAGAACTTGCACAGTGTCATATTTGAATGCTTCTGTGGCATCCTTAAGAATAAGGAGTCATTGCTGAAGTTAGGAAAGGACATTTGTGTTCAGCAAGATCTAACTAGAATGAATACCAATGAGCTCATTAATCAAACCTATGCCAATGCCCAAGATATTCCAAAAATCTAGAAAAAAGATATTTTCTGCATGATGGACCACATTTCAACGAAGACAGTGGCAAGAAAAAAGCACCAGCTAAGAAAAAATAAAAACCACAAAGAAGACACAGTAAACATAAATATGTACAATATGCATTGCATTTCACCCCTCCCAGGGAGAAGAGGAGACTGGATCAGTCCTAGCCTGACCATCTTGGTAACTACAGGTTTTAACGGTCATTTAAATGTAAGATTAGGTAGCACAGTATATAGGTATGGATTGAACTACTTCTTTTAATATACTAAACACATGTCCAAAAGTTTAAAAAAATTAAAAAAAACCTTGTAGTCATACTGGTTCATGTTGATCCAAAATGTTATGGCTGGCTGTTGCTGCTCTGTAATACTGCATGCATCTTTTGTTACTAACATAATTAGACTGAGCATAAGGTTTGTAGTCTCTGACTCCCTAGCCTGGAGGTTCTACAGATAGTTCTCACAGTAATGAAGCCTAAAATTGAGTTATCCTAAATACAACCCCTCTGGCACCTGAAGGAGTATTTTCTTTCTTTTCCTAGATTCTGCTATATTTTCCTATATTTTGGAAAGATTTGTTTCTTTACTTTTCTAACTATGCTCAAATAACCTTGTCAAGATGGACAGTCTGTGGGTGATTGATTGATTATTTTTCTTGCTGACCTCTGTTCACTGGCATAAATTCTAGTCTTCTTCTTCTTTAATAAGAGCCAATTAATCAGTTTTCTTGTATTTTTCGTTCCATAGCAGTGTCTCTCCATGAAGAATAGTAGTATGCTTAAGGTCAGTTGCCCTAGAGATGTTAAAAAGTGGATTCAAAACTCATTACTGATCTACACTACTGTTTCTGTAGCCAAAATATGACCTGTAATATCATATTTTGTTTTTTAAAATGAATTTTCATTCCAAAGTAGTATGTAATTACAGATTATTTTAATCATATTCAGATAAAGGAAAAGAAAATGTTCATGTGCTCAGGATTTTATAGTAACACATTCTAAACCACAAAATTTAGTGCAATATATAAATTGCACTAAATTAAATTTAGGGCAATATATAAATTGATAATAAGTTGAAATATTTAATGAATTAACCAATAATTTTTAAGAAATTCTCTGCTAATTTATATTGATGAAGATATTCTTCCTTTCTGTAAATTCATTTTCTTAAACGAAGACAATAAAATGGAGAAAGTTCTAATATTTAACACAAAAAGCATCCAAAATTAATGATCTGAAATATGCTTTTGAACATATAAAGAAGTTGTAGAGAATGATGACAAATTTGTCCTGCAAAATCCAGGTAAGGAATTATAAACTTGAGGCTAAATCATTAACATAGATAATGAAGTTAAAGTCATTATTTCCATGTATCATTTACACTTTTTTTTTAAACTCAACCAGTTAAAAAAATAAATATATTGTCACGTCCTCCTGATTTTATTCATGAACTTCTCAATAACTACATATTAGGCAATATGCTAAGTGACCAAGGGTTTCATATAAACACAAAGTACATTTTGTTTAAGCAACTTTATTTTATAGGTCTTGTGTAGTTCTATTGCTTTCATTTTATGTATTACTTATAACACAATTATATTCTACCTTTACATCTTTAAGAAAGTAGGGTATACTCAAATTTTAAGAGAATATCTTTTGTTCTCAATTCTACCTCTATCTAGATACGTTTAGAACAGTGTATATATGGAACTGTCAAGTTCAATTCATTTACTAATGACTTCAGTATCTTTTTCTGATGACCTAAATTTGATTAAACATCAGTTGAATACTATTGGTTACACAGACCAGATTCATTTCCAACCATGTCCCCTTTCTGTCAACAAATAATTTAAAACTCATCATTCTCTGTATCAAATTCTACTTTGGATGAGCAAATTTCACATTGTGAGACAATGTCAGCTATCTGTTAAATTGACAACAAAGGTTTCTGGATTACATTGCTAAAAGGCATGTATTTAAAAAATGAACTCAGTGAAGGTAAGTTCAGTGTTCAAACACATCAAATATTATGGGCAAGATGAATTCTATTATTGCATTGTAAGGAAGCAAAAAATTTGCTACCCCAAAATATGTCATGGCAAAATGTTAATTTCATGGGAGATGATTTAAAATCTTTTTCAGACTGCTCTTTATAAGAGTGTGTTTAGGGAAAACTTAATCTCTATCTCTTTTCAGTAGGAAAAATAGAATTTATATGTGTATACCTTTGTTTACACTGCCTTCCTTGGTAAACTCCCTAACTGACATTCCCTTCCCTTTCCCCCCAGCTTTCATTGTCTTATGAAGCTATTTAAGACAGCTCTAAAGTCATGTGGCCACTCGCTCATGCTGGGTTTCTCTCATGTATGTAGGAGGTACACATGATGTTATTCAATGTTTTTCTCTAGAATCTGTCTGGTTCTTGCTTGTATTAGCCAACCCAGAAGAGGGAGCACAGGACAATTTCTTTGTGCCCTGACAGCATCAACAAATTTGGTAGTGGCTCTGATAGCTGGCTAAATTTTACTTTTAAATTGTAAAGTCTTGCCTATGATGATAAACAATATTTTGATGGGAAGTTATCTGAAGTCCATAAAGTCCATTTGTATTTCTGTAAGATTAAACCAGGAAAACAAATAGAAAATGAAAGGGAAAAAAAAATCAACACACACACATACCCATAAATATGGGCACCTTCTTAATAGGTTATTTATCCTACTATATTTAGAGAAATAATGTTTACTATTCACACAGATAAATAATAGTCACTGTATAATTAAACTATTTTTGTCACATATCACTGTCATTTTGTTTGTATTTTTCCCCCAAGCATTTTCCTTTATTTGCATATTTTTGATCTTCATTATAGAGATGATGAAATAATAAAATTAATATTTTTCTTTTCAACTTAACAATGGATTTTCCCCATACTGAAAACATTAACTCATCAATATGATTTTGCAGATATTGTTACCTGCAATATCATATTTTTTAACAGAATTTGGAATCTATACTGTTAGTGATTTATATACACAACACTACTAGGAGAAGTGCAATAATACTTATTAAAGTTAATTATTCAAAAAAATACATATATATATATTTTAAAGATTTATTTATTTTTATACAAGAACCACCAGAGTACAGGACAGATGTGCGGGAGGGTGAGAGGATTCACCAAAGACAGAGCAGGGAACAGAACAGGCAGACTGACTGAAATACGCTGCTGAGGGGAGCAGCAGGCAAGACAGGAGCGGTCTGCTGCGCCAAGTGGGACTCTTGCCAGCCGGCCGCGATCAAACCCACACTGCAGAGGCTGCGGACAGCTTCACAGTGCGGCGCTCAACCACCTGCACCACCAGGGAGGCCCCCAAAAATAAATATTTTAATTGCTTATTAAATACAAACACTAGTGTGGCACATTTTTAATTTCCTGTAAACCTAAAAGTGATTGTCATGTAGACACAATGGTAACAAAGAAAATGAAACCAGAAAGTACCATCTTTTCTTGTAGAAGATGAGAACCAACGATTAAGACCTAAGCCTATCTCCCTCTTAATTTACCATTTTCTAAAGTGCATGAACTTTAATTTTTATCAGATGCTAATGATTTTATTATTATTGATATCTATTATTACCTCTGAGGTGACTAAGACCCATAGCATAATATTTGCTAATGTCACAGAAGCAATGGTAACAGTGACAAGTTCACATCAGATGAACCTTGAAATTTAACTCTATAGTTGATGTTTTCTATTTAGCACAGAAAACTCAGGTAATCACTTCTGTGTTACAGATGCATAAAAATCTTCTGAATTTATGAAGAAGTCTGTCAATGGGATCATGTTGAGGAAATTCCCATAGATGCAATAGCATTTTTGATTTGACAAAGATAAATAGAATTTCTGAATGGAGAAAAACATTGCAGATTGAATGACAAGGAAAAAAAAAACAGAATCATAAATTTGTAAGATAGGTAAATACTATGTAATTCTCTTTAAATGGAATATTGAGTAAGATCAAGAAATAATGAGAGGTATATTGGGAAAGTAGGCCTGATATGGAATGTCAGTATGCAGGACCTTAACTGTTAGGCTAAGGGTATTTTTTCTGAATGAATAAGGAAATCATTAACATTATTTGAGTCTAGAAGAAAATAGCAAGCTCAGGAAAGTGCCTCTTATAATTCATTAGGAAATGCTCCTAATGTAAATTTGAATGGTAAAGGAAGAAGACTAGCGATGTTGATTAGTTTAAAAATTGACAAAAGTAACTACATTGTGTTGTTATAACAGAGAAGAAGATGGAGTAGGTGCGCATTACTAATAAGTGAAATGGAAATAACTTAAGTCTTTATATTTTGGACAGTAGAAATAAAATAGAGGTATAAGTATAGAAAAATATTTAGAAAGAACAAAAATTGTGTTATACATTGACTTTAAGATATTAGTGCCCCATCCAAAAATGTGATGTTCAGAATGGACATATACATGTACTGAGATATTGTGAGCTCCATTAATGTGTGAGTTCTGGGCCTCCCCTGGTGGCGCAGGTGGTTTAGTACAGCGATGTGAAGCTGTCCACAGCCTCTGCAGCGCGGGCTAGCTCCTGGCCGGCCGGCTGGCCGTGAGGGTCCCACATGGCGCAGCAGACCTCTCCTGTCTTGCTAGCTGCTCCCATCAGCAGTGTATTTCAGTCAGTCTGCCTGTTCTGTTTCCCACTCTGTCTCTGGTGAATCCTCTCACCCTCCGGCGCATGTGGCCTGTACCCCAGTTCTTGTATAAATAAATAAATCTTTAAAAAAAAAGTGTGAGTTCCCAAAAGGCATGACCTTCTTCATTCTAAACAACAGCTATAGATCTTCCATATGATATACACCTAATATATCTTTTATAGAATAGACTCCAGATGGATCACAACTCACATTTTCTGGTAGAAAAGATCAATGTGCTAACTCAAAATTGTCTCTCCAATTTGCGCACCACAAAACAAAACAATATAAAAACACTAGTTGCTTCCTTTATGTCCTTTATATGTTTTGCTTATTTCAGTACTTCATTGAAGTCCTATATTTAAATAATTGTCTCTTTCTACAAATATGTATACAATTTGAAGACAGAAGATATTTTGGAGTCATTATTTTTCTTGCACATAACTAATGCTTGACACATAGAATTTACTTTATAAATAACTCTTACTGATTAAATGAATGAATAAATGGATGTCACATCAGAAATGGACCTGAGATTTTGTATTACATTTGGCATAGGAGATTGCTCCACATTTTAAATCAGTATCATTGTAGATTGTCACACTATTCAATGTCCATACTTGCTAATATATTCATTAGTAGATTAAACTGATTAGTCCTAACGTTTGTTCCTATTGTTTGTTGTATCAGAAAATAATCCTTATAATTGAGAATGATTATTGATTTTATGACCATACTTAATTATAAGACTCTAAGTCTTTATCTTTCATCAGCTTTTAAAAATTCTATCAAGCAAGATTGCTTAGTTGTAATGTCTTTATTACAAATAATTTCTCATCTGAATTATTATTTGGCATTTGTGTATAAGCATATAATAGTCCCTAAAGCATTAATTTTACTATACAGTACAAACTATGTTCACTTCACTTGACTGAAAATGAAACTCAAAACACGTTTAAAGTGTTAGTAATCTTCTACCTACTAAGCCTCCTTAAATCTCACTGAGAAAAGCATTGGTTTTGCATTTCTCTCTTGGCTTATAAGAAGCTTTTTGAATTCTTTACAGAAGCAACAACAATGGAAAAAATTCTAATAACATATTAACAGATATTTTTCCAGATGGTAGTGACTCTATTAACAGCAGGAAAGCAAACTTAAGCACCAAGCTTGCATCCAATCCAGTTCCGAGATACTCAAAGAGAATATTTAAGTTGGATCATCAATTAAATTCACTCTGAGGGGCCATTAAGGTATAATATATTGTCAGTTAAGCTAAATTACAGCCCTAACAAAATAGGCTTCATTTGTCTCCTGTCTGTAGCTCCCCCTGTTGGTACTGTCATGCTGTTTTACCCTCAGCAGATGCAATAATACCCAAGAGCGGTGGCAAATAACTCATCGACTGCAAGGTCAAACCATCTTCATATTTCTATCCAGACGCTTTTGGGTTCTTGAGTTCTTCTACCATCGCTCACAATTGAAATGCATCGGTAATAAATAAATTTGGGTAAAGCGTTTCCTCATTTAAAAGCCAGGTGAATTCTCTATCAGCATATCTTATTTTTCAGTTCAGCCCTTCATATAAATCTTCATGAAACATGTGTGCAGTTCATCTTTCAGAATATGAATGGCTAGCTGTGGCTTAAAATATATTGAGAGCCTTTTATTTGGGAACCAGTGCAGTTGATTAATTCTCCAAAAAATGTTTATGGAAAGTTAGTAGGGATGAATTTAAATGCTGTTGAATGAGAAACTCCCTTGTTTTTTTCAGGTAAATTCAAAAACTGAAATCAGGGTTTGCTACCCCATTTGATATGATGCTTGAATTGTTAGAGCTTTATGAAATACAAGATATTAATATTTATTCTTCATCTTCTTGGTAATCTTCTAAATACATAACTGTTTAAAGAAAATGCATTGATAAACATAAGAGCTCAGAATCTGAGCATTACACACAGTTCAGTATGCAAAGATAATTAAAAAGGAATTCCATTCTTAACTCACATCTGTCTAAGAACACTAAAAAACATCTAATTTATAACCATAGCAGTACTTCTGAGTAGCTGCATTTCAGTTTTCCAATTTTCTCATAAATCACACCCTAAAGAGCATCTTATTTGCCAACTGCTCTCAATAAATCTATTTCCAAGCATATTCTTCAAAATTTTGTGGAAATTTTAGCTTTTCAAAAAGGTAGTTTTCTATTCCTTTCACCCCAGTTTAGACGTTACTTACTATGCATTACATTTTTTTCAATCAATACTGGTGGTGTGAAAAGGGGTTAGAGTGATAATATTCTCTTGGAAAAAAGACATTTTTAAACGCTTGACTTAATATTTCTTTCTATTCACAAAAATACATGTTTTAGAATATTTTTCCAGTTAAGAACAATCATGTTTAAATTCATTACCCTTATCATTATGTTTATAAGCTTAGGGATAATATCAAATATCAAGATCTGTTTTTATCTTGAAAATTCTTTTTCCCTGAATTCTTATTTCATAAGCTTTTAACTTTTTTTTAAAAGATTTATTTATTTATTTATTTATTTATTTATTTATACAAGTGCTGGGCACAGTCAGAAGCGTGGGAGGGTGAGAGAATTTACCAGAGCCAGAGCGGGGAAGAGAACAGACAGACTGACGAAGCACACTGCTGAGAGGAGCAGCGGGTGGCAAGAGAGGTCTGCGCGCCATGTGGGACCCTCGCCAGTGGCAGGGCGGGGATCTAACTGGCACTGCATAGGCTGCGGGCAGCCTCGCAGCCCAGAGCTCAACTGCTGTGCCATCAGGGGAGGCCCAAGTTTTTAACTTTTAAGAATACAAATGCTAGAAGTTTTACTGATAAAATGATTTTAGTAGCCCAAGATATCATTTATACATTTAATGGGTAAACTTCAATAGTTTTAAGTACATTTATAGAGCTATGCAATCATGACCAAAATCTAAACTTAGAATAATTTCACCATCCTCTAAGAGATATTGAACGCTTTGTCAGTTATTACCCATTCCCCCCCTTCCACTAATAGCAATAATTAATATACCTCTTATTTCTGTAGGATTTCATACTCTGATCATTTCATTTAAATGAAATCATGAAATATCAGTTGTAGCTGACTCTTTCACCTCGCACATTGTTTTCAAGTTCCATCAGTGTTATAGCAAATATCAGCATTTTATTTTTTTATTTCGTAATAACATTCAGTTATGAATATACAATATTTGGTTAATCCATAAACATCTTAGAAAAAATGGAAATAAATGCTAGTTATTATGCCTTATGTAATAGCTACAATTCCCAAAGCATACTTGATAAAAATAAATGATCAATTTGTTGACTTAATTAAAATGAACACATTTGGGGTTTTGTAAGAACACCATCAAAAAGTAAATGCTTACTCACAGTATGTGATAAAATATTTGCAAATCATGTGAGGCTAATGTGCACATGACAGTAAGCTTAACATCATTAGTCAGCAGGGAAATTTAAACTAAATGACAAAGAGATTTCACTTCACCTTTACTAGAAAGACAATAATAAAAACAACATAATAAATTGTTAATCAGAATGTAGAGAAATTATAAAATTAATTCATTGCTGGTAAGTATGTATAATAGTGTAGGTGCTTTGAATATCAGCTTGGTAGTTTCTCCAAATGTTCAATATAGAGTTTCCATGAACTATGAGTATCTGCAATGTTCCTAAGGTCTTTATTCATAGTAGCCAAAAAAAAAAAAAAAAAAATGGAAAAAACTTAAACTGTTTTCTATGAATAAAACTACTAATAAGAAATAGAAATGGTAAATCAACATGGCAGTGAGGAAATGCTGTGAGTAAGATCTCCCATTAGGGAGGAAAAGCAGCGGGTCCCGGTGAGAACTGGGACACGGAAGATAAACGGACGACTCCAGCAAACTACCCGAAGAAGAAAGTTGCCATAAAAGAGGACTAGAAGGGAGGTAAGCTCAGAACCCTGCTACCCTCCCCCACCCACAAAGTCGGCACTCTCCGACCAACAGAAAGGAGGAAAAAAACAAAAAAGAAAAACTAAAACAACCAACAGGAGCGGACTGCGCATCAAGCAGGACTGTGAGTGGAGGGGAACTATTTCAGCCACCACACCCCGTGAACTGGAGCTGTGGAAAACCCTGCAGGATTCGCCGCGGAGGTGAGCGAACTGTTCCAGGCACCATTAGAGAAAAACAAAGACTCCTGGAGACCTACACACAGCCCCAGGCCAGCCTGGAAGCTTGTGCGGGAAAAGCGGCGTGCTTGAAAGGCAAACGTGGATCGCTGCTGCCCAGGTCCCCACGCCTGCGACCTAGGCTTGCAGGGAGACACGCAGGGGCCCTCTCTGAGGTGAATGTCCCTCACTGAGTAATCAGAAACCAGGGGCCCGGACACGGGAGCAGGGTGCAAAAGGCGCCATTTCTGCAGACACTGAACTGGGCTATAGCCCATGTCCTGGACCTGAGGGCCTTGGAACTGAGACCCAGGGCATGAAATTCAGGGCGTGGTTCCCCCACCATGGTGGGGTGCAAGGCAGACACAGGACCCCAAAGCCGTTGAGGCTTTTCCCACCACTCCCACTCTGTTCCCCGTCCCACAGGGTGAAAAAAACAGCTCCCAAGCACACTAGGAGAGATCTCTGGCGCCACCTAATGACCAGAAAAATAAATCACCAACACCCCATAGAACAGGGACCTTTCTTCAGTAAAGACTGCTTGAAACCAGCAGAAGGCTCCTGGAGGAGCCAGTGAGCTGGGAAGTTCGCCCATGCCAGGCCCCTTCTGACCAGTAGTCCGAGCCCAGAGGGGGAGCAGGCACCCACGACTGGGGCAGACCAGTTGCGCAGAAGAGCGTGCCTGAGACCGGGTGCGCAGGGAGTGCGTCCCGCATTGCCATTTTAGAACAGGGACATTTCTGAAACCAGCAGAAGGCTCCCTGAGGAGCCAGAGGTGAGCTAGGAAGTTCGCCCATGCCAGACCCCTTCTGGCCTGCAGTCCCAGCACAGAGGGGGAGCAGGAACCCACCACCGGGACATACCAGGCGCGCAAGGGAGTGTGTCCTGCATCGGCATTTTAGAACAGGGATCTTTCTTCAGTAAAGACTGCTTGAAACGGATAGATAGCTCCTCCGGGAGTGGAGAAGTTCACCCAAGATGCCAGCCAGTCCCGGCAACACAGTGTCCCAATCCATACGGCAAATTAGAAAACAGACAGTAGGGAGTAGAAGGACCACACGCAACCTAGAAACTCCTCAGGAAAAAAGCACACCACAAAAAGAAAACCACCCCCAGATTGCAACGACAGTAACTTGGAAGAACTTCTGAGCCTTCCAGAAAGAGAATTTAAAATTGCCATGATTAAAAAACTGATAGAAATCATAAAGGAAAACAATGATAAGGGTAAAATACACAACGATCAGAAGAATGAAATTGAGTCCCTAAAGAGGGAAGTAAAAGAAATGCAGGAGATCAAAGAATTAATGGAGGCACTAAAGAACTCTAGGAAAAGCAATGAAAGCAGAATAGATGAAATGGAAGAACAAATAAGTACTCTTGAAGACACAGAAATAAAAAGAACCAAAACAGAAAAGGAAAGAGAAGTAAGAAGGAAAAAGACCAAAGAAAGACTTCGGGAACTATCTGACTCCATGAGGAAAGGAAATATAAGAGTTATAGGAATCCCAGAAGGAGAGGAGAGAGATGTAGGAACAGAGAAAATATTCAAGGAGATAATTGAAGAGAACTTCCCAAACGAAAGAAGGAGCTGAAAATTGATATACAAGAAGCAAGAAGAATACCAAACTTCCACCACGAAAGGAAAAATACAGCAAGACACATAATAGTAAAGCTCCCAAGAATCCAGGACAAGGAAAAAATAATGAAGCTGACAAGAGGGAAGAAACAGATAACATTCAAAGGAAAACCAATCAGGCTGACATCAGACTTCTCCGAAGAAACACTACGGGCAAGGAGAGAGTGGAGGGACAAAAGCCCAGGACCTGATGGATTTACAAATGAATTCTACCAAATATTCAGAGACGAATTAATGCCTATCCTTTACAAACTCTTCTAAAAAATTGAGAAGGAAGGGACAATACCAAACACATTCTATGAATCCAATATCACACTAATACCAAAACCGAACAAGGACAACACAAAAAAGGAAAACTACAGGCCAACTTCCCTAATGAACACTGATGCAAAAATTCTCAATAAAATTTTAGCTATCAGAATCCAACAATGTATCCATAAGATAATTCACCACGATCAAGTAGGATTCATGCCAGGGACACAAAGATGGTTCAACATCCGAAAATCAACACATCCAACACATCAACAAAAAGAAATATAAAAACCATATGATAATATCAATAGATGCTGAGAAAGCTTTTGACAAAGTGCAACACCCATTCATGATAAAAGCCCTTGAAATTCTTGGGATACAAGGAACATACCTCAACATCAAAAAGGCCATATATGACAAGCCAACAAGCCAGTATCATTCTCAATGGTGAAAAGCTAAAAGCATTTCCATTAAGATCTGGAACAAGACAAGGATGTCCACTCTCACCACTGCTTTTCAATATAATACTGGAAGTCCTAGCCAGAGCAATAAGACAAGAGAAAGACATACAAGGAATCCAAACAGGAAAAGAAGAAGTCAAAGTATCACTATTTGTAGATGATATGATAATATACATAGAGAAACCCAAAAACTCCACAGAAAAACTAATTCAACTCATCAATCAGTTCAGTAAAGTGGCAGGATACAAAATTAACACGCAAAAGTCAGTAGCCTTCCTATACACAAACAATAAATCTGAAGAAGAAGAAATAAAAAATACCATCCCTTTTATTATCGAAACAAAAAAAAATCAAATACTTGGGAATAAATCTAACAAAAGGGGTAAAGGACCTATACAAAGGAAACTATAAAACACTGTTAAAAGAAGTAGAAGAAGACACAAAGAAATGGAAAGACATCCCCTGCTCATGGATTGGAAGAATAAACATTATTAAAATGGCCATCCTACCAAAAGCAATGTACAGATTCAATGCTATTCCAATAAAAATTTCAATGTCATTCTTCAAAGAAATAGAACAATTATTGATGAAATTCATAAGGAATCTCCAAAAACCCCAAATAGCCAAAGCTCTCCTGAAAAAAAAGAGAAGGGAATGGAGGCATCACACTCCCAGACTTCAAACTATACTTCAAAGCCATAATCATCAAAACTGCATGGTATTGGAACAAGAACAGACACACAGACAAATGGAATCAAATAGAAGATCCAGAAATAAACCCACAGATTTATGGTCAACCAATCTTTGACAAAGGAGCAATGCCTATGCATTGGAGCAAAGAAAGTTTGTTCAATAAATGGTGCTGGGAAAACTGGGTCACTACATGCAAAAGAATGAAGCTTGACCACTACCTCACACCATACACAAAAATCAACTCAAAATGGATTAAAGAACTAGACATAAGACCTGAAACCATAAAATACATAGAAGGAAATATAGGTGAAACACTACGGGATTTGCACATCAAAGACATCTTTACAGACACATCACCCAAAGCAGTGATAGTGAAGACAAAGATAAACAGCTGGGACTACATCAAATTAAAGAGCTTCTGCACAGCAAAAGAGACAATAACAAAAACAAAGAGAAACCCCACCAACTGGGAGAACATTTTTGCACCCAACACTAATGATAAAGGACTGATCACAAAAATCTGCAAAGAGCTGATGAGACTCAGCAACAACAAAGAAAATAATCCAGTCAAAAAATGGGCAGAAGAGCTAAAAAGAAACTTCTCTGAAGAGGAAATGCAAATGGCCAACAGACATATGAAAAAATGTTCAACATCACTTGCAATCAGGGAAATGCAAATCAAAACTACCATGAGATACCATCTCACACCAGTGAGAATGGCACATATTAAAAAAAACTAGCAACAACAAATGTTGGCGAGGATGTGGAGAAAAAGGAACTCTTGTGCACTGTTGGTGGGAGTGCAAACTGGTCCAACCACTATGGAGAGCTGTGTGGAGATTTCTGGACCTACTAAACATAGAGCTTCCATATGATCCAGCAATTCCACTCCTAGGTATTTACCCAAAGGACACAGAAACATCAATTCCAAAGAGCACCTGCACCCCTATGTTTAAAGCAGCACTGTTTACAATAGGTAAACTTTGGAAACAACCCAAATGCCCAAAAATACATGACTGGATCAAGAAGATGTGGTACATATACACCATGGAATATTACTCAGCATTCAAAAAAGATAAACACATGCAATTTGCAGCAACATGGATGGCACTGGAAGGGATCATGCTCAGCGAAATAAGCCAGAAAGAAAAAAGAAAAATACCAGATGGTCTCACTCATAGCAGGATCTAGAAAACTTAAATAAGAGACCAGGAACATGAATAACTATAAGAAAGTGAAAATCAAAATCAACAAAAAACTATGAACCAGAGACACTTTATGGGGGGTGGGGGGCAGGGAGGGGAGGGATTTGGGTCAAAATAAGGCAGTTGCAATTGTATGGGGAATATAAAAATAAAATTCATATAAAAATTAAATTAAAAAAACCTACTAATAAAATTTTAAATGAGGTTTTTATAATTTTAAATGTGATATTATTGAAAAAAATGTCAGTTTTCTAAAAAAAGGTTATTTATAAACTAGTAAAATAATCATGCCCTTTACATCATTCAATTTATCTATACCCAAGGCTATATTGTTTATTGAATTTAATTGACAGCCAGGTGTTTATCATTGCTCATCAAAAAGAAATTAAAATAGTCACTTCATGTGGCTTTAAAATAATATATCAGTGGCTACTCCCTCTCTAACTCTTTCAAAGTCATTCTCACCCTTGTGTTGACAGTATCTTCTCACAAATCCATGCACATTCTGACATAATCATTAATGAGTGTCCCGTGCAGAAATTATGGTATATTTACATGTTTCCTTTCACCTCTTTCTAAAACATACAACTTTCTTCCCCAACCCCAACTATCTGTGCTTATACTTTATGTATATTTTTTAAATCATTAACTTATTCATTTAGTCAACTTTTTATTATTATCTGTTTTGTATAGATGAACTAATTTAGAATTTGATGATAAAGCAACTAATTTGTGAAAAGGAAACAAATTTTTACAAAATTTCTATTCTTCAAATCCTAGAAAATCTTTAGACAGTGCTTTCTCCAAAAATATGATTAACATGCCCCTCCCACCTCTACCACCACTATAGCCACTAATCAGTTCAGTCAATTAGGTGAGATCACAGTATCCTGTATTTTTCCAACATGTCGTATCTCCCACTATAAATATTTTATCTAATTGCTTGCGAAAGGAATGAAATGCTTAATGCGAAATTTAAGGTATGAAGAGGAATTTTCTACAATGAATCGCAATGATGTACAATTCTATCAGAAAATATTTGGCAGCCATGTAATGTTTAAATGGGCACAAAGATGTGCATGTAATATATACTTGCAAAACACTGAGGGCTGGATATTTGATTTGATGTCATTACCTAAATCACTAGCTCTGTGAATCATAAATTTCCTTTTTGGGTAGAGACGAGTCAAGCTACAAGTAAGAGGTTTGATGCGCCACTTTTGAAATAACAGAACTGTTCACTAATGATTATACACAATTTGCCAGGTTTTCAAAAGGTTTTAGGAAAGAGTTACTAATATGCTATAATAATCCATTGTCCTTGCCTAGGACAACATTAGCATATATGAAAAGAAAAATACCTGTGGCTATTTTGATTGTTGAATAAATGGATTTGAACACTGGAAAAATAATCTGTATAATTAAAAAAAATTACACGTACATTGATAGATATCAAGCCATCATGAATGTTTAGGCACTTAATGACCCAAATTCTCTCCACTTCATAAAATAGAACAAGTAATGTACATTTTCATACTCTGTTAATTCAGGTGACTCAGGTGCCATTTAGTAAATTAATACTTAAGTGCACTAAATTTGATATACTCATTTCAAAGTGAATTTGATGAAATAAATATCCATTTGCTTGCTGTACTTATTACCTATCATGTGCTTACCTGATATCTGTACTACAGAAATGATTTTTTTTTTTAATTTTAAAGGAAAAATGCCTTTCATCTTTTAGCTAACAATTAACAGGACAGGATCAAATTTCAGGAAATAGGGAGACAATCACCATTTATCAAAAAACTTTACCCTATAATAGGGAGAGGGGTATTAAAGGAGAGAATTTCACTGGAATGTGGAAGAGGATTTATTGATCTTACCACCGAACTGAAAAATAATGATGTAAATTAAGCACAGTTAAACTTGGGGTTTAACCATTTCATTACTATCTATCCTGGAATTTTTTTCTCTTTTTCTGATGAGTTTGTAACAGGGCAGGGAGAGGGCCAGCCCAAATCCTGCAAAACTGCCTATTCTATTTAGGGTTCTGCCATCTGCCGCATTAATACAAAACATGAGACTTTAATGGGAAGGAACTTTAATAAAATTAGGAAACAGTACAGGAAAGGCAAGGAATCTAGTTTCTAAATCAAGCACCCAAAGTTACCCATCCCCTCATGGGTAAAACTCCATCCAAATGGGATCGGCCCAGAGCAAGGTCCCAAAGCCTGCCACAAGTCTAAAGCATCTTCCATTGGGGATCCACAGAAAAGGGTCAGAAACAACCAGAAGCAGACAAGCCCGTAAGGAAAAGAGCAAAATCAAAATCAAGATAAAAGCTGCCATTGTCACCTCCCTACTGGTCTTACCCTCATCTGTGTCACCCCATCTGCGACCAAAAGACAAGCACAATTTCTTCATGTTTCTCTAGGCTCCATGCGCCCCTCCAGGTCTCCTTCTGGCTCCATCCTGCTTCCTTCCTCAGTCTCCTCTGCAGCTTCTTCTCTCCCTGCTCAGCTCCACCCTCCCTTGGGTTGGGCAAGGAATCTGGAACCTCCCCATTTCCTGGGGACCACCCTGTTCCAAGTTCACTTTTATCTCAGGGAGACTATCTCTGCAACCTACTGCAAAGATAATTGCAACCTCCTATAGTACATGCTATTGCTGAGCAAAATTAATAAAATAGAATCATGTTTTTCCTGAGCGCTTCAGCAATGATAGCTTTGTGTTGAACAGAAACAATCATTACATTATGCAGATGTATTCTCATTGATGAACCTATTATTGCATGCCCTTTGTTGAAGGGAGGTGTGAAGGTTACCCCTACAAACTGAAAGTGAAGGAAGTACAAGTTACAAACTAGAAAGTGGATAGGAGAAGGGAATCAAAATTTTACTTCAAAAGCTCAGACTTCGATATATTAATATTCTAAGCTCATCTATACAGAAAGAGAAAAAGCAATTATCCATGAAATGTTGGATATAAATCTACTTTTGACCCTTCCTTATCAAATTGGGTACCACACATTTACTGCATTGAGTCTGATGAATGTAAGTTTTGTACTTTAAATTCTTCTGTTCCTTCTTACCATGTGAATTGCCAGTGTCAAACACTCTAGTCAGGTATTCTATACCAACGATGAAATTAAGGGGTGAATAATTTTTTCCTTGATACATATTTTCTAAGTTAGGTAAGATAAAGAACATTTAAGGTTTAATTAAAATACTCCTGGACCATGATGTGAGATAGGAAGAAAGGTGTTGCCAGTTTTACACCTCATCCTCACTACTATCTGCTCGTATTTAAGTAGGTGAGGAAATTTTCATCCCACTGACAAATCTTTTTTCAGAAATTCCCATAAGAAATAAATCTGTTTTTAAGTGGCAGATTATACTTGACCAGTATTAATATTGTTATTAATATTCTAGTTGAGTAAAATATATTTGACTTGTAGAAGAAAAAGGATGAGATCAACAAATTATGTGTAAAATAGCTAATAAGTAAATTTCAGTTGAGAAAAGGTTAAACAGTGTGAAATGTTGAGAACAATTCTATCCTTAAATGTGAGAAAAATGCACAGGCTTCTGTTACAAATGTTGGGAAGTTTGGTGCCTGCTCTACATATCTATGGTTTTCTTCTGATTTTTACTGCCCAACTGCAGTGGACCACTCAGTACAGCAAAGTGAATCTATTTCTGTCTCAAGACTTTTAAAAATTATTATTATTGAGATAGCATTAATTTATAATTCTATGTAGGCTTCAGAGTACATTTCCTCACCTCAGCAACTGCATATTTCTTACCACTCCCACCACCTAATTGTCTCAAAGCTTTTCTCTAAAGTTCTGCAGGAACTCGTTCAACTCGTTCAACATAGTTGAACTTCCTCCATTAGGAAAAGCTCATCCTGGTTGAGATCTCCCTGAATAAAGATAGAGTTAAAAGGCTCTGAAGGACCTTAAAATAAATGAGAGATAAGAGATGATTGATAAACATCCTCAGTTCTTGTGGACAAGTACAATGGATGAAGTTTTTGAAAAATCTTAATAGAAGAGTTACAGTATCAACCACTTGGGATCTAGAGCAAAGCCATGCTTTTCACAACAGAAAAAAAAAAAAATTGTCAAAGAGCTGGTGAGTATGTAGTAAATACTACATACTCTACTTCCTGTGGAATAGTAAATGATTTGGGGATTAGAGGCGCCAAAGAAAAGCTATTTAAATATTTTCTGACCCAGCAAATCTTAATTGTCAGGCAAACGTAGCAAACCATAGCACCATGGATGCAATTTGGATTGAAGCTAAAATCAGAAGACAAAAAATGCCAGTTATCTGAGTGACCAAAGCAAATCCCCATATAACTTGCCTTTGTAAAACTTCTCTTCCATAACTCATTTTTATATTAACAAGAATAGTAGGTTGGAATAAGCTATTGTCCATACTTTGCAGGTGATCATGAAACATTAAATAACAGCTATCTTTTCCTATTCTGCTACCCATTTGATATTTAGATGACTGAACAGGAAAATCTAGATTGAGTGGATTAAGGAAAAATGATAAATATCAATTACAGCATCAGGAATAGTGCAGAAGTAAAGCCTAATTTCTTCCCCATTTTTTTTTTTTAAGCTATTTCTATGTTTAGATGCTGCTCAGTTTGAACAAGCCCACCTCAGGAACTTATGAAGTTATCTCAAAAGGTGATATTCAGAAAATAGGGAAGGAGAGCAAAGGTATAAATTCTCTAGCCTTTCATCCTTCAAAAGAAAGGATCAGGAAAGGATCAGGAAAAGAACTTTGCATACATCTCAGAGGGCCTATGACAGTGACCTTCACAAGCTCTCATTAGCGCTTTCTTCATTCCCTCCTCACCCTATTTGTTCCATTTACATTATTTTTCATTTTGTTTAACCTCACAAAGTAAATTCATGCAAGACTTGATCTCAATCTAAACATTTGGGAGAAATCCAAAGAGTAATAATTGTATTAATAGCTAACATGTATCATCCCTGAACTTCATTTAGGCAGTATTTTGTTATTTCTTGGAGGCCTCTGATGGAATAAAAAATAGCTGCCTTAAATATATGATTCTTTTTATTTTTTGTATTTTACAAACAGCCACAGCTCACTGAGGCAACTATGCTTGATGATTTGGATGCAGTGGGGAAGGCAAAAATGCCTTTATAAAACTAATCGATATTTCAACGAGTCTTTTTAAGGCAGGAGCTGAATCTTATCACATGCAGTGGCACTAAGGCCATGGTGTCACCTTAGAGAAGGTGTTTCCTGGGGCATAACTATACACATATATTCACATTTATCCAAACTTCCTTTTGTCCATAAGCAGTCTATCATTGGACACCAAAGGAGCTCTGAGAATTTAAACAAACTGAATTTTTGTAGTGACCATAGTTGATGGATTACAACTGTTTGTACTAATTAAGCATAATTTAATCATCTCATATTTTAGAAAAGAAAGTAGGATTGGCCTCAATCATCAATAACATAGACATTTTCCATATTATTATGTATGTGTGCTTTTAATTAGGATTCTTTTAACTTAAAGAAATTAAACCTGAGTTTATGGATTGAGGCTTAATGCCTTACTTGGATTAATCCCTTTAGGTTTCAGATAGTCTTAAAAGGTTATTGTTATTAATGCTTTAAGTGTGCCAGGCTTTTTTCTAGATCAACATGGTCAATGCTGGATCATTACAGGAAATGATCCATTCCATTCCACCTAGAATGTAAATCAAAAAAGTGGTTAAAATTTTTGATATGAATAACTTCTTTTTTGCAATCTGTATATATGGTAAATTGATATTGAACTTTATTAAATGTAAGATTCTTATTTTTCATTTTTAAATATCTACAAAATTGTGAATTGATGGTTGACCATACTTTATTTGGCAGGATTTTTTCCCCTTCTTTCTTGGAGATGCATAAAATAGCAGTTACAATTAAGGTTATTTAGATTAGATAAAATAGAATTGAGGCATTTTAAGTTTCTTTAGATTATGTTAGATTCCAGAATTAGAGACCAGTCATTAAAAGGCACACTTCAAAGAGTCAACTATTTCTACAGAAGATAAAAAGTAGAATCAGATGAAAATAGGATAAACAGTAGAAAACTGAGAAGGATATAAATATATAAATATAGATAATAATAAATAGAAACAATCACCTAAAATTCAATGATGGAAATATGAAAGGAAAAAAAAAATGTCAGCATGCTAAATAGGGAAACATGCAAAATATTAGAAAAGGATAAAATAAAATCCTAGAGAAGTAGACAAAATGGAGGCAGAATATATAAATTAAGAAGCAGGAAACTGATAAATGGAGGACAAAAAGCAGAAGAGGAACACAGCAAGAAAATATAGAGACCTTATCCCTTGGAGGAAGGAAGAAAGTAAAAGAAAGATAAGGACATAAGAAAGAACAAGATGAAAGAAATCAATCCCACAAGAAATGTGACTCTTGTCAGTTATAGGTGGGAGAGATGTTTCATTTCAGACAGCAGGAAATGAAAGCTTGATAGGTCAAAGCTGAATGACCCTACCAAGAGTTTAAATGAAAAAAGTGACCATTTTGATAATAAAAAGGAAAGTGAAGTAAAATTTTTGATTTATGCTTAAGCCAAGGGTCATTTTGGTGCTTCTTTGTAGCAATGCATTTTCAGCCAAAAATTATCAATATGCTAAAAATGAAATTTCTGACAGCATATGAAGATATTCATAAGATAACTTTGCTGGATTATAATGCAGAGTTTTGAGGTAATAGGAAATTTGTTGTGAGCTGTAAATTACTTTGCTTGATCTCTTTGGGACTATCCAAAGATAATATTTGAAAAATATCATCTACTGTACTTCCTTAGGCAATGGTAGTATATTCAGACTGAGACCAAAGAGATAAGTGAAAATTCAAAGTACATTCATTCATTCATACATTCACTTATTCACTAACATTTATATGTCCCTGTTTATTCACCTTATGTTGCTAGGCCCTGAAGATTTAGAAAGGAAATAGACACAGTCTTTGGTTTTTAAAACTGTGAGTTAAATAACATTGGGAGAAAGATATAAGAAGTCAAGATCATTAGAGAGAATGATAAATGCTGTCATTGATATATGTACAGAGTAGTATGTTGAAAAGAAAGGGTTGGGCAGGATAAAACCCTAAGACAATAATAGGAGGAGCAAATCAGTGACAGACTAAGAGGTCAAGTAAGAAAGGGCAAATCTAATTCTATTTACATTTCAATGAGGATCAGGGTGACAATTATTAATGAGCCTTAAGAATTCTTATACCTTTGTTTCTTTCTATGTTGTTATATTTACTATGGTTTTCCAATAATTGGTTAAAAGTTGTCTTGTAAAACTGATGGTGCTTTTTTTAACTTAAAAAGTAGGGAATTGAACAAATTAGAAGGAAAATACTTAAGGTGGAAAAGTGCTGCTTTTTCCTCTAAAACCATATATGTCTCTGTATAAAACAGCATTATAATTCTCACCCATCAAATACACAAGATACATGTGTACACATGCACACACTAAACATACATTTACTTTTTGAACATTTTGAAGCTATTTTTGAACTTGTAGAAGTAGAAGTACATACAGGTCACTTCCAGAGTCAAAATTATTGCAAAGATACACATGAGAATAGAAAATGAAACATTTTCTTGTGCTAAAAAGTCATTCTTCCTTATAAATTTAAAGCTTTTGCAAGATACAAGAGCAATTCCAGGTTAAGGGAACAAGGCCCCAGCTACTCTGCTCTGCTTCTTCTTTCTATTACCTTCTCTTTTCTCTTCTTTAACATTGCATATCTTATCTGTGACTTTGCTGACTTCAGCATTTGTAGTAGTGACCAGCTGTCCCTGAAAGTTCCCCTCAGTTTGACTGAACTTTAGACAGAATTTTTTTCTATAATTAGATACCAGAACCTTCCTTTCCTTAAGGGATTTTCTTTAGCAAACTTGCAGTTTCCCTTTAAAATGTAATTTTTCTCCTAGCCTTTTGTGAATTTGTGACCCAAGAATGTCTTTCTCTAGTATCTGGGAGTCTTTGATGAGTATTTTTTCATATTACCCTATTACACTGCTGGTGGGAATGTAGACTGGCCCAGCCCCTGTGGAAAAAAATGAGATTACTCAAAAGACCAAAAATGGATCTACTATATGATGTAGGTATTCCACTCCTAGGTATTGATCCACAGAACATAAAAACATTAATTTGAAAGGAAACCAGCACTCCTGTGTTTACAGCAGCATAGTAATAGCCAAGATATGGAAACAACCTAAATGTCCGGTAAAGATGAGTGCATCAAGAAGGTGGAACATTTACACAATGCAATATCACTCAGATTATCAAAAAATTTAAAAAAGGTAAATGCATGCCATTTTTGGCAACTTGGAGGGAACAGGAAAGGATTATGCTAAGCAAAGTGATCCAGAAGAAGAAAGAATACTGGAGGGTTTCACTTAGATGTGATATATAGAGAAACCAAACAAAGGAACAAAGACAAACTAAGACTGACCCTTGAAAGCAGGCCATAGGTCAGAGACACTCAGGAGGGGAGGGGAGGAAGAAGGTGAGAGTAGAGAACAGGTAGGGAGGAGAGAATGGTGGATTGTGGAGGACTATGGGCACTTTAGTGGTAGGAAAACTATTGTGACCATATCTTAGGGGACAAATCCTATCATGTGAAAAAAATAAACAAGGATGTTTAAATTAAAATAAATAAATAAATACATTTTTTAAAAATGTAATCATCAAGCACATAGAGCCTCTTTCTCCTAGTCTCTCTGGGAATATAGGTGTCTAAATTAAATAAGCATCAACAGGCAAATACAAATGGTTTAATCCTATTGACCAACCTACTCCTAACATTCTTAAGTATTTTTCTATTTTTCCCCTGCATTTAAAGATCTTCCCATTTTTCTTTTACTGGAGTCAAGTTCAATCTTCCTCCCCTATTGAAATAGTACTAAATAAAGTTCTTTGTTTGTTTAACCTGGTTTAACCTGACCAATGCAAGTGTTCTTTAAAAGTAGGCCGAGTTTCTGTTCCAAAATAGCACCATACCCTGTTCTCCGAAACTTGTGAATGTATTGTGCTACATCTCAAAAAGAACTTAGTTGTTATAATTAATGGCTACAGACCTTAAAATGGAGATTATTCTGATGTATCCATTTGGGTTCAATATAATCACATGAATTTGAAAACAAAGATCTTTCTCCAGGCAGAATCAAAGAGATGTGGAAAAAGAAAATTCAGAGAGATTTTAAGCAGGAGGATGATTTAATGCCTCTTTGTTATCTCTGAGATGTAGGTGTCCCTGTACAAGTATTGAGAGAGGCATCTTAAAGCTGAAGTGATAGCCAAGTGATTACCTCAAGTGATAGCCAGCAAGGGAAGAGGGGGTTTCAGGTGTACTCTTGCAAAGAATTTGATTCTGCTCACAATCCAAAGAAGACTAGAAGCAGATTATTCCCTAAGACCTCAAGATAAGAATCCAGATGACACCTAGACTTTTGATCTTGTTAGACTCCAAGCAAAGAAACTAACCAACCAAACTAGTCAACATTTCTGAACTGCAGGACTATGAACTAATACATTTGTGTTGTTATATACTCATAAAATTGTAGTAATTTTTTTATGCCAACAGAAAGCTAATAGTCTCACAATCACACTACACAAGAGGGAGATGTGAATTGGTGTGGTTGTATATATTCCATATATGGTGTCTTTAATTGTGTGTGTGTGTGGGGGGGGAGATGTTCCAGAGTCCATGCAGTTGTGATTTTCTGGCTATATTTAGCTGCCTTTGAACAAGCACTAATCCTTGCTCTCTTAAGTTTTAGCCTTAAAAGCAATATCATAGACCAAAAAGCAATGTGATAGGGGCCTCCCTAGTGGCATAAGGGGTTAAGCACAGCACTGTGAAGCTATCTGCAGCCTTTGCAGCAGGAGTTCAATCCCCGGCCAGCCAGGGAGCTACCCACATGGCACAGCAAACCTCTCCTGTCTTGCCTGCTGCTTCCCACTGACTGAGGGTATTTCACTGAGTCTGCTTGTTCTGTTCCCCACTCTGTCTCTGATGAATCCTCTCACCCTCCCACATCTATGTCTAGTACCCCTATTCTTGTATGCATAAATAAATCTTTTCTAAAAAAAAAGCAATGCAATATATGTGAGAAACAAACAAAACAAACCTAAGCCGTTATGTTCAGAAAAAGTCATAAAACCTTATAATCACTGAAAATTTCATATTCTGCTTAGGAAAAAAATCTGTAAAGAATTTATTTGTGGGGACTCCCTGGTGGTGCAGGAAGTTGAGTGCAGTGCTGTAAAGCTGTCTACAGCCTCTGCAGAGCGGATTTGATCTCCGCTGGCCAGGGAGATGCCCACATGGCACGGCAGACCTCTCCAAATATCACATTTAGACCAAAAACTTTAATTTTGTCTTACCTTCTTTTGGTAAGTCTAAATGTGATATTTGGGGCTGCAGGAGATAAATAATATATTCTACATAATCACAATTTCTACTTTTTTTTAAAGATTTATTTATTCATGCATACAAGAACCAGGGTACAGGCCAGATGCGCAGGAGGGTGAGGATTCACCAGAGACAGAGTGGGGAACAGAACAGGCAGACTGACTGAAATACACTGCTGAGGGGAGCAGTGGGTGAGGCAGGAGAGGTCTGCTGCGCCATGTGGGATTCTTGCTGGCCAGCCTGGATCCAAGAACTGGGGTACAGGCCAGATGCGTGGGAGGGCAAGAGGATTCACCGGAGACAGAGCGGGGAACAGAACAGGCAGACTGATGAAATACTCAGCTGAGGGGAGCAGTGGGCAAGATAGGAGAGATCTGCCGTGCCATGTGGGACCCTTGCTGGTCAGCCGGGATCAAACCAGCGCTGTAGAGGCTGGGGAGATCTCCACAGCACTGTGCTCAACTGCCTGCGCCACCAGGGGAGGCCCTCACAATTTCTACTTTTTAATCTCACTTTTCCTTCTGAATAAAATGATGTCATTATTAATGGTATCTCATGCTCTTTTTCGTGTCCATATGAAGTATAAAATATAAGATTATCTTATTCTGGATTCTATAGGAGAATGTTTATGACTTCCCATTTGCATTGGCATATTGCATGTAAGTAAAATCTGAAAAAATGATTTAAAGAGCTGCTGGTTCAAAGCAGATTTTAGCATTTGTAATGACTCAATTTTTAAAATTGCCTGTTTTTTCCTCCAAATTGTGATACATGGTATGTAACTAACATATGCAGCTGTTTTTCATTGAGGCAAATAGTTAGAGAGAGATAGTATATAGACTGGCAGAACAGGATCGCTCACTAATTTAAATTAATATAGCCCAGTGGAATTGAACAACAGAATGTCTTGATATCTAGTACCTAACATCTGTTATTATTTTATCTAAGTTCTTTAAAAAAACTTTAAGTGGGATATTTTAAAAATATGTTTATGTAGTAACATTGTATATAACATTATATAAAGAGTTCAGGTGTGTATCACCTGGACCTTTACTTTTGTGTCAACAAAACTAAATAAAAAGAATGTGAAATTAGAAATCCATCTGTTGGACTGGGTTAAAATGTGGTCAGTAATAAATTAATTATGATATGTGACTTACTATTTATTTACAAATCTTCCTGAACCTTTGAATATCACTTATAGGTTAGTCATAGAAACTAACATACTCATATTCTCTTTGCAAAGATGTTGCCCCAAGGAAGTTTCCTATATGAGAATAACTGTAAGGAGTTTTATTCCATCACATATTCTTGGGCCACAACTGAGTGAAGTAGTAAAATCAATTAACCCAGGATTCACAATCCATAAACTGGGCAGCAACATATGAAGTTGTTGGCAGGAAAATAATTATGCCCTCGAGAGACACAATGTTGCATACAAGGACATTCCCTCCTTTGGCAACTGTAATTAGAAAATATGAAATAATCAAGCAATTGTTACCCAGAATAGACCATTAAACTGTGTATGGATGTAAAGCATGAAGCAGGAATGGTAATGACTGATAGTAAGTGGATCAAATTTGTGAGTAAATAGAAACTATTAATAAGCAAAAGGTATAGTAAAAAAAATCTGTAGAGTATCAACAACAGATGTAGCAAAAGAAGAATAAGTGGAAGAGAAATGATATATTGATTGAAATTTGTAAATTTCTAAAGACTAGTGTAATGTAAAGTGATATTAAGCGCTTCCATTCCCAAAGGCATATCACTGCCTCTACAAGTCATGTTTTATTTTATTATTGTTCCCCATGGGAATTTATGTCCATAAATGTTTTTTAAAATATTATCTGCACTAAGAACTTAAAAGACATTTCTCCAAAGAAAAATGCAAATGGCCAACAGGCATATGAAAAAATGTTCAACATCCCTTATAATCAGGGAAATGCAAATCAAAACCACATTGAGATACCACCTTACACCAGTAAGAATGGCACATATCAAAAACTCAAGCAACAACAAACGTTGGCGAGGAGGTGGTGAAAAAGGAACTCTTCTGCATTGCTGGTGGGACTGCAAACTGTTCCAACCACTATGGAAATCTGTTTGGAGGTTCCTCAGTCTATTAAAAATGGAGCTGCCATACTACCTGGCAGTTCCACTACTGGGGATCTACCCAAAGAACACAAAAACATTGATTCAAAAGAACACCTGTACACCTATGTTTATTGCAGCACTATTTACAATAGTTAAAACCTGGAAACAACCTAAATGCCCAAAATAGATGACTGAATCAAGAAGATGTGGTTTATATACACAATGGAATACTATTCAGCAATCAAAAAAGATAAACTCATGCCATTCACAGCAACGTGGATGGAGCTAGAAGGAATTATACTTAGTGAAATAAGGCAGAAGGAAAAAGAAAAATATCGGATGGTTTCACTTATAAAAGAAATATACGGGAACCAAATAAGACATCAACGTAAAAAAAATAACAGTACAAAACACAACAAGGCAAAAGCAATTATAAAGCAGAGACATACTGCAGAGGAGGAGGAGGAGAGGGATCAGAGGGAGGAGGGAGGAGCATAGGGGACTGTGGTGATGGGGAAGGAAATTCTATGGGGACTCAACTTGATGGGGTGGGGGAAGAAAATATTGTTTTAAAAAATTAAAAAAATTAAAATAAAAAAAAATCAAAAACCAAAAAAAAAAAATCTGCACTATTTGAGTTAGATTGGATGAGTCTCTTTTCGTGGGAACGAAAATATTGCAACTAATACAATGGGTATAGTATTCCACTAGAATATATGAGCTTATTGAGTCATTTACTGTTTCTACCCTAATGGCGTGTGTATTTTCATGTTCAGGTGTATGCAGACTTGTCCCCTTTTCTTAACACCAGAGTTATTATCAGTGTCATTATTTAGATTACTTATGATGGAGATGAGTGCATAATTTCAAAACTTATTTTCTCTACTTGGAAAATAATATTTTAACAGTGAAAAATTAATCTCTATAAGGACTCTCAAATGTCATTATTTATTCTAACAAGTATTCATCCAAGATGTTGGATGTGTCTGTATATGTGTGTATGCATGTCAACAGTATTGGGAAAATTTGTTAATTTAGATTCCTTTTGTGGCAGAAAAGCAATTCTGTAATTTATGCATTCCTAAATATTGCTGAAGATCCATTATCCCTCCAACAAACTGGAGTTTAGAACATTAGATTATATTTTGTTTAATTTTATCCATGTGATCTTGGGTAGTAACTTAGTTTGAATCTAAAAGGACTTATTTGTAAAATGGGGTAAATGTTCAGCTTAATATATGGAGTTCTTATGAGAAGTAAATATGAAAGTACTTCATAAATTTTAAAAGAGCACGGCTGCAAAGCATTGGTGTTGGAATTACTCTGCAAATGAGCACAGACATGCAAACTTGAGAGGGAGTTTTTCACCTGCCATTGTTTGTGTGCACACACTTTATATCCAGGCAAAATGCTTCCACGAGGTACAAATAAATTTTATCACATCTTTGTCTTCAGATTTATTTAACTAATATAGTAGTATAGTTAGGATAATATTGTAGTATAAGAATGACTATTATTTCCCAAATTTAATTCAATTTTTTTTTGTATTTCATTTATATAACAGCAGCTATTTAGCTAAAAAGTAAAAACTTCTGTCAAATAGAGAACTATTCTCTGTAAATAGTTGATAAAAATTTTCTAAGCTGGAGAAAAAGTAAAATAACTTTTGTTCAGTTATATGATGGACATATTTATTTATATGCTGATAGATTTAGCAAATATTTGGTTGTCAAACATATGTCAATTTCCAGTCTCAAAATGATTTCAATTAATAGAGACAAATATAACTATAGTGATTTTTTTTTAACCATACCAGGAGTCATAATCTATTGCTCCTGTTAACCTTTCTATTTTCCCTCAGCTGTGTCATGGCCTTACTTCCCTCTGTAAGTAGATTAATTCCTTATTTCAGTAAACCACTTTAAACTTTCTTGACCTCATATTTTATCATCTTTTCTAACTCAGATACTATCATTGGTTGAGTTAGTATCTGCTTCCTGACTACTCCATTCTGGAATCTTCACTATACTAAACATGATTAGTGAAGAATACATTCAATCACATTGATGGGTCTCAGATTAAATTTATGAGCTTGAACATTTAGAAGGATGTGATGAAATTTTTCTTCAATTGTCAAACCTCCAAAACTCCTGCCTCATTCTCATTCTTAGATGATAACATTTAGTCCAAATTTACTAAGAAAAATCAAAACAATCTAAAACAATATTTCATAACTTCACACTACCACATTCCCAAAACTGCCTTTTCCATCACTGAGGCTTGACTTTCCAGGTATTTAGCAAAAGACAATCTCTTGTTTGTACATAGGAGATCCCATTAATTCTTGCCATTTTAAACAGGGTTCAAAAAGGGCTGAAAAACATCTACATCTTTCCCAATAGCGTACAAATATTTTGTTATTTCTCCACTATTTTTAAAGAGCCTCTTTGATTGTGTTTCACTAATTAGATATGAAACCATTTCTTTTTTTCCATTCTTTAAATGCAATTAAATCAAGCTTTCATCCTAATTAGTCTGCAAAAAAAATGTCTTGTCATGGTTTCCAAGGGATCTTCATGTTGTCAAATCCCGCAGCCAATTCTGTCTTCACCTTACTTGACCTTTTGAGATGATTTGATCTCTCCCTCCTTCTGAAATCATGCCTTTATTTAGCATCAGAGACATATGCTTTCTTCATATTTTGTTATGCTCAATGATTATTATTCATTGTCATTTTTTTGGATTTTCCCTTACCTCTCAAGGTTCTCTCCCTTAAAATGCTTTTTTGATTATGCTTTCTGACTTTTTATGCTGACTTTTTATGCTTTATGATTATGCTTTTAGGTAGTATTTATATGCTTATAATAATTTTATATCACCAGATTAAATTCTTCCTTGAAGTACTTCATTCTTAATTATACAAGTGTCTATTTAATATGATCACTTTGCTATCTAACAGACATCTCAAACTTAACATGTACAAAATTCAGCAGCCATTCTCTTCCCATGTCCAAACAGCTCTTTGTACCACTTTTGCTATCTCATCTATTGGCAAAGTCAGCCTTCTGATTGCGTTGATATTCTGTACATATATGCCTTTGTCTCAGAGCCCACATTCTTTCTACCCACATATCTTACAAGCTTTTTCTTCAAAGCATCTCCAGAGTATCACCAATTTTCTTATCTCCTGTCTGGATTATTACAGTAGCTTCCTATTGATATACAGCTTCTTCTGTTTCTCTCTTTATTCTCAACCTAGTCAGTGTGACCTGGACACATCAAGTCATATCAAGCTACTTCATTCTGATATTTCCAAACAAATATGCACAGAGACACACACATATACATATGAAAATTATATCCATATTGTTATTTTTGGTGAGGGTTCCCTTTCTGAATATAGCTAAGAGAGGGGCCTCCCTGGTGGCACATGGGTTAAAGTCTAAGCTCTATAAAACTATCACTAGCCACTGCAATATGAGTTTGATCCCCAGCCAGGTAGCTAACCCACATGGCACAGCAGACCTCTCCAGTCTCACCTGCTGCTCCCTTCAGCAGTGTATTTCAATAGATCTGCTTGTTGTGCTTCTCACTGTTTCTGGTGAATCTTCTCACTGCCCACACCTCTGACATACACCCCAGTTCTTATATGCATTAATAAATAAAAATAAGTCTTTTAAAAATGGAAATTTAAAAAAATAATGCATTAAAATAGCAATGAATTACTTTTCTGAGACAAGTGATATATCCCGTTATCTCTTACTTTAACGAAATTTTGAGAAAAGGTGCATATCAATATAGAATACTATAAGTATCAATTTTTTCATTGACAATTTCCATTAAAATTTCACATTACCTAACTTCAAAAATATAACTTTTGCTTAGCATCATTAAGTTGAATATAACAAATCCATTTTCTTCCTATTCAAAAGTGGTTATATTAGTTGCCATATGAGTAAAAATAACTGAACAACATAAGAAAAGAAAAATGAATATTTACATATTCTCTACCTATTGTCTCCCAGATAATGCCCACTCGACTGTTCTTCATTCCCTTCTGCATTTTGGTCATCAATTTTCTTCAGATCATAAGTTGGCAGGTTCAAGTAGTGGACTCAAATTATTTGACCTCATTTGTTTTTTATTAGTTATTTTGTGTATATCTTCTGGTGCAAAATTAAACTGTGTCTTCAGTTTTATCTTATTTCTGGCAAAGGAAGAATCTATACAATTGGATGCATGTTGTTGTTGTTTTTTTCCTCATTGAGAGTTTTAAACTTCTTTTGTATTGTTTCCACAATAATTTTAATGCAATAATTTTAAAGCATATTTACCTGCCTTTTTATTTTTCAGATCAAATTTTGTATAATGTTCTCATTCTGAAGAATAGTCTCACATAATGCAGGTAAAAAAAATCTTGGTCATATAAACATTAATAAAACACACTAGTTTGATAAGGAAAATCCCTGACACAGATATATTTTTCCAACTTCACAGAGTGGGGAAAAAAATAGGTTGAGATAAGCCTAATCTCCACAAACAGGTTAAAAATGTCAATATTGCAACTTGATAAATAGAGGATAGAATTTTGAAAGGTTATGAAATCTTCTTTTCTTGAGGTCATTAGGATAAAGATTCTCATTCTCAGGGAGGACTCAGATGTATTTTACTCTGAAGACAAGAGAATCACTAAGTCAAACTCAAGGTGACTTCCAATCCTACTTTTGTATTCTAAGGAGTAGAGCATTTATTTTTGAAATAATATTTTGAATCAAAATATAAGGAAGTCACAGAGACTAATCCAGCTGGCAATAGGGAGAAAATGTTTCAATAATTTGTGTGAAGCAGCAGGGGAAAGCAGGTTATTGTGTATGTGAGTAAGCAGAGGAAATAGTGACTGGGTCTGCTTATCCCCTATCCCAAATGGATGTGCCACTGCTATGAAGAAATTCCATCTAGTCTTTAAAATGAGTGTGAACTGAAGTAATGTAAAGAGTAGCTAGCCAAGCACAGCTAATCAAAATCCATCAGAAAACATTATTCTTGGCATTGTACTTGGTTCTCTATAGGATCAAATTAAATGGAACTAGTGCCTTACCCTCCAAGACTCCAGCTTCCATCTGTCAGTTACACTTTGGCCTGTTCTTCTGATATTTAAAAAAAAAAAAGGAAGAAGAATAAGAAAAGCCTTCAACAACAAACAGAGGGTATAAGTTTTCATTTTTGGAAGCATCTCTTGTTGGTTAAGTATTGCCCCTGAACCCGGAATCTCCCATTCAGATAAGGATGGTGAAGAAAGAAGGGACATAAGAAGAAAATAAATAAACATTCAGAATAATGATTTTCTTTTTACAGAAATAACAAACAAAATGCCTGGTGTCCTCCTGTATACAAAAGGAATAAATTATTGAGTACTGGGAAACCATCAAGATATTAATGAAATTTTGTATCTGTATGTCCTATATTATAGGTGGTATAAAAATTTCCTTGAAGTGGTGGCAATGCCAACAAGTTTTCACAATACATTATTGCTTTAAATATATCCAACACATCTCTGTATAATGACTCCCACACAATTTCACAAGGGAAAACAGAATCATTTGTGACAAACTTACATTGGCGAGGACAAATTCTGATGTGAACCTCACTAATGGGGTTTCATCTTATGATGGATATGAAATGTGGAAGGTCAGTAACACCATCTTAGTTGAAGGAGAACATAAGGACACACTATTTATCCATGTTCAAAATTCATGAACAGAAGATATTCTGTTTCAATCATGATAAACTGTCAGCAGCAAATTCAAAGAAGGATATTTTCCAGTGTATTCTTTCTGAATAGTCATTAAACTGACATGCACATCATTTTGGTTTTGACATTTGAAAAGCATATAATACCTTTAGATCAGAGATCAATGAGGTTTAATTTGCTCTATTGTTGCTCAGGTGTATTCGGTCTGATATATAGTAGATATACACATCTCTGCTCTTCCCAGATAAAACAAAGTAAGCCCACAGAGTCCAGTGCACACACTTCATGGTACAGTGCAGACAGAGACCTACAGAATCATAGAATTATGGTGTCACACAAAAATCAGGACAAGCTTATAGAACTTTATTTATTTTGGGATTGTAGCATGTTTGAGTATTACTGAGTGACTGTTTGGACAGATAAAAAGACCTACGTAATAAGCTTTGTGATAAGTCTGATTTTATCCTCCAAGAGAGATAAACACTTTTCAGAAAAAGGAAGAATAGCTAAGAGATGTATAAAAACCATATATCTCACATACATTATCTTCGAATCAGGCCCCATGCACTCATGTAGTAAGGCAACAGATCTACAAGAAGAGTTTTAGAAAGAGTATGCAAGGACAGTGAGAATCACATGAACTTCTTATTCTTATGAATTCCAAAATAAACCATATTCACTCTCATGCTTGTTTCAGGGTCTATTTTGGGGAAATCCAATCTTGCTACTCTATGGCAAAGTGGTTAAATTAATTTTTCATGAACCACAATGTGGAATAGCACAAAACACTCATGTTTATTGAAGGAATACATTAATTTAAATAATGTCATACAAAATTAGGAGTATATATATCTTCAAGGAGACCTGCCAGATTTTTATTGTCTAATTAAATACCTAGCCACAAGAAAATGAAGGTAAAGTAGTGGAATTTTGGATTCATATTACTCAAGAAAGAAAAAACAACCAAATAAAATGTGAGCAGAGGTGCTAAATTGACACTTCTCCAAAGAAGACATGCAGATGGCAATCAGGCACATGAAAAAATGCTCATCATTACTTATCATCAAGGAAATGCAAATCAAAAGCACAATGAGATATTGCATCATACTTGTGAGAATGGCCAAATTCAGTAAGACCAGAGACATCAAGTATTGCAGATGGTGTGGAGAAAATACATTGTTGGTGGGGATGTAGAATGATTTAACCTCTATGGAAAACAGTGTAGTGGTTTCTCAAAATATTACAACTAGATCTACCATAAGATCCAGCACTCCCTATCTGAAGTATCTAACGAAACAATGCAAAAACACTAATGCGAAGGGATCTATTATGTACTCCTATGTTCACTGCAGCAGTAGTTATCATAGCTAAGTTTGGGAGACAACCTAAGTGCCCAACAATTGATGACTAGATCAAGATGCAGTAGGTATATGCACAATGGTAACTTGCCATTCGTGAGAACATGTATGGTACTGGAAATTGTTAATCAAAAAATGTCAGAAGGAGAAAAACAAATACAGGATTATTTCACTCATGTGTGAAATATGAAGTAATAAAAGAACAGACAAAGCAAATCAAATCAAACATTGGAAAACTAACTATGTAATTGTGGTGGTAGGGAGCAAAGGGGGAGGGGTAAAAAAAAGGACCATAGTGGGAATATGAGTGACATAGTTTTCTTTTTTCCTCACTCTTTATCTCCAAAAAACTTCTCAATTAAAGTAGGAAGTAACTATCATAGATTTAAAGTGAATATATTTTAGACAGTGGCATCTACTAAAAAAAGACATGTATGTGATATTTTTGTGTAGCAATAGCAGGCCTAGGAAATAGCCAATATTATAGTATATTTTACCAAAATGTCTAAAAAGGTCTCTTATTTTGGATATCATGATATAGCATATTTCAGTAGTCTGTTTGCCTTCATTTTGGTACTTACTTCATCATGTCAATGTTTCAAGAACTGAAGGGAAGACTGGAATGACAGGGGATATTAGTAACCCCAAGTGGAAAAAAAATAATGTTTTACTGCATAGTTAAAATTACTTATAATATTTGAGAAAAAATCATCTTATGAAACATAGAAATTTTAAATGTAGATTATTGAAAATCATCTATAAACTGCTTATAAATAAATCCTTCAAATTTTAAGGGTCTTTTCATCCCCTGCTCATGGATTGGAAGAATAAACATTATTAAAATGGCCATCCTACCAAAAGCAATATACAGATTCAATGCTATTCCAATCAAAATCTCAATGGCATTCTTCAAAGAAATAGAACAATTATTGATGAAATTCATATGGAATCACCAAAAACCCCGAATAGCCAAAGCTCTACTGAAAAAAAAAGAAGGAAATGGAGGCATCACACTCCCAGACTTCAAACTATACTACAAAGCCATAATCATCAAAACTGCATGGTATTGGAACAAGAACAGACATACAGACCAATAGAATCGAATAGAAAATCCAGAAATAAACCCACAGATTTATGGTCAACTAATCTTTGACAAAGGAGCAAAGACTATGCATTGGAGCAAAGAAAATTTCAATAAATGGTGCTGGGAAAACTGGGTCGCTACATGCAAAAGAATGAAGCTTGACCACTACCTCACACCATACACAAAAATCAACTCAAAATGGATTAAAGAACTAGACATAAGACCTGAAACCATAAAATACATAGAAGGAAATATAGGCGAAACACTACGGGATTTGCACATCAAAGACATCTTTACAGACACATCACCCAAAGCAGTGATAGTGAAGGCGAAGATAAACAGCTGGGACTACATCAAATTAAAGAGCTTCTGCACAGCAAAAGAGACAATAACAAAAACAAAGAGAAACCCCACCAACTGGGAGAACATTTTTGCACCCAACACTAATGATAAAGGACTGATCACAAAAATCTGCAAAGAGCTGATGAGACTCAGCAACAACAAAGAAAATAATCCAGTCAAAAAATGGGCAGAAGAGCTAAAAAGAAACTTCTCTGAAGAGGAAATGCAAATGACCAACAGACATATGAAAAAATGTTCAACATCACTTGTAATCAGGGAAATGCAAATCAAAACTACCATGAGATACCATCTCACACCAGTGAGAATGGCACATATTAAAAAAACTAGCAACAACAAATGTTGGCGAGGATGTGGAGAAAAAGGAACTCTTGTGCACTGTTGGTGGGAGTGCAAACTGGTCCAACCACTATGGAGAGCTGTGTGGAGATTTCTGGACCTACTAAACATAGAGCTTCCATATGATCCAGCAATTCCACTGCTAGGTATTTACCCAAAGGACACAGAAACATCAATTCCAAAGAGCACCTGCACTCCTATGTTTATAGCAGCACTGTTTACAATAGCTAAGCTTTGGAAACAACCCAAATGCCCAAAAATAGATGACTGGATCAAGAAGATGTGGTACATATATACCATGGAATATTACTCAGCATTCAAAAAAGATAAACACATGCAATTTGCAGCAACATGGATGGCACTGGAAGGGATCATGCTCAGCGAAATAAGCCAAAAAGAAAAAGAAAAATACCGGATGGTCTCACTCATAGCAGGAATCTAGAAAACTTAAATAAGGGACCAGGAAAATGAATATAAGAAAGTGAAAATCAAAATCAACAAAAAACTATGAACCAGAGACACTTTTTGGGGGTGGGGGGCGGGAGGGGAAGGATTGGGGTCAGAATGGGTGTTTGCAATTGTATGGGGGAATATAAAAATAAAATTTAATATTTAAAAAAAAAAAATAACATCACTAGAATACCAAAAAAAAAAAAAAAAAAATTTTAAGGGTCTTTAAATGTAATTTAAGAACATATCATAGGTATCTTATGTTTCAATATTTATGATATTTTCACACATATGTCTACTTGACACAATATAAAAGATAGAAGATTAAATATTTAGCTTATTGGCCCAGTCAATATATCATGGTTTTAAATATTTTTTATTTCATTTATTTATTTAACAAATATTAATGATATCTGTACTAGATCTGATGATAGATCCAGGCATGCAGTAATAGTATTTTCCCCAGATTATTGAGATATAATTGACAAATGAAAATTGCATACAGTTATACAGCCTGACTTGATACAAATATATAGTGTGAAAAAATTACCACAATCAAGTTAATTAACACATCCGTAACCTCAATTAACATTTTTAAACAGTGACATGTTAAAATAGAAAAATCTCCATTTCCATAGAGTCTATAATAGATATAAAAAAGCAAAACAAAACATTTTTTACAGATTTTATCTTTAATGTCCAGTAATTTTAGTCTTTGGACCTATTTGTACTTTTTCACATGCATAAAGTAACTTTTATGTCTGATCACTAATGGGAAAATAATTCTCAATACAAACAGAAAAGTTGACAGTTGAATCATTAATAAGACTGATAAAGAGACAATTAGGTAGTTAAATTGTTGTGAAAGATCATTCTGTATTAGTTGATCTAGTATTTAAAGATTCTTACAGGATAACTGAATTTTCAGTTGCCATATTAAAAGGATCTATTTTTAAAATAGGCAAAATTGTTAAAATGTCAACATTTAATTCACTAAAGAAGATACATGGTAAAATTTAAATCATAATAATCTACAGATTTTAGAAGTTTGGGGTGGATATGCATCATTAGTAGAATGCAATTCAAAAAAGAGTAGTGGATCTAGTTTGAAACCATCTCCATTAGTCACTTGATGTCATTCAGTCTGGTGAAATTTTTCAAACTAAGACATGCACCATACTTGAATTACTGTCAGAATTTACATACATCACAAAGATTATTTGCAGATTTTAAGGTCTAAGAAAGTCAGCAAGTAATTGAATAATTATAAATATCACAATTTTCCTGTGGTTCTCATTGAAGAAAATGAAACAATAATTTCATCCATTAAATGAGCCTTGTTAGATTTTTCAAACATTAGTGGAGAATGAATTTTGACACAGAAAAATCTGAATTCTAGTTATGAATGTTAATTGATAGTTGTTAAAACATGTAACATCCTTGAAAGCCATTGTCTTCCTCTCTGATGATGAGATAGTATCTCTGATATATTTGTTTTAAAGAGTTAGTATATGCAAATTATTCTGTGCAATAGACAGTTGTGACCAAATAATTTTTAAGAAGAGTGAGACACTGACCAGATGAATAAAAATGATAATCTCTAATTTCAGTGCCTAGCACGACCTCATGTCATTCCCTCAATTCTATTAACAAGTTTTGTGCCTACAAAAGTGATTATGATATTTTATTCTGCATAGGAAATTAGAGTGCCTCCATAAGAAGTTATGACTCAGTTGAAATCTGAAAATAGAATAGGAGAATGTCAAATAGAAGTAGAAAATTCATGCTAGGCAGATGTTGGACCATGTGCCAGCTTCAGAAAGAAGCATGTAGGGAGTCATCAAGGAAGTCAGTGCCATTGCTGTTTGGGCAGAGGAACTTGGGGGAGGTTGGTGGATGAGCAGGTGTCAGATATCTCCCTAAGAACTACCGAAGCACTAAGGAACTAAGAACTACAGGAAATTGAACTTGTGAATTATTTTTATTATAGTTGTAAAATGATCAAACTTACCTTTAAAAATATTGCACTGGGCCTCCCCTGTGGTGCAGCGGTTGAGCGCTGGGCTGCAAAGCTGTCCGCAGCCTCTGCAACGCCGGTTCTATGCCTGGCCACCAGCGAGAGTCCCCAATGACGCACAGACCTCTCCTGCCGTGCCAGCTGCTCCCCTCAGCAGTGTATTTCGTCAGTCTCCCTGTTATGCTCCCCGCTCTGGCTTTGGTGGATTATCTCACCCCCCTCGCTTCTGACTGTACCCAGTGCTTGTATAAATAAATAAATAAATCTTAAAAAAAAAAAATGATTGCACTGTTTGTACTATTTGGAATGATTTGATTAACAAAATGTTGATTAATAATGTAGAAAGAATTATAATAACATATTGGAGTAACTGAAAAGGTAAGGATCATATCATGAGCAAAATTAGATGTCATAAATGTCTCTCAGTATCAGCTAGATTATGCTGCTGGGACAAACAATACCAGAATTTTTGTGGCTTACCATAACAGACGTAAAATTGTCATTCATGTTGCATAACTGCTGCAGGTCAGCTGCAGTTTGGCCCCTTGTCACATTAACTTTGAGTCCCTGCCAATAGAGCAGCCTTTATCTGGAGTACCACTGTTAGTTCTGGCTTGGAGAAAATGACAGAGGGCATGTTGAGTCTTAAAGTTTCTGTTCCGAAGTGACATGTGTCATTTCCTCTCATATTTTATTGAGCAAGTCACAAGGTCAACTTTCACATTAATGGAATGAGGACTTATTGTTGAAGTGAAGCACTGTAAGAAGACAAAATGGAGTAGACAAGGAATGCAACAGCCTATGAAACAGTGGGGAGCTTAGTCTTTATTGTGGAACAATCGCAAACAGAAATGCATTTAAATGTAGTTCATACATATAAAGGTATCAAAAACTAAGGAAGGAGTATACAGAGATCAGCATCTATCTCTTACTAAACAGATGACAACAAACCTATAATTCTACTTTCTGGACTATAAATAACTAAGTTCATTGATATGTTAAAATGATATAAGATATAGTTTATTTGATGGGATGAAAATTATGAATGAGATACTTCACTAGGAAGTTTACATATATTTTAATATGTAATATGCATACATAATTCAAAATAATATATAGTATATGATATGTTATTGCATTATAATGATACAATGTATATAACACAATCAATGCATTAATGTTTATAAAATAATAAATACTACATTTTTTAAAGATTGATTTATTTATGCATACAAGAACGGGGGTACAGGCCAGAGGTGCAGGTGGTAAGAGGATCCACCAGAGATTGAGTGGGGAACAGAACAGGTAGATTGACTGAAATATACTGCTGAGGGGAGCAGTGGGTGAGTCAGGAGAGGTCTGCTGCGCCATGTGGGTTGCTCCCTGGCCTGGGATCCAACTTGTGCTCTGGTGGCTGCAGTTAGCTTCATAGGTTGCGTCTTAACCCCTTGTGCCACCAGGGAGGTCCTAAATACGACATATTTTTAATCAATACTGATTATTAATATTATTAAATGCTATTAAATACTATAAACATTGTTATTGATATTAAAATTATCAGTATATTATATATTGTAAGCAAAAATAATTTATATATTATATAACATCAAATATAATATTATGTTGCATAATATCATATATGTAGATCCACTAGGCTATACTTTATATAACATGTTTAAAATTTCAAGGGTCTGATTCATAATTGTCATCCCATTATTATAGCTAACACTGTCCAAAATATTGCTTCCATCATATTCTTTTAAACAAACTATTAACACTGGCAGCCATATTTGAAGTTTTGGCCTTAATGTCTCCAGAAATCATATCCTGTTATTTACAGGCAAATACAATTTAAGCTCTACCTATTTGCTCTCCCATTTAAGCTTGTTCAGAAGACTTCATCTCTCACTCTGTTACTTTACCTCTGGGTAGGCAAATGCTTAAGATTTCAAATTCTGCACCTTGAATAAAAACTTTACTTAAGACTTCTTTTTTCTTTCACTTTTTAAAATATCTGAATTGTGTATATATATATATATATATATATATATATATATATACATCATACAAGCACACACATATGCCTACTATTTATAGTTAAAAGTTCTTAAAACCACAACATTTTAGGAAGAGTCACTCAGTGTTTTTGAGTACAAAATTTCATAGATATTTATATCATATTTTATTAGTTATTTAATGATATGATCAACATTTAAAAAAATTGCATCCCTAACTCAGCAACCAAGTAACATTTCAAACATTTTCCTCAGTTTTGTTGAGAAATGAGTGATATATGTCACTGTATAAGTTTAAGGCATACACCATTAAGGTTTGATTTACATAGATTGTAGAATGACTCCACAAGTGTTCAGCTAACACCCATCTCTTCTCATATAGATAAAATAGAAAAGACAGAAGAAAAGAAAAAAGATAATCAAAAGTTCTTGTGCTGAGAACTCAGGATTTACTGTCTTAACAACTTTTCTATAAATCATACAGCACTGTTAGCTACAATCACTCAAACATTTCTTTAAATATATGTAGGAACTACTGTAAATATAATTATTGGGTTTAAGACTCCACACAACTAGAATCTATGTTGATTATGACAACAAAGATAAGTCATGAAGTGTGACAATTTCAGAGTTACAGTCTACTCTGGTGTAGAATCTAATTCAGTTTTTGACAGGATTCATTTAATGAGTCATTTATTTTATTTTAAACTCAACTGCATTGTCAACATAAGCAATAAATGTGGTTGTTAATGTTTATGTCTGGGTCCACTGGCAAATTCAGCCATTATTCACACAGACACACTTTATTTATTTATGTAGTGTTAATTTTTTTATTGAAGCACCATTGTTTTACATCTGTGGTAGTATTTTGCCCTGTAGGATTTCCTCCTTCAGGTGTAGTAACTATAGCACTCCCTCTAGCAAACTACCTATAGTTCTTCACCACAGTCCTTTGTGTTCTTTTCCCCCAACCCCTGTTCTCATTTCACCCCCTCCTGCTATCCCTCTGGATGCCTCAGATCTATGATCACTTTTCCAGGGTTGGTTTTAATGTTTGTCTTTGTTTAATTCTTTCTTTGGTTTCTCTATATTCCACATGTAAGTGCCACCATCTGATATTATCTTTCTCCTTATGGCTTAATTTGCTTAGCATAATCCAGATCCATCTACATTGCTGAAAATGGCACGAGTTAATCTTTATTATTGCTGAGTAGTATTCCATTGTGCATATATATCACACCTTGATATATCACATCCATTTTTGGGCACATAGATTGCTTCTATACCTTGGCTATTATAAATAGTGCTGCAATGAACATAGATGTGGAAGTTTCTTTTTAAATCAGTGTTTTTGTGTTTTTGGGGTGGATACTTATAAATGGAAAGACTTATTTAGATGGAAAGTGAGCACTCAATGAATGAAAAGGGGGAGGGAAGTATAATATTATTTTCATTTAAAAAAAGAAAGCCTACTGATCAAGAGTAAATGAATTAGCTTATCATATTGTGGTTATTTAATTAAAAACCAATTTTAAATTCTAAATTATTTGTAGAACATTTCTATGAGAGCATAACAAAAGTGAAAGTTGTAGATAACTGTTTTCATAACATTTACATTGTGTTTGGTATATGAAGTAATCTAGAGATAATTTAAAATATAGGGCATGATGTACCTAGGTTATATACAAATTCTATACCATTTTTATAAGGGAGTTATATAAGCATATAAGGATATTATATATGAGCATATTTATATATAAATAAGCATATAAGGATTTAATATCCTGGGGGAATCTGTAACAAATCTCCAGAGAGACACAAGGACAACTTTACTTTAAGATATTCTACAAAGCTAAATTAAAAGTAGCACTTTGATGCTATTTGATACGATAGTGTTTGAGAAGAGGAAGCAATCCAGTGTATCCTGGTGAGTGTCAGCATCTCACAGCTTACTGTCAAGATGTGTTTTGTTTACTGGAGGGGAGGTATTGTAGCAAATAACTGACTCTGTATATGAAGACAATAGATTTAATACAAAGGTGCCAGCTTATGGCAGGTACTGATTTTAGGCATTAGTGTATTCAAACTCATCACAACAAACAGAATTGTCCCTGAGTATGAGACAAAATTAGCTAGACTATGACTTCCTAAACCCTTGATCTAGATTCCCTGTGTTTTCCTACCTTTATTGGTCAAATAATTTATAAATAGCTTGGGAATTGCTCACTTACAATGTGTGTAAAAAATGCTAATCCTGTAAAAATTAAGAGTGTACTCTCCAGAAGAATCATCATCTGATACTGTTTATGTAGAATACAAAAAGATAGAGCAGAAAACTTTTTAAATTGCATTTTGAGAGTAATTTATATTCATCAGCTTCAGGTATTTAAACAGTAAAAGAGCTAATGAAGCACTGGTGACTGAACACCTATTGCTATGTTCCTTATTATTTTTCTTCTTAAGCCTTGATGAGCTGTAATTACAGTCACTCGTATTTTGTCTCAAACATGCTTTATTATAACAAAGAGTAGTGACAAGAAGCTGTATCTCACTTCATGAACACCAAACTTACTGCAGATATGCAAATGAGAAGCTACAAAGCTAGAGAAGAGCCTGGAGATATTAACATCTGTGTGAATGAAACAGCCATTTCACAACTCAGTGGACCTTAAACACAGCAGACATTGAAATCTGTTCAGTACATGGGGTGGATTTTTAAATATGTTCCATTGCTGTTTGTCTCCCAGCTGCTGTCTGAACACAGCTTCTGTAATATTAGGGAGTTGGCTTGGATATCACTGTCATACAAAAATCATAACCTTTATTAATAGTTACTACCAGACAAAACTGACATTTAAAATCATAATTCAAACTTGAATATCACCCTGCCCAAAGCCTATCTTTACTGTGAAAAAAGTTGCAATATATTGACTGAGGAGAAAGGAATGATTAGAATGACTTCTGAACACTTTGGTTATTATTTTTCTTGTGTCAACTTGAGAATAGGTATTTAATAAGCCTGATTTACATGTGAATACATTCTCACATAAAATTAAATCAAAGAATGTTTCAGTGAGATGGAAAATCAAGAACATCATAAGTCAAAACTGCTCAATCATAAGAATGAAATAAACTCTTTTGAAGATTATGTTTATTTATCGTCAAAAGATATTTTTGAAACATTACCTTAATGCTTATTTAAAATAAAGAATATCTTCAGGAAATTTTTAAATATTTTTTCAAATCATGTGAAGTTACTTCATTAGGAATATTTCGAGGGAATATTAGGAATAGTATGAGAAAGATCAATAATTTTCAATTACTGTAACAAGCATCATAACGTGTTCAAAAAAAATTAAAAAATCAAACTTACATTTCATGAAAAATACAAAGATTTTTCTCATTGTATTATGGATCCAGTCTATTACTGATTTGAAATTATGAATCTACCAGTTTTTCTAATATAATTAGTAGAATAACATACTTTACTTCTAATCTCTTTTATGAAAACTATTATTGGTGTTGAATATTTACAGAAATGCAGCCATTACCATGTAAAGTGCCAATTTCAAGACTTTATGAGTATATAATGGTAGTAAATTAGCTTTATTTTCTTTTTTGTTGAAGCCTTTGCAATTACAGTAGACTATTTTCTCAATTAGTCACATTTAAAAAATCCAGGTGACATACATTTGGTAGTTTACACAAATTATTATAAAAGTGTCCTATATATATCAGGCTGGAAGAATCCAGAGTAAGTAATAAATATTTTAAACAGTCACACAGACTAGTTAAACTTCATATTTACTTCAAAAATTGAGAGGCTCCTTAGGCATGTAAGGAATGATAGGTTGCTAAGGAATCTGTAACTTTATAAGTTTCCCAGGCTACTTGAATGAATAAAGAAGTTGGACGACACACTTTCGGAAGCTCTAGCTGCCTCAGAATTATGTTGCAAGCTATTTTTATTACTCTCAAAGCATTTCTATAATGTTATTTCTTGGCCTTTAACAGATTCATATTTTTATTTCTTCCATGTTAAAGGATTGTGGATTGGATTGATGTAAAATATAAAATAAGTCTAACTTAATGAGTGAAGTTAAACTTTGAGGAAACCTGTGTAAGTGACCCAGTAGTTGAAGGGTATTTTTGGAGCTTAAACCTCTTCGTTTTCCCTAAGATGTAGAAAACTTGTAATGAAATAGTGTAATATATTCTAAATTATTTTATTAAACCAAACATCATTGCCAGTTGTTTGAAGCAATATGATACTGATCACCAAAGGTCAATTTTGTTAAATATTTCAAGAAAAAAAAAATCCCTCAAGAGAATTTCATGTAGTATGGTTATTTCTTCTGTTATTAATGCATTCCAGAAAATCATAAAATTGTAATTTATATTCTAATGTTTTTTTAAAAAATGAGACACATTTCCAAAGGACATAAAAATAAATGAGAAGACTCTCACAATGGACTAAGTAAGTCAAAAGCGTCAATCACATATCTGTTTCTAAACAAATGTTTTTATTTACTTATTTATTTTTACTTTACAAAGCAATTTTTACTTATTCTTTCAGAAATTTTTTTGTACTTCTAATATAACAGGTACTTTTCTAAGATTTGGGGGTTGAAAAAATGTATTTGCCTTCAGGGAGTTTTCTTGCGGTGGTACATCATAGGAAAAAAATGCATAAACAAATAAGCATGTAGATTACAGATGACTGATATGAGAGAGAGAGAGAGAGAGAGAGAGAGAGAGAGAGAGAGAGAGAGAGAGAGAGAGAGATGATTGATAGATAGGTAGATAGTGATACATAATTGCAGGAGAAACAAGTAAATGGTGAATATTTTTAAGGGCATAGGGAAGATCTTGCTGAGATGGTGTCTTTTGAGCAAGGACTTGAAGGAAATGTAGGAGTAAGTCATATGGGTAACTGAGAATAGTGTTAAGAAAACAAAGCAGCAAATGCAAAGTCTTGGAAGTGTTAACGTGCCTGATTTGAATGTAATGGAACTTTTCCTCCTGATTATTCTTTCATTAGAAACACATATTTAATTTCATCATTAAATAATTATGAAAAGACAAAAACTAAATTAATGAAATTAAAAACAATCAGGAGATAAAAATGGTTTCTAGAAATTTTAATAATGATTTGCTTTTTTAAAGAATAGTCTATTCAAGTCACAAAATCGTCAATATATTTATCAAAATATTTTATGGTTGAATTTCAACCTATCTCACACATAGCACTGAATCTGCAAACATAAAATAAACTGAGATGCAAAATTAAATCACTAATGTGAGAATATGGATGTGTGTTATGTTGTGAGGAGGAAAATGCCCAAAACATCTTGTAATCTTGTATGTGTTTCTTACTTCTTGTTTCTCATTGATCAGTTATCGGAATGTGAGTGTGTGTGTGTGTGTGTGTGTGTGTGTGTGTGAGAGAGAGAGAGAGAGAGAGAGAGAGAGGTGCAGGAGGCTATTGGGTTATTTAGTTTTTGTTGAAAATTCAAAGGGTAAATATGCACCTAAGAAACAAAAACCATGGAAGTTGTTTCATGGCAGATAAAAGGATTTCATCCATGAGCAGACAACTATGCTTTTCTGTCTTTAGCTTTTTTTGAGTATCAGGTGCACTGTGGAAGTTAATCAATGCATCAAATCATAGCACAATTGCCTTATTTATACATCTAAAACATAACTGTTTTAATAACTTACTTTTATGTCCTTTTCTACTTCATTTATCTGTCCTTCCCATCCAGCACAGACTCTGAAAAGTTTAAAATATGAACATAGATAAGCATAGACCAAAAAAAAAGAGACATATATTATTTTAGGTGTATCTATTGATTTTAATTTTCTTATATTACCTACCCATTTTCACTTTTATCTAATAATATTTATAGTCCTGGGCAGGTTGCTGTATGTACAATGGACTATGGTGGAGGACTGTGGGTGTTTTGGTGGTGGAAGAGCTACTGTGACTACACCTGCAGGAGAAATCCTATACTGTGAAAACACTAGCAAGATTGTAAACTAATGGTAATTCAAAAACAGTAAAGAAAAATTGCTGTATATAGGCAAATTCCATTAATTTCTTGTGTGTCATAGTAGTCCAAAATTCACCAGCACTGTCGCATTATAGTCATTCAACTCTATGCTGGCAAACTAGTCTACCTCTATAACTCTGATCATACAAACAACATAACAATACCTATATGTGACCTGTACAAGAATTTCTCATGGATGTGTACCTAGGAAAATAATTATCCTATGAATCTACATCCTTAGACCTTTTATTTTCAAAATTTGAATTTAAAAACATAAAATATTAAAAAATAAATACAAAATTAAACTAGAAATGTTTTCTTCTTTGTAATTATAGATGTTTTCTTTCTAAATTTTGTTTTCATATTTACCAAGCTTAGCAATATCAAAATATGTATCATTATAGCACTTAAAATTATGTCTAATTTTTTCATCTTCTTGAATTATTTCATTTTTTCTCTGTATGAATTATTTCTATAAAACTTTTCTTTAGAAATTCCTTCCTTTCCTTGTATTTTTGCAAAATAACTATGAGGGTTATTTATGTCTTATAGGTATTTAGCAGACTCATTTTTGTCTAAGTATATTTACTTTCCCCTATCTACTTGTCGGAGGCTATCTATTAGTCCTCAAGCAATATTTTCAGTTCTGTGCACTGCTGCCTTGTCCTCTATCTTTTTTCAGCTCCTAAAGCTCAAATAGAGGGCTCAGCTGGGGCAGTGCACAGCCATGATTCATACGATTTATCTCAGCTGTTTTTGTGTGAATTGATTTAAAGCTCTCTATCATTCCTGAGCTAGTTTTTACTGCACATAGTCATTTCTAATTTATACACGGTAAGATATTTGAACTATTTTTCCAATATAAGGTCAGTCGTGAACCCTTTACTCAAAATGACAAAAAATCTTCCTAGACATTTGTTTCTACAAATTAACTCATTCTACCATAGAGTTGTTTTTATTGTCGTCCTCGCCATGGGAAGAAAAGCTATAAACTTTTGTCATCATATTAATGTAAGTTTTTAAAGAGAGACAACCATGTACCTCAGTCCCTATCCCTTTCCTTTTTATATCTTTTGGTATCATTATTTTTCTGTCTCGTACATTTTTTAGATCTCACATCCCAACAGGTCCTAACTCTTACTCTTTTAACAGCTGTAATCATGATTTATTAATGTGAATTATTTCATATACTGCAGATGCTTAACTTCCTTCAGTGGCTTTCATTGCACTTATAATAAGATCTACACTAATGATGTGCAAAGTATTGGTTGATTATTTTATAGAATGTCTCTGAATAATAGATATATGTTATACTATCTCACATTAGATTGAGTTTGTGCAATGGTGACTGAAATATAAGAGAACTGATGTTCTGTTCTTTTCAGGATAATAAATCAGGGATTACAAAATTTGGTATGTTCTCTTACTGGTAACATGATCTTATTTGTTAAGGTGGTAATTGTTAGGTCTCTACACTATAAATTTTTATTTTTCCATTTGTAGTTAGTCATTATTTTGTGGGGAGATATTTTGAGATTATGAAAATATCCTGCTTGTTACATTTGCCCACCCAATTTTATATTCCTGAATTATTCTTGTTCGTGACAATCATTACTATGAAATTTTCCAGTAACTTCTTTCAAAGTTCTTTTAGTATGCATTATATATTCCACCCAGATTGAAGAATAATGTCTTTCTATCAGAACCCTGAAAGGCAATGAGTACACCTTACAATATAATTGCTCAGTGTTAGCATCACTGAGGAATAACATTTAACCATTAAGATTAATTTAGAATAATTTAACTGCAAGAAACAAAGAAGTAATTTTATGCCTAAATAAAAATTTGTAGTGAGCATTAATCCCCCAAAAGGTAAAATATACTTTTGACTATTTGAAACCAATAAAAATGAATTTTTTTTAATTTCATAAACCCAAAGTTATGATAATGCAGCTGGATAAAATCTACCTAGCTGTGAGAGTAATTTTTTACTTAGAAATCAATTATTTTATTCCAAAGGAAAATATTAATCACACAATTATAGAAAATTAGATTATGAACTTTTATAACAAAGACAATATTGTGAATCACAGTAAAACAGAAATTACTCACATCAAAAAGAATGCTTTCAGAAAAACTAAGCATTACTAAATGTTAATTTTGGTGACATTAAATTGATTGAAGCATGACTAAAGTAATAAGAGCTAAAGCAGAGAGCACCTAAGGCATTATCTTATGTATTAAAAGTAGAGTTAGAAATTAAATAGAGGAGCAATCTTAAATAAAATTATAACAACAGAAAGTATAATGTTCTTATTTATAATATTTATGATACAGATTTATTTCTTTATCTTTTTAATACCAAAAAAAAAGCTTTCCTTAAAAATATGTTGAAATACATAGATATTTTGTTGAAATACATCATATATCTATTTCATGCATGCTGGGAATATAATAATCTGAGAATTTATAGTTTATATTTATAGTTTATATTTATAGGGTAGATAATTTATATCACTGCTGAGAAGGTTAATATGATGTAACAGTATAGGACACCATGAATAGAAACACAATTTAACGTGGCTTAACTTTATTACTAGAATTATTTAGTTGTTTTATCTAAAAAAAAACCTAGAATTTTTTTTTTTTTAAAGATTTATTTATTTATTTATATAAGCACTGGGTACAGTCAGAAACACGGGAGGGTGAGAGAATTCACCAGAGCCAGAGCAGGGAACAGAGTGGGCAGACTGACGAAATACACTGCTGAGGGGAGCAGCGGGCGGCAGGAGATGTCTGCGCCATGTTGGACCCTCTCCTGTGGCCAGGGATTGAACCGGTGCTGCAGAGGCTGCGGGCAGCTTCACAGTCCAGAGCTCAACCAGGGGAGGCCCAAAAAGAACTGGAATATTTTAATTAAAAAAAAAAAAAAGAAGAAATCTATAGGAAGCCTAAGGGCATTTAGTGATGGCCTAGGGGTTAAGTCTCAGCTCTACCACCTCTATAGCCTGAGTTTGATCCTAGCCAGGGAGCTGACCCACATATGGAACAGGAGACCTCTCCCCTCTCACCTGGTGCTTCCCTTAGCAGTGTATTTCAGTACATCCTGTTCTGCACCCCAATCTGTCTCTGGTGAAGTCTCTCACACTCTGAACCTCTGGCCTGCACCCCAGTTCTTCTACACAAAAATATATAAAATTAAAAATATAAAAATATACAAGTAAGGAAAGAAAATAACATTTTCACACAAATTCATCTCCAAATTCATTTTATACCTGCAACATGACTACCTAAGCTATTTATCTTATTGCCCTTGTTTTGTAATCGTCACCTTACTTTTGCACCTATACATTTATGCATATATATGTTTTTGGGTTTTTTTTTTTAAGATTTCATTTATTTATTTATACAAGCACTGGGTACAGTCAGAAGCACAGGAGGGTGAGAGAATTCACCAGAGCCAGAGCGGGGAGCAGAACAGGCAGACTGACGAAGTACACTGCTGATGGGAGTAGAGGGCAGCAGGAGAGGTCTGCGTGCCATGTGGGCCCCTCTCCCGGCAGCTGGGGATTGAACCAGAGCTGCAGAGGCTGCGGACAGCTTCACAACCCAGTGTTCAACCGCTGCGCCACCGGGGAGGCCCTATGCATATATATATGTTTTTGATAATGTCTTAATTATCCACATGGAAATCTAGTACTCAGATAATTGCCTGGTTTATAGTAGGAGCCAGTAAGTATTTACCAGTTGGCACTGTATCTTAATCCTTTTTGTTTACACTGAACATCATTAATATCTAGTTCTCAAAAGATGCTATTTTTCAAAATCTTGGGATTTTCAACCTTTTTTCTTGTCACTAATATTCATTTTAGAGAATTATTTATAATTTATTTCATCACTACATGCCATAAGATTTCATTAATTTCAGAGGTGCATTGAAGTCAGAATGTAAGTATTCATCAGTATTTGCAATTATAGGAGTACACGCCAAGAAAGGCAAATCAAAGTCTTCCAGGAGTCTGTACCCTTGGAAAGGAACCTGATTTTATATCTTTAAAATGAAAGTGTTTTCCTCATGCAAGCTGAGGGAAATACTATGTGGCAAATTTCTCTTAATTGATGCTATGTTAAGTACAATGAACCGTTTTTATGTGTTATATTTGCATTCCTAGTAACATGCATGGGTGTACACAACGCACCAACCATCAAAGAATCAGAGAAAGAATATTCCCCATGTAAAGGAATAAATCAATATTATGTGCTCTGAATTATATAGTTTCCAGTGAAATGCTAATTTTATTGCATGGTCTCAAAATGTTTATTTTCATTTCTTTTATTGCTTTATTTTTTCAATTATTACTCTTGTATTATAGTCTGAAACGATTTAACCTGAAGTCATTGAAAATCCCCAAATATGCAAAATGGTTTCACTGGAAATAAAATCCTTTTCCCATTATACGTGCTTCCTATACGTTTTCTTATATATCATCTAATAGACGTTAAAGCTATATCATTCATTTAATGAAAATTGTAATAGTAATATTTTTATTATAAACAATTTTCTACAAAAAGAATGTAAAAATAAATGTGAAAGATAAATGAAAGAGAGAGAGATCATGAGTAGTAAGAAGAACCATATCTACCCTCCCAAGATATCCTAGCCCCAAGATACCCTTGCTCTAAAGCCCTATTAAACTTGTGGATATACTACCTGATAAGTAAAATGCAGTGTAGACAAAGAATCTTTAGACAGGAAGATGATCCTGAATAATCAGATGGACCCAATTTGATCATATATATCAAAACGTAATCAGAAAAAGAGATATGAGTACCTGACCAGGTTGAGGCCTAACTTGCTGGAAGAGAGGGGACTTAAGCCAAATGTGGGAGTCTTTTAGAAGTTGGAAAGAGTAAGGCTTAGCAAATTACTAAAAGCTTATTTATAAATGCCTAATGTAGTATGTTAACATAATTTTCCAGATATTATTTCATTTATGTATTCCTTAATTTATTTGAAAACAAATATTTATTAGAGGATGTATATTCAGGAATACATAAATAATTATGGCATCTTTTACAGGTGGGTCAACATCTAGCATAAGATAGAACATCAAAAAACAACATTCACCACCACCATTAAAAGAAAACACATTCACTTTTCCATTATTGCACATTATTCATATTCTCACATTCATCCAGAGTCAGGCACTGAAAATACTTAGCAATGGAAACATAACTCAGTCCTTTCCCAAAAGTTTTAAAATGTTCTGTCAGGGTATTAATAAAACTAAGCCCCCACCCCTTGCCCAGCAAGAAGTTTTGGCAGACTTGAATAGATTAAGAGAAGTAATAAGGTTGCTAAGGGAACCAGTCTCTAAGACTGGTAACTTTGACCAAGATGTGGAAGCAGGGCCAGGACTCACTCTGTGTCAAAGGTCAACACAAGACCAGACATTCCAACACGAACTGGCCCAAACCAGCTCCCAGCATAAAATGTCAAAAAAAGAAAAAAAAAATAGAGGTTATAAAGAGGATCCCCAAATTCTCCTTTTAGCACAGACCTTGCCTTTCTCGCCCACTACTTCTCTTAGCAATGCATTTCAAGCAATAAATCCGCCTTTTCTATTCTCCACTTTGTCGCTGGTGAATTCTTTCACCCCTGCACCTCTGGCCTCCCTTTCCTCTTCTCCCTACAACAATTTGGATGAAATCATATAAAAAGAAGTCAAGGTAATCTAATATATCATGATGTGGAAAATAAATGTTTAAAATTTGAAATTAAATGGAAAATCTTCATAAAAATTCTACAGAAGGATTTTGCTAAGTATCCATAATTTTAGCATGGGTTAGTTTAAATAAAGATGTATTGCTAAAAGACAAAAACTGGAACATCTCAGGTATACTGTGCCCTGGTTCTGAAGCTATTTCAAACAAGATCATTCAGTTTTAGAAATAATTTTGAAGTGAATTTGATAAACTAAAATTCTTGCTGTTGAATGCAGGTAGCATATTAAGCAACCTCAAATGTTATTTCACAGATGAATGATTGAAAGAACTGGGTAGATTTAATATTATATATTTGAGAGTGGCCAAAAAAACTTTGAATTTTCAGGGAAACTCGGAAACTCATCATTGGAATGATGGCATGCTCTTAACCTATATTTCATCAGAGATAAAAGAGATAAAAGTAAGAAGAGATGATGATACTGTAATTCCAAGTTTTCAGATCTAGTCTCCCAGCCAAAGGAGCAGATCCCAGGCTGGGGCTGCAGCGCTGAGTCCCAGCCACTAGACCACCACTGGTTTGTGTCTCCGGAAGCTGCAGCAGGAACTTCGCTGACACTCAGATATAAGGAAAAGTTTATTAGAGAAAAAAGGGAACAGAAATAAAGTGGACCACACAGACTGGTGGCTCCAGACCAGGGAGGGGTAAGGAAGCCCGAGTGGAGTAGTGCCTCTAAGCCCTTAGCTTAGAGTTCTTTTTCTTTATCTTCCTTGTCTGGGAATGTCCCATCGCCCGGAGTCAGGGGAATTTTTGATTAGACCCCTTTGGAATTTGCTGCCCTTATCTCTGGAACCTTCCTTATTCCTCAGAGGCTTTTCCTATTCTATTCTGACCCTAGAAGTTATCTGCTTGCTCTGTGACTCAAGTACATAATCAATAAAGAAATTCATCTCCTTGTATTTTGTTTTTTTCTGTTAAAGCTACTTTACAAATGAAGGGGGGTGGGGTGTTATAAAGTAGTTAGCACCATCCTGAATGGGTCCACACAGACCTTGGATACATTTTGAGGCAAAGACATTACCTAAGAAAATGATGATATGCTGTTTAATTGAACATGAGATACACTGAGATTCTCTTCATTGCTGAAAGGCCATTATGATGTCCCTGGTAAGTTCCTATAGATAAATATTGTTTTGCCGAGATTTATTATGCCTGTTGCATACCCTCATTTCAACATGACAAATGAATGGTAGGACATTTCAATGATTTAGAAGGTTATATTTTTGCTCAGCAGAATTAGTAATATGCCTACCTATTTCTATGCTTTGAACAATAAGCAAGAGCATGTTCTTTATGAACACTTTTCTCTGAGAAATAACCAAGAAAATATTTAAGATAAAATCTGAACTGCATCAGGGTCACATAAGGAGGTTAAAAGCCTCTCTGATCTTTGACAATTTATTCAAGTGGAAAAAGGTTTTCACCTACTGTTTGTGACTTTTAAGTCTTTATTATAACACCATGACAGCTCATCAATTATAATTTGGACTTTTGGAAAGGTCTTTTTAAAGTATGTTAATAATGATCCTTTCCATAACAAGATGAGCTGCACTTATTTTGACAAAGGGTCCTTATACATTAAATTAGTCTCTCATGTTTCCTCCTCCCTACTTATTCCACACCATCAAAAGAAAAAATTTGGAATGGGATCAGTGTGATTGGCCAGAATCAAGAAATATATGGCAACAATTACAGCCTTTCTAACTTTGATAATGTCATTTCTAATAGTAAACATCAATAGTAATTTTTATTTCATTTCATTTTTTTTCTAACTATAATGCTGGTTAGATAACTATTGAATTTCGTATTGGAAAAATATATTTCCATCAATAAGATAAATGAACACAATGAATAAATATTATTAAAATTTATTAATGAACATTATAATACTAACAAGTGTTCTCCTCTTAATATTATTTCCAGAACACAAATATTTTCCTTTCTACTGGTTTCTTGTGAGTTCTGTTTCCATGGTTCTAAATAATATATGTATGTATGTATGTATGTGTGTGTGTGTATAAATGTATATAATTTAGAAATTTTAGATCTTATTAATTGCCATAATGCTATGGCAAATAAGACTCATCACTGTTATACCTCTTCATTTACTTGTCTCTTGATTACTTCTGTAATAACTACATCCCAATTTTAATTAAATCATTTGTATGGGTTTTCATTACTATGACAAGAACTAACAGCTGAACTCTTTCCAGATTCCTGACTTACAACATTGTGAGCAAGATAAAATGGTTTTTAAAGCTAAATTTTATAGTATTTTTTACATAGAATTTGTTACTGTAACACTCTGCGATCCTTTATCATATAGCATTATGGACTTTAAAAATCTAATCTATGGCAAGGTAGAACATTAAACCAAATATTAAAGATCCGATGCTAATAAAATTAACTAATACCTATGTGAATAGGTAAAACCTATTTGAATTAAAGATGCTCAATTTCTTGTACTTAGAAGTACAAGAAGTACTTGCATATATAAACACAACAAAAAGAACATCTGTGCAAAAGTTGCTTTTATCTACACATTATTGTCTCCCACTAAAATATTTATGTATTGCATAGATTTAGCCTGTTAATAACATATATATATTTAGAGTTAAGATTAGGCTTTATAAACTATGAATGACAAATTATACGCTGTAATTTTTATCAATGAGAATAGACTCAATTTTCCACAGTGCATTAATTGATGATGTAAGTGGTATATCTTTTACTATTCTCTGTTCTTAATAAAATACCTGAAATAAAGTGACTCAATGAATTTCAAGGTAAATACTACCTGTTCTAACTTTGGATTACCATGAATGAATGAATGATGCTAAGCCATCATTTTTGGCACATTCATAGGTATCTGTTTATATTCTTAATCAATGAGGATCTGTACAAAGAACATACTATATGATTAAGCCCTAGTAGATACATAAAATAAGTGATTATATTATCAATTAATTTGATCCCAGTATATACAAACAATAGTAATTGTTTGTGGTGACTGTATTTCCTCTACGAATACTTACTTTTGTAGTAATTACAAATGAGTAGAATTATTCTACTAACATTACCATTGTTGGAGTGTGCCACTGTTTGAGCGTACCACTGTTGGAGTGTACATTATGTCAACCTGTTAGAAGATTCATATAGAAGAAATGAAATTTGAATTTAACCAGTCTTATTATAGGAGTACTTCTAATTAGAAATATATGTTGCTATCAAAAATTATGATCAAATTTCCATGTCACTTTAATGTACTTTATATTTTAGTCAATAAATTCTCTTCCTTGGTTCAAAAAAATTAATGCCATATACCTAATAAGTGAATGCTAATAGAAAGTACAAAATATAAGTAATAAACTTCACTTTAGTAAAATTTCAAAAAGCTATTGTGCTATTTCAATACTCTTGCTTCATCTGATTATAGATTTCTGTAGAAATTAATTTTCACACACACACATATACGTAAATATTAAAATCATCTATGGGGAAAACATATGCATTTTTTGACCCAGCAATTGACCACAATAAAATTTAATATTCATATTTATAGCACCCCCCCAAAAAAAAAAAAAAACAAAACCACAGCAAATGTTAACTTTTCAAAAGGAGACAACAGAATTATTTTTCCAAATCTGTCTGGATTTACATTAAATGTTAAGTAATAGTTACAAATTATATATTAGAAATTACCTACTTCATACACAAGTTCTTACAGTGTTAAAACCCACACATCCTTTGTATTTTAATGTGCTTATTTCATAGACACTTGAAAATCCCATAAGAGGGTACACTTCTATCACTTTCTGTAATTTAAGTAAAGATAACTAATTCAAAATAATTAAGTATTTTTTGTTTAACATTTGTTATCCACCTTTAATATTGATATGAAAGGTAAAGGAAATGTATGTTTGTACTTGTATATGCACAACACATAGAGGTAATTTGTTTTATTACTGGTATTTGATTGATTATAATACCACATGAAAAAAAGAAGATAAGCTAGTCAGAGAATATATTTTAGAGGACTGAAATAACTCTACTATCATGTTTGTAATATAGAAATATACCAGACTATCTATAGCCATTTATACCCATCAATCACCCTTAATCTCTGTATTTTTTTGAAACTTTTTAAAACTTATCTGGTTGGTATACATTAAATGAGTTGAAATTTGGTTAATATACATAACTATCAACACTCTGTTGTTAGTTAGAAGAACCTATGTAATTAAGATTATTTTTTTGCTTAACATTAAGGTATTTAACTTGAAGTGTTATTTTTAATGTGATAAACAGATTTAAATGACCACCTGAATATCAAACACACAAAATTTCATTGAGAAATATAGAAGGATTATGTTAGTAAATGCATTGGTGTGGATTTTGCCATACATCATAAAGTATGGTATATCTACAACACAAAGGATTCATGTCAAATATACTCATCTTTCATAAATCCTCAATAAATTTGTTACAAAATATGATGAGATAATTGGGAAAATGTTAAGACTACTAAAATATTTTTTCTATCATTATTTAAAAATAATTTACATGTTAAAAATACTTTACTTGTTAATTAGCTTATTGTCAGAACATAATTTTATGATAGGTTTCTTAGGTTATATTTTAATGAAAGATTACTGGCAGAATTTAAACCACTAGATGAAATTGGCCCTCTGTGCATGAACAAACCTGACCTTAATGCTTACTGACAATCCTGAAGACAGTTCAATTCATCTACAGACTCTAAACAAGTGCTAAAATATTTAATTTTTTGTCCCCAAAGACTTTGTTTTTTACATGAAATTTCAAGAAGTATATAAAGATAGGAAATGTGGATTCTGTATCTTCAAAGACTGTAACTTCACAATATTAAAAACAAATTAGAAAATTAAGATTTTTAAAACTTCCTCATTTGTACTGTTTTAATGCCTTTAGATATAGATCACTATTCAAATCTATTTTAAGAATTATGAGCTGAAAGATTTCTAGATGCTCATATTGAACAGATATATCCTATCTATCTCACTTATTAAGAGAACAACATGCTATGAAAAATTAGCAATTTAAAAACAAAGGTTTATTATGAGACTAAACCACTAGCTCAGTCTTTGAGAAGGTGCTTTGATATGGTCAATGACTCTGGGAAAGACCTGTTCTACATTCTTTTGGCTCAGGGAGTCTTGTAACTGAGTTTTGTGTTCTCTTCCTTGAGGCACATTAAAGGGCTTTGTAACATGTGGAGCCTAACTACAGGATTGCTATCTTCAGGTTTTAAGTGAGTGAGTAGAAATGAAACAGGGCTATAGCAATGCTATAGAGGGTCAAAGGACAGTGCCAAGTTAGAAGACAAGTGTGTGGATTCTCATTGTGCACTCAATTGCAAGGCCACTCAGGCTCAGGGATCAACAACGATGGGGTTCATTTAACAAGTAGGAAATAGGAATTTCTAAGCCCCAAGTGGCTGGTCATCTCTCCCCAGATAGTGTCTACGGTATCCAGAAATCCCAAACGAATGGCCACTTGTACAAGATGGTGCTGTTCCATCAATGAGGGCCTGGCTTTGTGGCACACTGGCAAGCAGTGGGCCAGTATACAACTCATGGTGACAGCTGGAGGTGCTCCCAGGTAGGTCTGCTGAGATAACACCACAGCACCAAATGAATGCTGGACTGGACAGTAATGGAGGCAGCAGCGCTGGGAAGTGGTGCCAGATGATCAGAAGAGGTAGACAGTTCTCAAAGGTGACCCAGACACACTGTGCTTGTCACCTTTCAACTGTACTGGCTAGCACTGACTAGGAGAGCTGGTCACCACTGGTTACCCTGGTTACAGGGAGATGGTGTCAGACAGACACATCAGTGTTAACAGCTTCTTGTGAGCTATCAGAAGGAACCAACAGCACAATAGAGCTTTACAACACCAGGTTGAGGTGTATGGTGCTACTTTTAGGCAATGTCAGGGGCAGCAGTCAGTTCTCTGCAAAGGTCTTGGGTTACTCTTCTTTCTTTGGAGGATGGCTGCTGATCGTTCTTCAGTGACCAGAAAGAGAATACCCTAAGCTGGCTCCTGCCCTGCCTTGAAACCTCCTTCAGTTTCTCCCAACCTATAAGCCTGATTGGACCATTTTCAATCCCAAGTGATTAATTGGGCCAGTTAGAACGAATCAGCTCATTTACCATTTTCAATCTGAATAATTAACCAAAGAGCTGTGCTTAAACCTGATTGGTTCATTTAACTTGCACCTGATTGCTGGCCACCACCCACTGCTGGATGCACTGCCTGCAAGTAGCATGCTTGTGGAGCCAGTCACCTGAGCCCTGGTGGTGGTGGGGTGTGGGCTCTGGCACTCAAATCCGGCCTAGTGCCTGGGCGGGCTACTAAGTCTAGCCCACTGAGATGGACTTCCAGGTAGCCATTCTACAGCTGTCCCCTGCAGGGGGTCATGGGTGCTACCCAAAGGAAACACCTTGGAAAGGTTAGCAGGGCACTCCTGCTATTGCCACTGCAGCCTAAGGGCTCAAGCGCTCAGCCCGGGTTTGCCAGGGTGGGGCTTCTTGCAGTCACTATGCCACTTTAGAGCAGCTTACTGGCTGCTACTTTCACATTCCAGAAAGTACACTGCTGCTGCTGCCCACCCATTTCTGGGACTCACTTGAGGGGTGTGTAAGGTAAATGAAGGGTATCAGGCTTTTTTATGCCCTCTCCATGCTAGTGTGCACACCTGAGTTTAGAAGGGTGGGATAAAAGGGCGGTGTCACTCTGGGATAAGTCTAGGAGGCAACTATGAGAGTATGAGATGCCAGGAGACTGAGGGAGAATGTCAGGGAGAACAACAGACAGAGAGAGGCAAGAGAGCTAGCACAGTGTCTCAGAGGTTCTGGGAGGCTCAGTTGCCTCCTGAGTCTCCCAGCCCCCCAGCTGTCCTGCCTGCCTACTTGACACTACAGGGACCAGCAGCACCAACAAATCTGGCACATCCTCCCACTTAGACATCAGGAAAGAGCAGGTTTTGCCCCACAGCTTTTGCTGTGAGGATCCTGTTTCAGAAAGTTATTAGGTGGGTCATTTTCAAGGGATAAAACCAGAGATTTCTAAAAAGATGTAATATCAAAACTGGAAGATCATTTTGGAAGAGAGGACATTAATTATCTTCTATGGAGAAAGAACAAAATAGTGTCTAAGAGTTTCAGAATTTACAAATGTGTATTAGCAGTAATTATAAGTAATTCCAGTCAAGATTGTGAAACCCAGATGGCTGAAGAATCACTTCCTAAAGTTGTTTGTAAATTTTTGTATTCTTCTTAATGACCCTTCTGCAACTGCTTGCAGAAAGGGCAGGAGAAAGATAACAATGGCACTCAAACACACATTCTGTTTAAATTTAACCTTGAATGCTGAGATGTTCCTTGCTGTTCCGACATGGAGAGTAGATCAAGCTATTTGTTGTCACTGGCATGTGAAGTAACTTGACATAGCAACAGGAAAATGGTTTTGAAGACCCAGTGACTCAGAAAATAAACAAGCTCCATTCAGAAAACAAGCGTCTATTATCAAACAGCAGCCATTATCCAACTTTATCCAAAACAATAAAAATAAATGCTATTCAACAAAGATATCTATTTATGATTTTAATAGTATTTTTAAAGATTTATTTATTTATGCATACAAGAGCTGGGGTACAGGCCAGAGATGTGGGGGGTGAGAGGATTCACCAGAGACAGAGTAGGGAACAGAACAGGCAGATTGACTGAAATACACTGCTGAGGGGAACAGCGGGCGAGACAGGAGAGGTCTGCTGTGCCATGTGTGTATCTCCCTGGCTGGCCGGGGATTGAATTTGTGCTGCAGAGGCTGTGGATTGCTTCATAATGCAGTGCTTAACCTCTTGCACTACCAGGGAGGCCCTATCAAAGTTTTTTCAAAGATTTATTGTAAGAAATTATTTTTTCTCCTATCATTATCCCTCTTTTCTGTTATCCTCCATACATGCAATTATTTTTGTGTATCTTTTTGCAGATATTCTCTGCCTAGCAAAATTATAGCACTAAAAAGTAGTGATAATCTATAATACTATGTAATAAATATAGCCTTTGCCAAAAACCAGGAAAATAGCCAAAATGATTCTTTATTTGTACTTTAAGTCTACCCTGGATTTTTTCTTAAGTGTTTTTGAAAGTAGAAAGCTTTTGTTTGTTGTGCTCCTCAAGATTTGTATTATGGACTTTTCCTCATTGGCCAAACCAAAAACATTTTAACTGCAAGCCTCCATAACAGGGTTATCACATTTAAGACTTATATGTAAACACCTAAAACACTAATGATGTTCTACAAGAGAAAATAATGTATGTATGTTTTTATTCCTCTAATCTTTTCCCCTTTTCTTCTCCCCTCTTCTTTTTCTCTCTAATGTCCTTGACCTCTTATTTCCACACTTTATTTTATCCTCCCATTTCTTGTTTCTTTCTTTTCCTTTTTTCTTTCCTCTTTCCCTAGCTTTTCCGGATTTCACGAGTTTGATCACTTCATGCAGAGCAGTTCCACAGCACTTTCACTATGTTCTATTGAAGTGAAAATGTATTATTGAGCAAATGAATATACTAAAGATTCCAGCAGAACTTCCAGCCCAGGTGCAATGAACACTCTAATGCAGGCATAATTAACAAGTTTGCTTACTTATACCTCCTTCCTTTTCAGGATTCATGGCCAGGGCCTCAGCACTATTATCTACAAGTCTGGGCAGCCAACCAGCTGGTCTAGCTCTCCAAGGCCATCCCCGGATGCCTGCATCTTTCTTCCCTATCCTTTGCCCCCTTGCCCCTTGTCTGGGAACTGTGCCACAAATGGTTGTGCCTGCTGAAAAACGATGCTATCTCTATAACAGATATGGAGACAGTTGTGTATAAAAGCAACCCTTGTTCTTTAAACCAGGGCTCAGACCTTACGGGGCTACCCAGGTCTGGGACCTCATGCATGAGTAATAACCTCACCATTCCTAAAGTACTGCTTGTTCTTCCTCTGCCTGGGTAAAAGTCTAGAATTTATTTCTACAACACTATTAAAATAATTAGCTTTTGATATTGTGGGTTTCTTTTCATGTTATTCATGCCTCATTTTATTTTCCTAAAAATAAATTCTATGTTTATTGTGTGGAACTTTTACTTACCAAGTAGAATGTCCTCAGCACATGATAGTTGCAATGATGAATGATTACACATGACAGAGCAAGAGTTTAAGATATCTCTGTTACACATTCTAGAAATATTAGAATTATAATGCATGCTCACAGATAGGTAAATGGAATTAGGTGATGGAATCAAAAGGAAAATGAACTGCCATTTAAGATGCTGATGATGAAATCAAATTCATTGTGTCGGAACAATAATTCACTTATAGTAGTGTGAGATATTCTCCAGATAGTTACAGAGAAGGAAGTATATGTGGGATATGAGAATTGATAGCTAATTGAAGCAGCTATCTAGGAAATGGACTTTTTTTTTTTTTTTTTTTTTAGTTCTCATTGAAAGAAAAGCCCTCAAAGTCAGAAAGACTTAATCCTGAGTAGTTTATTTGACACTGTGAGCCAGGATATGGGTTCTATTATACAGTTGTCCATCTGCTTTGTGCTATTGTGTGTTCAAAGCCTCAAAAAATATATATATATTAAATATTTATTTATGCATGCAAGAAATTGGGTGTAAGCCAGAGGTATGGGGCTGAGAGGATTCACCCCCACCTCTGAGAGGCAGAATGGGGACCAGAACAGACAGATCTACTGAAATACACTGCTGATGGAAGCCAAGGGCCAGACAGGAGAGGTCTGCAGCGCCATGTGGGTCACCTCCCTGATGGGGGATCAAGCTGGTGCTGCAGTGGCTGCCAATAGCTTCATATTGCTGCACCTTAAGCCCTTGTGCCACCAGGGAGGCCCCCTCAAAATATTTAAAAAATTCCTATGGCATATATGCTGAGTAAGGAAAGAATGAAGAATTAAACCATTAGTCTTAATCTTTATTGAGTAAATGGTGCACTTAGGGTATAAGTTCCCAGGAAATTCCACTATGTTCCTAGCTAGGGTTCAATTAGACACCCTATGAAACCTAATTATATATCACAAATAATTTAACTTATATAAGTATCTATTTACATATTTGTTGTTATATGTTTTACTGCTGTTTAGTAACACTGTATGAGTCTTAAGGGCAACATCTTTTTTAACATGATAAGTTATTTACAAATTTGTTTTTTTATTGACATCTAATGTATTAGTTTAAGATAAGCAACATAATAATTTGAGACATGTATAAACTGCAAAATGATTACCACAATAAGTTTAGTTAACATCCAACACCTCATATAATTATAATTTTTTTTTGATAGGAACTTTCAAGGTATATCTCTTTGCATTTTTAAATATACAATGCAGTATTCTTAACTAAAATCACCATACTATATATTGCATCCCAGAAGTTACTTTTCTTATCATCGGAAGTGTGTACTTTTGACCACTGTATTTTACCTGTCTCAGTCTACAGATAACAATGTTGAGATGGTCTGACCCTTGTGGTTCTTGTGATGATTGCAAGGTGCCCTTTAGTATTAACAATCAGAAAAAACATCAAATGACATGTTTAAGTTTATAAGTCACGAAACACACAAAGCACACCAGCTCTTCATTTAGTCCTGTGACTGTGTGGTTACTCAAGATAAGCCTCTGGAGTGGATGACTCCACAATGAAGCTGTAGTCAGACATCTGCATGACAAAAAAGAAAAATCAAATCAGCCAATTGGCCATCCCCAACCCTATTGTCTGACAACCATCAAGCTTTTGTGTGTATCTATGAGTTTCTTTTCTTTAGACTCCAAAATGACATTGTGAGCTGAAACCAAAACTGTTACAGGTGGTGCCCCCTGGCGGGAATGCCGGTGAGGGTAGAGAGCCCCAGGCAAAATGAGAACAAAGTATTAACGTGGGTGGAGGTTCGAATAAGAAATAAAGGGTCTGCAGACGCAGCCCCAGGATTCAGTGTTCAGGATTCAGCTTTTGGGATTTCAACACATTTGGATCTTCAGCGAATCTGTTATAGGGCAGGGAGAGGGGCAGCCCAAACCCTGCAAACCTTCCTATTCTAAATGGGTTCTGCCATCTGCCGCATCAACACAAAACATATGAGACTTTAATGGGAAGGAACTTTAATAAAACTAGGAAACAATACAGGTAAGGCAAAGAGTCTAGTTTCTAAATGAAGCACCCAAAGTTACCCATCCCCTCGTGGGTAAAACTCCATCCATATGGGAATGGCCCAGAACAAGGCCCCAAAGCCTGCCACAAGTCTAAAGCATCTTCCAGTGGGGACCCACAGAAAAGGGTCAGAAACAACCAGACAAGCCCGGAAGGAAAAGAGCAAAATCAACATCAAGATAAAAGCTGCCATTGTCACCTCTCCACGGGTCTCACCCACATCTGTGTCACCCAGTCCATGACCAAAAGACAAGCGCAGTTTTTTCACGTGTCTCTAAGCTCCATGCGCCTCCTCCAGGTCTCCTTCTGGCTCCATCCTGCTTCCTTCCTCAGTCTCTTCTGCAGCTTCTCCTCTCCCTGCTCAGCTCCACCCTCCCTTGGGTGGGGCAGGGAAACTCCCCCTTTCCTGGGGACCACCCTGTTACAATCCCCCCTTTTAATTTTTATTCCACCATATCTATTGGGTGGGGCAGGGAACCTCCCCCTTTCCTGGGGACCACCCTGTTACAATTCCAGGGTCAGTGATATCTGCCCCCACCACGCTGATATTCCAGAAGGCTGTTGCAGGCCTTTTCTTTTTCTTTCTTTCTTTTTTTTTTTTTTGAGGAAAAGGAAAGTGGTTTAATTTGTTGACAAATGAGGAGGGCAGCTTGTTGCAGGCCTTTAAAGTATTTGGAGAGGCTTCTAGCAGTCACCCTCAGAGAGGAAAACTTCCGAGGCTTTGCAAGTAGCTGAGCAACTGCAACTGTTCCCAGTTTTGCTGTTGTTACAGGCCGGAAGAAGGAGAAGGCCTGGAGCCTGGAGCTCCGCTGAGCTGCATGAGTGTGGCCGTTTGTCTGGCCCTTTGGCTGCTGCAGTGGCTCTTTTAAATGTTGCTAGTCTTGTGCTGTGCTGGGGCATCTCCCCAGCTCCAGGGGGCAACTCCTGTTGCGTTTTTTTTTCTCCCTTTGTTGGATCCTGGCCTATAGTCTGGCTGCCACGTGCCTCAGGCCCTCAGTGGCAGGGAGAAGTTATCTTGGGACTTTAAAACATGGGACGCTGATTCAGGTGAGGTAAATGGCCATTTTTGGCCTCAGTAACTCTTTGTTTCCCTAGTTTGTTAAATAAGTCCCATTATTGTTGTTTTCTGAACCTGAATATTCTGGAAATTTTGTGAGAGGGGAAGAACTTAGACGGTGACCAGTAAACTATGTGGGCACCGACCTTGCCCTGTTTTAATGCCCCTGCTGTCCTGTATCAATATCTACACAGAGAAACAGTATTAAGAAATATTTCTAGATCAGGGCCGCCCCTGATGGCGCAGGTGGCTGAGCACAGCGCTGTGAAGCTGTCCACAGCCTCTGCAGCACGGGTTCCATCCTGGCCGGCTGGCAAGGGTCCCACATGGCATAGCAGACCTCTCCTGTCTTGCCTGCTGCTCCCCTCAGCAGTGCATTTTGTCAGTCTGCCTGTTCTGTTCTCAGCTCTGTCTCTGGCGAATCCACTCACCCTCACACATGTCTGACCTGTATCTCGGTTCTTGTGTGGGTGAATAAGTAAATCTTAAAAAAAAAAAAAAAAAGAAATACATCTAGGTCAAATCTTATGTGTCTTAATGTAGCATGAATAGAAATTTTTAAATAGCCAAATCACAATTACCTTATTATGTAATAATTATGAAATAATCTAAAAATTCAACATTTCCTATAGCAAAGTCTTTTTCAATATAAGCATTTTAAATAAAATATCGATATGACTGAAAGATTTTTTACAATATACTGAATTTTATCAATACATATTAATGATACAAAATGTTTGTATTTCCCTAGCATTTTCCCCACGACTCCATCAATGTATTTTTTAGTAGTAATTACTATATTACTTTAGTTGCCCAGCATTTCTTTTATAAATGAACTCCATGTGAGCAAAGATTCTGTTTTATTATGTTAAATATTTGCATACATTATATTATGTGAAATATATTTTTGCAAATAAATATTGGCTTCATTAGAGTGATTTTTTTCTTGCAACTTGATTATTTTTACTCAATAGTATATCTTGACAAACACTTCTTGTGAGTACAAACAAAACTGATTCACTTACTTGAAAAGCTACATAGTATTTCATCTCAGATTTGCATTCTAATCAGCCCTTTTTGGTGTAAATTTAAGTGGTTTCTTTGTTTTTATAAACCATGTTTTTGCTTGCATATGTTAGTATATCCATAAGATAAATTTCTGTGAGTGGAATCACATGTAAAAAGGTATGCATGTATTTAATTTTATTTATGTATTGTTTATTATATTTGAGTACACGCTTTATAAGAATTTTTTTTTTTTTTTGTATTTCTAGGTAACATGGCATTGTAACATGCAAATTTCAGGATAACTAAATGAAAACAAGTGCTGTTTTTCTGTCTTTTCTTGAACATCCATGTGTATAGTACTGGCTGCACAGTAGGCACTCATAATATTGTCACATTAAAATTTATTCTATATAAAACATGAGTAAGGAACTACAAAGAATTAGAAAATACATCAGAATTAGAAAATACAAAGTGGCATAGGTGACCAAGTTCATTTTGGATTGTAGGTCTTTAATCCATATACAATTTTTAATTCCAATTTTGTGTTATATTAATATCAACCAACAGCTTATTTCTTCATTTCACCAAAACTGAAGTGATTTCATTAGTATATATATTTTAAAGTAGAGCATTTGAAGTACTTTGTGTACTTCAATTGAAGTGCATAATTTGTTTTTCATTTTGAAAAAAAAATAATTGTTTTCCCAGTTTAAAGAAGGAAATAGGAGGAGATGGACAGTCATGAGAGATCAAATTGTTATTCAAGATTTTATAAATTGCAATGGCAAGCCAGAATCTCAATAAAAAAATTTAAATCTATTGCTCTTTCTTACAACACAGCTGCCTATTTATGGTGTACTCTCTAATTCTGAAGTTGTAGGGCATTGATTAATTTAAGGTTTGTTACTAACTGATGTGATAGAAATGTTAATTATTAAAACCCTATTGCTATTATTATATAAGTGGGTGGAGAAATAACTGGGGATTTTCACCAATGTAACAAGGAAGATATTTTAAAAATATTGCTGAGACTTTACAAATATAAAATTAAATGACTATGACTTTACTCTCAAAATGTCAGGGCCATTGGGCATCTAAGGGAATCTATATACATAAAATATTTGTACAAACTGCTGCAGGAAATCATTTTTCTGAAGGTAAAAGAAGAAGACAAAGGAGAACACAAAAAAACTTGAGACAAAGCAGCTAACTGGGGAAAGATCCCATTCGAGTAAATAATAGTATACCAAATAATTCACCAAGTACACTTTCTATTTTATATTATGTGTAATTTTCTAAAAGTACTCAAAATGTATATTTAAAATTACTTAATGATAATTATCCAATCTTATTTTTTTCTCTAAACTAGACTGTAGATATGGAAAAAAAGACAAAATTTCATTCTGTAAGTCCATGCAAAACTACTTTGTGGTATTATCACATTTTTCTTAACTTGTTTAATGAGGGAGCTTAAAATTATGTGATAAGGTGGAAGGAGTTTTGCTTGATTGTTTCAATTTTTAAATTCACATTATTTTTTTTCACATACTTTTTTTTTTTTTTCTGTGTACGAGTGAGTGATGAGGAGGAATAATCCCCAAATTCATTAACAGAACCAGAACCGTATGTTTCTCAGTAATTCTGGGCCCATTCTTTTGGGTATCTGGTTTGATATTATTGAACAGATTGGGAAGAACAGTAACCTAAAGCTTCTGATGGGTAAACAGATTGAAAAGTGAAAGATTAGTAGCCTAGGTGATGTTTGTGTCTATTGCTATCTCTTTCGTCATATTAAAATTTATTCTATATAAAACATGAACAAGAAAATACAAAGAATTAGAAAATACATCAGAATTAGAAAATACAAAGTGGCATATGTGACCAAGTTCATTTTGGATTGCAGGTCTTTTTAGAGATCCTTTAATATTAATATTTTGTATGTATTTCAGATTTCCACTCAATAGCAAGAAGAAACAGTATATAAGGTATTTGCAAATCTTTTACTTATGTTTTTATAATTTTACTACATATATACATATATATGTATATATGTATGTTTAAAGAGTTGTTTTGATATGGGTTTTATTCTTTGTTAGAAAGATTTCACAGATTTCTTTATTGAGGACCATGTAGTTAATTCAGCACATCAACAACATACTTGTCTGGTTACTTTTTATACTGTTGAACCATACCAACCTGATCCTATAGAATCATGTTGAAATCAGAACTTCCCTTTCATAGCGTATACTTATCAAGAATGAATTTAATAGGGCTTCCCCGGTGGCGCAGCGGTTGAGCGCGGGGTTGCGAAGCTGCCCGCAGCCTCTGCAGTGCCGGTTTGATCCCCGGCTGCTCCCCGGCCACCAGAGGAGGGTCCCACATGGCGCGCAGACCTCTCCTGCCGCCCGCTGCTCCCCTCAGCAGTGTACTTCGGTCCTTCTGCCTGTTCTGCATCCTGCTCTGACTCTGGTGAATTCTCTCACCCTCCCGCGCTTCTGACTGTACCCAGTGCTTGTATGAATAAATAAATAAATAAATAAATCTTAAAAAAAAAAAAAAGAATGAATTTAATAATAAAAAATACAGCATTAAAAGTAAGCTTAATCCTTTGACATTGAAGCCTTAAAAAATAGAAAAGTAATTAATACCCTGGACATTTTTTGTTATTTCCACTCCAGAATTTTGGCTTCCTATCCAAAATTTGAATTCTTAACTTCTTATTCAAATTGTATAGGGGAAGAAATATTTATACTTTAGAGTCAATTAATGATACAAATTTATAAATTCTAATTCAAAAATTGGGAGCCACACATTTTTATGTATATAATTACGAAACCTTAAACGATGTGTTATATTGAATTTCAGCTAGGGATTTCTGGGCATATAATGCATTATCCAGTTAATTGGGCAATGAACTAACAGGGTTGCCAAGTTATATGAGGCAATTTCACAGAATTTAAAGGGCAATTTAAAATTTCACTGTTTAAACCAAATTATAAATTATAACTAAAAAGTGATAGCTTATGTTTTTTCAAGGTCCTTTTATTATCATGTCATTGACTTTCATAAGTGAAAGAAAGACGATTTTGAATAGAGTTGACTTACATTTAAAGATTATCATTTGTAAAGGTACGTATGTCTGTAAAATTGTGTTTTTGTTCACAGAGATCTATGAAATTGATTCAGAAGTATGTTTACATAGTCCCACCAAAGAAAAGAATAAGCTGTTTAACAAATTTTGGAAACTCAAACTTTAACTACTTAAAAACATAATTATGTTTTATCCAGCGTTATGCAGGATTGTCTTTGCACACCTTTCCTACCAAAGAGAACACTTATTTACTAACACAGTGTGTGTGTGTGTGTGTGTGTGAGAGAGAGAGAGAGAGAGAGAGAGAGAGAGAAGTGAGATCTCAAGAATGCAGAAAATAAAGAAAGAGAAAAACAGCAAAGAAAAGCATGTATTACAGCATGATGAGAACATAGGTGAGAATTCCATCAAATTGTCACAGGAGAGAATTTTGAAATTAATGTGTCTCAAATATTCCATTGTGGGTGGGTAAAAGGGAGCGTCAGTCAGTGTTTTTGCAGACTTCTTTCCTCTTCCTACTTTAAATTGACCTAAGTTCACCCACATGGCTCTGCTGTGTACTTCTGGGTGGTGACTTCTGGTTCAGTGCTAATCCAGTTGGGTCAATGGTAAGACACAATGACTAGTAGAATGCCTTGGAACATGGTTCAGTAACTTATTAACTGAAAAGACATAACCCCTAACTCAATGTTGTTGTTTTCTATATTTTCTATATAATGATGGAAGAAGGAAAGGATAATATCAAAACTATTATTGGACAAAATATTAAGGGAATCACAAGTTACTAGCCTAGAGAAATGATTAAATGCCTCTGACATGCCATCATATATTCAAATAAATGTGGGTGTTTTAAGCAAGAAAGATCCCAGTATTATTAAAAAGAAGAAAAGTATTTCTGGATAAAATAAATCACCCTAAACAGACATTGAGGACCACACAGCTCTAGGTATGAGAAAAATTGATTCAAAGACTCAAATTTTGCTCTCCAGAAAAGTGGAGCTGCATTCCCACTGGTCTCTTGCCTATGACCTCTCTTATGATTGCAGTTATTCAAAAAATGAGGACATTGATCAGCATTAGGAATCTAATTATGCTAATTCCTTCTTCTTTCATGTCCTACCTCAATTTATTCTCCTTATAGTAGCAACAGTAATTTAGTTTATATGTATATGTGCATACACACACACACACACACAGTGTTTTGTCATTCATTTAATAAATCAAGCTCTTTCAGCACTTTCTATTGCCTATTTCCCATGTTCCATGCATTTTCTTTCTTTCCTTTCTTCTTCCTTCCTTCCCTCCCTCCCTTCCTTTTTTAAAAAGATTTATTTATTTATGCATACAAGATCTGGGGTACAGGCCAAGGGTGTAGGGGGTGAGAGGATTCACTAGAGACAGAGTGGGGAACAGAACAGGCAGATTGACCTAAGTGCACTGCTAAGGGGAGCAGCAGGTGAGTCAGGAGAGGTCTGCTGCGCCATGTGAGTAGCTCCCTGGCTGGGGATCGAACTCATGCTTCAGAGGCTACAGAGAGCTTCTTCTCTATCCCCTTCCCACTCCTCTTTTCTCTCTTTTATTTTTACCACACCCTATATAGCACTTTATAATTTTAGGAACAAGTTTTGTGTAAATAGGGAAATTAAACAATGTTTAAATAGTTTAAGTAAAGTGGGATATTGAAAAAGTGGAAAAAATGTAAACACACTAAAAAGACTCAATAGAAATTATCAGAGGGCCTCCCCGGTGGCACAGCAGTTGGGCGCCGAGCTGCGAAGCTGTCCGCAGCCTCTGCAGCGCTGGTTCAATTCCACGCTGGCCAGGGAGAACCCCACAGACCTCTCCTGCCTCACCTGCTGCTCCCCTCAGCAGTGTCTTTGGTCCGTCTGCCTGTTCTGCTCCCAGCTCTGGCTCTGGTAAATTCTTTCACCCTCCCATGCTTCTGACCTGACCCCAGTTCTTGTATAAAATAAATAAAATCTTTAAAAAAAAAAAGAAATTATCAGAAATTAACAGGTCACACCTTTAATTTGATTTGTATCTCGGGCTGTGTTTCTGTATATCTTCTCATTTACCACCCACTAGCACTTTACCATGCCTAATACCTTTTGCCCTAGATACTATTATTTTGTTTGAGGGTCATTATTTTGTTTTTATACCTAAATTTCTCCTTTTCTACCTGCTGTTCCTGCATGATTGCTCTACACACACGCAACCACACATCACATGCTATATATCACACAGAGAAAGAGAGAGAGAACTAGTAGGAACTATAGCAGAATACTCTAAAGTCAAATCATTGGAGACAAAATGTTTTTTGGTTTTGTTTTTCTTTCCATATAATATTGAGAACTTTGATTTTTCTACTTTTCATTGAAAGGAGATAATATGATATGTACACAATATTTATAATATAAATATCATAACTTTTATAATAACATTTATAATTCAAAATATTTAGGAATTTTGGGCACCTGTTTGAAGCAGTAACGACTCCTTTAAGTCATGAAACTAAAATAAAGCATGTGGGAAAGTTATTTAGGTAAGAGAGTACTATATGATTTGCTAAATATCTTACTGGAAAATAGTCAATTTATTATTATTATTTTAGTTTTTAAAAATTTATTTACTTATAGGGCCTCCCCGGTGGCGCAGCGGTAGAGCGCTGGGTTGCGAGGCTGCCCGCGGCCTCTGCGACGCCGGTTCAATCCCCGGCTGCTCCCCGGCCACCGGAGGAGGGTCCCACATGGTGCGCAGACCTCTCCTGCCGCCCGCTGCTCCCCTCAGCAGTGTACCTAGGTCTTTCTGCCTGCTCTGCTCTCCGCTCTGGCTCTGGTGAATTCTCTCACCCTCCCGTGCTTCTGACTGTACCCAGTGCATGTATAAACAAAACAAACAAACAAAAACAAAATAAATAAATAAAAACATGCCTCTAAAAAAAAAAAAAATATTTACTTATATATACAAGAACTAATGTGTAGGCCAGAGGTGCAGGAGCAGGGGATTGGTATGTGTGAGGGAAATCACCAGAGACAGAGTGGGGAGCAGAACAGGCAAATGGACAGAGATAGGCTGCTGAAAGAAGCAGCGGGTGAGCCAGGAGAGGCCTGCTGGGTCATGTGGGTTAGCTTCCTGGCCAGGTGGTATTCGAAATCGTGATGTAGTGGCTAGCAGAAGCTTGATAATGATGTATCTTTAAACCCTGCTCCACAAGGGAGGCCCTCAATTTATAGTTTTTGGAAGCTGAGGTCATTTATCCATTTTAATGTTGACATGGATTTATACTCATAAATTATTATTCTGAGAACACTTACAATGTCACCTTTGAAATAATTTTTTAATCTCAAGAGGTTTTCGTCACTTTTTCCCTTTTCTCACTGAGACCCTGGACAATAGAATCTCTGACACTACTCCACTGTCTATGTTCAGAATTATTTTAATAAAATCATAAAGGTAATACACCTCCATTTTTGTCTGAAGTTCAAAATTGTGCATGAAATTCAGCATTTTTGCAATGTAGATTTCTATGCCTTTAACTATTTCAGAAAAAAAAAAATCCCGAACATGTTCACCAAATAACATCCACCTTGCGAAGATTCATCTATATACCCTCATTCTATTCCAAAATACCTACTGAGGCTTCTCTCTGATAATTTGTTAAGGGATGGATGTGACATTGAATTGTCACATTATTCACTTGCACTTTATGTTGGTATTTACATAATGGGAGCTAACATTTAAGTGTGAATTGCATTCAACCCACAGATTTAGAATCAGAATTATCTATATCTGTGTTTCGCTGTTAGTACATATAGAGAGGTTAGCGATAGCTAGTCTGTCTTCTTGGTCTTAACTGAGTGGAAAATACTGAAAACTGAACTCCTTGAAAGTCTCTTATAATCAAGATAAATTAGTTATATATATATATAAAATTTCAGATTTTTGTTGTCCTACACGATTATGAACCTAGAAAAGTGATGGGTATTTCAAAATTAACCTAATCTTTTCAAGAATTATAGTTTTATAGTCACTTTGCATAATATGACCTTATTGGACAAAAATTCTTTTTTTTATTCTAAAAGTTTTGGTCAATTAGGCAATTTATATTCATAATTTATATAAACTTATCTACATAATATGTCAATGTAAATGTATGTATTCTTAATGATAAAATAATTTTATGCTGTGCTTATTTTTATAGATAAATTATTATGCAAATATCCAGAATTTATAAAATAAGTGGGTACAGTTTGCAGATTATCTATAATCAATAAAATCATTTTGTCATGTCAAATTCATTTTATTTAATCACTTAGTTTAAGATTAAATTTTAAATGTCTCCAAAATGGTAGAGTCAATAGTATTTAATGGGAAGTTTAGTCTAAGATTAATTAAATTATATTAACCTGGCCATTCATACCTGAGTCCTGCTCTTTCACACTTATCACACAGATTACTATGCCAGGAATGTGTTGACCATTGATCCATTTTATAATCTTTGCAAACAAATTCCAATCTCAATTTCCAGATTCAATTAGAAGAGATGATCCTGTGAAATCTTTCCTAATCTCAGACTCATCCTAATATAATAGAACTCTTAAACAATCTTGTTCTTAATTTATTTGGCACTATGGTAACTTTTCATTACAGTAGATTTTTTTCTCTATTAGGGTATTTACCTGTAGATATAGTAACAAAATTCAATATTTATGGCATATTCTAGCTAATAAACAATAAGTGATTAACATTTTCAGATATATGTATATATATATGTATGTAACCTAATTTATCCCTTAAAATGGGAAGTAGTGAAGAAACAAACAATGATTTCTTCTGTGTCATATTTTTATAACATATAGAGAGGTAGAATTGTATTTAAGGTAATTATATTTCAAGTGTGTGAACTATAAATATAAATAATATTTTTTACTTGATTATGGTTATTTTTGCTACTGTTATTCTTTAGATAATTAACTTTTCTATATTAGCTTGGATATTTTCTGGTGATGATGTTGGTTGAGTGCTTCTTTAATAAAAACTAACTCAAGTTATGATACAATCAAAACAAACTTTCTTGAAAATTTCTCTTTATAGACACAAGATACTAAGTCAGACTTGGGGTAACTCACTATTTCACATCATTATGATGTGATGAAATATCATTTTAACATGGTTCATTTACCACTGTGTATGAACAACCACTGTGTATGAACACTACCTCTTTTTACCCACCACTTTATTTAACGGACTCCTTGAACAGTACTGATGGTGACAAATTCACTTTTACGGAAGAAATGGCATGCTTCTGACAGGCTTAAAGCTGCTAAACTTCTTTGCAATTTGGCTGACAGCAGAGAAGATATGTATATATGTCACTATTTCATGCAGTTAAAACTTTTAAAAATTATGTTATACCACTCATACATGGCAGCTATTTTATCTCCAAATATATTGCATAAGATTAATGTACTTGAGAATCCTTGTCTAACTGTCACCATTCAGAATCTTACAAATTATGGCGGCAACCACTAGCAGATTGATAAATAGAAATTCATAGTTAGAACTAGTTCATATTTACTGGTTGTTAAGTGTTTGTGTGTGTGCAATTTGAGGACATTTATCCTGAGGGCAAATAATACTCTTCTGTGCATTATTTATTTTATCAGATTTCATAAAATGGACAATAAAATTTACTCTAATATGTTACATGACTATTAAGAAGAGATTAAGACCTTCTTGTCCTATCTCTTTTGACATTGAATTGAATAAATTAAGTAGCAAAGTTTTGTATTAAAATGATTAGCAAGTGCTGCAGATAGACTTCCCCTGAGATGCCTGTCACCCTGATTCATTATTTATATACTTAAAAAGTAGGTCAATGGAGTCTGGTTCTTGTCCCTAAGGTGCTCACTTTCTACTGAACAAAAAACATACCCTGAGCAACTGGTTTATAAAAAAATTCTAGCATAGATTTAGTAATTCCTTATTATAAGAGCTTTGTACAGGTCAAAATTGCTTTTTTATCAGGTAAAAATACATTTCTTCATCCATATCCAATTTACAGCAGATTATTGGATAAACAAGGTAAAATATAAAGATTAAGGACATTTTTTAGAATTAAAAACTCAAACAGCTAGGGAATGAAGAAACAATGGAACTAGTAATTATCAATGTTAGCCAGTGTGTCTTATTGGGAACAATTCTTTCCATTGATAACATACATAGTTTTATGGCTTTCCTGGGTTCAGGGGAAAAAAGATACTTGAAATAATGACTGTATGAAATGTTGACAGAAATGTGGATTATTTGACTTTCCCTGGAGCTCTTGCTAGGAATAAAATGGGTGTATGAGAGATTTTGGATAGGTTGTGATCAATAAGATGAATATATAACTATTAGGTGTAGTTGATGAATTCTAAGAGCTGCTAGAGATCACAGCAGTACATTCAATTTATATTACACATATATATATTCTAATTACTTTGTGTCCAAGAATATTAACATTTATAGTTTTTATATTTCTACTTGTTTGCTATGTTTATCTGAAAATGGAACTGTATTTACCAGGAAAAAAATGTAAGTTTCAAAATGTCTGTATATATGAATCAAAATTAGGGCACAAGGAGGCTATAAAGGTGTTAGTTGGATACACAGTGACAAAATTCCCCCTTGGGAAAAACTGTGGGAGTAGTTACTAGTGGAGTTTCAATACCTGACATTTAGAGAAGCAAGATCCAAGGTGACATGCATATTCTTTCAAGCACTGGATCGGTCCCTACATGAAATGTGCTCTACGGAAGCCTCTGATCAACTGCCCTCCTTTTTCTGTCCTCTAGAAGCGCAAAAGGAACAATACTTAAGCCAAGTCCATAATATTAGTATAAACCTATGTCCTACAATATTAGAGAAAATTCCCCTAAAAAGAAAAACATTTAAATAAGCTGGAATCCTGTCACATGAAGATGTTTTGCATATTTACAAAAACTTCTCCGATACAATGTATACAGTAAGCATGTCATTATTTGAATGTATTGAGTATGTAGTTTATTATAAAATGTGTTTAAAACAGTATTAGCATTAATATAAAAGACCAAATTTCCAAAATGCCACCTTAATGTCTGTTTTTCAGAATGAGGTTTCAGAATATCATTGTTGTGTCTACCCTTCCACAAAATAGCCCTAGTTATAGTATCAGTGATCAGAAGTGTAATTCAGTCAAAAAAATCTAAAAATTCAGACATAAAATAACCTATTCAAGTAAAAATAGATATAAATTATTTAAACATTCAGCATGGACTATTTGGCAAAATGGACACATTTTTAGTTCATATTATATACTAAAAAGCCACTTACATATACAGTCATACATATTATTTGTGACTTAGCTTAAAAGTCACTTCCTTCACACAGCTTCTCAATTTAAATTAAATTTGCCATAATAAATTCTCTTAGCATGATTTTTGTTATTATCCGCATTCATCACCAATTTTAATTATAGCATCACTAATGTCAATCTCTCATTACAGTGTCAAATTCGTAAGTACAGGGATGATGTCTGCCTAAGAACTTAAAAAACAAAATTTGTGGATAGAAAATGTTTCATTCTGATGTAAACAAAAGGTTTCTAAACATTAGGAGGTCCCACTCAAAAAGTTGCATGTGTTTTGGCATCAATTTATAGATGGCATAAAACAATTTTCCCTCTGCTCAAATGTTTTGACAACACTACTATTCTCTAGCACAAATCACTTTAAAAAATGAGAAGTTAACCTAACAAAAATTGGCACCAATTTTTCATTTTCCTAATGTTTAATACTAGGTTACAAAGTGAACGATTCTACAAATAAAGGTAATTATCCTGTACAAATCTTACTTAGACCACTATGCCTGCTTCTGAACTTTAAATGTCAGTAATTTATTGATCATTGAAAAAAACTTTAGTTGATTTTTAAAACATCATTTTACAATATAAACCATATCAAAGTATAATTTATACACAAGATTGGCAGGATTTTGACAAGTTTATGGATCCTATTTATACTATTGTACTCATCACCACAATCAAGCTATAGAAACCAACACTAAAGTATTTCCTCAAGAATTTTCTCAGTCAATTACTGACATCATTAACCCGGACAAAAATTGCTGAACTGTATGGTGAGAATATGTGTAACTTTTAAGTTTTTTTTTTAATTAAGCAAACATTGGATTACAGCATTGTATATGAATCAGAAATATAGGATCCCAACTTTTCAACTGTTTGTTACCACATCAGACCTGCCATTTAGAATCTGTCAAATTAGGAACTGAATAAACAGAAGAGAGAAGGCAAATTTCCTAAGTAGAGTTCATATATCTGAATTTACAGAGTAAAGCTATACTCCTAAAACATAACTTTTAAAATGAGTGGTAAATTAATTAAAAAAGTAACAATTAAAAAAAAGGAATTAAAATTAAAAATTAAATTACACATGACAAACAAAAAACTGTCCCTGTCGCCTACAATATTTTGGAAAAGTTAAATAAAAAGAACATTAAAATTAAATGTGATTTGGGCCTCCCCTGGTGGCGCAGTGGTTGAGCACTGGCTTGCGAGGCTGCCCGCAGCCTCTGCAGCACCATTTGATCCCCGGCCACTGGCGAGGGTCCCACCAAAAAAAAAAAAAAATAATTGGCTAAAATTAAATGTGATTAAACTAACAGGCTTCCTGCAGCCATCATGACCAAACATTTATTATTTTCTCTAATGAAAGTGCACTTCCCTCCAGAGGAAACTTAAAATGTGCCCTGTGGAGTGAAGGCCAACAAGTCATGGTACCAGGACTATTTCATCAATACAACTTGTACGTGGTTATTCAGCTGAATACTGAAAGAATACTCAGAATTTTCCATTTTATCATCAACAGTTACAGACTGCTTATGCTCACCAGTCAACCAAAACACAATCACATAAACTACTAGAACTCAGGATAGACTTCTGAGCCCTTCAACAATAGCAATAAAGAATTTGTCGAGCTCTTGATGTTCCTATACAGAAGTAACATGAAAAGGAATTGATCTTTGGATATGTCTTTTCCATCAAAAGCATCATTTTGTCCAATAACAATGGGTTAAAATATATCAAAAAGTATTAAACAAGGTTCTTGAGTGAGTTTTAATGAATAAACAGTTCTCAGACATTGCTGACTATGGATCAAAAAATGAAGAAAAATTTTCCTAACTGCCTAAAACCCCATAATTTTCACATCACATTTTTTATTGGGGTAATATTGGTTTATAAAGTTGTATAGGATTTAAAGGTATAGGATCACAACCTTCAGGTGTATGTAACCACATCACTGTCATCAAGGCACCCATAGTCCTCTACCACAGTTCACTGTGCCCCCTCCCTACACTGCTCTTTTCCCTCTTGTTCTCCCTCTGGTAGCCTCAATTTTACAGTCAGATGCCTTAAGTTTATTGTGGTTTGGTTATATCTAAACCTTTGTTCTGTTTCTCTATATTTCACATGCAAGTGACAAGATCTAGTTTTGTCTTTGTCCTTCTCCCTTATAGGCTGTATCACCACAGGCAACTCTTGAGAAAATTCAAATAATGGTAATACCAGCCATTTATGCTACAAAAATAAATTTTGTTCAAAGATCTTAACCAAAAAATTACTTTTTAGTATCTTATCATGATGTTAACATCCTGACATTATCAATAAATAAATTAAATTCACCCAAACCCCACATTTTTTTCTTATTATGAGTTTTTATTTAAACCAAATAGGGAAATGTACTAGTCTTTGATGCATAATGCTTGATTTTGATTCTTGCTTTAGCTTAACACAAACAGATTCATTTTCAATTTAAATGAGTTGATTTCTATTTTTGCTCTTAATACTGATAATGAAGAAAAATGTTCACAAATGTGGAAGCTGGAAACTAGCAAAATGCTTTCTTTTTGCTTTTTTTCCTGAATGTCAGGGTTCTCTTCTTTTTTTAGAAATACCAAGCTTCCCTAGGGACAGTTCAGTGTACAATCTTTGTATATTAGTCTGAATCTCAGAAACTTCTCTTTTTTGCTCAGAGAAAAATTCTCAAACTGAGCAAAAGAGTCAGAGAAAGGATTTTTCATCAAGTCATGTGCTTGTTTTAAAAGGGACGGGAAAATACGGCATCACCTTGTTTTTTTTCAGTTCTTCCAGATAATTCTCAGTACTATTTGAGACTTTGCTAATCCCCCTTTTGCACTCTCCAGCACAAACATCACTGGAAACATACCAGGATATAAATGTACAAGATAATTTTCATAAATATCCTTTCCTTTTTAATTGCAAGGATTCTTGTCAATTAAAATAATAATAATAATAATAATAATAGTAAAACACCATCTCTAGGGTTGAGAATCTGACAGAGACTTATGCAGACCTGCTGTCTGTTCTCATGCCCTGCCTCTTTCCCTGGGCAGAAATGTTGAGCCACTGTCCCAGAGATAGAGGCGGGGAGAGGGACCCATATCTCCTAGTGACACACCTGCTAAGCAGTTGCTGGTTGGAGAAGTAGCCTCCAGACTTAATGGTCTGCTGCTCCCTCTGGTAATGTGGAAACTGCTCTAACATCAAACAAGGAGCAGGCCAATCAGAGTACTAAGTCATTACCCTGCCTTTGCTGGTTAGAGTTTCTGCTATATGGTTAGTGGTTGAATGATTGAAGAAAGGATCACTAGCACTTACCTGGGTTTAGTCTGTAAAATGAGCTAAACTTGAATTGCATCCTGCCACTCCTGGAGAAAAACTATCACCTTGTGCTGGAAGAAGGGGGCTGAGGAAATGCTTGTCTCTTTGGCTGTATCCACCTCCAATAAAGCCTCTATGGTGCTGAATTGAGGAAATTAAAGGAGCAGATCATGGTTCAAAAGATTCAGACTGTAACTATTCCTACCATAGCCTAAGCACATTTTCATGAATCAAATGTTTCCCAACTTTCTATGAGCTCTTAGACAATTTCTCGTGATATTACTTAGTGTGCCTGTGTGTGTGTGTGTTTGTGTGTGTGTGTGTGGAGCGGGGGTGGGGTGGGGGGTCAAATGGTGTGGGGGGTGGTGGCAATAAAATTTTCAATAAGACCACTGCACTGAAAAGGTCTGCAGAGCTACTTAGGTGATCGGTCTAGAGCTGCTTCTATTTATAGAGTTTCACTTAAAGATGCTGAAATCTAGCAATGTGATTTCACCATAAATACAGTATTATATATATATATATATATATATATATACCCCACCTATAACAAACTTTCTGCATTATCTATGAAATCATTCATGTTATAACAAACTTATGTACTTTGTATATCTTTATTCTCTAAAAGGTGGTAATTTCTTCATATATATATTTTAAATTTATTTATAAAAGAACTGGGTACAGTCAGAAGCGTGGGAGGGTGAGAGAATTCACCAGAGCTAGAGTAGGCAACAGAACAGGCAGACTGCCGAAGAAGTATACTGCTGAGGGGAGCAGCAGGTGTGGCAGGAGAGGTCTGTCACACCGTGTGGGACCCTCGCCGGTGGCCAGGGATCGAACCGGCGCCACAGAGGCTGCTGGGAGCTTCGCAGCCCAGCACTCAACCGCAGTGCCACCAGGTAAGCCCCAATTTTCTTCATATATTTATTTGACATTATATAACATACAACTTATGCTATATATCATTTTAAATTCTTTCCTAATTACCTTTGTTAGGATTATGCTTTCCTTAGCATTATTTATGATGCATACTAATTTTGTTCTTTCTTTTACATAAACACTTGTATATATTTAAATGGATTGAGCTTTTCTTCCAAATTATTTTTTTTTGTTGTTGAATCTTGGAAGTCACCTGCTTTGATGATGGGCCTGGAATCTACTTTTCATGATTGTTTTTATATTAGATTTAACTTATTCATAGGATGATTAACTTTATTAAAATGCTGGGGAGAGTGTCTAAGAAAATTTTAATTTTTCAAACACTCTAGCCATTAATTTAGCTTCTTTGAGCATATTTCCCTATTGTTTATATGGCAAGGTATCATACACGGTACGGTATGGCTGACTAAAGCTGCATTGATTAATCACTTATATTTTACAATATGTTTCAATAATTATTAGGGAAAATTCTTTATATATTTTTTTTAAAAAGTTAACCTATTCTAGCCTAAATACTCCAGCTGACAAAAGAATCATGCTGTAAAATTGAATCCTGTTAATTTGTTAATAGTTAAAATTCACTTTTTTTAAGATTTATTTATTTGTTTATTAAGATTTATTTATTTATGCATACAAGTGCTGGGGTACAGGCAAGAGGTGTGTGGGGAGGGGGGGGTGAGAGGATTCACCAGAGACACAATGGTGAACAGAACAGGCAGATTGACCGAAGTGCACTGCTGAGGGGAGCAGCGGGCGAGTCAGGAGAGGTAAGCTGCACCATGTGTGTTGCTCCCTGGCTAGCCAGAGATCGAACTTTTGGTGCAGTGACTTTGGACAGCTTCATAGCTTGTGTCTTAACCCCTTGCGCCACCAGGGAGGCCCCAATAATTCACTATTACTCAAAATTGAAATGGGAGGGATGCAGACATGCAGGTATTTTGGGGTAATATATAGCAGATAAAAGAAATTCCAAATGGGATTATAATGGGAGAGTGCCTAGAATGTTCCAGGAAAAAAAAAAAAAGCCAAATTAACTGGAATGATGAAAATGAAAGGAGAAAGTAGTGGAAGCTCATGTCACAGAACTCACTGGCAGGGGTCACATCACACAGAAAGAACTTTATATTTTCTAGTGAAATAAGATGTCATAGATTGGTTCTTATTAGAGGAAAGTAAAAAAAATAATGGTAAAGTGAAGGAAAAATTACTGACACAATGTCCTTTAATAGGATCTTGTGCTGTATGACAGTGCTTAATCTGACAAGAAACAAAGATAGTTCACCTATGATATCACAAATCTAGAGGTTATGGGAACAGACTGAGATGATAAAGAAGTGATGAGAATTTGTAGATATTCACTTCCAGTTCTTTCAATTGTCATTGGCTATAAGTGAAATGAGGACATGCTGAAAACTTGAGAAAATATGCAATTATTATCTAAGGGAGTGGGAAACAGACTAGACTAATGACTATAGGCCAAGAATGAAAGTGGCTTATTTTTATGCCTTGTCAGTCTTTATCAAAACTTTATGAGATAAATATGCTAAAAATGTCTCAGAATTAGCCTATAGGTTTTCTGTGTTGGTTTGTTTGTTTAGTTTTGATAACAGACATATATGCCAATATCAACAAATAAATTGGTTTATTTTCATTTCCTATATAATATAGATTGTTTTTAAGGCATGGGAATTTTCGCTCAAAAAGTAGAAAGAAAATATTAACTGAACCAATTGTAATGGGACATTTACAGATATATTTTAACAATTTTAAAAATGTAACTGTCTTCTTTGGTTTTCTTCATCAGAATAAATACTTATAACTTATATGTTAGAAAATTATTCATTCATTTTTAAAATAGGTCATAATTTACCTTTCAAGTAAAAGTAAGCAATAAAAACTCACATGTATAAAGTTAAATTATTGTCTAAGGTTATTTTCACTAATCCAAACTGTAAAAATAAAACCCAAAAAGTCAAAAAATAAAATACCTTGAACAGTGATATAATATTTAAATGTACTTATTTATATGTTGAAAATAGATAAGCCAATGATCTCCACAGGTAAATTCCAGTTTTTTGCCTATTTAGAATTTAGCCCCATTCTGTCAAAAATGAGACAACAAATAAAAACTAACTCCGGGTATGTTATTAAATAGGGATAATTATGATTCTTTCATGACAGAATTTAAAATCCTATAATCAACTAAATCCACTGTGAAGAAGTGTTTTTATGCTCTTCAAAGCATGATTGATTTAACACATTTTACATTCTACAGTACCTGGACACAAAAAGATAAGTTAAATATAGAATTGCAACCTTTACTTCAATTTTGTTGCTTTTATGTATTTAAACCTGACCATTAATGCACTTTCGCTGATTTAATTTCCTACACAATCATACTTAATTGCTTGCCATGTCATATAATGTTCAATAAAGCAAAGCAATGAAGCAAAAAATAGCAGGACCTCTTAGAAAGGTTAAAAGGAAACCTGTATTAGGACAAGAGTGAGTAACACCTTATGCTAATTACCTATGAATGGCTGAAGCTTATAAATAGTGAAAACTCTTATTAACTCTATTAAAAGGTAAGTTTAGATTTTATGTGGCCAGGTAAATGAATAAGATGCAGAAGTCATATTAGCTCTTAATGTTAATTTCTCCTACATTAGAGTTTTATTCAAAATATTTTTCTCTGTAATGGAACCATATGATACAATTCTTATACAGGTTTTTAAAAGTTTCACAAATATATATATATATATATATATATATATATATAAATGTATAACAATGAAAAATATTACAAAATAACAATTCCTATTAATTGTTTCAGGATTTCCTGAAACATCGTAGACTTGGTCTTTAAAAAAAGAATTGGCAAAATACAGTCTTATATAGTTTTATAAACTGACATTAATTCAATAAAAAATTGTTTTATGATCATCTGTTTCCTTATTCCCCTTCTCCCTTTCAACTACCTGTGTTTTTAAATTTTCTTATTAACATTTGTATTCCTTTGTTACCAATCTGTGTACTATTTATTTTTTACCTACTGTTTTTCTGATCACAGCCTTATTATTCAAGGTTAAGAGGATCATTTGCATTTAAAAAATGTAATTCACAATGGCATTCAAGCATTTACTCTCTTATTGCATGTACTTGTGTGGATGGTTATGGAAATAAATAGTATGGTTATACATTAGTAATAAAAAGTGACTAAAAATGTCATTGCCCCAAATATGTGCATTTAAAATTGTGTTGAAAGGTGGGTCAAGATAGAGAGCAGATGTATTCATGAAAGTAGATACAGAAAGGGAAATTGCACTCAATGAAAAATTTAAATGGCACACACACGCACACACATACACACACACATATATGAATTGCCATGTTTATGAGACTAACATCAGTAGAAATTTGTATTGTGAACTGCAGACAGATAGCATTGAACCTAAAATATGAGTGTAACATATGCTAAATGTCAGTTTATTCTGTAGTCAGTGATTTAAGTGTTTGAGTTAATGAAAACAGGAAGAAGGTAGATTTAAACATGTGATGGCCATTTTGGCATGAATGTCTTACAACAATAGTTTTCAATCACAAAATACCTGTGTGGTTATGGCCTGTCCTAGGAAGCAAAGGGAGGCATCGCTATGATGCTTTGTGAGTTTGAAGTGTCTGCTATATTCTAAATTTTCTTACAATGTATAAATTATGTCATCAAGTAAAGCCATTTGCATTTCCCTGATGATAAATGATGATGTGCATTTTTTTATGTGACTATCGGCCATATGTATGTCTTCTTTGAATAAGTGTCTATTTAGGTCTTTTTGCTGATTTTTTGATGGACATGTGACTAATGTGGCCTCTTGGTTTGGATTATCAAACCGAAAAGGAAAATCAGTTTGAAAACTTGATATCAGGGTGGCCTAGGGGTTAATTCTTAGTGCTATCACCTCTACAGCCTGAGTTCCATCACAGCCAGGGAGTTAATCCACATGGCAGCGCAGCCCTCTCCTGTCTTACCCACTGCTCCCCTTAGCAGTGTAATTCAATAAATCCACCTGTTCTGCTCCCCACTCTGCCTCTGGTAAATCCACTCACCCTCCCGCACCTTTGGCCTATACTCCAGTTCTACTCAAAAAAGAAAAAAAAGAAAGAAAGAAAAGAAAACTCGATATCACAATGAAAGTTAGGAATCTAGTTAAAATAAAATTTTCTGGGGACAATGTCTTAGTCTGGTGGGCAAGCTAACAGAAGCAAGGTCATCTAAACAAGCTCTTTTTTGAATGCAGGACACTGTTGCTTGAAGGGATAAGTCCTTTCAGATAAAAAATAATAATAATGGGTACTCAGCCTTTGTACCCTGCAAGATATTCATTAGAATGGAAGAGATTATATTCTGTATAGTTTTCCTATTCCTCTAGCTTCAACATATCTTTAAAATCAGGACAACTTAGAGCTAGAAGCTCTTCCTATAAAGATTAATTATATTTTTAATGTCAATGACTCAGTTTTTCTATAAACTGAGCTATATAAACTAAATTCAAATTTGCATTTATAAGAACAGCTCTCACAGAGTAAAATTTGTTGAACTGCTTCCTGAGTTTAAATTCTCACTTTGATTACTTTATAAACTTTTTGTCTAACTATTTTTCAGTTAATAGTAGTAATGTTTGTGTTGGACATTTTGGTTACTAAAAGATTATAATACTATGCAATGGCATTAACATAAAATGTTTGTAATAATGGGAAACTGACTGAAGGTAATCACTGAGTTATTTTTGCAAATTTCTACAAATATAAAATTATTTTACATTAAAATGGCATTAAATATCAGGAACAACAAAATTTTGACATATAATTATGAAATTTATTATATAACAAGAATTAGGAAGCTCATAAACTATAATATCTGAATAATGATAATGTTTGAGTAGAATTAATAGTCCTCGTATCTGGAAAAACTGTAACATTATTTTAAAATGACTATGGCTTCTATTGTTGATCAAATAACAAGTAGAACTAAATCATTTTAATGTTTTTCTCTATATTAGTAACTGAAGGACTAAATTTGATTAGAAGCTAGTGAATATGAACATGCACATTTCTCCCCATTCATTTCCATAGCCTTATTATTCTGCTTTGGAGCTTATATTCAGAACTGTTATCGGCAACCCCAGAGGGAGTGGGTATAACCTGGGTGTGAGTCCTCACCAGCATGCTTAAGAACTCAGGACAAGACCCAGTGCAGACATGTAGAGGAATAGTTACAAGGTGAGTGGGACAAGTGAGAACAGTGTGAGATAGAGAGATTAACTGGCTGACACTTTCTCCCAGGAAATTGAACTGAGACATCAGAGAGCAAGTCAAAGTTGGAAGAACAGATTAGTGAGAATGTGCATGTGCTGGGGTTTTATGCCAAGCATGGCTGCTTAACTCTGCCTCTAGTTTCCACGGTCACCCATTCAGGAAGTCAGGTTCATGTCAAGCTGGAATTGTGATTTTTAGTGTCTGAGATCTCCTCCTCTTGAACATAGATTTGGAGCTTATAAAGACATCTGGGGTGGAGTTCATTCTAGATGTTATTTACTGACTCAGAGTTTGCTTCTTGCTGTTCCTTTAACAGAACATCATTCAGATGCTTTCTTACTTTAAAAATAAAATCCTATCTCTATTTCTGATGACATCCATTCCCTAGTGTCTTACTTGACCAAAAATTCTTAAGAGAACTATTTACTCCGGGTGTACTTCTCAACTATAATCAGGAATTCAAATTCTAACATTTTTGTGAAACTGTTCTCTTCAATGTTAACAACAACGTTTCATATGTTAAGCTCAGTTACTATTTATTTGTCCTTATCTCGTTCAAATTATCAGCAGTTCACCATCTGTCTTTGAATCATATTCCAGTAAGTCTTCTCTGACCCCCAGGCTTCTGGTTCTTCTATTATCAAACTAGTTGCTTAACTGAAATTCTGTCTCCATATAAGTTTCTTCGTTTCTGGCCTCTCCTTGTACACTACTAGAGACCATTAGAACATAAGCAGAAATGTGTGTCTGTATCATTCACTTAACATGAGTAACAGGGAGAGGTAATGTTATGGAGACCAATAAATATTTATTACATAAAAGGTCATTTTATGAATGTAGATAGAAGCCTAATCTATGAAAGTATTACTCTCTAAAATGCAATATTATGGCTTGAGAAATTATATACTTTGGACTACTAGAATTGAGTGTACCTAAATTATGCAGAGAGATAAAAATTTAAGTCTTTTCTAACCAATGCTATGTGCCCTAATTTCTCTCAGTGAAAACAATTTTATGCCATTTTTATCTCCAATGCATATCTAGTGCCTAGAAGAGCGCCTGGGGTATAGTAGCTTCTCAATGTTTTGTTGATTTAATAAATAAATGCATGAGCAGGCACTGTTTGTGTCTATATTATATTCTCAGATTACAGAAACATGAACTTTGAAGTGAGAGTTTAGGAAGAGGAAAAGAGGGGATGATATGATCTATTTTACTTACTGTGGCAGAAATGGAAGCATCTATGTAATATGTTGTTAGTTAATGAGATTTCTTTTAATTTCAATAAATTGATTTTCATTGAATTAAAATAAATTATTTATCAATACTTCTTAGGTGATACTGTTAGGGGGAAAAGGATGTCCTAAAGCTAATTTCATATAGACTTTGTGGACTCCACTCTCCACTCCAGACCAAAGCCAAAAGACACTGGGTAGGGAATATAAAAATAAAATTTATTAAAAAAAAAAAAAAGACACTGGGAACTACAAATCCCATCACCACCAAAGGAAGGTGGCTGGAACCTGAGGGTGGGGTTAAGCAGTGAGGTTTGTTATAAAATCAGACTTGTGGGCTTTGGGGGGGTTCCCTTTTTAGCTCTCCACCAGCTCGCTGCGCTCGGCCAGCTCTGAGAGTACCTTTGGGTTTCCAGGTCGGCGGATCGGGTAGGACACATTAAAGACTTTATTTCCCTATTTTCTCCCTGAGTTGTACATTTCCTCATTTCCCTTTCCCTTGTAAATAAACCTTTTATTAACCTTTTGTGTGTGCCTGTAGTGGAGTATTAATAAGTCCCTTTCAAGCTTGCGGGTGAGGACCCACAGCCAAGCAACCCGTTTTATATCAGGGCTGCTCCATAACAATACTTAATAGCCTGCATTAGTATTTTGTTAAAGAAGTTTTATTTTAATAACCTGAAAGAGAGGGTTGTGAAACCTTACTTAAAAGAATCCCCTGGCTTCAAGGGATAGATTTAATACAGAGGATTCTATTACCCCAATGTGACAAAATAATATTCTATATATCACCTAAATGTGTCAGAGATAAATTGCCTTTAAGAACTATCATTACAAATAACTTTCAACTTATTTTTTATAAGAAAGTAACTTTATGCACCTTACCATATTTTCTAGAATGTCACAAGATGCAATTAAGTACTTCTACTTAATAACTTTGCTCATTGAACAACAGTGGGTAACTAGAGGATATTATAAAAATGTTTACCATTGTCTATCAAATTAAGGGATTTAACAAGTGAAACTAGAAACAAAAATTGTTTGTTCCTGTCTTTCTCGATGTCTCATCAAATCATGTCTGATTATAGCTAGATTCCCTAGTATTTAACTATTATTGAATGCAGTAATGAAAGAAGCCATGGAGATACTTAATTATCCACACAGTGGGTGTCCAATGGAGAAGCTTCTTTTTAACCTTTTCCTGTGTGATAAGATAATTACTGTCTGGTGCAATTGCTACTAATATAAATATTCACTGATTGCAAACTGTGGCCTAAAGGCTGTTACTGATAAAAGCTTCTCTGTGACCCTGTGGGGGTGCCATTGCTCATTTCTAAACAAATAAGACCTCATCAACCAAAGAAACATCAGTGTTTCCATATCCAGAAAATTTAAATAAAATTAGAAAATAATTTCTGGTGAAGCATTATGCATCCATTTTGCTAAATCAAATATTCAGTAATGTTTCTTTTTATTTAAAATAGACCAGAATCATCATCCATGAGAATAGAAATCTGTGTTAGGATGATTACCCTGTTATATTTTCATAAATTATTTTGAAAATACAATGCAGATTTTTTTCTCCAGGCAGTATTTCTAACCATTTATAACATGTAAGAGAATGTTTCCTTATTCAGAATAGACTGATAAATTAGCATTTTCTTAAAATACTAAATACTCAAGAAAATATTGCTGATAAGTACCAACAGATGGTGCTTCTATGCTTCATCAATTCAGTGCTGAGAAATGTTAAAGATTTTGACCCTTAGAGGTTTCATGGTTCTCTTGAATCAACAAAGATAAAAGTTTATTCATTTTCTTTTTTTATGTAGTACAATAATATCCAATTCAAGTACCTTGAGCATTAGTATATCATGTATGAACTTGTATTCCTTTGAGAATTAGAATGCATGATTAAATATCTCCACTAATTATTATATTGGATAATGTAACCTGTATTAAAATGGAATCCAAATAGTTAAAAATAATTTTAAAAGCAAAATAATTCCCTAAATTCAGCATTTAAAGCCACAACATTTTGATTCTGAAAACTTAATTTTTGAATGCTATGCTTTCACTGTTTTCTAATGTAATGCCTTCTAAAGGCATTTTCTCCTGGGTAATTTTGCTTGGGTAATTAGTTTTGTACTTACCTCTGCTTCAATTAATACAAGATATTATACTGTGGATAGTTACTTGAAATCTGTTGTTTCAGTTCTTAAAAATATATATGTTCCCTTTGAAAATTTAAGTCCAGTATCTTTACCTGCCTATAGATTAACTATTCAGCTATATTAGTGTAGTTCTTACAAACTATTCTACTTCTATATTGCACTTTTTCATAATTATCTGAGTTTGAAGAAACACATTCTATTTCTGGTTCATCCAATTATATGTGCAAACTTCCAGCTGTGTAGGTTACCAATATAATTGTAGGTAAGAATTGAGGGGGAGGAGGCCATGTGCATGTATGTGCTTAATTTTGAAAAGAAAAAAATTTGTATTTATTTCTTAGAGCTAGTCAAACAGCTTTAAGATCACTAAATATCAAAAAGTTAATTTCAGTAGAATTATGATTTTCCTTAAAATAATGTAAAAATCAACTTGATTGTTTTATATGGAATTTGGTTGGACTTTAAATTGACCTTTTTTATTGCATACTTTCATGTCAAAGAATGATTTATACAAATCTTAAATGTAAAACTTTCTCAAATACAAGCTTTTTTTTATTTTTGGAACATTACTGAAGGACTCCTTTGCCTTTGGAATCTTTATTTATGTTCCTTTCTTAATTCCTTTTCTACAGAATGATATGGAGAAAAATATGAAATTCTAAAATCTTTATCTGTTATGAACAGACTTCAGTGTTTCCCAAATACATATGCTGAAATCTTAATCCTGACTGGCTTTGGAGATAGAACCTTTAGAGAGGGAAATGAGGTTAAATGATTTCACAGAGGTAAATCTCCAACACAGTAGGACTGGCATCCTTATAACAGTAAGAGACACCAGATTGCGCAGGCACAGTGGAAGGTCAAGTGAGTGCACAGTCAGAAGGGGCCATCTGAGAGTCAAGAATAGAAGCCTCCCTAGGAAATAACTTTGCCAGCACCTTCATCTCAGATATCCAACTGCCAAAACAATGAGAAAATGAATTCTTTTGTTTAAGCAGCCTGATCTGTGGTATCTGTTATAGCTTCCTGAGACACTGATGCAGTGTCATTGCATTAAAAAATGTTCTGGAAAGAGAGCACTTTGCAGTACAATATAAAATGAATTCAGTCTCAAAATTCTGATAATATATAGCCTTGTTCTGTTACAGGACAGGAAAAGAGGCCATTGTTAACTTTCCCTCAGGTCTCTCACCCACATCTATTTCAAACAGTCCAGGATTAAAAAGCAAGTGCAGCTTCTTCACATGTCTCTCTGCTCCATATACCTCCTCCAGATCTCCTGGCTCTCCATCCTTCTTTTTTTTCTTCCTCAGTTTCCTCTCCCCCACTTCTCTCTCTGCTCATCTCCACCCTCCTTTGGGTGATGCAGGGAATCTGGAACCTCCCATTTTCCTGGGGACCACTTCTTACAGTTCCAATTTAGCACTAGACTTGTTTACACTAAAGATCTCCAGAATATCTAACAATAATCTCTACAGGAAAATTCTTATACAAAGAGATCAAGTGTACTTGTCATATTGATATTTAAAAAATTTTTTTTAAGATTTATTTATTTATGCATACAAGAGCTGGGGTATAGGCCAGAGGTGTGGGGGGGGGGTGAGAGGATTCACCAGAGACAGAGTGGGGAACAGAACAGGCAGATTGACCAAAGTACACCGCTGAGGGGAGCAGCAGGCGAGTCAGGAGAGGTCCCTGCACCATGTGAATTTCTCCCTGGCTGGCCCGGGGCTGCAGGCAGCTTCATAGGTTGCGTCTTAACCCCTTGTGCCACCAGGGAGGCCCCTTAAAAACTTTTGAAAGTCTTTTTTCCTTGGACACATTTTCATTTATTTTAACATACAATAATTGACTATCTAGTATATGCAAGATAATTTTATATTGTCAAGAAACATGTCTTTCTCTGAAGATCGTAAAACATCTCAAATTCACATATAAATATGAATCAAATTAGAATGTCCAATGTTGGAAAAAAGCTTTAGAAGCATTGTAAAACTGTAATGTTACCCAGAAGTCAATGAGCCTCAGCATTCCAACAATCTTAGCTCCTGGGTGGTCTGATTTCTTGAAAAATTTAAGGTCAGAGTCATATGTCAGGTTTTATATCAAGTGTTCCTTAAGAGTAATTCAATTAACTTAGTCTATGTGAAAAGAAACATTTATAAAATCTAATTTTAAATCAGGTTAAGAAAGAAGGCATATTTAAGTAACTCTCCTAGAACTTGGATTTGTCAAGAGTTTGAAGAAGAGGTTCTAAATAAATCTGGATATTCAACCCTGTCTTAAAATATAATCCTAAATCTTAAATTGTACTTAATCTTAACATAATTGTATTACATCTTAAAATGTATTCCTCAGTGACTAATACTCTCATCTGTAATTGTCCCAATTACTGATCATATTGCCCAGACACCCAGTACCAGCAGTTTTCTCTCATTTACAGACTGTGAACATAGTTTCTATTGAATGGAGAAAATCTGGGCCATTGTTGAAGATACCTCATGAGTGTCTAGTAACATAGTCAAAAAATGACTTTTATTTTCATTCACCATTAACTGTATCATTTACTTCTCCTAATCAATATAATACCTTTAGAAAGTATTACATTAAGGATCATTAAAAGCATAGTATTTAAGAGTAAGTTCTCAGAATCAAAATGGCCTGGTTTTAAATACTAGATTCCTAATTATTTGGAGATTTACTTAGGGAATTGAATTTAACATTTTCAACTTCAAATTAATACAACATAATGCTTTTAGCTAATAGGTTTCTGAAACGATTTTCAGCTATTCTCAGATCTTTGAATTTTCGTCATATTTTTAAAATCTTTTTGATTTACCCTTTTTGATATTTTTCTTCTTATTGGAAAGAAAAAGTTCTCTTTTTCCCCACAATTTTCATTCTACAATTCTAATTGTCTTGTCAAAAATTTTAATAGTTTTCCATCAGCATAATTGTATGACCTGTGTTCAAGTTCCTCCTTTGATATTCAACTAAACTACATTTCTCAAACTAATTGGATTTGGCTACTTGTCTATATTCTCCAAGATGAGATATGAGTACAAGTAGCATGTACTACCTGTACCATGGTTTATAAAACTTCCCTGCATGATTCTCCATACTTTTTCACTTTCTACTTTCTGTGTATACTAATGTCAAAGGAACAGTGAGGAGCAAATTCTGAGCCAGAGAATAATGTTCTGAAGAGAGTCCCCATCTCCATACACACAAGGTCTCAGGCAACTAGAATTATACCTCCCAGCATGCCATGAACCTGATTTACTAAAATGGGAGGGGCATTAAAAAATAGGGGCAGAATTAAGTGGCTATGCTGGCCTTAAAACTGAACACATGTCAGCTTTTTCTATTTTACTTTTCCATTTTTGACTTGCACCTTGGATTCTAAGCACAGAAAGGCTTGCTGATAGGAACTATCTGCCAGTCTCTCTCTTGTCACTCACCTTGTAATTTTTCTTTCTAAAATTTTATTCTGTGTGTCTGCTCTCAGGTTTTTTTCCCCATGTTCTTAATCATGTGGGTAAGGACCCACAACCCACTTCACCCCTATTTTCCCTGGTGTTGCCCTGTAACACTAGGCAAGGGAAAAATCAAAGGAATAAGTAGATGTAGGAAAGCAGACCTAAAAAACATTTTCAATTTTCTTAATGAATAAGAAATATTTTTTTCTTATGTTAAATCAACTTAGGCTTGGTGTATAGTTGGCATTAGAAATTAGTCTTTTTTTTTTACTAAAGCATGACAAACTTATATTCTTCATGACCTGCCACCTTTCCACCTTACACTCTCAACGATGTCTACATTACACTCCTAGCATTGTCACATGTTCAAAATTTCAGGCAATTTTAAGTCATGTATAGTTTCTGGAAAGCATCAACAATTTTTATGTCTCAGTAATTTTTATGCTTCAATATGTTGTTTTTAAATAGTTGGGAAATTTCTGAATAAGAGCACTAATTCCCTTCATAAGGTCTCCAGCCTCATGATATAATTACCTCTCAAAAAGACCTCACTTCTTTTTTTTTTTTTTTAAAGATTTATTTATTCATGCATACAAGCACTGGGTGCCAGACGTGCAGGAGGGTGAGAGGAATCACCAGAGACAGAGAGGGGAAGAGAACAGGCATAATGACTGAAATGCACTGCTGAGGGTAGCAGTGGACAAGACAGGAGAGGTCTGCCATGCCATGTGGGTATCGCCACGGCCAGCTGGGATAGAGCCTGCACTGTAGAGATTGTGGACAGCTTCACAGTGCAGTGCTCAACCAGCTGCGCCACCGGAGAGACCCAAGACCTCACTTCTTAACTCCATCCCTTTGACATTAAGATTCCAACATGTAAATATTGGGGGAGGGGCACAAATATCCAGGCTATAACACTTCTATCACTTTATAAAATTCCTTCAACTTTGTTAAGGTTTGCTTTATGGTTCAAAATATTATTTTTATTGGTGAATTCCATCTGCAATTGACAAGAAAGCACTGCTTGTTCTGATTGAGTAGACCTTCCTAAAGGATCAATTAGATTCATGTTTTAAGTTCAGGTAATCTCTATCTTCATTGATTTTCTATCTATTCTATCTACGTATTCTATCTTGGAAATCTCTAAACTAATTGCCGTTTTGTCTACATCGCCTTTAATATCTATATGATTCCGTTATATTATTAACTGAAATTCACTTATTAGGTACATAAAAAAGTATGATCCTATGTCTTCTTAGAGAATTGACACCCTTAAATTATGTAATATCCCTTCTTATCCCTGACAATTTTCTTTCTTAAGTCTAATTTGTCTGAAACGTATATGAAATCAATCAATATCCCAACTTTATTTCATAGATGTATATATTGTATATATCTGTAATATGAAGATATAAACTTATGTCTTTATAATTAAAATGAGCTTCCTTAGAATATAGTTGTCTAACTTTTTATCATCAGTTTTTTAACTGTCTTGTTTAAACCATTCTTATTCAAAATGAGTATTGACATGATTAAAATGTACCAAGTTGCTATATGCATGTATGTACAGTTTGAATACATGTACACAGAGAGAGAGAGAACAAGGTAGCCAGTGTATAATTATAGCTTTAATACATTCATTATTTCTGATTCTCTTCATTTGCTCGTCTGTTAGAATTATCATTTCCTTAGACCCATGCTACTTTGCTATTACCCATCTCATCATGTTGTCATGTAACATGTTCAACATTTTATTATATTAATATAATATTAGTTAATATATAATATAATTATGTAGATTATAATTTTTAATGTGTACTTTTAAAATCAGTTTAAAACTTGAGAAAAACTGAGCCTCCCTGGTGGTGCAACGGGTTAAGCGCAGTTCTGTGAAGCTGACCATAGCCATTGCAGCGTGAATTCGATCCCCAGCAGGCCATGGAGCAAAGCACATGGCGCAGCAGACCTCTCCTGACTTGCCCTCTGCTCCCCTCAGCAGTGCATTTTAGTCATTATGCCTGTTCTCTTCCCCACTCTGTCTCTGGAGAATCCTCTCATCTCCCACACTCTGGCCTGTACCCCAGCTCTTATATTTATAAAATAAATAAATTTAAAAAAATGAGAAACTGTTAAATTACACTGTATTTTATAAATACATATTTGCTTTACTGGTGTTTCTTGATTTTTAGAATGGGTTCAAACAACCTTCTGGAGTCACTTCCTTTTTACCTGAAGAAATTTGCATATTACTTCTAGAAAGCAACTGACTGCTAAATTTTTTTATTTTCTGGGAATGTCTTTAGCTTCCCTTCACTTTTGAGAAGTCACTTTGTTGGGTATCAAGACCATAGTTAATAGAGTTTTTGAATATGTTTTCCCACTGGCCTCCATTGTTTCTGCTACAAAGTTAATTCCCTATAAGTGATGAAAATTTTTTTTTCTCTTGCTTTCAAGATTTTTCTCTTTTTGTTAGTTTTCATCATCTTCACTCTGATGTCTAAGTTTCTGAAACTCTTTGAGTTTATCCCACCTAGAGTTATTAAGTTTCCTGAAAGTGTGGATTGGTGTATTTTCAATAAACTTGGGAAGATTTTAGTCATTATTTCTTGAAATACTTTTCTCACTTCTCTTTTTCTAATACTATCATTTTGCACTTGTTGGTATGTTTCATATGGCCATATTTCTCTGAGTTTTATTCTTTTTTCTCTTTGCTCTTTGAATTGCATAATCTCTATCACTCTATTTCATGTTTATTCATTCTTTCTTGGACCAGTCCAGCTCCAGTATTGAGCTCCTTCATGAAGTTTTCATTAAAACATCTATCTTTTTGTGCTCCCTTACTGATGTAGCATGCATCATCCTTTGTTTCTTTAATTGTGACTTCCTTGTTTGAACATATTTGTTACACATATTTTGAAAACTTTTTTTTACTAAATCTGACATCTAATGGCTCTCACAGGCTGTCTATAGAGTTAGCTTTCACCCCCACTAGTATGTTAGTCATGTATTCCTGATTTTTGCATGTCTCGTGATTTCTTTAATTTTTTGAAGCTAACATATTGTATAATGTATTATAGCAAATTTATGTACTTGTTCTTCATTCCCCCATTCCATGATTTGTTATTTTTATTTGATTTATGTTTTTTAGTTACTGACTGGATTATTTTAATGAAGTCTATTTACCACCAAATTCCCACTCCCAGGGAGAGCCTCTGCCATTGCTACTCAGAGAAGAATGACTGAGCAAACCCACAATTGCCCTAGGATGACATTGTTTTGGGGGAGGGGACTATCTTTCTCTTTTTCTAATCGTTCCCAGAGATTAAATTCCACTAATTGACAGTTGTTTATTCTATTGTTTTAATCAATGCCCTGGAGATGCAAATTGTCCATACCTAATTCAATTAAATGGACATAATTTCTGAGGTCAGTGTTTGGTTTACATTTTTCTGACCTCAGAGGGACCTTGAAGCTGTCACATTTTCTGCTCTTTCCTGTAAACAAGCAGATGTAACATTTAGTCTATATCTTCTTTAAATGTACCAATCTTCCTACAATTGTGTTTCACCATAGAGCTACTTATTTTAGTTCCCTTAGGTTTGAATTCTTTCCACATCTTGTTACAATGAAGTCAGTTCTTTAGGGAAGTGATTAGGAGCTATCTGTTTAATGGTCTGCTTTTTCCTGCAGGCAAAATCTCTGAGTATGAGCTCTGGGAGCTGGAAAAACTAACCAAATTGACACTAAACCTGCATATATTGTTAAAACTACAATAACTTCACTTTTTTTTTGTTGTTGGGGGATTAGAACACATATTCTGAGTTATGCCTAATATTATAATAATGAGAAAACTAATTAACAGTACCTTATATTTTGAATAGTGGTTTGTAGAATATCAAAATAGTAGAGAAATAATGTATTTATTGAATGCATGAATTACCTCCTATTAACAACTTAAGTCTAGCTCTAGAGATTCAGGATTTCACACTAGTCTCAACTGAAATAATTACCACTGTGAAACAAATTAAAATTTAATGAAATAGATATTTGTGAAATAGGTTATTCAGAGCCAAACTAGGGAACTAGAGCTAGGAAACTGTCATCAGATTTCTCTGATTGACTGAACCCTACCTCAGAGTTCTGGTCCATGTTATAGGGGAGTTATAAGCATAGAAAGAAAACATAATTGTTCTTTAGCAAAGTAAACAATACATGTAGCTAATTTATAGCATTTTCACTTAACTAAAAGAGGTTCATTTCTAATAGATTAGTTAATAAAGAGGAAGCACTTTATTTTTTCAAAACAATTACATAATCTCACAGAGTAGATTCAGTTAGAGTTATCTGTGTTTGGGAAGTTGTAATGATTATATCTTAGTTCATCTGTTTTTGAATTTTATAAAAATGTAATTATGGGCCTCCCCAGTGGTGCAGTGGGTTGAGCGCAGTGCTGTGAAGCTGTCTGCAGCCTCTGCAGTGCAGGTTCAATTCCTGGCCGGCAAGGGAGAGTCCCACATGGCACAGCAGACCTCTCTTATCGTGCCCACTGCTCCCGTCAGCCGTGTATTTTGGTCATTTGCCTGTTCTGCTCCCTACTCTCTGGTGAATCCTCTACCCCTCCCATGCCTCTGGCCTGTACCCCAGCTCTTGTGTAAAAAATAAATAAATCTTAAAAAAAAGTAATCATACAGTATATAGTCTTGTGTAATTGACTTGATCAATATTATGTTCATGATATGAATCTATATTCATATCATTCATATGTTGTTGAATAACACAATATTCCATAGCTATAATTAATAAGTCTAATACTGAATGGAATCTGAAATATTTCCATTTTTGTTTATTATGTAAAACATAGCTATAAACATTCTCTTAATGTCTCTTGATGTACATGTTCTATATTTCAGTTGTGTATAATAACAGAATTCCTTTAGTCATGGACTTATATATAATTTCAGTTACAGTAGGAAGCATCAAAATTTTTCCAAACAAATAGGAAATAGATATTTTTCCAATTTTTTCTACCAGCAGCATATGAGATTTCCAGTTATGCCACATTATTGCTAACATTTGCAAGTATGAATATCAAAAATTTAGTCATTCTGGTTAGTGTGTAAATATATTTCATATCTATCAATCTATAATTTGCATTATTGTAATGACAATAGATGGTAAACTCATTTTCCTCTGCTTATTTGACTTTAGGATATTCTGCTTTTCAAAGTACCTATTCAAACATTTGGCCTATTTTTTTAATTGATTCGCCTGTCTTCTAATTATATCTTTTTTTCTTCTAAAAATATGTTTGTTTTGATACTATCTTATATATAGCTTTGCAAATTGTTGCTATTGGAGGAATCTGAGTAAAGATACATACCATCTCGACATATTGTTTCTCACAACTGCATATGTATCTGCAATGATTTTAAAATACAAATGTCTAATTAAAAATGAATAAAAAGAGAAATTTCAAGATGCTTTTTATTCTGTGTGATTTTAATCCTGCATTAAATACATTTTTGACAACTATTTTTCCTCCCACTCTATGACTTACATTTTTAATATCTTAAGAGGTGTCTTTTGATGAATTGAAATTTTTAATTCTAGTTAATTTAGTTTATCTCTTTCTTTTATGATTAGTTATTTTATATCTTTTTAAATAAAGTATCCCCTCTAAGAGAATAATAATATTTTTTTATACAGTCTTCAGTAGCTTTTTTTTTTTTTTTTTAGCTTTTAGAGTTGAATAAGTAAGGCATCTACTGAATATAAGGGTATAGTTTCAAGTATTTTCATGTGTTTATCTAACAGATGGGCAATATCTTCCTTCTTTCTGTTAAACTTCAAGATGTCTCTGTTCTTTTTTTTTTTTTTTTTTGTTGTGGGCGGCTCACTGGCAGCCGGAACGAACTGGCGCTGCAGAGGCTCGGGCAGCCTCACAGCCCAGTGCTTAATCGCTGCACCACCAGGGGAGGCCCGAAGATGTCTCTGTTTTAATCAGTTGATTCTGTAAGAAGGTTGTCTCTTGTCTTTCTCTTATGTTCTATTATTTTTTTTGTATAATTTTTCAATAATAACTCAATCATTGGCCATGTAATTTTTTTTATTTTTTATTTACTCCTGACTATATACTAGAACTTCAACTTTATTCTTCATATATGTTTCCATATATTTGAGAATCACTTTGTGAATTTACATACATATGATTAATTATATACAAACACTGAGCAGGGATTGTGACTGGGAACACATTAATTCATGGGGAAAGATCAATTTTTGGAGATTATATCATTTCAATGTTATCTTTTCTAATTTGAGACTAGAGTATATTAATAATTATTCCATAAGTTTTTTTTTTTTTCTAAATAACATTTGTAGTTTCCTTAATAGTGATCCTCTGTGTTTCTTTTTTAGATCGATCTTTCCTGGGCATTAAAATAGTACATTTTTCATTTTAGCAGCCATAAATAATAAAATTTAGTGTTTATATTGTAACTAGTTTTTAAAAATTCACTTATTAAGTTAATAATTTCTATAGAATCATTTTGGATATAAGTAAAGTTTTCTCTATTTGCTCTTTTAAAAGCCAAACACAAACTCTCTATTAGCCTAGGTCATATCACATTTCTTCAATCTTGATAGATGCCTTGTAATAAATATGGTAAATTAATAATGTAAAATGTTTAAAAAGCTGATCTAGAAACCTCCTCAGACAATCATTTCATTAGCATATACTATTCAGTGGCACTCTGTAATGAAGCAAATGAATACATCAATAGGACATAGTAGAAGACTGTTCTAGTAGATATTTGCAGGTACCACAAGTACTCCTCTAATCACATGTTCCAAATAACAATCTATGCTACCTGTTTACAACCGTACGTGATGATATAGCCCTGCACTTGTCTTATCCTCCTAATATGCCAGTGACTTATTGCAAACAAGGAAATACAGAAAAAAATGTACAGGCTGTTACTAACTTATAGATTAATGTTACCTCTCCAATTTGTCAAATTTTAATTTGAAAAAATGAATTGTATGATAGAGCAGGAAGAGATCATGAGCAATATCAATCCCACATTTCAGAGAAACTAAAATTTAAATGCTTTTTAACTAGCCTATTAATTTTCTAAATGTGCTGCTTTAATGTTCAGTGTTCGTGTTACGGGAATCGAATAGTAAAATGTCAGTAGCATAAAATATTTCCTTGGTAATATGACTGTTTCATTTCTATCTTGGAAAAATATAATATCTTGTAAACTAAACTTTTGTTTTAGTCATATTGAGTGTGCTTATTATACCAATTATATATTTTTAATGATAAGTTCAAGTCACAACATAAAAAAGAAGGTAAATCTCATTATTTAAATAGAAGGGAAACATTTTGAAATTTTAAAATAATTCAATTTCTCTGTGTATATATGAAAAAGCATTGAAAAAAAAAATGAAGCCACAAAACATGCACCATCCCAGTTAAAGCTGGAAAAGTGATGCTCTGTCTTCTGGTTTCAAACTCATGTTGTAAACATACCTTTTCTTGTGTATGGCTCATTTTCTTGTGTAAGGATCATATGCCATGTTTTTTTTTTTTTTTTTTGAATTTTTGTTTGTTTTTCATTGGCTATTTCATTGTTTAAAATGATTCTTAAGAATGATACTAAAGTGCTGTCCTTAAGCACAAAGAATGTCATAATGTTCCTTACAGAGAATATATGCGTGCTGGTTAAGTTTCATTCAGTCCAGAGATAAAGTGCTGTTGGTCATGAGTTCCATGTTAATGAATAAACAATGTATTTTAGGTTAGGTTTACAGAAATACAGAAAAAATTATGTATTGATGGGAAAATAAAAATGTGACCATAGACTTATGGGAACTTTGTATTTCCTCTAGAAGCAAAGGTTTCTTTTTCACTAATCTAATTTTTGTAGCAACTTGATAGCATGCACTACTGTGAATAATGAGAATTGCCTGTGCTTAATGGAGGTCATATCTGTACTGGAAAGTCAATGTGAGTAGAAAAGCTTACTTGTTACTGATATTTCTGACATGTCACAGATCCGTATCATTGTCAGAGAAAATAATATCAAACAATTTCAGAAAACTCAGCAGGTAACTTGTTAAAAATTTATCTGATTAGGGCCTCCCTGGTGGTGTAGCGGTTGAGCACTGGCTTGCGAAGCTGCCCGCAGCCTCTGCAGTGCCAGTTTGATCCCCGGCTGCTCCCCGGCCACTGGAGGAGGGTCCCACATGGCACACAGATCCCTCCTGTCGCCCGCTGCTCCCCTCAGCAGTGTACTTCATCAGTCTGCCTGTTCTGCTCCTCACTCTGGCTCTGGTGAATTCTCTCACCCTCCTGTGCTTCTGACTGTACCCAGTGCTTGTATAAATAAATAAATCTTTTTAAAAAATTATCTGATTAGTCAGGAAATTGAAAAAAAAGTATCATAGTAAAAATACAAATATAAAACATCCAGAATTTTTTCTTTATGAAGCATGAAGGGTCTTTCCTTAAAAGCTATTTTAAATTATAAAACAACTTACTCAAGTAGTTCATAAAATAACATGTACCACTTGACAAATTTTAGATTAATCATCTTTGTAATACCACCCAGGTCAAGCATAGATATCTCTTGTCCTCAGGGAAACTTTGATAACACTTTCTATTCAGAGACTCTTTGCTGTCCCCAAATCTAAACTCTGCCCGATTTTATTCATTCATTCATTCATTCATTCATTCATTTATTGTGGGACCCTCACCGGTGGCTGGGGATCGAACCAGCGTTGCAGAGGCTGCGGGCAGCCTCGCAACCCAGTGCTCAACCGCTGCGCCACAGGGGAGGCCCTCTGTCCTATTTTTATGGCAACCAAATCTGGACTTCTTTTTATACTTTCATCTAATTTTCTACATTCTTTGAAATATTATACTCTTTCTTTTATGTTAGTTTGGAATTTAATCTCCCTTTTTTTGTGTTTTTGCATATGTTTTAACATTTACTTTTGATTTAGTAAAAATACATTTAATTGGTACTTTCAAACTGCACAATGCAAGAATCAGGGACACTTTTGTGTTAACTTCCTTCTAAAGTTTATGACGTCTCTCTCTTTTTTTTTAAAAACACTTTTTTTTTTAAAGATTTATTTATTTATTTATACAAGCACTGGGTACAGCCAGAAGCGCGGGAGGGTGAGAGAATTCACCAGAGCCAGAGCAGGGAGCAGAACAGGCAGACTGATGAAATACACTGCTGAGGGGAGCAGCGGGCGGCAGGAGTCGTCTGTGCGCGATGTGGGACCCTCGCCCAGTGGCCAGGGATGGAACTGGCGCTGCAGAGGCTGCGGGCAGCTTATCAAGCCAATGGTCAACCGCTGCGCACCGGGGAGGCCCTATGATGTCTCTTTGACATTATGTTGCATGTTGATTATATATGAGTAGTATGTCTGTGTATATTTAATGGCACATGCCATTAGTATTGAATGTAATAAATGTCACATCTAGATTTAAGCACATAGTTACTTTTTTGAAATGATTTTTTTTTTTTTCTGGTCATTTTAACCTGGCGTATTCTGCCACAAGAAAGCACTTAATTATTCCTTCTGTGAGGCACTGTTATATGAAATTTTCTAAATATTTTGTTTGTCTGAAAATATCTTTGCTTTACTTTTAAAATTAAAGGACTGTTTTCAATATAATTGAAATTCAGTATAATTAGAATATAGATGGATGAATTTTTTTTGAAGCATATGGAAGATGTCAATCCATTCTCTGTTTTCAATTGTTTTTGACAAGAAGCAAATCTAATAATGAGCCAAAGGCAAACTGCTACTTTCAGTTAACCATCTTCTCATTTTAATTTTTTTAAATTTTTCCTATGCTTTATCTGTAGATTCTGTGTTTGAGATTTATTGGTCTTCTCTTTTTCCTTTTGTGAATAAATGTCTGTTATTAATTACATATTCTGAGATTATTTCTTTAGATATTATACTTGCTCATTTTCTCTTTCCTCTAAAGATTCAAATATCTGAAATTCACAATATATTCTCTATCACTCTTACCATCACTTCTCAATTTTCTTCCCTTTTGTTATCTGTGCAGCATTCTGACCTTCCATAATCAGCAGCTTTTAATTTTCATTATAGAAATTTTGTCTATTTAAAAAAAAATCACCTTTATATTTTCTAGTTCTGTGCTGAAATATTTTATTTATTTTTACTTTCTTGAGCATAGTAAGTATAGTGTTCTTTTTTTTCCCCATCTAACCTTGAATTACCCAATAGGTGTGCTAATTTAAGTATTATTGTCGGTGTGTGTGTGTGTGTGTGTGTGTGTGTTTGTGTACGCACATATGCAGGAGTGCCTATAAATGCTTATTGGTTTTCCCAAGTGCTCATTCATTTTGGTTTGAGTGTGAACGTTTGAAAAAACTAATTTGTAAGAATTCTCTGTGGCTTGTGCTTTTTCCTTGTGAGTATATTTTCATTTGCTTCTGCAAGAAGCAGAAACAAGAATGATATCTCATTCTTGTTTCTTATTGAAATTTTAGGAATTCATGTTTTCTTGGCCCATCCAATCAACTTAACATCGACGAGACAGTGGTTGAGTTTCTTGTTTGCTGTAATTCCTAGAATTCAAAACAAAGCACCTATTTTTTTTTTTGTGATAATATCCATTTTGTGGAGTTCTGAAATTCAGATTTTGACAACTTCAGTTGCAATTTAAAGTTAGAACCAGCATAATTTCTGGTGGATAAGGTGTTGTGTGAGATGATAAGTAAACAGTGTCTTTCCTAAAGTTTTAGCATAAATACATGGAAGGATGTTACACCAGTAACAGAAAAGGAGAATACAGAAGGTTGAGATAAATAATACAGAAGGTTTATTTGATGAATAAAATAAGAGTTACTGAAATGTTAAATACTGTTTAAAAGATATCAAGATTGAGATGCTGAGAAAGCATTATTAAAACCTTGGGACTATAATGCTAGTAAATGAAAAAACACAAGAGGAAGAGTTCAGAAAGTGTGTTAGAACATTTTAACATAGAGATTGGATGAGCAGAAACTGACAAAGAGACTCCAAAAGGTAAAAGAAAAGTATGAAATCTTAGAAATTGTTGGTGGAGGAATAATTTTCTCTACATTTCTAGATTCCTTCAGTTGGAAAATAATTAACACAAGACATTTTAACAAGAGGGAAAAAAAAACAAATTTAATTTCATGTGCACAGAAACCCATGAATATGGAACCTGTGAAATGAGTAAAATATACCGCTTTTATACTTTTGACAAAGAGACAATACATTTGTGAGGAACTGACAGGACGGAAAAAAAAAAAAAACAAAACTTAGGTTTGAACACTAATTTAATGGGGAAGAAAACAGAGTATTCACACAGGATAAACAGACCCTGAATTCCTTGTCCATGGTGATAAGTCTATACTTTTATGGCCCAGTGCAGAAAGGGTATCTGTCAAATGGACACTTATTTTCTGCTTTAGCAGAAAGAAGAGAGGTTCACAGTGCCTTCTCACATTGACTACTTCTCAAGATATTTTAAGTCAAAATAATGACTATGTTGCTATGGCATATGTAAGGGCAGTCTGCTCTGAGTCTCAAAAAAAATCAAATAAAGAGAGTGGATAATACTGAGAATAACACTGATGAGTTAAAGAAGAGAAAGGGCAAGAATTGAAAAACAGATTTTTAAATGACTATTGCTGGTGACCTTAACAAAAATAATGGTGGTGTCAGAGGTAGCCCATGAACACCAGCAACTGGACTCTCAGAAAGATGAGGGTCCATTTAGGGTTGAATCTGCTGTTTCTCTGTGACCTTTCATTGATTAGTACATCATTATTCTTGAATTTCCATGCAAAGACCACCCAGAGAATTGCCATGTCAATTCCTACTTGACCTATAAGGACAGAAGGGGGGCTTAAATCTGAGAAGCAGGGGGATTTTGGTGAAAAAGTGTACATTTAGAGACTCCACCCAACCTAGAAAGAAGGAACCATATAAACCAAGTTTCTCTAGAGCTTTGTGGCAGATCTCTTACTTTCTGAGGCTGCCTGCTGTCTTTTGTAGTGTCCTGTACTTTCACTCTATCTAATAAGCTATCGATTGTCTCACCTTATGGAACATGAAATTTGTCCAACACCAAATACTCTCAACTTTTGGTGTTCCATAACATTTGTAGAATTTATTCTGATTAGGATGACATCAAAAATAAAATGGGAGTATTGAAACAGCAAGTATCCATATTACTGCAGGAAGAAATTTGTTATAAAAAGAATTAGAGTATGAACATGTAGTCACAGGTGATTAAGAGGGTGTTTCTTTTTATTTTTAAAAATGTGTTAACATGAGTAATGTAATAGCATGTTGGTATTATGGCAGAAATTATGCATTGGAAAAACTAAGTATTGATGCTACAGGAAAGAAAAGCACAAATTCCTCTAATAATACCTTTGAGAAAGCAAGAGAAGATGGCGGAGGAATATTTATTAGACAGGATGCCAACAGTTTATTTCTTAGAAGGAAAAGTGCAATATATAGGGTCAGATGCTAGTATGTATATAATATACTGCAAGTTTTTCTGGAAATTCTGTTGTAATTGTTTTCTTTGTAAAATGAGAGCAAGTATATTATCTTAGTGCAGATAAGAAAATGCTTCTCTTGGTCTGAGAAAAACTAGAAACAATAAGGTAGTAGTTTAAAAGTGCTGCAGAGTACATATATTGACGAAATGTAGTATGATTACTTGACAATACTGACAGCCTACTTGAAATTAATGATCATAAAATACAAGTGAGGTTAGGCAGGATGAATGAGCACTTTTCTCCAGTCAGTGTTCAGTACAGATGAACTTAAAGTATTGCAAAAAAATATGAATCAAGAAGAGGACAGCAAACAATTTGAAGACATATAAACAAAGGTGTCATTAGAAGGGTTTCTCATGGAATATGAAGAGAAACAAGAGAAGGAAAGGGTAAAATAATTGTTAATAAAACAACAATGAGGGCCTATGATTTTTGTAGTTGGGCCAAGGGTAAGAATACTGGAAAGACTGCTGATCTTGGTTTCCCTGGCCAATGAAAGGAAGCAGAGTTTGAGGAGAAGGAATGTAATTTAATTTGTCCACAAATTGAGGAGGGCAGCTTATTAACATCTGAAAGACCACTGTCCTGCTCTTTCACAGAGGGCAGGAGTATTTATCTAGAGTTGCAAGGGAGTAGAAGGAGGGAGTAGGCAAGGGGCAGGATGGCCATCCTTGTCTATAGCAGAGAGAAGATGCAAAAAGATTTGCAAAAAAAAAAAAAATCTTTTTTTGTTAAGCAATAAAAGGGTTTTTTCTTTAGTATAGAAGAGTGAGGAAGGTTAGAAATAACAGGAAGAACAGGATGGGGGTGTGACAAGAGTAAGTGGCAGGATTGATTCTGAGAGAAAATTTTCACCTTAGGTCAGACCATTCTGGGAGGTAAGGTGGGGAAACCATCCCTTGAGGAAGAGCTGTTTGCTAACTCAGGTTGAGGATAGGTCAAGTCTAAGGGTCTCAGGGAAGGAGAGAATCTTGACAGAAGTTTAATTAACAAGCATTTTGTTTCTACTGATCAGTGCGATGAGACTTCTGTTCTTTGCTTCATAAATGATTAGTTAAAAAGCTCCTTGTCTACCTGTGTGGAAATTAAATGAGGGAAGCATCCAGAAGCCTTGAATAAGTCATATGGATGAAAGTAGTTCTTTGAAGTAAAACCTTTTCCACAGAAACACAAAAGGGTTTGTGAGTGGGGATGGGGGAGGTGGGTTCCTTTTATCTTTTTTTTTTTAAACATTTATTTATTTATTTATTTATTTATTTATACAAGCACTGGGTACAGTCAGAAGCGTGGGAGGGTGAGAGAATTCACCAGAGCCAGAGCGGGGAGCAGAGCAGGCAGAAGGATTGAAGTACACTGCTGAGGGGAGCGGCAGGAGAAGTCTGCACGCCATCCGGGACCCTCCTCCAGTGGCCAGGAGCAGCCGGGGATCGAACCGGCGTCGCAGAGGTTGTGGGCAGCTTTGCAACCCAGTGCTCAACCGCTGCGCCACCAGGGAGGCCCATATCTTAACAGGATTCAAGAGCAGCAGTAAATTCAACATTGTCAAATAAGCCAGTATGTTGACCAAATATGGTGGAGAAAAAAAAAAAAAATTAAATAAGACAAATTCAAGAGACTGAATTAAGAAAAGCATAGTGCTGGAAAACTAGAATCATCTAGGTATAAAGATGAGAGTTTCAGATGTTGATTGATGCTAAAGTTTAATAAAAAAAAAACAACTAATAAAAAAAAATTTATATCAAAGATGCACAAAAATAGCTAAAGTTCTTAAATTACCAAAATAGAAAAGAGATCTAGATAATGTTTATTTGTAAAAGCTTTTTTTAAAAAGATTTTAGCCTACAGTTTTAAAACCAAACCTCCAAACTAGTATTTTCTTTACATTCATGAATGAATTTTGTTTTCACAAAACTTTGTTTTTGTGTCATGGGGAATCTGGTCAGCTGGAGGCTCAGGGGTGAAAGAATTCACTAGAAACAGAATGAGGGACAGGAAACACAGATTTATGGAATACCCTGCAAAGGGAAGCTGGGGCAAGAAGGAAGAAGACAACTGTGCTCAAAGGACTTGGGGGCTCTCCTTTATAACCTGTTTTTGAAGGGCTTTTTCATGACCCAGAAACAGCTCATGCTGGTTGTTATTTGCTCAGCCTTCCACACAGGAGGAGTCCTGTTCTCTTTGCCCTGTTTACAAATTCCTTGCAATTCCCAACAGTCTCTTTTGGTCATGTGGACCTGTGGCCTGGTTCCCATGGTGACTTTATACATTTCCTTTTTAAAATCTACTTACATCTCCCAGCATTTAAGCTGAACAAAGTGCAAGTCTAAGTTTGAACCCCACTAATGATGACCCTGACATCTGTCCTTTGAAAATTAGAGAAGAAATACTTTAAATAAAAATGTTTAAAGTTAAGATGGAGTTTATATTTTCATTTTAGAATAGTTTGGTAGGCATTTTTCTGGGGATATGTAATACCTCTCAATCAGAATATCCCTCTCTAGGTATGTACCATAAAACTCAAGGTGATAGTCATTGCTTGATATTTATGCAGGTCATATCTTACTTTGATGTAATAATTTCAGCCACCTGTGTAGATTTTTCCAATGTAATCAAATGGGATATTGTATTCAGTTTTATGATAGAAAGACTAAGTCAGAAGCAGTGTTTCATTTTGAAAACATTGCCTAGAAACAGATTCTAGTTCTTTTGATTCTGAATTACGATAAAGATGCTACTTATTGCCATTATTGTTCTAAATGTTGATCATGCAGTTTGGGTTATAATATTCTGGTCAATGAATGATCAATATGATCTATTACATGAAATCATATTCTGAAATCATTTTTGTTCTCTTCATAAATCATATAAACAATACCTATTTATCTTTTTTAAATATAGATTTAAAATGTCCTTTTAAATGTAGGTAAGTATTTTAACTTCAAATGAATTAACTTAGTATATACATTTTGTCCCATCTTCTATAACAATCTGCATTTATGTGCTATGTACTACTATAATTATATCATGCATTAAGTATATCAATTATGTGCATTTGTATGTATATGATTATATATTAATCTCAAAATATCATGTGGAGCTAGTTTTCCTGCTACGGTCGGGTAGTCTTTTCTTAATAGGTCCAGAGCGTGCCTCTTGTTACCTTGTTATGGGAACTAAAGATCAGTCAAAAGATCAATCAAGGGCTGCAAGCCTGGGAAAGTCTATCACCATTACTTAAAGAATACAGATTGTTGGCACTGAAAGCCAACAGTGAAAGCAGTGAGGGTTCTGTAGTCTAGGTTGAAGATTTTGTTCTTGACTAAGTCTTTAACCCTACCCTAATCAAAGAAGAAATCCTTGCATTCTAAACTTTACCCTGAACAGGAGAAACACTCATTATTTCTACCTTTATGACATAAAGAATGTAGTTTGGTATTCTCATCCAGTTATTGGTGTATTGGTAAACATGTCCTCTCTAGGAATTTCACCTTTATTCTGACAGTAGGGAAAGGTCACCCTTGCCTTATTGTCAAGTGAAGACTCCTGTTCTCTGTCTGTGATGCCTAAGGTCCAAAAACACAGGATGAGGGGGTTCCCTGGTGGGGCATAGGATTAAGACTCAGTGCTATCAAGCTATTGTCAGCCACTCTGGCATGAGTTCAATCGTTGGCCATGGAGCTAACCCACATAGCACAGCAGACCTCTCCTTTCTTGCCCACTGCTCCCCTCAGCAGTGTATTTCAGTAAATCTACCTCTTCTCCCCACTCTGTCTGGTGAAACCGCTCACCTCCCACAACTCTGGCCTACACCCCAGTTCTTGTATGCATAAATAAATAAAAATAAAATCTTAAAAAAATAAACACAGGATGAATATTCCTGGTCTGCTCCATTATTCTTTAGAATCCATGATCATGCACATTCTCCGTATGTGTATTAAGGTTTTTTTTTTTTTTTTTTTTTTTTTCTGCTAACCCATCTGATACTATTTTGATTATTAGTTCAACCCATGAAGTACCCAGAGGGGTAGGAGATAATCTCTTTTGCACCTTGACAATGGGAAACTGGCTCAATTAAAAAGTAACACCAAATATATTGTTGTAAATTAATGGTATGCTTATTAAAGGGAATTTTTATTATAATTAGTCATATTTTATTGCACACATCATATATGGTAACAAAATTAGTCCAGCAATAAATGAAAAGTTATGTAGTTTTGAAACCATTCATTATTAAAGCTGGAAAACTGGTAAATAACAGAGATAAACACTTGTTTGTTTGATGATGTCAGGGTGCAAAAAAAGTGAGAGGAGAGAATTCACCTGACAGACAAAAAGGGGTCACCTCATCTTTACTAAGAGATGAAATCCTAAAATACACAGAACACGTTCACTAATAAACCGCGATTGGATTAGAACTACAAACTACATCCTTCTAGGTCATATAAGGGGAAACAATGATGTGTCTCATGTTAGGAAAATAACAGAAGCTTAGGACACCAGAATCTCTTCTTTGATTAGGAAAGGGTGAAGGACTTAGGCAAGGACTGAAGCTTCTTTTCAGACTCAAGGGATTTTATTGCTCTTAGATCAAAATACTCCACTAGCCAGGGTAGAAGAGACCAATTCTGAGAATCTGGGGTGATATGATTTTGTTAGACACCTTCAATGAATACATTACTTCAGTTCTCATTTTTTGATGATTACTCAAAACACATCTTTTACAGTTGTACCTATCGCCTATCTAAAGATAGTATGATAACAAGGAATTCGGTATGTGATGCTTTAAGGTCCAAACCTAAAAATCTTTTCTCTTGCTTAAGATTACCTGATTTTATCCATGGGAGACAATACATGGGGCATATAATACATGGGAGGGAAATCTTAAGAATTAACACTCTTGGACCACAATGTAGGTTTCAAGGCTGCTGTCACCAATCAGAACTTCTGTAATATTGAAAGTCTATTCAGGCATCAGTTTTCTCATCTGCAGAATGCAGGTAATAGTAGTTTCACATTTATAAGGTTTTTGAGAAATAAGAAAATTTATAGCATGTGCTTCACATACTTTCTGAAATAATAACTTCAATAAAAGTTGGCTATCATTAATGAATGAATGTATTTGAATTTTTTGTAATTCTATTCAGAACATACATTCTATAAATTAGGTTTGTACAGGAATTTAAGTTTTGTAGCATGATGATGATGTGCTTGTTATCAATGGTTTTAATATTTTACAAACATGAGTTATAGATAGGTTCTAATATTTGGCAATTATTAGAAAAAATCATTATTTTAATTAATATGTAACATAATGAAAAGTTTCATTATTTTAATGTTTAAAAACATTATTATTGATTATTCAAAATTAAAATGTCACACTACTTTTTATATGTAAATATTTAATTTAGTGTTTTAAATCATAGGCTTCACTTAGCATACCACAACTATATATTTGCTTGGTTTAAGAAATTAACGAGAGCAAATATTCATTGCTATATTTTTCCCTATTTAAACATCTTAATAACTTCAATAGAAAATAAATCTTTTAGAAACTACATTAATAATGTTACAAATGATCTCAAGAGGCACTTTGATTAGACATAGGAATCAGAACTGATAGATTAAACTGTTTTTCTTGTGTTACTAACAATATTCAGCATATTTGTGCATCTTTCTGTTAGACATTTACATATCCTTTGTAACAGTAAAATTCAACCCTAACCTAAGTTATCAGGAGCTAATGGTGTATTTACTCCTGACTTCAATTAGGTGAATTAGCAATAAAAATGTAAGTGATTATAAAATAGAGTGAGCTAAGACCATTGTGTTTGATTTCACTTTGGTTATAAGCTCTATTTCAAAATTCCATTAGCTAAATTAGAGGTTTATCCTATAACCCATTTCTCCTAAGCAAATGGCAACTCTGCATTTGTGCTGATTGTCACTGTATAATTTTATGAGTTTGTCATTTAAAAAAATAAATGTAATTGTACCATCGTATAGCAGAGAAAATGAAGCTATTCAACTATACCCTACTACCTCACAGATACTCACATGAATATTACATATTTTTCTACTGAGTGGTTGTGTGTATAATGAGATTACACCTATTCCTAGTACCTTTCTGGATAATAAGAAGCCGCTACTGTACAAGATCATTTTCAAAGTCATTGAAAAGTACAAAATGACTACAGCATACCGATAATGAGGGCACAAGTAAAATTGCCATTAAATTTCTTCACTTTATAGTACCAAACTGTATGAAGAGAAATTGCGAGATACCCATTATTATTTTTTTTATTTAGTTAATGAGAAAATACATGGAGAAAAGGATTTTAATGGCCATTTTTAGGAAGAAATAACCATGAATTTGACTTCAGAAAATGCTATAAAAGATTAACACTTTAAACGAGGGTGCCATTTTTATTTATCAGAATGTAATGTAGTACTGATTTAAATTTAGTATGGGTTTCAAAACTGGAAAGATGATAATATATTTCACATTTTATAATTTGTACCAGCCTTCATATACATGTTAGAAACTAAATTCAGTAACTATGGTTAAATTCTGTATCTACAGAGAATATTTTTAGAATATTGATAATAACTTTTCCATCTAGATGTTTCTCTTTATCTCCATCTGCCATACTTAGGCAAACCAAGTGTGAATAAAGACTTCCCTGTTCATAAAAAATATGTAGTTCTCAAAAAACACATAGGAAAATTCAAAAGTTTAATTTGGTTAAGATATTCTTATTATATGTTCTAAATGCATTCCAAATACTTTTATAAGGATGAAATACTCAAATTATCCAGACTTTTATTTTATTTTTCCAACTAAGTACCATCTCTTCACATCTTTTTCTGAACTCCTAATTATTTAGACCCTGGAGCATCTCATTATTATTATCATTTTTGTCCTTTCTTTTTGCTGCTATGTACCCTACCAGAAATACTGGTTTATGGGAAGTTCTTTGAGTCATACCAAATGCAACTATCTATATGATTCTTCAAGGTATAAGTTAATGTAAATTCTTAGCCTGTGTACTGGATTCTGTCCTAACTCTACCCATTCTTTGAGATACAGTGATCTGACTCAATATACTCAATATACTCAATATACATCTCAGTGAGATACATGATCTGACTCAATATACATTTGCTCTTGCAAATATGGCTGCTGCTTTCACAATTCTAGCCACAAAGAATATTAACCTTGTTTAGTTATATCCATAAACTCACCTGACAGTTCTATCTATTTAGAAAATTTACTGAGAAACAACAACAACAAAAAAATTATAAACATGGATGTTTACCTTTAATAAGGAAAAGCTACTTAGGAAGAAATTATGCCTATGACCAGACCCTGAAAAAAATGATTATCATTAGCCTGGACATTACACATCAACAAAGGAATGTTGGTGTGTGGAATAGTGTGCCAAGCCTCTCCTTGTATTTTATATTTGTATATATATTTTAAGTATGTCTACAATTTTTAAAGGGTATATGTGTTTATTAACTTATATACAAATGAACAATATATACAAGGTTATATCTGAATTTTTTTTATCACTAACACAATATACACAGATACATCTGCAAATAAACTTACATGCTCTTATATTTTAAAAGTCATCATAATTCAAAGTTCTTCACAAATCTATACCATTAAAACCTTTTTTTTTTATTTTTGCACTATCTTAAGGAAATTCAAGCCTCTCAAATATATTATAAAGAGCAACTTGGAAGTGATGAAATAAAAATCACCATCCATATCACCCAAATATTAGACACCTCCACAGTGATGCTTACAACTTATTTGTGATTTTGTATTTTAGATCACTTATGAATTGGCTTTAGTGAGTTATGGAAGGATTTAAGCCAGAGGTCCTTTTTGAGAAGTTTTCTGTCTATTTTCGAAATAGTGCATTACCTTACCAATGGGATTTTTTTTTTATTCCTTAAATATATATTTATAGGTCATAATAAATGCTTAAATGGATTTTAAGGAACTTTTACTAGTGTATCCCCCTTCCTAATCCAATGCATAACAGAACATAACATATAACAAATTGAAGTATAGCCAATTTTTCAAGGATTATTACTACATACATACATAAACAACAAAGTAAATATTATTGAAATTGGTCCAATTTATAGCATTGTAAGTAAATGAATTATGCTAAGATTATATTAAGGCTTCTTAACACATTTAGAAATTTACCCTATTAATGAAAATAAATTAAGAACAATGAAGCAAACTTAAAAAATAGTTTTGCATAATATAAACTGTATAGCTGATAAAATTTTTATAAGCTAAAAATTGCTCATACTTTTAAATCATAATTTTATGTGGAAGTATTCTATCACTAAAAGTATTTGTTTTTGAAGCCAAACAAAAAAAAATGAGCAAATTTACCTTTTGGAACAATGTTTGTTTTAAATTGAATTGTTTTTCTTCGTATTTTATTTTTAATACTTTTTAGTATTTTAAACTTAATACCTTAATACTTTAGTATTTTAATACTTTTAATACCACTAACTTTAATTTATATTCCATCAGGACAACTTCATAACATGTTAAAATGTATCTTTATTTACACATCTTAAGAGTCATACACTTTTACAGGTTTAGGTAGTAGTCATCATTCATGTTTTACAAAACTGGACTTATAAAGTATCAATAAACAATAACTTAACAATCATTTAAAAACTGTACTTTTAAAGATAGTGAATTTAATTTGTTTTATATTAAAAGAATGAAGATTTTTACCTGAAAAAGGGAAAATTTCAAAATATGTGGGTTTTAAATATATATTCATGAAAATATGTGGATTTTTAAATATATATTCATGAAATGAAAATCTTTCTAAAAAAGCAGAAAATGCAAGTGCTATAAAGAGTACATATAGTTTCATAAAATATATCTATGCAGTGACAACAAAAAGTATCAAAGATAAAGTTCAAATGATATAAAAATAAATGTCTTAAAATTTATTAATTTTCATCTATATATATTTATAAAAACTATTAGGAAAGCTATTAATTACCTAATAAAAACATAGAAAAATGAAAGGAATAATTTATTCACAAAACAAAATACAAATTGTTTATATGTATAAACATGTTAAATATTCAGTGTAATTAAAAAATGTAAAAACCAGACTAAGATTCAATTTTTTGTGTAAAGAAAATTAAGGATCAAAAATTCAATTCACATTGTTAGTGAAGATATGAAGAATTGAACTTCTTTGGAGCATAATTTGGCACTATCTATCAAATTTTAAAATGCATATAACCTTGATCTTGCATTCAAAAATTTAGGAATTTATATTAAAGATCAACATAATATGCAGAAAATTATTGGTACAAAAAGTCATTCAAAATATGGCACTTACTAAAGAGGGAAACGACACAATATATCTCAAGGAAAAAAAATAATGAAAACATAATTCTCTATCTTGCAATGAGATGATGCCACCTATAGCACCCAGTTTGGTGCTCTGCCCAGATTCCCTTTGAAAACGATTAAAAGTCATTCCATTCCCCAGGCTCTGGGGGTTTGGGATGCTAACAGTTTATAACAGTTTGCAATGTTCCGGCGAAATGGCTTCAGTACTTGTAATCACCTAACCAGGGAAATTATATTTCCACTGGGGAGTTGCCAGGACACTTGTTGCTAATTTCTTACTGATACAACAGTACAAAGCAGGCCCCTTTGCTTCAAGTTGAGACAAACTCTGTGGAACTGTACACCTCCCTATGGAGTGTGGCTAAGGACAAACTTTAGCTAAAATATGTCTGTGTTGGCTTCCTCCCAGAACTTATCATGGTTTCTTTTTCTCTAAAATTTCTTTTCAGAGTACTCTCCTTATAAATCACTCATTAAAAAAAAAATCCCTATCTCAGATTTGTGTGTTTAGGGAACTTAAGACATAGTTTTTTAAAAAATGTAAATCCGATTCTATTACTATTGATCAAATACTAAGAATACTAAGGGAAATTGTGAAATCTAGAATAAACTCATTTTTAGAAAAATAATGATGATATATATGCAAAAATACTATATTTTTGTGTGTTTTGTTGCTGACAAAACTATAATGAATGTCTATGGGGAGAGTGACTACAGAAATGAAAATCTTGTTTTCACTATAAACTTTTTTTTTACTATTATAATTACATGTATAGTAATTATACTGTATACAAGAACATAATATATAAAAATATAGGATTATATTTTAAGTGTATAAAGTTATTTTAAACAGTGACAGAAGTTGTTTGGTATAAATAAATGTCTTTTAAAATATTTTTATATGCTAGTGATACAGTCATACATTGGCAAATATAACCATATGCATATTGTTCATTTGTATAAAAGATAATGAATACATGTACCTCCAAAAATTTAGATGCACTTATAAAGTATAACAAATATAAAATACAAGGAGAGACTTGGCAAGCTATGATAAATGCTTTATTAGCAAAGACAACAAAACAAGCCCTTTGTATCACTTGTAATTTTCTAATTTATAAGTATGCTTTTGTAAGTGAAAATTGATATTTCAGTTCAATTAGTACTGCATATTTTTAAAATATATAGTGGCCCCTGTAAATTGGAAAAAATAAGAAAACTGGAAATTTTGCAGTCTTTGGAATCTCAGGTCACAAATATTTCACCAAGATTCCTTTGTCTAATTTATTTTTTATCAGTCTGCCTTCTTACAGGAATGTATCAACAATTAAAATGAATTATAGATAGTCTCAACTGTGATGGTAATTTAAATTTCTCGTTTTACATGTTTTCCATGTAAACTCTCAGAAGGGGAAATTTTTTTTTTTTAAAAGTAATTTTGGTGGCTGTACTTAGCAGGTCACAGTTAATTATGGAATCAATATTCTACTCTCCAGGGGGTCAAGCCACACTAAAGTCACACAGCTATTTTATCACATTAGTCAAAGTTACATTTCTGTGAGACCCAAAGGAATGGAAAAGATTGAGTTTACTTTTTAAAATTATATGTCATGGGATTACCATATTTGTTTTGTATTATTGAAATAATAAAGGTTTATAGCATTGTATAGGTTTCAGGTGTACAGTTATTTATTAATATCTGTATGTTCTATATAATGTATATAAACAAAAGTCTGGTTTCCATCCATCACCATGCAATTGACTCTTCTTTTCCAATTTACTTCCTTGCTTGCTCCATCCTTCTGACAGCCACTATCCTGTCCTTGTAATGAGTTTATTTATGTTTTGTTTATTTATTTTGTGTCTTTATCTCATACACGAGTGAATTAATATGGCACTTGTATTTCTCCAACTAATTTCAACTGGTATAATGCCATCTAGAGCTATCCAAGTTTTTGCAAATACAGGATTTTAACTTATCATTAAGCACTGAGTGCTTATTCCCTTTGTATGTACACACCACTCTTTGTTATCCACTCATTTATTTATGGGCACTAATGTAATTTCTAATAGTTTTTATTCATTAGGATTATAATAACAATGATAGTCTAAGACCTTTATGTGTATTTACTCATCTAATATTCACAGAAACCCTATTGATCACATCAATTCCAAACCATTCTTCATTTCTGTTACACTAAAAATAACTTGTTCATGTACACCTTAATTCAAATCTGATTAAAGTGAACATGTTTTATATTCTTTGCTCTGATCTGATTCAGAAGTGTCAGTTCATGCCTACAGGTATAGATTTACAGATATAGATATATACATAAATATATTTGTTTTAAAATATTTTAGATTGCAAAATTCAATAAGGTTTTTTCAGTGAAATACCTCATCATATTCTCATTGTGAAACGGAATCAATATTTACCATCTAGCTAAGAAAAATTTTTTTAATATACATATGATTTTGGTTCATGTTTGCAACTCAGATCCCTGAAAAGATTCCTAGAATGATGGTGCTAAGGACATGATCTATATTTATCTCTTACTTCTGCTACATTCCCATCAATCAACACTAGGGCTAAACCAATTATGGGAACAAACCCTCAAACAAACTAGAAATAAATAAAACATCTTAAAAGCAAGTGCTTTCCAAAATTGTCTTCAGTTCGATTGAAGACAATGCATTAATTCAACCTACAATGGTATAGACATCAATAAAATACCTGTCCCCCAAATCCATACATTTTTGGGTGATATAAACTAAAACATAAGCACATCTGTGCATGTGCACACATTATAAAATATGAAAGATTAAAATATTTACATCATCAATTATATATCTGCTATAATAACAAACCTATTTATCATTGTTAACTATTGGGACCATTTACATTTTCTTTAGATGCTTTTTATAAAGTTTAATGATTAACTTCCACTTGTTTATAGTAAATTTATTTTTCCTAAAACAAAAATATATAATTAATTTTCAAAACACCAGTCCTAACCTTTTAATTATTGCATTATGATTATCTTTTTAAAATCATAATAAAAATTTGAAGAATTAGTGGCATAGCTAAAGTTACTATTACAAATAGTTGTTAGAGCAATGGTTTTTATTGCAATATTTCGAGAGTCAAAAAATAAAATATATTATTTAAAACAAAGCTGTGGTCTTTTACTCTAAGTAATATTTGCTTCCCGAGTAGAATGAAACTGGTGCAACTCTAAGATGATCCATCATTGGACAATGCACAAGGAATACTTCACAAAACAAAACTGAACTTTAAAGGAGATATTTTAAAGCATCTTAAGTGTCATATTGACTCATTTCTTCTTACTTGCATCAATGTCACATTGAATTAGATAGTTATGCTGTCACAACACAATCTGCATTTAAATTCTATTTTGTGTTGGTCAGGGAAAAATGCTTTTAGTCAGCTCTGGATCTAGGAAAAATGCCAACCTCAAATTATTTGGCCCTTTACATGATGTAAAATTAGAACTTGTGTAGTTTATTCATCCATTACCTACTTGGCACCTTTGTCAGAAAAATTTTAAATGATCCTTGAAGAAGATTGATGGGGCATGATTATTCAAATATTCACATAATTACTTAAATGTACATATTAAAATGGGCTCTGTCAATGCCTATATACTGTAACACAGTCAAATATGCTAATTTCAAACAGTGTAAACTATTTCAATAAAGGAGTGACTTTGCTCAAAAGTATTTTTCCATTCTGAACTCAGAAGAAGAATATCATTTAATAAGACTATTATTAATTTTCAGTAGATCTTCCTGTTCTGCTTCCCACTCTGTCCCTGGTGAATCATCTCATTCTCCCCATATCCCCACACCTCTGGCCTACACCCCAGCTCTTGTATGTATAAATAAATAAATATTTTTTTTTAAAATATTATCATATTTACCATTACATTACTAATTATTTACTATAATACACTTCAGCTTTCAGGAAAAATTTGGGCATAAGAAGTTTGACTTTGTCCACACAACCTAGACTGAAAAAACATTTGTAGTGATCTTCCAATAACACTTAGGATCCCTTTACTATTTTCCTACACAATGGACTTTTAGTGCCAACAGCAGTGATTTTATCTATCTTTTTTTTTTAGATTTATTTTTATTTATTTATACAAGCACTGGGTTACAGTCAGAAGCACGGGAGGGTGAGAGAATTCACCAGAGCCAGAGCAGGGAGCAGAGCAGGCAGAAGGACCGAAGTACACTGCTGAGGGGAGCAGCGGGCGGCAGGAGAGGTCTGTGCGCCATGTGGGACCCTCCTCTGGTGACCGGGGAGCAGCTAGGGATAGAACGGGCACTGCAGAGGCTGCGGGCAGCTTCGCAACCCAGCGCACAACCGCTGCGCCACGGGGAAGCCCGACTGTATCTATTTAAAGGAATACCTTTAATTGTTATAATCCTTCTTGTCCAGCGCAAAACAAACAAATGAGTGAAAAAAAAGAAGACCCTGGGAATGTGTGTTCCTTCATGGATGAGTTTTAGTCCAAGAGTATAAAATTTTAGTAATTTAACCCTAAATTGAGATGACTCAAACAGTATCACCGAAACCTTTTAGAGAAACAGAAACGCTGGTATGGCAGGGAGGTGACGAGTGCCAAGAATGTATGAGATGTCAAAGATCGGGATCTAAGACGTGAGGTCCTTGTAAACCACAATAAGGAATTTTGAACTTTTTTCCTGTGCAGTTGAAAGCCTTTGGAGTGTTTTGATTTGAATGATATAATCTGATTTATGTTTATGAAGTTGCTGACAGTTATATGAAGAATAGATAGAAGTCAAAAATGGAAAATAGAAGACCATTTAGAGGTTATTGTGTATTCAAAAATGAGAGCTACCTCTTTATAACCACAGCCAGCCTGCCAGCAATTGTAAGATGCACAATGGTACATGATAGCAATTTATAACAAAGCAGCCAGAAAGTAATATGATAGTTTTGCTGGCAAGTAGTAATGTGGATGAGTGATGTGCTGGACACAAACAAGATGACATTTCTCTACTGCAAAACTTCTTGGGCTCGCCTCACCTTAAATTACTGCAGCTTTCAAATAAGAGGAACTCAGGAATAAAAACACTGAGTCACTTTGCTCAAATACTTCCGTGAAAATATATTATGCTCCTTTATCTAACAGATTCTTTGTAGTAGGGAGAGTGTACTCTTTTGTAAAGTTATCTCTGGTATATTGGTTAAAGTACAAACAGCTGATTGGTTTACTTCAAACTAGAAAGCTCAAATATTATCACTTCCTATACTACTTGTTTCTGGGAGATTTCCATTGGAGGCATGTAAAAATTAATAAAATAGCCTGTAATCAAAATGTCATCTTTGTTGTTTGGCTGAAGTTGAAATTGCTACCCTTAATAGCTGACTTAACATAAAGTTAATTTCAGGTATAATCAACAGAGAATTTTAACAATGATAATGACAAAAAACATTCAACAAATACTTCAACAAATATTATTCAACAAATAATTCAACAAATATTGTCTTTACTATTTGCTGACTCCCTACTGTTCATTGGGCACCTTTTGAAGCACAAAATAAGTAATAACACATTTATTTTTTATAAACCAAGGTAATAGAAAAATATATATTTATAATTTGCAGCCCTCAGTTTCTGACACAGAGTCCCAAAAACCTTTGTCATTCCCTAAATGATAACAGTTCTAGGAGTCTCTCTGGTTCTTTTGAAGTGACTCGGGGAGGACAGCTAGAAGGTTCCCTAGATGTCTTTTGGCCACCCAAAACACAAGCCATGATCATGCTCAGCGAAATAAGCCAGAAAGAAAAAGAAAAATACCGGATGGTCTCACTCATAGCAGGAATCTAGAAAACCTAAATAAGGGACCAGGAAAAAGAATAACTATAAGAAAGAAAAAAATCAAAATCAACAAACAACTATGAACCAGAGACACACTATGGGGAGGGGGGTGCGGGGAAAGAAGGGATTGGGGTCAAAATAAAGGGATTGCAACTGTATGGGGAATATAAATATAAAATTAAAAAAAATAAATAAATTATATTTGCTATGTCAAAAAAAAAATAAAGTCATGTAGAGTCAAATAGTAAAAAAAAAAAAAAAAAAGCCATAATTAAAAGCTTGAAATGTTCAGGCCCACTCCGCATTTTCCACAGAAGGTAGAGGGGGTTAAAAATGGAGTTAGTAGGGAACAAATGGATATGTGGTGAGAGGAACAATGTGCGCTCTGCACTTGTTCCCATACAATAACTTTATGTATCCCTTCATCTGACTTTTTAATCTGTATTCTTTATCATATCCTTTAATAAACAAGTTATATATTCTTTCCCTGAGTTCTGCAAGCCTCACTAGCATATTAATCAAACCCATGGAGGGGCTCACTAGAACCTTCGTCTATTATTGGTTGGTCAGAAGCACAGGCGACAATCTGGACTTGTGATTGGTAGCTACAGGGTGGAGGGTGGATTGCTGAGCCTTTAACCTGTGGAACCTGATGCTCTTCTAGGTAAAGTATCTATGATGAGTTACATTGCAGGGCACCAAGCTGGTGATGCAGAGAATTGTGTGGTTGAGGACACGCCCACACTTGTCTACCACAAATGGTAGAAGTGAGGTGTTCTGTGTGAAGAGTAAAAGAGACAAACACACAAAAGAAAGGCTGTTGGTTTATTTTACTAGTAAATCCTTATGAGATAAATATTCATTCTTCACAGGGTTGAAGGAATGTCCTCTATCCATATACATATAGAAAAAAATGCCAGCCATTGTAAGATTCACAGTGGTATCTCATGAGAGAGTGAGTATGTAACATGACAGGTATCATCTGTCACTGGAAAATACGCATGCATTCCTAGTGTTTCCAAACATGTTCCAATGAGCTAGTGAAATAATAGCTACTTCTTATGTAATGCTGCTTTTGAAAGTATTTGCCTAGCCTAGTAAGCTTATAGATCTTTCAGTGAAGAGAGTTTGGCAAAGAAAACAGCAAAGAGGAATTCAGACAGATTTGTGTCAGGATAATGATATGAATTGAATGTCCTGGAATGAGTCACCAGGAAATGGATCCTATTTCCAACTGAATACAATTTCAGAAAATTTCCTCAAGTTTTTAAAAATAATGTCATACACAAAAGCAATCATTTTTAGCATGATGATTCATATTAATTTGTGACAAAGTTAAAGGTTGATTCTATCTTTTCATCAACTGTTTAGTGTTGAGGAGAAGTGATTCATTGTGGATCATCTACACAATGACGGTATCTGTAGCTTTATAGAGATTGGTTCTCTTTGCCTGCCTAAGGAAGGACAAAAAGGGTAAGAAAACTTAACATTGAAAAATTTTATGTTAATAAAAGACATTTAAGTTTATTTCCAAAAAAGAAATATGAATCATAATCATGATCATCACTGATTATTGAGAATAGAAATTGTTCTAGGATCTATTTTAAACATTTCACATACATTAAATCTTTCAATTATTACAGTCATATTATCACAGAGAGTTATTTAAAATATTAAAGCTTGCCAAGGTGACAGAGAGAGTTAGGGAATCTATTCTTTTTTTTTTTTTTTTAAGATTTTTAATTTATTTTTACACAAGAACTGGGGTACAGGCCAGAGGCATGGGAGGGTGAGAGGCTTCACCAGAGACAGAGTGGGGAGCAGAACAGGCAGACTGACTGAAATACACTGCTGAGGGGAGCAGTGGGCGAGACAGGAGAGGTCTGCCGTGCCATGTGGGAATCTCTCTGGCCACCTTGGAATCGAACCCACGCTGAAGAGCCTGCAGACAGTTTCACAGCACTGCGCTCAACCCGTGCACCACGGGGAGGCCCTGAATCTATTCTCAATTACTAAACATTCTGCCTAGAAATGTGGTCATTGGGAAGGATATGATGACTCTCATTTTAGATCAAAGAAACAGTAGCAGTGGGATAGATAGATAAAGAGACAGAGCTAGAATCAGAGAGAAATAGATAGATATGACAGAGATAGAAAAGGACATGAGAGAGAAAAAGAGAAGGAAGAAGAGAGATGTGATGAGATAAAAATTGTATTATTTTACTATTTTAGAATATGATACATTTTGAATACAGCTTTTATCATCTCAATTATAGTTACATCACATCAGACCAATTGTTTACTCAGCACATTATCTCCAGTGGTAATAAGAAGTGTATATTATGGGGGAATATGATAATAATCCTACAATTTGTCAACCTCACGAAGTTAATTTAATGATCCCAGATACCAATGACCTTCAAAGATCATCAAATATAGATTTATTTTATTCAACCAGTCAGAATCTATTCATAGCACATTCTTCCTCTGCTATCACTGCTAATATTCATCCCTACAGGAAAAGAGTAATGTTACTTCAATTGAATCTCTTGTTTGGGTGCTCCTGAGGCCAGGACCCCTAAGAGTTGAAGGTCCAGAAGATATTCAAATGTAACTGTTCTCTTATTTCAATAGAAGAATAAATACCTAAAAATTTCCAAATTCTTGGATTGGGTGAAATGGAGTAACTGGTTCTGGCTGAGCCATTTCAGGAGAACATGATAATAAATTCTATTTCTACAAAGTGAGAATAATGACCTTTTTTTCCTGAAGGCTTTGAATATTGTTACTGGTCTGCAGTTCACATGTTGAAAAATGTTTAATGACTACAAATTTTCAACCACACTCTTAGTGTTAGTTCCTATTGATCTAGCCTGCAAAGGAAAATGAGATAATCCCTGGGGTCATTGAAGAAATAGAGTGATTATTAAACTATACTCAGTTTATTTGCATTTTCTTCAGTTTTCTCTATTTAGTGTGTCATTCGTAATAGAGATGTTAGAATTATTGAATGAGAACATTGTACTAAACTATAACTCCAAGTATGATATCCCCATATCTTAATTTTACAGAAAGGAAATAATGAAATAAATCTTAGAGGCAAGGGATTGGTCAGCCAGTAAGATCACAAAATGACTAAATGTTAGAGACTGAAATTATATAAAACTGTCAACATTTTTACTTACCCCATTCAAATAAACTTTTTAAAGTTTTGACTCATTTAAATTATTTAACTGAACTTTTTAAAAAAGATTTAACTCATTTGATATCAGAAAATAAGAAAACCAGTTTGAAAGGAAGAAACATAAAATATAATTTCATATAGCTATTTTCTTTTCTAGTTTTCATCTTTAAAATATCAAAACAAATTTCTTTCCCATCCCACTGTACTTGGCAGACTGAGTGCATTCATATACCTTTTCTGAACATCTCATTTGTTGTTAAAAATAGGTCTGATACTCTGTGTCACTGACAGGTTCCTTGATTCATGTTTAAGCTGCTTATCAAAAGCCAGCATTATTACCATGAACAACACTGAACTCTGAGCAAGTCAAGCAAAAACAATCAGTCTGCTAACTGTTTTGAAAGACATTTTTCTAAAATTCTGTTTGTGGAAGATTCTTCTCTAAACATAAACAGGAACAAACATTAAGGAAAAATATGATGTTTTTAAGAGAACGTTCACAGGTCATATTTGTTCAGTGTATTATAAAACACTGAATCAACGTATAGATTTAAATTTAATAGACTGGAAGAAAATAGGTATTTCATTTAAAAGGAAGTGGTAGAGGGAGTATTCTGACAACTGATTTCCATTAACTCGCTCCCACACAACACTACTAAACAAATAATGTCAATACATTTCTATATAAAGTATCAACATCCTGTAAGATAGTAGAACACTTTTGATATAATGGGCCCTATGTTCTCACGTAAAGATAAAAATAATAATTCGTTGTTACGGGCTGAATTATGACTCCCGCCCCCAAATTCATGTATTGAAGTGCTTTCACTTAGACCTTCCAAATGGCTGCATTTGGAAATAGAGTCTTTACAGCAGTAACCAAGTTAAATGAGGCCATTAATGGGGCCTCTAATCCAACATGTCCTGATAAGATGAAATTTGAACATACACATGTGCAGAAGGAAGATAATGGGATGTCACAAGAAAACGATGGTCTCTTTTAAATCAAGGAAAACTGGAATACATGTTTCCCTAACAACCCCCAGAAGAAACCAACACTGCCAAATCTGCTCTCACACCTCCAGTTTCTAGAAACCCGAGAAAATAAATTTCTCTGATTCAAGACATCCGTCTGTGGTACTTTGTTACAGCAGCCCTAGGAAACTATTGCATCCTATACAAAAAACATACTCTTAGGTTATATAATATACATATTTATAGTTATATAAACAGACAAATTTCCACTCCCTCATAGTTTACTATATTCCTCACTATCATTAATTATCATCCAATGAACAGAATACTATGTCTACAAGGTATATTGCACACACACATAGACATACAATGTGAATATGTGTGTGTGTACTGCACCTTTAGATGTGTTATTCCAGTCACTTGGTGATGGTGGGGTGTGTGTGTGTGTGTGTATAGTTCTAACAAAAATATGTTTATACATGTAATAAAATTGTCAATAATATCTCCAATTTAACTGCATCTTGGCTTCTACTTACATAATACAGGGGCTCTCAATTCCTATTCAAAGACTTTTTTCAGTAGTCCCTTGGAAAGTTTCCTGTATAATCACAAATACTATTTTCATTTTTCTTATTTTTCTTCCATTTTGTTCCCCTCTGTGATGTCAGCTACTGACAAAGACTCGAAACCTTGCCCCGCCATTTTCAATGCTACATGATACTTGTTGAAGGGAGACTTTGAATGACTGAGCCCGAAGGAGCAGAGATGGCATACTCTGCACCATCTATCTTGCACAATCATTTTAGATATATTCCCCTCTATCCCTCATATTTCCCGATGTGGTTTATTCACCTGGTATAAACAAATAAGCCAGTAAGTAAATAAAATTACCCCCTGGATAAACATTATCATTAGGTTTTGTTCTTAACCTTATCATTACAGGATTCAGATTTATTCTATGTAGAAAATATGTAATGCTCACTTCTATCTCCAAGTGCCTGGTTACTGATCTCTTACATGCAGTCTCCACCTCCTTTAAAATTTTTTGCATATCTACATGGACCTCCTAGGTTCCAAATACCCATACGTCCTGGACTATGGTGATAAAGGCCTTGCTTCCTACTGTTTTTAGTGCAACCAGAAATCCTATTGTATGCCTGTTTATCCATCCACCTACATAAATTTTTATCACCAATCTGGTGGAGATTTTCACATATTGTATACAAGACATGCATAATTTGAATTTAAAGGCCAATATCTTGTCATCTTTTTTATATATCAAATTAAATGAAATTAATATATATATATAATATATATAATATATTATATATATAGTTGATAGTCAAATGAAGATGACTAAATCAGAAATCCATTTCCTTGAATAAGACAGACTGCACTGAGTTATTTTCCATGGAGTGGTAAATAATCTTTTACTACTCAGATGGAAACAAAATTTGATTTGTAGTTTGAAAGAATTCTAGTTTTCTCTTATCTGCCCAAACTCTGCTCTATTTACATGCAGATTCAAGAGACCACTACATTATAATGGCAAAAAAAAAAAAAAAAAATAGCCCAAGTTCAAATCCATGCATGTAAATAAGACCATCCTCATGCGGGTTGACAGGCAAAGTATCTATTTATGAGTAGTCAAGAGGTATAAATCAAAAGGTGTTTAAATCTCCGAATCCCTTACCTACATGAGGTGTTTTTTTTTTTTTTTGTTGATGTCTACTTTCCATCTCAGTAGACTGTTTTAGCATGCTTATTGTGTAAATCTTGACAGATTTATCACACTTTCACTCAGTGCTAAATCCATACATTTTTAAGGCATTCATTTGTCCTGACTCAGATTGTTCTTTACTATCTGCATTAATTGGAAAGTGTCCTTCAGTGTCAACTAGTATTTGATCAAAATCATTTTAACAGTGATACAAAAATGAAGTTTTTAATAAAATGAAATGTGAAAGTTTTGCTTTTGAATAATCATGAAAGCCAAGTTACTTTTTACACTGCTTCTAATTACATTATATACAAAGGTTTGATATTCAAAATGTCAATTCTCTCTGAAGAGAATGAGATGAAACTTATGCTTATCACCTACATATCTGTCTAAAAGGCAATTGAGCATCTAATGCCTGAGCAATTATCTGCATTGTTAAAGATGCCATAGATGATTAGCTATAAAAACTGCTGATTACTGATTAATGGTTCTATAAAATATTTTGGAACATATTTTGTAAAACTAGTAACCTATATGGTTTCTCAGGTAAAATTTTAATTAAAGTGGTTTCAAAAAGAAACAGCAGGCCCAAAATAGAACCTTCATACCAAGCCCCAACAAGACTTAATACCTAACCTGACAGCGGTTTCAACCCTTCCCAAAAGTGGAATTTTAAACCAAGTAATTTGGAGATTTTTGGTCAGCACTAGTGAGGTAATATGAATGATAAGCAGTCTCTTTCTTCCCCTATGGCAAGATGGATTTGTTTGAAATAATCTTTCTTTTGATAATAACCTTGTCCCATCCTCTTTGTTATTATAACCACCTTCTACTTACAATCCCATGCAGTTCCTTTCTTCTTGGATGAGATGAAATATTGTCCAATTATGAATTGTTTCATAAGATCAATTTGAGCTCTAAATTTATTTGGATGCATTTTGTCTTTTACACTGTGATCTCCCTATCTCATTCTTGACTACCACTAAAGCTAAGCTGGTGGTAATATCCTCCTTCACTTTATGCCAAAAGTTGGCTTCTTTTAATTTGAGGTTTTTATTTCTGTGATATCCAAAAAGTTCACAGAAATAAAGAAACAGAATAAATGATGGGGAGATGCCAGCTTAAAACAAAATAAAATAAAAAAACACAGTTCTGGTGAAAAGCACATGCAACTTTATTGTTGTGTGTCCTTAGGAAGTTCACCAAGTCTGGAATTCTTTGGTGGCAGCTCCTTCGATTATTTATATATCTTTGAATATAATAAAAAATAAAGTTGTTTTTCTATATTTAGGTGAAATGTATTACTATATCAAGCTTGCACAAAAGTATTAAGTTCTTCAGGGAATACAACAGGACCCAAACAGACCCAACTATTTGCTTGAGTGCTTTGAGAATTTTTATTTAATGTAAAAGTCTAAAACAAGAAAGCAACACAACAAACAAAATTATGACATAACTAAGACAAGTGATGTGAAGAAAAGAATAAAGTTCTCACTAGAAAAGATCTCCCACTCTGTAATGATAATATATCTTGCTAATGGCAAGTCTCAGTCATCAATATAATTTTATAAATAAACTGAATCTCACAATGCTTGGTGATGAATAATATATGGATTTTAAATTTTAAATACATGTTAAAATTATAATAAGTTTTAAAACCTACTAAAAGTCATTCTGGGGGGTAAAATTTCAGATATATGAAGAGGGTGTTCATGGCTACTGAATTTGGCAATCATTCGCACACCTATTTGCTCCGATATAAATAATAAGAACATGAAGATATTTTTCAAGCCCTGATTATGAATATAAATGAACACTGTTTTCTTTTTAATAGGTTTTAAGCTCAATTATCCAATTTCATGTATACTTTGAATATTGCATTTATGAACTATTTGATTACCAAATCTCTCTGGGTCTCAGTTTATTCACAAAGTAACACTCACAACTGTAGGGCATGACAGTTTCAAGGCATATTGGAATTATGTGATGGGAGATTTATTATTTAAATTTGTATCTCCCTCCATACCCCAGAGTGGTGTTTCCTCTCTAAACAATCATTTTATTTGAGAGATATAATGGATAGGAATATATCAGTTTACTTAAATAGATTATATCTTTTATTATTTCTTAATAAAAGATTGCTCTTGTGAACCCAGTTTATGGTTTTAGTAAGCAGCTTGAAATAATCATTTGGGAAATCTAGACTTCAGAAGCTAAGCAGAATCTAAGTGAGTAATTACAAAGAACACTAAATAAAGACTGAGAATAAGATTTCCCTTTCAATTGCATCAATTCAGGGAGGGAAGGAAATTGAACACATAAGATAAAGGAATATGTGTGCTTCATATTTGGAATATTTCTCAAATACACAAATATCTTTTTCTGTTTATGTAATCTTGTTTCTTCTATTTTACCAAGTTTAGTTGTCTATTAAAACTCTACTATTATGCAACACACCATTAGTTTTTTACAAAAATAATTTTTATATTACCAGAAAAGCCTATAGCCTTTTGTGATTAAAAACAGGTCTTCATAATTTCTTCAAAGATTTATTGAGACCACACAACTTTTATCAGCCAATTCCAGGATACTTTGGGGGCATATTACTGACTAACCCTGAAAATTTGCTTGGTAAAGCTGAAATGAAAGATAATAGTTTTGGCCACTGAGGGTCCTTATTTCTCTACCACTTTCTTTTCTTTTTTTTTTTTTTTAATTTTTTTTTAAAGATTTATTTATTTATTTATACAAGCACTGGGTACACTCAGAAACGCAGGAGGGAGAGACAATTCACCAGAGCCAGAGCGGGGAGCAGAGCAGGCAGAAGGACCAAGGTACGCTGCTGAGGGGAGTAGCGGGCGCAGCAGGAGAGGTCTGTGCGCCATGTGGGACCCTCCTCCGGTGGCCAGGGAGCAGCCGGGGATAGAACCAGCGCTGCAGAGGCTGCGGGCAGCTCCACAGCCCAGCGCTCAACCGCTGCGCCACCTGGGAGGCCCCAACTATGAATTTCTATTTGATTTTGCATTCTTTTCATCTGAGATTCTGATGAGAGACTATGAATCTAGGCAGATCACCAAATTATTGTCATAAAACAATTCATAATGTTTTATTAACTCAAGAACCACCCACATTTATCTTGTGGTTATATTCCGCCTTTCTGTATTTATCAGGGTTTAAAGGTGGATAGTCATAGCCACAAAGTGTTTTGATTGATTTTGGGGTTTATCATGTAACACCCAATACATATTCTCATGTCACACTATTTATTTCACCAAAACATTTATTACTGGTCTTTTTTGACAAGGGCCATTCTCACAGGAGTAAGATGGTGGTGTCTTATTATGGCCTTGATTTTCATTTCTCTGATAAGTGATATGAACATTTTTTTTTTATGTGCCCCTTTTTGTCATCTGCATTTCTTCCTTGGAAGAGTATCTATTTAGTATTTCTACCCATTTTTTAAATAGGGTCATATGTTTTCTTATTGTAGAATTGTATGGGCTCTTTGTAGATGTTAGATATTACCCCATCGTTGGGCATATGATGTACAAATATTTGCTCCTACTCGACAGGTTATATTCATTTTTGATGGTTTTGTTCACTGCACAGAAACTTTTTAGTCTGGGGCCTTCCCCTGGTGGTGCAGCAGTTGAACGCTGGGCTGTGAAGCTGCCCGCATCCTCTGCAGCACCGGTTCCATCATCGGCCACCAGCTTGGGTCCCACATGGTGTGCAGACCTCTCCTGCCGCGTCCGCTGCTCCCTCAGCAGTGTATTTCATCAGTCTGCCTGTTCTGTTCCCCGCGCTGTTTCTGGTGAATTTTCTCTCCCTCCCGCACTTTTGACTGTACCCAGTGCTTGTATAACTGAAATAAATAAATCCTTAAAAAAATTTAAAAAATTAAAAAAAAGAAACATTTTAGTCTGATCTAATTCTGCTTGTTTACTTTTGCTTTTGTTTCCTTTGTTGTTGGTATCATAACTCTTACCCTTTCCATGCTTTAGATATGCATGGATGATAGCTGTTTATAAATTACTTCTTACATATCATTTCCTTTCCTTATTACTGCTGCTTTCCTAGTTTAGGCCATTTTTGTTATCTATATGGTTTTGGAATTAAGCTTTGAATTGTAGACTTGCCTGTCTAAATTTTGTTTTCTATATTTTAAACATATTATCTAAAATAAATTTTTACTATCCATCTTATGCCACAAAATCTAGTGGCTATCTGAAAGGAATAGTGTACTAGAATAATTTTTATCAGATGATTTACTTATTAGGATTTAAATGTTTTACTATGTTTTCATACAAATAAAGCTATGATTTTGTGTTCAAAGCTACATGGGTTATATCTATTTGTATCTTTAAATATCTGTTATATTAGAAATTATACAGATGCATTTTGTGACATTTTATTTGACATACATTTTGTAATTGTAATGTTACGAATTGCTAATTCCTGTAGTTATTTTATTTCTAAAATAAATTGACTTTAAAACAAAAGTGAGTCAAATGATTTCTATGTTTCAATGTATTGTCCAAGACACAGTAATGCATGCTACTGGGATTACAAAAATTATTTCAACATATCCTATCTTTAAATGCCTCATGACAGGAAAATATATTTTTATAGATATTTAATTAAAATAGAATAAGATGCAAATGATGCCATTTCATTATCTAGGAATAATAGATGTACAATAAATATTGTATGTATACACTTAACTTTTAAGTCAAATCAGTGAGGAAAATGGTAAGGTGAAGAATAGAGTGATGTTTCAGTGTGAAGGGAGAAAAATTTTTGAAAATATGAAAATTCAAATGGTAATGTTAGTTCTCTTCTCAGGAATACATTTTAAATTTGCTTGCAAGTTAATGTTTTCCTCATTTCACTAGCAGTCTTTTAGTTTTAAATTCATAATATTCAAATCTATTTCTTAACACATTAAGCAAGACATTGTCACTAATTTCCAACTTACCAATGTATTGATAACTATGTCAAAGAAACATTGCTTCAGAAAAGTTAAAAGGGCAAGGGAGACTTTATTAAAATCTATTGCAATAGGGAGAGAGCATGGTCTCAACTCTGTTGTTAACAAAAGGGAGGAGAGCTTTTAAGCATAGTAGAGAACTAGTGAAAAAGTATTAGAAGATGCTGGGGTGGGGGGGATGGATAATAGTATTAAGCCATCTGTGCTTGTTAGCTGATTCTTAATAAAGTCAGGGTCATACTTCCCATAGAGAGAGGGAGATATGATGACTTTCATGATGATCAGATTTCAAAAGGATGGTCCCAGGTCCTTAAAAAAGACATTCTTGTGTTGTAAACCTGGCAAGAGCTGGGAGAAGTTTTAATACTCAAAGGGATAAAGAATTTATAATTGCACATTTTCTAAAGTAATTGTGCTAAGAAAAGTAAGGTCAAGGACCAATAGTCAAGAAAAAGCTTTCAGTCAAGTTGATGGGACTGCTAAGGTCATCATGGTCATTTAGCAAATGGTTAAAGTTCATCTATGATGTGGAGGTTGAAAGGTTAGAACTGAGTGGAATGATTAAAAAATAACTCAAAATATATCCATTGGTGTGTACTGATCTAATTCCAGAGACTAGAACTGTTTTCTATTGAGAATGGTGACTAGCATTTTGGCAAAAGAAAAATTGTTCTCATAAAAAAAGAGAAAACTTTTTTGAAATTATATTGATGTGTAGTCATTTGTTAAATTTCTACAAAACACAAAGATTCTCTCAAAGTTTGAAATTTGCAGTTGTTTTTCTCTTGTTAAAAAGTAGGAAAATAGTATAAAATATGACAAAAGTCAGTTAGAAATCCAAAAAGTGCATTGTATTATTAATATAAATATAATGGCATTTTTAAGCAGTTTGTAAGGTTTATTTTTCAATTATTTCAAATTATTCAGTAATCACATACCTTTTTCATTGCGGAAGAGATGTCAGTGCTGACAATGATAAATGATCTTTCATTCTATTATTCAGTGAAGATAATGTCCTATTCACAAATGAATAGCTTTATCTGCTAGTGGTTTTTTAAGAGTTTCTTGTAAAGCTGAACTGCTATAATAGAAAGTCTCTGTATTGCTTACATAGTTACAAAATGTGCAATGTTTCTCCTGAATCCAAGGGATGGCAGAGGCCTGCCACATTCTATTTATACTATGTACACACTATAATGTTAAGGTAATGATCCAAGATTTCAATTCAGAGTAGAAATCATCCTATTGTAAAACATCCATTCTTTTTATCTTAAGTGTATTTTTAGTCATTGATAGACAATCATGAGATACCAAATTTTTAAGCCTAGTGATGATTCAATTTCTCTTTTATTTGATTGCATATAACCACTAATTTCTTTAACTGCTCAAATATGTTTATAATTCAATTCAGTCAAATCAGAAACAAAAGTGTGTGATTTTTTTGCAGATATCTGATTGCATTTTAATTTCAGAGATCACAACTCTGATGTCCCCTGAACAAGCCAGGATATAACATCTTTCTTGATTCTAACACCTTAGTATGTTTTTATACCCCTTTCATAAATCATCAGAGCTTTGAAAAATTTACACATGGATTTCTTATGCTGTTTAGTAAATTGTAAACAAGCTAAAGGGATTAGGGTTGCTCAATGTTACTTATTCGTATTATTACATATTGTGTTTCTAATATTTTGTTAGGAATTGATATATAGAATACATCTAAATACATATCCACTCTGTTGAAATAGTGATGTACCTCCAATTTACCTTTTATAATATTCATGAACTTAATTCATTAAATGAAAAAAATACAAATAAAGTAACCCTGGGCAAGTTTAACTAATAAGTAACACATGTAAATAAAAATGATTTTCCCACTTACCCTAGTTACAGAAATCTATTTTACAATTATATTTAAGAACTTAGTGATATTAAAAATTCTTAAAAGAACAGAATTTTCGAGCAATTTTAAGTTCTGGAGTCTAAAATATTAATGTAAGCAAAACATCTTTTTGGAAAAAAGTCACATGAAATAAAGATCTTATGTAAGATTTAAATATAACATCGCCCTTTCCTTGTTGTCTTAGTCACCAGTTTTTATATATGTATATTGATAGTTAATGAAAATAAAACAAAATATTTTATGATATTATTTGAATAGCCAGCATATACATATAATTGTTCAAGCATCTAATAAAAATCATTAAAGAAACAGGTATTAGTTCAAAAATCGATAGTTTTTTGTTATTATGCCTGTATATATCCAATTAATTTTTATTCTTAAATTTTGAGAATTTTGATTGTCTATTCTCTAGAAACATGGAAAAATTGAGAACTCTGAAAAGCTCTCCTAACCACTGTATGATTAATACTACTACCAAACTTCCAATTTAATACCATGCCTAATTTCATAACTGTACTAATCTCCTGGATCATAACCACCAACTTTGTATAATTTTTAGTGCCTATTTACATTTATTTTTAAAACAATATTGTAACTTTTTTCTGCTTAATTTTCATAAGAGATAGAGGAAGCTATTTAAAAATGAAACCAGTTCTTGATAAAAGCTCAATGCCAAACACATACAATAGACCTTTAAAACTAATTAGGGGAGTCCCCTTATTCCTAAAGATGCACAGTTTTCTTCTAGAGAAGGCCTCAGCAAACTTTTTGTAATCTTTTAAATTATTACAGTTCTTTTCATAGAGAGTACAATTCTAAGAACTAGGTTCCTAATTTAAATTCTTTTATTTTTTTTGAGAATTAATTTATGTTGTGTAAATTGTGTAATTAAATTATGTAATTAATTAATGTTCTGTATTGCCATTGTAAAGCAGAAAGGAAACAGTCTTCTTTTCTGAAAGAGCTTACAAGCTGTAGGAAGAAACAACCGAGGAATTATTATCCAATATATAATGACATGAATTCATAGGCTGAATTTCTGAGATTCAGAAAGCACAGTTCTTTTCATGAATTGCGAGATGTTCAGTGTATCTGGAGCATAAGCAGGAAGGAAAAGAAAAGGAATGTGAACTAAGAGTGGCTGATACATAGAGGTCAGCTCTAGTTTGGATTTTTCCTGAGGGCAATGGTGTGAAATTGAAAGGTTTTTAAATGCAAAGTGGCATTATCTCCATAGAGTCCTCCAGCCCTACAGCTCCTTTTTCATAGCTCAGTAGACAGTGAATGCCTGAGGCATATTCTAGAGTGAGACTGCTGTGTCCTTTACTGAAGTCATTGTCACTGTCACCCTGGAGACTGCATTCTCCTTGAGACTCAGGAAAGCCAGAAGCAGTGGCTTTATTCTCAGGACTGCCACTGTCACCCTTGACAAGGTGTCCGTCCTGGAACTTCTAGGTAAATAGCTGATGGTTTGCTATCTTTTTCTTCCACAATAAGTCAAGAACAGCCTTTTTCTAAGTAGAATGCACCTCATTACACCCAAACTATCTCCAAGGACTGTGAGTGGTTGGAGAATTCAAAATAGTCTCTCCTTCAAATTTTTGAACTCTAAACATTTTCTAATGAGAAGTGGAGGTATTGATGAAAGTGGCAATACCAACCAGAACAACTCACAGTCTAGGACCTAGAATCCAGGATTGGAAAAGAAATCTGCACAATAACAATTTAGGTAAACCTAGATCTACAATTTTTTAATGGTGAGAAGTTGCGACAGAATGGGAAACTGGGAACAATGTTATAATGTTATAATAAGCAGTTCATTTTATAAATCCAAAATTGCTTCTTTTATTTTTGGGCAAAATGCACTAAGAATAAATGTTTATAATCTGAAAATCTTATTTTAGTTGTCTTAAATTTCAAAATATTTGGATGAAGCTTTACCTAAAAATATATTTATTTTTATATCCACCTTCCCCAACCCAAACCTGTGAGACCCTTTCATACCACACTATGTGGATCACAGAATGGATGCATTATTTTTTGTTTGCTCCCTGTTTTTCTGCTCTTTCATAAGATAGCTTCAATTTCCATTTTGTTGCCAGTAAATTAATGAAGAGTCATTTGGAGCTAAATTCACCTGTAAGCATACAATTCAATAGTTGTTCTTGTATATGGAGTTGTAAAACCAAAGCAATCACCACAATTCAATTTCTCAATGTTTCCATCATCCCTAAAAAGAAACTTCATGCACACTTGTAATTTATTCTTCTTTCCACCCTTAGCTCTAGCCAACCACTAATGTATTTTCTGTCACTGTAGATTTGCCTCGTGGACATATAATTGAAATTATATAATATGTGGTCTTTGTGTCTGAATTCTTTCACTTAGCACAATGTATGTGAGATTTAACAGCAGGGTAGCCAGTATCAGTATTATATCCCATTTTATATCTGAAGAATATTTCATTATGTGGATAACTATGTTATAATCTTCTGTTGCCTACCAAAATACAGTGATTTTCAGTTGTTTCTTTCTCATTCTGCATTTTTTCCTCCATTTTAGCATGATGCATTCTTAAACACAAGTAATACAATATTGAAGTGTATTTCTTGAGACAGGAGATTTTAAAAGCATCATGATTGACAAAATAATGTTAAAGTTATAAAAATGAAAATCAATGTCATTGACAATTGGAATTTTAGTGTTTTTCTTGGTGGAGCTTGCTGTTTCCCTTTTAGAGAAAGATATTTTCACAAATCCCTACCAAAAATGAAAATACCTTTGTGATTTTTTTTCCATCTTTCTTATAAACTTGCTTTCTAGTTCTATAGGAAACTGTTGTAGCTGTTGTAGGTAAAGCCAACAAATCAAGTAATTTTTATATTAAATTCTTATACCCTTTGACACAATCAAGATATTTTTATTTCACTTTTTAAAAAAGAGATAAATGTTTTTTTTCATTTTTCAAAAAAGAGATAAATGTTTTCCTGACCAAAACTTTCAATAAGAACACATGTTCTTTTTTTTTTTCTTTTTTAAGATTTATTTATTTATTTATACAAGCACCAGGGGTACAGGCCAGATTCGCGGGAGGGTGAGAGGATTCACCAGAGACAGAGCAGGGAACAGAACAAGCAGACTGATGAAATACACTGCTGAGGGGAGCAGCGGGTGAGGCAGGAGAGGTCTGCTGCGCCATGTGGGATCCTCAAAGGCCGGCCGGGATCGAACCGGCACTGCAGAGGCTATGGACTGCTTCACAGCGCTGTGCTCAACTGCCTGCACCACCAGGAGAGGTCCTATCAACACATGTTCTAACTCTAAGACCAGTTTGTGAATATTTTCTCAGTCAGCATGAGGATATCAGGAAGCCCAGGGTACTTCTGCTACTCGCAGAGCAAGGGATAAAAGAAAAAGATCTACCTTCCCTGATCCCTTATTTGGTTTCCTATATTCCTGCTATAAGTGAAGCCATCTGATATTATTTTTACCTTTCTGACTTATTTCACTGAGCATAATCCCTTAAGCTCCATTCATGTTGCTGCGAATGGCATGAATTTATCTTTTTTATTGCCAAATAGTATTCTATTGTGTGTATATACCACATCTTCTTGATCCAGTCATTTATTTTTGGACATTTGGATTGTTTCCAGGTTTTACCTATTATAAATAGTGCTGAAATAAACATAAGGGTGCATGTATCCTTTTGAATTAATGTTTTTGTGTCCTTCGAGTAGATCCCCAGGAGTGGAATTCTGGGTCATATGGTAGCTCCATTTTTAGTAATCTGAGGGACCAATTAAAAAAAAAAAAGAAAAAGATCTACCTTCACTTGGATTTCTGTGAATGCAGAAAAGTAAAAAAAAAACCAAAAACATTAAACCACAGCAGTCAACAGCCAAATCAAACTCATATTTAGCAAAGTGTATTTTGCCAAAATAAAATTAACCACTGTTGACTACAACATTACTAAATGTCTTTGAAAACTAAAAAATAGCCTGCCTATTCATTTTTAATCCATACAAACAGAAAATACTGATCTATAATTTACATTATATCCTATAGAAATATGTATGAATAGATGGACTGAGAGAATATTATATATTTTATACACATTATTTGTTTTTGTTTGTTTGTTTGTTTTAAGATTTTATTTATTTATTTATACAAGCACTGTGTACAGTCAGAAACTCCGGAGGGTGAGAGAATTCACCAGAGCCAGAGCAGGGAGCAGAACAGACAGACTGACGAAATACACTGTTGAGGGGAGCAGCGGGCGGCAGGAGAGGTCTGCATGCCATGTGGGACTCTCGCCTGGCGTCCGGAGATCAAACCATTGCTGCAGAGGCTGCAGGCAGCTTCTCAAGCCAGCGTGCTCAACTGCTGCGCCACCGGGGAGGCCCCTACACATTATTTGTAAAAAAAAAATTCTGAATGAATTCAGTACTTCTCCATGTAATTATCTTTAAATAAAAATACATTTATGTTGAGAAGAATTCCCCATGATTTTTGCATGACTAGTACTTTTTCTAGATAGTTTGTATAAAAGACAGTCTTGGAAGATAGATATAGTGTCTCTTTATAAGGTAGAGGGTATGTTTTTTCCTGAACAAATAATATATTATGGCTTTGTAGCATAGTATTCAACAGATTTGCTAGAAGGCTACTGAGAAAATGAGGGTTTCTAGGCTTAGGGTTCCTCAATTCTCACATAAACCCACAATGTATAGGTAGCATCTGCTGGGCGCTATTCCACATCCATCCCATGGGAGGTGGGAAGCATGGGAATTGATGCACACAAACAGCTCATCCTGCCTTTTGTAACCAAAACATTCAACTCTCACGGAGTGGGGGGGGTCCTCAATTATTAGACCACCTTCCATAAAACAGTGCCAGACAAACTTGTCAAGTTACTATAAACTAAAATCTTGAAATTTTACAGTTCTTACCATCCTATTACAACGGAACTGCACAGGCAAATACAAAATGACATACCATCTTAATTATCTTTTTGTTGTTTATATATGATTACATGAGTAAAATGTGTAGTTTATGAATGTATTGTCTGATGTGTTTTGACTAATATATACCTGCCATATCCTAATAAAGATAGAGAGAAACTTCATCAATTTAGCATTTTTTCTTGTACCCTGTTTCAACCTACCCCTACTGTAAACTTTTTACTCAATTACTGCTCTTGCATCTATCCCCATAAATTACTTTTACCTCTTCTTGAACTTGATTTAATTCAAATCATTTCTTATGGATTCTTTTATGTCTTTTTTCCCCAAACTAATATTCCTGAGAGTATATTTTATATATACATGCATTAAGTAGTTTCAATCTATAGCTATAATTTTCATGTTCTTAATGGTGACTTCTGATAAATGACTTAGTGTTTGTAAAATTCTATCTATATTTTTTGGTTAGTTGTAGGTAAGTGATAAATCCATTCTAACCTAAAATTGTTTTATGGTGTGAGCTGTAGGTTAAACTGTATTATTTTTTCTTTGCATGCATTATTTTTCATAGTTATCCAATTGTTCTGACCTCTGCATTGAAGCCTTGCTATTATCCATGGAGTTGTCCTGGTTCAGTTCCACTGTCCAAGTGTTTATCTTAACATAACTGTATGCCTCTAATATTATAAAGGTTAAAATTTATAGTCTTTGATTACATTGATATTTACTTAGTATTTGTAATTTTAGGAATTCAGTTAGATTTTTACCTGTATTTGAATATAATATATATATATATTAAGTGAAAATCCATTCATTCAGGAAATAAGTGAATTTAATAAATAAAAAATAATTTTAGTCCAAGTTCCTTGTTCAAGTTTGTACCCAACTACCTCAGAGTAGAAAGAACATAAGATGAAAGTAGTCTATAGATGGCTTAAACAAATTTGCATATGTCATAAAAAGATAATGGAAACTAACATTAAAGTTCATATTTATTGACTGAATAATTATTACATCTCTTAATTTGGATCAAATTTACAGAAGTCTGAAGTGTTTTTCAAAATAGAACATACTATTTGCATTGACATATTACAGAGGAAAGATCACTGAAAATGTGAAGGTATAAGATATTCAATCTTTGTATATATACAATTGATGTAATGTTTGCCAGTAAGAATGAAATTTATAATCTTTCCTTGAACTACAGGGAGTAGTTCAGGTTCATTTTAACAAAGCATAGTAATCACTACCTGAATGAAACCTGATTTTAATTTTTTAATTCTTTTTCTCAAACATTTCACCCCCAAATTTCCTGAAATGGTTTACAAAATTCTAGAAAAATTACTACTGCTAATGTGTTAATGCATAGTTTAATTAAAGTCCCTTCCAATAATGGTATTAGATGTTATACATCTCTAATAGATAATTTCCATTGCATTTTATTAATTCACAGAACACCACAGGAGATGATAATAGACATGGAGTCCAAACTTAATGTTAATGAACTTTGTACATTTATTAGACACTTTGGGTAGAGTTTTTTGCCTGGTGTGCAAGGGAGTGGAAGTATGACTCTAATTGGCCTTAATTGGAGATGCATAATTAATTCTTTTCATACTGTGCTAAAAATCCCAGTGTCTGTTGTTTCAATTGGCTTCTAAATATGAAAAAGGAAAAATAGTGTTATGGTGATAATGTTATTGAAATAAAACTTTGAAGTACAAAACACTTATTGTAAAATAATCATGTATCATTCATTTTTATGTTACTTTTCTTTTCATATAATATTAATAGTTGAAGACATAAATTATAAGAATGATTACATGAACTCTCTTTTTCTAAACCAGGTAAAAGGCACTTATAAAACATCATATAGTTTACTATGTAAATGAATCTAGTAAAATTGAGAAATGAGATTAAACATTTTAAAAAATATTAAAATAATTTATACCAGGAAGGGTTTTGAAGTAATGTGAATTGCTTCAGGATTGACAATCCTGAATAAATTAATTGAATAATGATTTCAATGCCCTATTCTGTCGTTTATTCTCTCCTGCTCCCAAATACTGTCATAAATGTGTATATCCCTCTTGTAATTGTATGAGAGAATTTATAAATGCAAACAGGAAAGCATGATTATGGAAAAGAAAAACAAAACATGGCATTGCAACAATGAAACCATTTTATTTCAAAACCATTTAAATGCATTTTAAATCAATAAGGGAATTCACTATAATCAGATCACATTGTGCTACATCTCACTCATTGAGTCTAATGTGGTAAGAGATTGTTAAGAAGCTTGTCTTCTATGTTATTAAATTTGGAGTTCAGTTTTTTGGATGCTTTTATTGATGCTTACAAATAAGCAGTTGGTGCAACAAAGAATTCAGGTACTGCTCTTACTCTCCTCCCCAGGTTAATTGTAACTAAAATGATGATCTTTTCTTTTAAATAATTGGATTTATCTTTATCTTTAAAATAACAAAAATCATCTGATATTTGAATATTTAACTATCCCCAAAGGTTACTTTTTTGCCTGAATTTCTTTGATAACTGCTTTAACTTACTGTTTAACCCAACGCAAGGAAACATTGTAAAGTTTAGACAACATAGGTTAGTCATCTAATTTTTCTATGAAAATAGTTCATGCTTATGGGTAATGATGAAAGACAATTAGAGATTAAATTCACAGAGATACAAAGTGTCCCAATGTAATCTCACAAAATTCCATAATGTATGAAAATTGATATATATTTTTAATATTGAAAAAAGAGTGGGATAAAAATAAAGGGGTGGGATATTGTTCAACAGAAGCCAAAATTCCAGTTTTATTAACTACTATGTAGTATAGGTGCTAAGGATTTGTTGAATGAAAAAATGAGTCTTAGAACTAGTAATTTTTCAGTGAATACTAGTTTACTTGAATATATTTAAGGAACAATATCCTTAAATATCTCAATGACTGTTTTTGTCTTAATTAAAATGTATACAATTAGTTTTTCAAACATTTCAAGGACATTAAATGCAGAGTGGTACAAAATGCCAAGCAAATGGTGCCTTTCCTACTTTTGCAAAACACTCTGAGAAGACTTTTTAAGTTATATCCAGCTGCCACAATAAATAATATTTGACCATTCCTGATAAGGGAAAAAATAGACTCTTGACTAATGGATAAAATGTAGGTGTTGTTAAATTGAAGGACACATTACTTGTAGTGATTTTTAATTACTATCTACTTCCAGGTTCTAGAAGATAAAAACCTGTCCAGTACAAGCCCAAATAATAGGTCTGTTCTTCCTGAGTACACGAAAAAAAAAAAATCTAAATCTATAGTAGACATTACAGGTAAAAAGAGAACATTCATATTTGATTAGGTCTGATTCCATTATATATACTATAACATATTATATATGTAAAATAGCATATCTTTGTGTATTTAACTTTATTTTGCTAAACTTCAAGCTCAAGATTTTTTTTATCTAATTCTCAAATCATTCTTTCAGTGATTTTTATATGAATAGTCTTCAAATTAAATCTCTTATAATAATATAATTCTTAACTGATATAAATTAATAAATACTTATATATTGTGTAGAGATGAAAATGAAAACATAGTATCCAATAGTTATATAATCACTAGTCATTTGGTTATAGGAAACATTGGAACTATTTAATTCTTTTAATTTCTGTATAGAGAAACTATCAAAATAAAATCTTAGTGAATCCACAAATGCTTCAATGTTCCAGAAACATAAATGTTGATAATGAATTTAAGTTGTATTATGTATATTGAAACCACTTTAATGTAAGAAAAAATAACTCTAGATTTAATTTTGTTCTCTGAAAATAGATTATTTTAAAATATTTGATTAAAAATAATTCAATATTATAATGTTATGTATTTCAACATACACTGGTGCTTCCATTTATCCCAGTAATTTTCATGAACTAATAAATACCTACTTATACTTGGACTTAGTTATATCAGGGTATAAGACAGAACTAACAGAGTGGTGTTTTTTCAGAACTTGTGGCATTAATTTGCTATTGATTGATACTAATTTTTGAGTTCCTCTTTCAAAAGGACAGCAGTATATCTGTTGGGATTTGGACTTCTACAGTCCCAGCTTCTTAGCTCTGGCCCAGAAAGTTGCCCTCAACCGTCATTTATCCTTATCAGAAAAGAAAGTTTCATTATTGCATCTCTGAGACTGGAAACCAGAATGTCTCACAAGAAGGGTGGTGTCAAGATAAGGGTTAGGCAATCAAAGCACCCAATCTGCAGCATAGAGCCTAAGCGACACAGTGCATCTTAGTGTTTTAATCTGCTTTTTCCTTACATTCTTCTCTCCCTCACTTACCCCTGCAAACTTCTTAGGGATCTTGACAGATTTTCTTTCAAATGATTTTATATTAATAACTTACCCTGCTCAGTTTCCATTGCTCCAGCATTCCTCAGTCAGGCAGTTTGAGAACTGTAAACTACCTTACCAAGTCAGCTGTATGATGAAATAACACTGAGTTTTGAACCTAATTCTCCTAGATATTAATCCCAATTATGGAACTTACAAACTATGTGATCTGGACAAAATGAACAAATATCTCTGAATTTTAATTTTCTCAGAGGTAAAAGTGAAATGATAATAGTTAATAATAGATAATAGTAGATAATAATAGCAATTTTGAAGGTTTTGGAAACACTAAAAGGAGAAAATGTGAAGGAGAGATTACCAAAATAACCCAAATAATTTTTACCTCCTGGTGCTGTTTTTTTTTTTTTTTTTAAGATTTATTTATTTATGCAAACAAGAACAGGGTACAGGCCAGAGGGGGGTATGTGTGTGTGTGTGTGTGTGTGTGTGTGGTGGGGGGTTAAAGAGGATTCACCGGAGACAAAGTGAAAATCAGAACAGGCAGACTGACTGAAATACACTGCTGAGGGGAACAGTGGGCGAGTCAGGAGAGGTCTACTGTGCCATGTGTGTTGCTGCCTGGCCGGGATCGAACTCATGTTGCAGAGGCAGTGGACAGCTTCATAGTTTGCGTCTTAATCCCTTGTGCCACCAGGGAGGCCCCTGCCTCCTGGTGTTTATATTGTTCTCTTGAATTTAGTTGAGCCTAGGTCTTGTCACTAACCAATAGAATATAGCAGAGTAGATGGGTGCCTGTCCCTTGCTTAGGTTATGTTACATGGATAATGCAAAATACTCTCATAATGAACTCAAAGAAGCTAGCAGCTGTGTTGCAAACAGTCTAAAGGGAAGACCACATGGGAGTCCTTTAAGAGATGGAGGCTACCCTCAATTAACAACCAATGAAAAGATAATCTTCAGTAATAACCAATAAGAGGATAATTTTTTAGTAATGAATGCTTCCAGTACCTACATGAGCTTGGAAATGTGTTCTTACTGAGATGAGATTCCAGACAAGTACTCAGTCTAGCAAATATGTTGATTACTGCCTGCTAATACTAAGCAGAAAATGCAGCTAAGCTGTGTGCCTAGGGCCCCAGTCCAATGAAACCGTGACATAATAACATGTGTTGTTTTAACCCATTAAGTGTGTGATAATATGTTATGCAGTATACAAAATGAATATAGACAATACATATTTAAATAATATATGTGCAATGTCCTCAAAATGATCATTGTTATTACTATTATTTTTAATATCAATATTTAAAGTATAAGCAGAATAAATGGGCTAGCAATTATTCTAATAATTGGAAGATCCTGATAATCTTCACAATATAATACTAAGTATAGTCTTATTGAATTAGTTTTATCATCAAAGAATACAATTAAATGATTTTAAAGTTTATGTATTAAGCACCAAAGGTCCTTTATTGTGTTGATGGGTTAATTCAATTTCATTCTTTAATATATGTATATATTTTAGTTTTTTTACATGATTTTACCAAATCTCTTCCTAACCTAAATAAATACTCCCAGATAGTCATGTGTCCAGTAATGAGATCAAAGAATATATGTTTAGGTAGCTACACATTTCTTTTCCTGGGCACAGCATTTGTGCCATGATACTGTCTCCTATGACACTTATTTTCATTATTTCTTCAGTTACCATTCCAGACTGAATTAAGCCACAGTTTGAGCTATCAGTTTATGCTACAATGATGACGCTATTCTACATATAATGGTCCCTTGTCTCTTTTTTAGTCATCTGTTACTGATAGAGTATGAATAACAAGATCATAAACATTCCTAATTAAGCCATAAGACATGACAGGTTGTGAATTGTGTTGTAATATTTCACACCTAGTGTGTTGCTAAGCATGAGGCTGAAGGCTCTGAGCCATCAATGCACCTAAGCGTGAATTAACGCTGTGCAATTCATGCCCTGGAGTATCTAACTTTGATTATGAAATAGTGAGTTTGTTTGGTAATTAAAGAAAAAACTTTGCCTTGTGTTTTCTCCTATTATACGTAGTAGATGATACCAATTTTTTGGAAAAAGGTTATTTCTAATAATTTAAGATAAACTATGGAACATAGTATTTGAAACCAAAGAAAAGTGTTATTGAAATGTACTTCTTGGAAACCTTACAACAAGCTTTCCACTTGTTATTCCAGTGTATTCACTTTTGACAATGATTGACATCATTCTGTAAAAATGGTTTTAAAGCCTTTGCAGGTAACTCTTTCCTGATATCCATCATAATGAAATGCAGTTTAAATGATCTTGTCTTACTCAACCATTACTTTAATGCTATAAGAATATGAGAAGAATAAAAATAGAGGGTCATGGTTAAAAAGAAACACCATAGAGGCAGGTGACTTCTCAAATAAAATAGCTGACATTTAGGAAATAATATTGCAGCATATAGTCTGTGATACTCAGTGCCCCTTTTTGAGCAGGTTGTTTGAAATAAAATCACTGAAGAAAAAATAATAGCTATAACATAGAATTAAGGAGCTTATCTTTCAAGATAGTAGGTCTAATAAATGTAATATAAATTATAAAAATTGATTAAGTGATAATCTTGAGATCAATGTCAAGCCATTTAAATAAATCAATTTAAATAAAGGTATTTTGTCCTCATAAACAAAATATTTCTTTGAATTTTGACTTTATTAATATCTTATTTTTCTTAGCATTCCATATTCATGGTAGACTCACAAAAGACAGAACACTAAATATCTAAAATCCCAAAGGAAATATATCATTATTTTTAAGAACATAGGTTTTGACATAAGTTTAGTGTTACTAACTAGTTTTTTTTTTTAAATTACTAATTAGAAGTTGCTTTAGCATTTCTTGTAAGTTGGGTTAGTGGTGAAAAACTCCTTTATTTTTATTTGTCTGAGAAAGTCTTCCTAGGGCTATATATTTCATGGATAACTGCCTAATTGTTACATTTTTTGTGGGGAAATTTTAAGTATTGCTTATTTGACCATCTTGCTCTGAATCTGAATATCGGATCTACAACTTAGTAATGTATGACTTAAAAGAACTGTTGCTTCGGGTTGTCATTTTCAGTACAGTATGGTATAGGACAATACTTTTTATGAGACAATTATGAAAATAAGTGAAATAAATATTTGATGTAGAATATGTATCATATTGGTAAGCACTCAGTAAATGTGTATTGTTATTTTAATAGTATTGTTATGAATTCCATTGGGAGCTAATGTTCTGTAAATATTTTCATGTTTCTTTATGATTTGGAATTTATTATTAAATAAAAACATCCTGAAGAGGGAGAGCAAATTGTTTTGAGATATTTCTCTAAACATTTTTACTGGGGCTATTTGCTTATACTCTAAAGTTAATAACCCTAGAGATGTTATCCCAAAAGCATTTGCTGATATTCCATGGCTGGACTCAGCTTGGTAAGTCTTTCCTTAGCTCCCCTTTTTTTCAGAAAGGATAAGTGACAGATGTACCTACTATTTTCAGTCTCCTAATGTTGGGGTTTCACTCTTGTTAAAAGTCTGCTGTAGGTTCAGAAAAAATATATGGTCTTCACAGCATCACTATGTAGGCAATTGAAGCATGAGAATCTGATGCAAGATGAATGTACTCTTTATTCTAGAATAATATATTCCTGGATTCTAGAGTTGCACACAGAGGTCTGTAGTGTGAGACTTAATAATTGCATGAGCTCTGTGAAAAGAAATTTACTGACTTATTTTTCTAGTCTGTCTTATCTATATTAAATATTTGAATTACTTGAAGAAGACTTTTAATTGTCTTTTTCATAAATCCTTTTGCATGGCTTTTAATTTTTTTCAAAAATTAAGTACTTAATGTTATCTATAGATTGAAACTGAATATATTTCCTGTATATTAGTAAACTTTACAACAGAGAGGTGAGATGCCTGCATTAGAGCAATGACTTTATGAATAAAAATAGACTAAATTAATTTTAGTCCTAGCATTAATAGAACTAATAAGTTGTTGATTAAATATATAAAATAGAGAAAAACCCTGAAATTTTGAATGTAGTTTTTTTTTTCTCCTTAGGTTGTTGTAGTGCCATTAACAAAATTGTTAAACTGTATGCCAAATTTGGAGGGAAGCATGGGTAATTTTATTATTTTTAAGTCTGACCTGATAGAATTCAGGTAAAGTTATTTAGCAGGTAATTTGAAAACTAAGTATTTGTTATTGTTACTAAATTTATTTTATGGAATAGAATGCTTAGTATAAGGAGATATATATGTATGCCTGAGGTGACATGAACAGTAAGTTATGTGTGAAAACAACAGTAGCTATAGAACCCTGTTCTCATCCCCAGCTGTATCCTGATCTGAAACTTAAATTTCCTCCATAAAGTCTTGGCTATTCTCCATCAGGGAAAAAAAAAAAAAACTATAGAAGATACATTATTATCATCTCACATATTCTCTTGAATAAAATGCAGTTATAAACTTGTCTGTATTGAAGGATTGGGAAATTAAATTCTATATCCTAGTGGGGAAATGACAAGTTAACACAGAAGATGAATATTTGGGAAGGGGAATGTTGATTGTATCTTTGGAAATATTGTTAACCTTGAAACAAGTGAGTTTGCCAAAGTAAACTAGGGAAAAAAGAAGGCTGATGTTTTAATTTTGAGAATGTTTTGATTTAACAAATAGAAAGAAAAAGAGATCTTTAAGTCAAACACAAGAACAATGAGTAAGTTAGGAAGAGGAATTAGAAAACCCAATGAAATGGAAAATGAGAAAGATACCTAGGAGAAAAAGATCATGTCTATTTAATTAAGGGGACAATATATCTGGTAAATAGCCTGATGGTAGATCTGGTAATAGATTCATGAGGGAGGGGTATTCTCAATTAAGAACACCTCCACAGCTGCCAGATTCCATCTCCAGTTTTCCCATGTAGTAGCTATATGAACTTGAACAAAATGTTTAAATGCCTGTGCATTGAATATTCATCGCATTGGCTTATTATGAGGAGCAATATAGTTTATGTATAATTTGAATAGTGCCTGGCAAATCATAAGTTTGTATATGCAAAATACATGTTTACTGTTTTGCTAAATTAATATATTTTAAAGAATTTTCAGGCCAGTCAGTTGCATTTTCTGACTTCACTGTCAGATTGTCAGAATAAGAGGGTTAGATATTCAATACATTTTTAATTCCCTGAAGATTAAGTTGTTCCTATGTTCTTATCTCATAATATATAGGTATACTTAGTCGCTACTTGAAATCACCTGTGTCTTCAGATACAACATATATTTCAGAGCCAATTGGAAATGTTAGTCTTTTCGAAAAGATAGCAATTAGGACCTTTTTTTATTTGCCCATTTATAGTTAAAGTAACATGCCACCTCTACAAATTCATCACATATTAGTTTGCTGCTACATGCTTTTATTAGTAACAATCACACCTCTTTACTTAACATAGGAGGAAATTATGCAAAACTCATGTTATACCTTCTTGTCCATCCCAGACACAAATATGCACTGTACTATTTGCACAGTTACTATAAATAAATTGCATAAATAGTAGAAAAAAAATCACATAGAATTTTAGGTCACTATGATGTATTTTTCACTATTACTAACTTTTAATGCAATGGAAGGTATCGACCATTTCAACTAACAAGAATAAGTGGCAATGATCACAAAGAGGAAAATACTATATTGTGATTTGATTGAATTGCCAACCAACAGCACGATTGACAAGATAAAAATGGCATTGGTTTATTTTAGAAACACATCCTTTTTTCTTGTGCTGAATTATTAAGCAGGGTACAGAAAAGTGTGGACATGAGTAAAATACTGGGAGTTTGTAGTAGAAACCATACAGTACGATTGATTATAATAAGGGAATTTTTGATAAAAAGTGGATTCTAGGCTGGCATATTAGTATTACCTAGAAAATTATTAAATTTGCAAATTCTCAGTCCATACTCAAGGGGGTCCAGCAATTTATGTCTTATAAATTCTCTAGGTGATTCTGGTTCTTTCATAAGTGCAAAAGGCAACAGTTTTGATTGGAAATTGGAAGCATCTACAGTATTATCAACAACATATTACAAATTTAAAGCATGCAAAATTTTTCACATCTTAAATCAGGTGTGTAAAGAATTATCTTTCCCTATCTCTTCAAGTATAAATCATGAGCTCTGTTTTTTACTGACTGCAGGATAGCTACTATTGTCCATCAAGGAAAGACTAGTTTATTGTCATTCCATTTGAAATTGAGTTTCTTTTGTCATAATTAATTATGTTACAACAAACCATAACCTTCAATTAAAGGTTTTCCTGAGGTCTTTCTCCATTCACCTTTATCTTGTATTTCTACCTTTCTATGGGCGTTTACATATCTTGGTTACTTCAAGGAGGAAGAAAATAAATAGACATAAATATTCTCTTTCGATACTGACCCCTGAATGGGATTAATTTACTTAATCATCAATACTGTGTAGCTCACTCATTACTGAGTCTGCTGCTGTGTCCTCAGATACATATACTCTGCCTTTACCTGCTCCCTATTTCAGAGCACCTAGGCAACTCTAGGCTCATATTCATCCCTTTATAGGACATGGAATAATTGAGGGAAGACTCTTTTACTGTACTGATGTGCACAGGGCTCTGTGGGCTGTCCTGGAGGTTGAGATCTACCAGATTGTCTATCCCCATAAGGACTCTTCCTCTATGAAAAAGGTGCAATGTAAAAAATACATAAAATTAAAAAATATAACAAAAGAAAACAATGAGATGCCATCTCACAGTAGTGAGAATGGCCCATTTTAAAAGAACTGGCAACAACAAATGTTGGTGAGGATATGGAAAAAAAGGAACCCTCTTACACTGCTGGTGGGAATGCAAACTGATCAGCCACTTAGCGAAGGTGTGTTGAGGATCCTAAAAACACTAAAAATGGGACCTCCCCTAGTGTTGCAGCAGTTGAACCCCAGGCTGCGAGGCTGCCTGCAGCCTCTGCAGCGCCAGTTTTATCCCTGGCCACTGGCAAGGGTCCCACGTGGCCCGCCACTCCCCTCAGCAGTGTATTTCGTCGGTCTGCCTGTTCTGTTCCCCGCTATGGCTCTGGTGGATTCTCTCACCCTCCTGCGCTTCTGACTGTACCCAGTGCTTATATAAATAAATAGATAAATCTTTAAATCAAATTGTTTGAAATACTAAAAATGGATCTACCATATGATTCAGTGATTCTTCTCCTGGGAATATACCCAAAGGATACAAAAACATGAATTCAAAGTGCAACATTTACTCCTATGTTTATTGCAGCACTATTTACAATAGCTAAGATATGAAAACAACCCAAATGCCCAAAACTGACAAATGGATCAAGAAGAAGTGGTATATGTACACAATGGAATACTACTCAGTGATCAAAAAAATAAACTCATGCCATTTGCAACAACTTGGATGGAGCTGGAAGAAATTATGCTAAGCAAAATACATCAGAAGGAAAAAGAAAAATATTGATGGTCTCACTTATAAGGGGAATATAGGGAAACCATAAAAAGAATCAGGAAAAGACAAAATTTGAAGGCAAACTATAGATCTGAGGGAGAACGGGAGGGAGAAATGTCAAAACAGGGGCTGGAAGAGCACAGGGACTATGGTGATAGTTCAAGTGTGCCGTGGTCATGGGAAAATTATGGGGACTACACCCGAGAGGAGAAATCAAATATTGTACAAAAATGAATAATAATGTAAGAAAATTAAAAAAAAAAAGAAAAGGTGCTGAGGGCAGGACTTCTAATCCCTAAAGAATATCTGGTCTTTTATGATTTATTTTCCAACGGCAGACTGGGTGTATTAGCCACAGGTTTGGGAAATTGAGTCCCTTCTCAAGAATCCAGCTAGTAGAGACACATCACATCATCCTTCTATCAGCTCTTAGAATCTGGGAAAGGATTAACCTGAATTCAGTCTGTCTAATTTTCCTGTTCTTTGTGTGCAACACAAACTTAATGCTTCTGATCCTGCAAGTTGTAATATTTAATAGCTGTGCTGAAGCTTTTGGAATTACCTTCATTATTTCCTAATTCTATCTTGCAAGCTTTTACTCTTAACTGTCTCAGCTTTTTTTAGTATAGATTCTACTTTCTCAGATACATACCCATATTAAACATTTGGATTATGCTATATTAAACTTTGCCTTTAAAAGTATATTTTCTACACTTGGTTTAAAAAATCTGTAAAGAAAGACTACTGACTTTTTTATTCTAAGTGTATTTATCACATCCTTGGGATAATGCCTACCATGGGCTAAAATGCATCAGGGACCAGTGGGAAGAAAATGCCTAAAAACTCCCTTTAAAAATCTTTAAATTTTGATGTAATGCTTAAATAAGAAGCAGCGTGGGGTTGAAGAGTAGAAAATAAGTAGCAATAAATTTATTTAATCAATTAGTACAACACATATTGATTAGAACAGATCATGCTCAAGTACTGGCTTAAGAAATAAGCATTATAATGCCTTAAAAACATTGAAACAAATATGAATCCTCATCCACATGTGGCTTACAATTTAGCCTGAGTTAAGAAATGTTAGTCCTTGGTGGCATGGCAGGCTTTACTGCTAGTTTATAAAGGTTGTTGCTACTTTGAAAAATATTATGGAGCTTACAATAGGTGAGTGTTTCAAAGCTATTGCTTTCAAATTTTTCTCTGTAGAAATATGTATTTCATATACAAAACTGGACCTTAATTAGTTGTACCACTCTGACAAAAATGGACATATATGACATGTGTATTATCCATGTCAGTAATTTATACATTAAAATTTTTATAATAAGGACTATATATATAGTCCAGAATATGAACATTTTTAACAATGTTATGGTAGAATCTCTGATATTTTAGAAATAAATTTAGGTTTTTCAATTGTAATAACATAATTGTTGTTAGGGAAATTAATTGTCCATTGAATTATGTCTCCTTCATTGTTGTGGAAAAAGTGATTAAATATAAATTATATGATTTCTTACTTTGGACCAGACAGCAATATATTATATTAAATTATAAAATATATATCTTTTTATTTTTGAGTCATAGTAAATGTCAATGGAGATTAAATCTAAACAGTAAATATTCTTATCTAAAGAGTTTTGAGGCATAACTTTCAACTTTACATGTTTTTCCATGTAAATACCATCATATATTTATATCCTATAAGCTATTTTCCTCTAAGATATTATTTTCTTTGAAAACAGTTCATATTGCATTCAATTTTGAAAAAAAATTATCTCATTGAAATGTTTAAAATGTTTGTTTTAATGACAAGTATTTGCTATATTTCAAGGCTTAATTTCAGAAGTTGGTAGTGAATGGAAAAATGAAACAAACTGTATATTTTGCAAATGGTGCAAAATAGCCTGAAAGAAGACAGACTGAAATTAGAAAAGTCGATGGGGTAATCAATAAACTCAAAGAAGGATGAAATAGAGGATATGTAATTTCCATGATTAGTAAGCAGACAACAATTCATAGCTGCATCCTTACACAAGATAAAATCTATTTCACTAATATTTTGAGAAGGAATGAATCTGGAAACAGAACATAAATTCAGACTCTCAATCTAATGGATACATTATTGGAGAAATGGAATTAAATACATCATCATGTAAACATTGTATATGGCTGGGAAATGTTATTTGAATTCTTATTGTCTTTATTATTTAAAATATATGCTAGTCTATGAATAAATACTTCAAGTATTTAGCACTTCAAAATTTCATACTCCTTGCACTCATTTTTAAAATAATGACTGCTAAAAATCCATTCTATATTGTACAATGTGATTTCCCTTCCTTTTAACTTTATAGTTACAGATTTTTTTAACAGAGAAGTAAAATTATTTCAAGCATAAAACCAAAAAACATGGATGATATCTAATGAGTTTAATATATCCTGATTAAGTTCTAGTTATATTAAATCTATTCTCAAGATGACCAGCATCGTATAATTAGATATCACTTTTCCCAGTAAAATATATTTGAGTTAGCACATGTATAAGCAAATTTAAATGCAAAACAGAGAAAATAATAATAGCAAAAGCATACAATCTAATTATACTAAAATTATAGAGCTCTATGTACATTTCTGTATTCTTTACCCACTTAACTATCTTATTTTACTCTCTTCCCCGTAGATTTATTCCTTCAGAAAAGAATTAGAAAGATTAATAGCTAAAGAATATTTAACTACACATATTTCTTATAAATATCAGTCCTGGCAGGAATTAGCAAAGAAGGAAATTCCTAGGCCACGCATTCACCCTTCTCTGTAACACAGCACTCTTAATTTTCAAAACCTCATATCTCTTCTTCTTTGCCTCTTTTCTTAATCAAAATATATTTAGAGAAAACTGAATTTTTATCATTTTTATGCATAAATGTACATATAAACATGTTACATATAATTATTATTATTAAAAAATTAAAAATCCACATGGTAGGTTACCAGATTCCTGCAACCCCCAGAGTCCTCAGCAGAAGACAGCTTTGTTGGGGCTGAGACTACTGTCCACCACCTGTGAATGTTCCCTCAGCCCCAGTGATGCTGGGTCCACTCATGGCTCTTTGGAGCCAAAAGGCCCACAAGCCTGTGCTGACATGAGTGCAGGCAGGGCTGGGTTTTCTCCCATTTTATATGTGACTCTAGGTTTCTAGAATGGACCAATCAGGTGCAAACTGAATGTAATGATCAGGTTTAAGCTCACTTCATTTGTTAATTTTTGGAATTGAAAAATGGAAAATGAGCTTATTGGTGCTAAACTGTCCAATGAGATACTTAGGATTGAAAATAGTTCAATCAGATTTATAGGGTAGGGGATCGTGAAGGGTATATAGGCAGAGCAAGAGCCAGCTTGAATCATCGTTCCAGATCTCTGAAGAGAGGATTTGTTGGACAACATTCATAAAATAAGTCTACTACCAGCCTTTGTAGAGGAAACATTCATCAGACAACCTCCAATGAAGAACGATTCTGCTCGCAGCCTTTGAAGAGACACAGAAGCATTGAGCAGTCAACCACTGTTGGATTCACCAGGCCTTTGTAGATGGTCATAGACTTCTAAACATTCCCACTGCCATGACCTTCATAGAGGCTCTGCTGCTGTATCTGCCTCCAGTCCTGCCTCCTACAAGGAGTGCCACTGGGCTTGGTCCAGCATCTCAAAGAGCTGACCTGACCACAGTCTCTAGTTCTTGAGCACCACCTCCTGGTGTTATTGAGTCCATTACAGTCTGGTCTGGCCTCAGGTCCAGCCTTCAGTCTGCTGCTGTGGGGGTGCAGTGTCACCTCATCTTCCACAATTGGCCTTTGTTTGGGACTTCTGGACACTGTGGACACTGTCTAAGGGGAGGTAGTTGGCCACTTGTGGCTCAAAAACTCTTTCCTTTTCCCAATATCTTGTTTGTTCAATATACCCTGTTGTTGGACCGCTAGCCTGAGTGGTCTTGAGATTATGTGTGTGGGTGAGAACCCATGGACAGTGACCTCTTCCCTAATTTGGTCACTGTCCCTTAGTACTCTGGCACTCTTTCAGTTATACATATTTGGGAGAGAGGTTTTTGTGTAGAAACTTCTCTATATTAGTAACAATTTACTCTATAGGTGTATATTTTTTTTCCTGCTAAGTGATGTTATACATAAAGTAAAATGAGCGGGAGATAAAGAGTCTATAATTGTAGCGGACTTTGGCTTGGCTTTCTGTATCAAGCATTTGCTTCTTTCTGCTTTGCTTCTACCAAATCCTCATCTGCTGAACTACATAAATCTGTAGAAACTATCTTAATCCCCTGTTCCTATTCTCCGGGAATAGTGGACGCTAATTAACCAGTGTTGTATGGGCAAGGTGAACAAAAAACAATAAGATGAATGAGTAGATTCCTACTCCAGGTTTGAGAAGACCTGGTTTTCAATTTCTCTCTCTAGATGTGCTTAGGACATAGAGCGATGCCCAAGTTTCTCTGGTAGCCATCTGTGGCAATGAGAGAATCACCTCAGGGGAAATGTATTCATTGATTAAAAGATCAGAGAGAAAGAAAGAAACTGTGTTGCTTTGCTATCTATCACTGTGTAGAGTAACATTTTATTTATTGTTTACATTTCTTAAAATTGTATTTTTTTATTGCAATAACATTGTTTTACAACACTGTATAAATGTAGGGATATAATGTAGGAATATGCCTCTTCAGATGTAGGTTACCATACCATGCCCAGTGCCAAGCACCCATAAGACACAATAATTCAATTTGCCCCCTTTCCTCTTTACCCACCATCCATTGTTTACTTCATTAAAATACATACATTTGTGGGACCCTCGCCGGTGGCCGGGGATCGAACTGGCACTGCAGAGGCTGTGGGCAGCTTCCCAACCCAGCGCTCAACCACTGCGCCACCAGGGGAGACCCAAAATATATATATTTGAATTAGAGTTTCTGTTACTTGAAGTAATGACATTTTAATTCTTACAACTATCGTGGACTTTAAGATTCACAGACCTTCATATTTCACTTCTAAGTAATCTATTCCCAAACTATATAGACTGATAGCTTTCCAATATGAACTTCATAATGAAATACATTTTGGATTTTATATTTATCTACATTTTCTCCAGTTCTTGAGACAAAAGGTAATGACTGATGTTTATTGGGTACTTATTTTGTGTTAGACAGGAGTATGGACTCTGTTTGAACTAACTTATTTAGTCTTCACAACACAATAAAGAGATGTTCATATCCCCCTGTTACTTCTCAGATAAAATGACTCCAAATTATAGGGTGATTAAATGAGATTTTTTTTTGTTAAAGGAATAGAGCAGTCTGATATCTAGGCGCTCTGAATTCAGAATCTATTTTCCACTTGTCCTTCTTATATGTCTATTTATAGCAACCATATCCCATAAAAGTTGTCCAGTAACTCTCATGAATAATAATATTATGGTGGATAATATTCCATCTCTGTTACAGACTATACTTTTCTAATAACCTTGATTGTCATGTATTTCTGAATTTGTTTCACTGAATAATAACAGATTACAGTGATGACATAAATAGTAAAACACTTAGTGTTTAGCAGTCTTATATCTAATCTCTTATGTTGTCACAGTATTTTCACTTCATTAATTTTGGCTGACATAGTTTTAATTTTATTTTCCAATAAAGTCATGGCATTTTTCTTTGCTTATTTTGTAAACATAAACACTGGGTAGAAATCTTATTTTATAAATATAAATGTTAAGTAAAAAGGAAATAAGATTCCCTCAAGATTCTGGAGACAAAAAGGAAAACAATAATTAGAATATAATCAAAAGATAAATTGATCAACATCCCATATGTCACATAAAAATAAAGAGCATTTTGTGAATGTTTCTTTTTTTTTTTAAGATTTATTTATTTATTTATACATGCACTGGGTACAGTCAGAAGCGCAGGAGGGTGAGAGAATTCACCAGAGCCAGAGCGGGGAGCAGAACAGGCAGAAGGGCCGAAGTACACTGCTGAGGGGAGCAGCAGGCGGCAGGAGAGGCCTGCGCACCATGTGGGGACCCTCGCCACGGCCGAGGATCAAACCTGCGCTGCAGAGGCAGCTGGCAGCTTCGCAGCCCAGCGCTCAACCACTGCGCCACCAGGGGAGGACCTTGTGAATGTTTCTTGAACCCCAATCTGAGAGAGTTTCAATAATCCTTTAAAAAAGAGGGATCATAATTTTTCATTGTTTTCTTAGCTCCGTGACCCTGTGTCATGTTAATCTTGAATTTTGGAGAATTAGTGACAACTTATGTTTTTACGTGTCCTCACATTCAGTAACCAGTCAATCATCAATAAAGAAGATTTAAAACAAAAAGTCAATTTTTACTTATTCATTAAATTCACTGTCAGATGTTTCCACTATAATAGTGGGATATGATAGTGCCAGGAACGACTAGGATAGTGCCAGGAACTAGTTCTATGTGTTAAGTCCACTCTTCTGGCTCATTTACCACGTCTAAGTACCCAACAGGCCACGTTTGCAAGTTTTGCCTGGTTCAAAGCCCAGTAGCCCAATATATGATTTAATTCAGCCATAAAATGCAAAACCTGCTTTTTATTTCTCAAACATTTTGTCTTATAAATGTGTTCATCCCTCACTCTTGTGTCATTTGGTGACTATATATTGATGAGTGTTATGTTTTCCTAATGTAGTGTCCCCTTGATAATTATTTAGTTTCCATCCCTATCTCTTGTCACTTTTTTTTTTTTTTTTTTAGCTATTAGTCTATTTTATCTGAGATAAGTATCACTGTCCGTGCCTTACTTTGGGTGCCATTTATTTATAGAATTGCTTTCCAACCTTTTACTTTCAGACTATGTTTGTCTTTGGAACTTTGGTACACTGTGGTTTGACTCTGTTTCCTAAACCAATATGAAACTGTTGTTTTATTGATGAGTTCAATCCACTGACATTTAGCATAACTGTTGATGTGTGGGTCTTTTACTCCCACTCTGTTGATATTTTTTGTGGTTCTATTCAATTTTCTTGTTCGTTTGGTTAAAATCTTAAAGCTATATATATATATATATATATATATATATATATTTCTTGGAAGAGGGATTTAGTGGTTGCAAATTCATGAAGATTTTGTTTGTATGAGAATATCCTTATTTCTTCCTCATATAGGAAGGAGAGCTTTGCAAGATTAAGTATTCTTGTCTGGCATTTTTTTTTTCCTTCAATTATTTTGCATACGTTTATCTATTTTCTTTTTTCCATAGTTCTTCAGAGAAGTCTGGGGTTAGCCTAATTGGTATTCCTTTATAGGTTCTTTATTTTTCTCCTTTGTCAGCTTCATTATTTTTATTTTGTCTTGGACTCTTGGGAATTTTACTACTCTGTGTCTTGCTGTAAACTTCCTTTTATTTAGGTAATTTGTTGTCCTCTTAACTGCCGGTGTTTCTCTGTTCATTTTCTTCAAGTTTGGGAAGTTTTCTTCAAGTTCAGCAAGGATGTCTCAGGTCTGGAGGCAAAAAGTATATGAATTCTGCCTTGGTAAGGGTCCACCCACATGAAATGAGGAACAGACAGCAAAGTGTTAGTTGCTCTAGCCATGCCTGTGTTGGGGCATTGACCAAGGACAGCAGACAAAGTAGAATATAAAGTGATGCCTCATGCAGAGGTCAGGGATTTTAACACTTTGTGATAAATTAGTGATGTCTTTTTAAAAGTTATTAATTTGTATTGAATTTATATCATACCTTATTGTATACACCATACTTAGTAAAAGCTTAGAACTTTTCCTAAATGTCAGATAGGAGGAACTACTTCTGTCTGATAAGATTTTATTTTTGATAATTTGAAATATAATTAAATCAAAACAATAAAACTCCTGTTGAAGAAAACAATATACACTATAATACATCTTGACCAAAAAGGAGCTTCATGTAACATAATATATACTGATTAACAGTAGTTATGAATTAAAAATGACTTATAATTTAACTAATTACATCATTTTTTTTTAATACACATTTTTCTTATACTGCCAAGCAGGCAATTTTCCCCATGTATTTCCTTTACTCATTTTATTTTGAAATAAAATGCTAATAATGCTCATGTAGTTAAATTATTTCTTCAAAATAGAGAAATAAGAATTTTTAAAGAAAAAAAAACATTATTTTTCCCCATGGAAGAGCTTTTGAATTACCTATTCCTTTGTTACACATAGCATTAGAAATGGAATTGAATTCCAAAATTATCGCTATAAATTCTTGTCTTTTATAGGAGGGATATTTTATAGTTGATTGCAAGCTCAATGTCCCATATTAGCAATTCATCATTTTACAATATTAATATTCATTTTTACTAAATATGGAAACCTCATATAATCAGCAATTTCCTCATCAATTTGGGGAAATCAAATTATTATTAGGAGTTAGTATAATATTATAAGCAAAATGCCATTCCTGGTTTAAAAATAAACAAGTCTTGATTTATCTATTATGTCTAATTTTGCATGGTAGAGGAAGACAGAAAATCTAGAATGTAATTTATAAATTATTTTTAAAAATATCCACTTCATTTATTCTACGGGTTAAACAGAAAGGAAGGAAGGAAGGAAGGAGGGAGGGAAGAGAGCAACAAAGGGATCTCAGGAGGATGAGAGGTAGGGGGAAGGAAATGTTGACTGAAAGCAAAGTTTATTTTCTCTCTCTCTCTAAAGATATCTACACAAACTTCAAAAATGTTTTTCATATTCTAAACTGTACTATTTATTCTTTAGTTTATGTCAACTAATTTGGGCCATTGTAAATATGGTATTTAATTTATAAATACAGTACTTAATTTCATCCATTCATATCAAAGAAATAGTGAGAGGTTTTGGAAAAACAATAAATAGTAGAGAAATATCTATTTCTATTCCAGAAGGATACCTAGCAGGGAAAGTAAAATTATGTGTGTTATGGTAAAAGTGTGTATCTCATGTAGCTGAAGATAAAGCATAAAGTGGTCAGAGACTTAAAAAAAAAAAAAGCCTTTGTTAATATGTGTTAACATTCTGTTGCTATATTCTGTGATTACTGAATACATAGTTAATTAAATTATAGCTTGCATTTCTAAAAATATCATCTGTATTCTTATTAGCAAGATAGGTCTAATGCTTATATTATAGGCTTCAAACAGCCTTTATCCCTTCTAAAAAGAGACATAAAGACCTTCCAAATGAAAAAAGCAATTCTAGGGCCTCCCCGGTGGCGCAGCGGTTGAGCGCTGGGTTGTGAAGCTGCCCGCAGCCTCTGCAGCGTTGGTTCGATCCCCGGCTGCTCTGCGGCCACCGGAGGAGGGTCCCACATGGCGCGCAGACCTCTCCTGCCGCCCGCTGCTCCCCTCAGCAATGTACTTCGGTCCTTCTGCCTGCTCTGCTCCCCGCTCTGGTTCTGGCGAATTCTCTCACCCTCCCGCGCTTCTGACTATACCCAGTGCTTGTATAAATAAATAAATGAATAAATAAATAAATAAAAATCTTAAAAAAAAAGAAAAAAGCAATTCTAATCCATAACAAAGCTTCACATTGTCTATAATTCTTTTTAATAAACGGACTTAAGAAATGGATATAAAGAATATTACTTTTTAAGACAATCAAACATGAATCAAACAAAGCAAAACAAGTGTCTTACACATACTATTATACATATTCTTGGTAATTCTTAAAATTATTGTAATTTGATTTTCCCATATCTGCCTTATTACTAAACCTCTAAGCTCTTACTTATTTGGCTAAATAATATTTATAAAGAAGCTGAAATGCATATTTTTTAATACTGTATTGGGAAAACTGGAAAATCACATGCAGAAAAACAAAAAGTTTCCATATTTTTTTGCTACTCTCAAAAACTAACTCAAAATTGATTAAAGATTTAAACAGAGATCTGAAGAATCCTGGAGAAAAGAGCCCGCTGACATTGGTCTTGAAAATGACTTTTTTTTAATGACACCGAAACTACAAGTAACAAAAGCAAAAATCAGCTAGTAAGGCTGTGTTAAACTAAAAAGTTTCTTCTCAGAAAATAATTATATTGCCTAAATTAATACACTCACACACTTTATTGCTGTGGTCACATGATTTAAAAATGATAGCAATAGAACAAAACTGAAAGTATAGAACTAGATCTATAAATATATTGACACTTGTTGTAGATTTAACATCACAAACCAATATAGAAATAATTCAATGTGACTTGAGACATAATTATCCATAAAGGATACAGTGAAACTAAAACACTATTTCAGAGTATATTTCAAAGCAGATTAAATGTGTATTAAATATGTTAAAAAGTTGAAAATATTTGAAATGTAGGGAAATAACGAAGAATTTGTATAAAAAAGTCTGTTTTAAAAAGCATACATAGGGCCTCCCTGCTGGTGCAGGCGGTTGAGTGCAGCGCTGTGAAGCTGTCCGCAGCCTCTGCGGTGCCAGTTCGATCCCCGCCAGCCTCGGAGCAACCTACATGGCGAGCAGACCTCTCCTGTCTCTCCTGCTTCTCCCCTCAGCAGTGTATTTCATCAGTCTGCCTGTTCTGCTCCCCGCTCTGTCTCTAGTGAATCCTCCACCCTCCTCCGCATCTGGACTGTACCCCTGCTCTCGTATAAATAAAAATAAATCTTAAAAAAAAATTTAAAAAACATACATAATAGACTGATGAGTATTATCAATTTTAACAAATAAACCATGTTAAAAGATATAAAATTTCAATAACAGAAACTTATAAGGAACATATTCACAATGTTTCAGAGCTTCTTATAAAGTAATGAGGAATAAAAGGACATGTCCAATAAAATTGGACTAAGTCAAAAAAGCAAGCAATTCACCCATAAATAGCTACAAATGGTCAAAATACATGAAAACAATATGTTTCAGCTGCACTAGCCATCAGAGAAACTGAAATTAAAACATCAGAGTTACCAGGTTAGAAAAAAATTAAGGTACGCTAATGCTCAGCGTTAGCTGTGGTTTAGCAAAATGGAAGCTCCCATACAGTTTTTGGAAATAACTTTCTAGAACTATTTGAAATGATATTTGGCACTAGCTTGCAAACTTGCACTGTTAAAAATAATTTTAAAAAATCTTGAATCAGTGCATAAAGATGTATATTCAAGAAATTCTTGCTTATGGATATTAGGGAAATTGTTTAAAGTGCATTATGGCATTTGTTGTTCCTAAGTAAAATTTTGATCTAACCTACTTCTACATAAAATATGTATTTTAACAATATACAAGCTATACAAGGTTAATACATGAAATATAAGTTTAATATGTAACTTCAAAACTCTCAATCTTTAGCACATGTTTCAAATTTGTTTTTATAGATGTATATTACCATTATTAATTGGCTTTATGGTCAAAATAATCATCTCTAATAACATGATTGGTAATATGATATGAATTCTTTAATTTTTGAATATTTTAAAGATTCTTTAATTCTTTAAAGTGTTCTGAATCATATTTATCTTAATAAAACATGCTATATTATATGCTCCTCAAATTCATATGCTGAAGCCCTAACTACCAATGTGACTGTGTTTGGAGACAGGGTCTTCATAAAAATTATTAAGTTAAATGACATCACAAGGGTGGTTCCTTAATATGAAAGGATTAGAATATTTATAAGGAGAAGACACAGCAGAGATTTTTCTGCACTTGCTCACAGAGAAAAGTTCATCTGAGAACACAGAGGAAAGGCAGCAGTTTATAAACCCAGAAGAGAATCTTCGCTAGAAATGAACCTTGCTGGACCCATATCTTGGACTTCCAGCCTCCAGAAATGTGAAAAAATTAATTTTCATTTTATAAGAAGGTTGTGGTGTTTGTTATGACAGCCCAAGCTAATTCACTTCTTTATTATTTCTTTATATTATATTCATAGGTGAGGCTAAATATCAGATTATTTTGATATGTGGAAAAATAAAATTTGCAAAATAATCCCATATCTGCTCACTAATGTCAATTCTGTTTTATAGAAATTTTATGAGGCATTCTGGAACTCATTTTTTTTAAATATCAGACATAAGCTTCTAGTTAATTTCAGCAAATCAGTAATATTAATAATGACATTTAATATTTTCCTCTAAAGCATAATTGCTCCCCCCAACATTTTAATGCCTCTTATTGTATTAGAATAAAAAATATTGCTATTTAATGGGGAATATTTAATGGGAAAGTACAGGATACTATAATCTTATGTCAACTTTGATCAAATCATTATAAAGTTCACTGAATATTAACCAGAAGAATTATCATGACAATATTTATAAAGTAAATGGTCAATATTCTAGTTACTATATTCTTACCATATTTGTGGCCAACTTAATTTTTCTCTTTCGTTTAACGTCAAACTCTGTTAGATACCTTACATTTGTCTGTACTTATCTGTTCATCTTTCACCCAACCCTCAGTCCCGGAAGTCTGGTCTACATACACTCCATGATTAGCTTCCCATTTTCCTTGCTAATCTGTTTCAGCCAATGAGATCCATGATAGGTGATCAACCAGAAGCCGGAAAGCATGTGAGGGCATTTAGTCCTCTGGCTCCTTCCTTGCAGGTTTACCCCAGTGTGTTGGGTTCTGTGACTGGAAGTTGCTGTCCTTTGTACACTATCTATCTTTTTCTTTCAGGTTTTTTCTACCCTCTTTCCTTCTTTTGGTTTTCCAGGTGATAATAGCTTTGCTGTTATAAACTCACCAGAATCATATAATGGTTTCTGATTTGCTATACTCTGCTCACACTTTTATATTCTTTTTATTAAATAGTCCCTAAGGTTTTCTAATTTCACTGTGCCATCTGTTTCATGCTGATACCCTGTCTGAAGCTGAGATCTAGCTTCCAAAACAGATAGCTTCAATTTTGAGAAAACTTATGTAAGTTATGTTACTAATACGATGCTAATGTAGTCAAATTAAAGCATAACGAAAACATTTATTTAAACTGATTTTCTCCAATTTATCTATGTGCCAGCTTAGAATTACTAATCTCAGTAATCACAGAATATGGGCAAGATTTCTGTAATGAGCCTTGCAGACCTTTCCTGGTCCAGAAAATTTATTCATAACCCAAATGATGTCACAATATTTAACAAAATAATTAAAATTTATGCTTCATATTTGTGAAATTTAGAATTCTATTGTGGCAGTTAGACTGATGATTTTTTAATACTGAGGTGATCTTAGAATCTATTTTATATAGTTCTCCATATTATAAAAACAATGATTTGTAAAGCAGAGGAAGTGGAACATTCTTTTCATGATTTGGGAATTGCATAAAATACAGATACTACACTTGAAGCAAACACAAAGTACAGGATACTATATTTGGGAAGTCTTATCTCATACCATATTCTCATTTCCAGAAAGAAAAAGAAATGAAAATCTCTTCTGGGACTACAGCCATATCTTCCAATTATTCCCACAGTATGTGAAGATGTCACAAAATTCCCTGTGTATATATAGAACATCTATTGTGAAATTTGATAAAATTTAATAGTTTGGAAATTTAATTGCAATTTTTGTTGGTTATATGTTATATGAAAAAGTGAAAGCCTCTTATTATGGACAATACTCATAATCCTGTAATAATTTATGCTTAGAAATTCATGTTATGTTTTTAAGAGAGTCTCTATATTTTAGAAACATATTAAAATTAAGATAATTAATTCACTTGCTAATGTAGCTAATTCACTTGCTAATAATTGTGATAGTAATCTACCAAGTCAGTGATACAGATTCACATGTACCCTACAACATCAAAATTGCTTACTATATAAAGAAAAATCTTGCTGTATCTAAGGACAAATATTAGATTTTTGCATTTTCCCATAAGAAAATACTTTAACATATAGCTGTTAATCTGGGTGTTCTTACTACATCAAATGAGAGGTGAGAGAGAAGAGTAATGCCAAGGTATCAAAAGCAATGTCACACTAAAGAACTAATCCAGAAACCAAATATTCCACAAATAAACAACAGAGTTTAAAATCTCTCTCCTCCTGTTGAAGACCCAGTTGTTATCAATAACAATTTATATCAAAACCTAAGTACATTTGTAAATATTTCTATTAAATAGTTGAAACTGCATTTATCAATAATCATTTCATATTTATAATCTTTCCAATTATATACCATAGCTCATAAAAATCTAGAGATATTAGTAATATATATTTCTTAATAAAAAGCAAATGACTTGAAATAATTAAAAAATAATTGGCAAAAGAGAAGAATATAAATTTGGATCAGGGGGCATTTAAGATTGGCACTTTATTAATCTATGATATGTGTGTTACCTTGTTAACACACTTCAAGCCTATAGAATGTGCACATAGAATGTGTCTATAGAATTATGTACATAGATGCTGGAAATTTACTGCCTGAACTGTAGATATTACCAAGTTGTTTTTTTTTTTTTAATGTATCTGCTTTATTCAATTCCATTAATTCAAAAACAGGCATAACTTTCTACCTGTCTCATAGACTTATATCAGGTATTAAATGAATAAATCTATGTAAGGCAATAGGTACTCAAACTATTCACTCATTTGAGTTTTAATCTATTTTGAAAAGTAGTTTCCTTAAAGGTTTTAAGAGATTATCTGTTTGATTGCTGAATAGTATTCCCTTGTGTATATACACCACATCTTCTTGATCCAGTCATCTATTTTTGGGCATTTGGGTTGTTTCCAGGTTTTATGTATTAAAATAGTGCTGTAATAAATATTGGAGTACAGGTATTCTTTTGAATCAATGATTTTGTGTTCTTAAAATATATATAAATAAATAAATAAATTTAAAATATATTTTAAGAGAGATTTTATATCATATTTCCTATTTTAAGAGAGAGATTATGTCAGATTTTCTTTTTGAATTCAGTAAAAGCAAATGTCTATCAAATCAGGACAGATGCCACATATTCACTTTACCTAAGCATTTGTTAGAGCAATATATTACCATAATGAGTCTTTGCTTCTTATTTGTGATAAAAAAAAAGAATGTTGGAAAAACTAGTGTCATTGAATAATACAGGTTTTTAAAGTATTTTGGAATGTTTGCTATAATTCTTGAAAGGTAGAGTTTTATTTTAGTCTTAAGTAAATTATAATCATGAATATAGGATAAAGATAGAAATTTCTTTAGGGACTACAAAGGATCCAATGTCTAGATACAGTTTGACTAAATTTCTAAAGCTCTGTGAGCTTATGGCTTAATGATGGAGACTTTTTTTTTCTAACTAATAAATATATTACATAAAGCTAACAGATATTCCCTAAATTTAAATATTCCAATGAAGAATCTGATGTTTTCTTAACTGTTGCTGTTGGTAAAAACTACAGGGTTATTTATTAGAAAGAGGAAGAGAGAGGGAAAAGGAGGAAAAAGATTGTCAAATCTGCCATAGGAATTCTTCAATAGGTATATACAGTAGTACACAAAGATGAGTATTAAATTGTTAGAATTCACACATTCTAGTTAACTGACACAAAATATGTACATTTGGTATGTCTGTTAGAAATATGGGGCTTAAAAATGAATATATTTTTATATATTCTACTTGTGATTATCTAAGATATATGTTTTAAATAAAATACTATTTATCAATTTACAATGCCTAATGATTTGCAATTTAGTAGTGATCATGCAGTGAAAATTATAAAAAATGCTGCTACTACTTGTAAATTATCCAGTTTGTAGATTAGGAAACTGAATATGGGAAATATAAAGTGTTTGCCTTCTAGAAATTAGATAGCAAGCCAATCTACCATATTTCATGTAGATTCAATTTCATTTTACACATACCTATCTTTGCATATTCATACATACACACACACACACACACACACACACAATGTACTGGAAGCTGGGGCCTCCCTGGTGGTGCAAGGGGTTAAGACACAACCTATGAAGTTGTCCGCAGACTCTGAGCATGAATTCGATCCCTGGCTAGGGAGCTACCCACATGGCGCAGCAGACCTCTCCTGACTCACCCTGTATTTCAGTCCATCTGCCTGTTCTGTTCCCAACTCTGTCTCTGGTGAATTCTCTCACACCCAACACCTCTGGCCTGTACCCCAGTTCTTGTATGCATAAATAAAGAAATCTTTAAAAAATGCACTGGAAGCTGTTCAAACAATTCCATAGCTGGTGTGCTATATTAAAAAGTTTTTAAAAACCTTTATTTTGTACTATATGTTTCAGAATCTTTTTAAGAATGCAACTGATGGTAGAAACACATCATTTGGTCATAAAGATTTATAAGCTGTTAAATGAACTTCAGGGCAGATGCAGAGTACATGTAACACCTGGCATAGATAGTATGTCTAATGATAATACAAATCCTTTATGGTACATTAGCACCTTCAGAAATGAGTAATGTCCTAAGATTAACTCCACCGAAAGTTACAGATGAGGGTCAAAAAGAAATGTAATTTCATGAAACAAAATCAGCAGTAGAATTCATCTAACATTCTGTTATATCTGTTGCCATTAATATTTTCCAATAAACATAATTTAAGGTGTGTCTATGATGGATGATGTTTATTTCTTTTAGGATCTGGGCTATTTTGTTATTTATCTGAATTAGAAATATTATGTATTCTATTTCTCATTACGTGCTTAATTAATTCACTGTATTAAAAATTCATCATACTTTGTTCAGATCAGGCAAACTAAAACCATTGACTTCATTGTGCTCAACAATTAATTCTTTCTGATACTTTTAAGGACAAATAACTTATTCAGATAACTCAAATCATCAGAAAGGCATGAAATTCCTCTTAATATTTTTATGAAACTTAAAAGCTTCTATAAAAGTTCTAAAAACATTTCCTCATTTTACAAAGTATCATTTAATGTAGATAGCTTACAATAATAAAACAAGTAATGTAATATTTTGTTTTATGTGTTTTTGTTTGTTGCATTATTATTTATTACATTGCAGAGCAATGTAATATGTAAAATGATTATATATAGCTAGATTTCAAATGAACTATTTCTAATCATTTTAAAATATCAATAAATCCTTAGAAATTCACCATGTCTTTTTAAACAATTTTAAAATCTTCCTCTTGTTTATTTTATATCTGTGAATAAATTGGAACAGACACAATGAAATTTCGTTACGCTTAAATAGCAATAATTTATCATAGGAACAATCACGCCATAGTATTTTCACATTGTATAAGTATTGTTATAAGAAATACCAAAAGAAATATCTTCCATTAGCCATCTGTCCCATGCAGCTATTTAGTTTTACAGTTGTCCCATTAGAGTCATCACAATGACTGATAAGTTAATTGCTATTATTGACTTAAGGTTTTAGTAAAATCTGTGGCCTTGTCTGTTTACACAGTATCAATTCTTCATTGAGTGATTCTAGAGACTAAAATTATACATTATTTTGAAGACTCGAGATTGTAGAATAGAAATAATTACAGAATCAACTATTTATGTAGATAAATCCTACCATTAGTGAAACACAAATATTTTGCTAAGCTAAACATATTTTTTTGTTATTGTGGTATGAACTTGCTTTCTAATGTCTTGCACACTTGTCTGTTTGCTTTTGATTTCACAGTTGCCTATGATTCCTTTCAAGTGAAATATTCAGAATAGGCAAATCCACTGGATAAAGGATGATTAGTGGTTTCCAGGATCAGTTTGCAACAGAAGAATGGGAAGTGAGCTTTAAATTGTATAGAATTTGGGGAGGAAGTGATAAAATACTCTAAAATTAATGGTAATAATTGCACACTGTAATTATTGTAAAAACCGCTGACTTGTACAGTTTTAAAGGTTTATATTTTGGTAGGTGAATTATATCACCATAAGATCATTATAAAATAAATCCACACTGGAACTTCTTTTGACATGAGAAACCCACGGTGATGGGAGGTAGGAAATTTATAGAATTAGGGGACCAGTATTAGATGAAAACTATAATATAGTTGGAAACTTCTAGTGTGGGTAAGTGAATAACTGGAACTGTGTAACTGGGGAGAATAAATCAAGGAGACAATTTCGTTGTATTCTGCAAGTATTTGTTCATTACTTTTTTCCCACATAGGGGAATCTTACAAAATATTTTAAATGTTATGTATGTTAAAATATGTGAGTATATAATGTACCAGTCAAAAAAATATTATCTATGTAGTATACAAATGATGCTTCTTTTATGTTGTTATCTGAAATTCTTTTTTTTTAATGACCATTAATGGAGTTTTATTTTTAAGGATTTATTTATTTATGCATACAAAAACTGGAGTACAGGCCAGAGGTGTGGGGGTGAGAGGAGTCACCAGAGACAGAGTGGGAAGCAGAACAGGAAGATCTAATGAAATACACTGTTGAGGGGAGCAGCGGGCAAGACAGGAGAGGTCCGCTGAGCCATGTGGGTAGCTCCCTGGCAGGCCAGGGATCAAACTTGTGCTGCAGAGACTGTGGATAGCTTCATAGTACTGTGCGTAACCTCTTGTGCCACCAGAGAGGCCCCTATTATCTGAAATTCTTAATGACAGAGATAATCATAAATTTCCATGTTTGTGAGGGGGTGAAGAGAGAGGAGACTGTGTTTCAGTGTATTTGGAAAGTAGGAACTGGCAAGGAAATTTGGGAAGAAGAAAACCAGAGCTTTGTTTTAGGTGCACATTCTACTCCTATGCTTAGAACGAAACATTCAAGAGCAAGATTTCAAATTACTGAATATGACAGAAAGAAGAATTTAATATTGTAGGGGAGCTATAGCCTGACAAAAATTTAAGAATGGAGTAAAGTTGTAAACAAGCAGAAAGATCAGATTCACATTCTGAGAAAAATTTTGATTCAAATATACTCCTGTAAAATAACTTAAAATTTACACATTTGTGCTTGAAGATCAAGCAAACATTCTCTCCTGCAAGTTTCTTATATCAAATCTGACAGCACACCAGTCTGGCACAGTGACTAAACTAAATTTATTGTTAAAATGTTATGCCCTGGAGATATAATTTTTTAGGCAGAAGATAACATTTATGAACAGAAATTAAGTTGATTTTATTGTTTAATTAAAATGCATTCCTTTATATAGCATCTATATGTATAGATGGCCAGGTTGCAGATATTCATCACCCCATCTCCAAAATTGTATATAGTTCTTGTAATAATGGCAGATAAAACCAATGGCAGTGAAACAAATAATGATTATATTAAGTAGTGTCTAAGAGTAATTAAAACAGTTGAACATCTATATAATAAACAGCTCTTTTATAGCATTTCAGTAATAAAAGGCAAATATACTAAATGTGTCTAAGTAATGTCACATTTCAGTTCTATTAATTGATATAAGAATAAATTATTGCAAAAATAAAATCTGGATACATTTTATCTCTTAACTTTAGGAATACTGACATAAATGATTCACTCAGAGATGGCTCATAGCAAGTGCTCATTAAGTAAAAGCAGGAACTAGAAATAAAACCTTCTAACAAATTTATTCCTTATCTCATAAGTAATGTCCAAGTCTTTTTCACTGTGTTAATTTTCTATGTTGCTATAACAGGTTACCATAAATTTAGCTACTTAAAACGACATAAATCTGGGCCTCCCTGGTGTTACAAGGGGTTATGTTTCGAGACTATGAAGCTATGGACAACCACTGCAGCACTAGTTTGATCCCCAGCCAGGGAGCTGACCCACATGGTGCAGCAGACCTCTCCTGTCTCAGCTACTGTTCCCCTCAGCAGTGTATTTCAGTAGATCTGCCTGTTCTGCTCCCCACTCTCTCTCTGGTGAATCCTCTCACTCCCCCCAACCCCCTGGCACCTCTGGCCTATACCCCAGCTCTTGTATGCATAAATAATAAAATCAATCTAGAAAAAAACATAAATTTGTAAAATTAGGTTGTGGAGGTCAGAATTTCCCAAGTCCGTGTGTTGGTAGGATATGCTATAGAGGGTCTGTGGGAGAATAGATTTCCTTGCTTTTTCCAAATTTTAGGGGCCACCTGTGTTCCTGGATTCCTAACCTTCTATTTTCTAGGATAACAGCATAAAATCTATAAATCCCTGTCTCTCGTCTCATATATCCTATCCTTTCTCATACTCCCCTGTCCTACTCTTGTAATAATGACTTGTCAACAGCATATCAAATTGCCTTACAATATATTTGTTTTTGGATTTAAAAAATATTTCCTCCAATTATAAGAATATTTTAGTAAATTTTCATATATTAGGTCAAAATTACCAAGAATAACCTTTCATTGCATGATTTTTTAAATTTAATTATTTTTTTATTGAGGCAACATTGGTTTACAATGATCTATATTATTTGGAAATACAGAAATATATCCTTCAGGTATATGTTGTCACAGCACAACTATAACAAGGCACCCATATTCCTCCAGTATAGTCCATTGTGACTCCATTCACTTTGCTTACTCACACCTCCCCTCTGAAAGCCTCAATTCTAGTCAAATTTCTAGAGTTTATTATTAGTTTGGTTTTATTGGACACTTTATTTGTTTCTCTATAGCCCACATAAAATTACTCTACCAGTATTTGTCTTTCTCCTTCCAGTGTATTTCACTTAACATAATCCTCTCCAGTTTCATTCACACTGATGCAAATGGCAAGAATATCTTTTTCATTGCAGAGCAGTATTCCACCATGTGTATATATCACATCTTCTTAACCCAATATCCGTCTTTGGGAACTTAGTTTGTTTCCATAACTTGGCTATCGTAAGTAGTGCTATTGTAAATAGAGCATATCTTTGAATTAGTAGTTTTGCATTATTTGGGTGAATACCTAGGAGAGGAATTGTTGGATAATGTCTTAGATCTATTTCTAGCATTCTGAGAAATCTTCATACCACTTTCCATATGGTTGGACCAGTCTATACACCCACCAACAGTGTAGGAGTGTTCCTTTTCCCCCATATTCTTGCCAACACATCACATGTTGCTTCTGATATTTTTGATATGGAACCTTCTCCTCACAAGTGTGAGATGTCTTCTCAGTGAGGTTTGATTTGCATTTCTTTGATGATAAATGATCATGACAGTCTCTCAATATCTTTTTCTTTTCTTTTCTGGTTCTATTTCCTTATTCACTTTCTTTCTTTCTTTCTTTTTTTTTGGTGGATGGTCTTCTTTTTGTTTAAGGTACCAGAACTTATTTCATTATTTCTTGTAAGGGAGGTTAAGTATTGACTAACTTCTTCAGTTTCTGTTTGCCTGAGAAGCTACTTGCACAAGCCTACCTTCACTTAAGAGTGATATTCTACAGTTATCAGCTCTCCCCTCCCCAAGCCTGTCAGGAAAACATGGGCACACAGCTCCAAGATTTACCCAGAAATTTGTCACCCTAGCCAGCATCCCTCAGTGCCTCTTTAACCATCTTTTGTTGTATGAAGCTGAATTTCCTCTGTGTCCCTTTTGACAGTGTCAGCATTGGCCTCCAATGTCCAAGGGCTGCTATAGTTTTGCCCCAGGTCATGGGATTCTCTACGTCCATTGCCTCTCTAGACTATTTTCAGATTATCTTCCAGGCAGCAAAGCAGTTGACCTCCTCTGACATCTTCTTCCTTCTAACTCCTTTTTGGTTCAAGTTTGTAAAAAATGTAAATGCACCAGGGTGAACTGAATACAGTCAATGGATAATAATTGAATGATACATTTTCCTGTGATGAAACTTTCCATAATATTTTAAACAAGAATGAAATGAAAATTTCCCTCAAAAACAAACCAGGAAAAAACAGAAATGTAGTATGTATTTATCAGAAATGCATTAGTTTATTAGCATAAGGATAAAGAGATATTTTCACAAAACGAGTGTTAAATTATATTGAAAGTTAGAAACTGATGTCAATGATATAAATAGTGATTGGAAACAAACTGGTAACAAATGATCAGAATTGGCCCTTGAATTAATATATTCTCTGCATTGCACACTGTTTTTTAAGATTTATTTTTGGTTTTAGTTTATTTATGTATACAAGAACTGTGGTATAGGCCAGAGGTGCAGGGGGTAAGAGGGTTCTACAGAGACAGATTGGGTAGCAGAACAGGCGGATCTACTGATATACACTGCTGAGGGGAGCAGTAGGCAAGCCAGGAGAGATCTGCTGCGCCATGTGGGCTAGCTCCCTGGCTGGGGACCAAACTCATACAGCAGTGGCTGCGAATAGCTTGATAGTGCTGAGACTTTAATCCCTGTACCACCAGGAAAGCCCTGCATTGCATGCTTTTATTTTTGACTTGATTTCTGAATTGATCATAATCCATAAAAATGAAATCAAGGTTAAGGACTCAATGTCTCTACATGCTGTAAGAATCACTTTTCTATTGGAATGATTTTAACAAACTCACTAGATAAATGTAAACTATTCTTGGCATAATATTGTTATGAAACTGTGATGTATGATGTTAATATTAATCTAATGATTATATTAGAATAGGTTAAATGCATTTAGATTGCAGGTGATGCTTTAGCAATTTAGTACAGATTGATTTGTTTGAGAGTGGGCATTAATTTGAAAAACTACAAAAATGCATGTCACATTCCATTGGTCACATAAAAAGTCGTAAATGATTTGAGATCAAAGAGAAGTTTAAAATGTATGGAATAAGTGGAGGAATATGGGTGTTTTGGTGGTGGTGTGGTGCAATAACATATTCTTGAAGAGGTGAGGTCTTATATTTCTGAATCATATACAGTGTTGTGAACCAAAATGTTTCCTTAATTGCATATATATATATATGAATATATTCCCTAAATCATGTGAATTTGTCAACTCATTTTTCCTTAATAAAATATGTTTCATAATAAATGAAATGCTAATATGTGAATTGTTGAGATTTTCTTGTTATTTTCTTGTTGGGAAGAAGTAGCAAATGAAGAGAAAATATTTGGAGACTCAACAAAATCTTAATGCTGCTATGCAGACAATTCATATACTATAAATTAAATCTGAAAATGCATAAAGATATAAAGATGTTGTAGCATCATGAATTAATCAGGATTTTTGTGCCACTAGCCTCTGTGGCTCTCTCTTGCAGCCTTGATCATGTTAACACAGAAGGTGCTTGGGAGTGTGGGCATGGAGCACTCATGCCTGATTGTGGACACCTGGGGCATGGGTGCGGGCATGTGCAAGTGAGCACACCTGAGCCTAGAGGTCAGGGATATAAGGGCAGCGTCACTCAGAGACTAATGGGTACAGGGAGACTGCTACGAGAGGCCACTGGAGAGAGCCCAGAAAAAGAGTATAGGGATTTGCTGGGACCTGGGGTCTTGGTTGCTGCCAGCTTCCCTGCACCCTGCCCATCCCTCCTCCCCCGTGCCTGGTTGCCATAACAGATGTTTAGAGAAACTTTAAACAGAGAAGATGAAGTCTGAATTTTGTGAAATTACTAGTTTATGGAGAAAGTTAGCACATAATTTTAAAATGTAAGAATTTGTTTTCTGTTTTTGCTATGCACCAATCAGTTTCTAACTTTCAATATAATTTAACACTCGTTTTGTGAAAATATCTCTTTATCCTTATGCTAAAGAACTATTTGCCGATGGGTTTCAGAGTTAGGAGATTGCACTGACCCTCCACAAAGCACATGAATAAATTAAATTGAAGGGTTTCTTCTTATAAAAATATTGGTAAGTTAGCAGCTTACCAAAAATTATTGTGTAGTTTGTGCCATCAACTGTTTTCTACATCTCACTTTGAAAAGTTAAATTTTTCTAATATGTGTAACAACTATTCCTTTGTAAATAGTAAGTAATGTTCATTTTATATATAAAACATTGGAACCAATTTATATGTTCATATAAATGTATGTGCACTGTATTGCCAGATACTGCGCACAATAGCCTCGTGAATATTTAATGCTTTTTTATACAGAATGTACATAGATTTCCTAAACTTGCCCCATTGCAGCATAACCAGTTCATAAAACCAGCATGATCTGACTGTGCAAGTGCTTTTGAAAATTAACTCGATAGTAAATTTTAATTATTTATCCAAGCTGTATTATGCTGCTTATATTTTCCCACTGGAGTGCGATGGCAATATTGTGTTTTTCTTAGATTCTTATACAAGTTACATAAAGTAAAATATAGAATGTTTAGGTTATTACATCAGCATGCTATGATTTCTTGCCTCTTACTGCAAATAATTAATAAAAGCACATTGCTAGGTTAGTACATATGGTAATTTTTTTCTAAGAGCAAATATATTCTGGTATTATAATGTAAAAAGAAATAAAGGAAGAAAAAAATACCCAGCACGCTTATAAAAAGGCAGCCTACATAATGAGCATGATTGGACATGATTTGGACATGATTACTTGATCTATGCTGTCACCATTTTCCTTTCAGATTGTTTATCATTAAGCTGGCAATTGGGTTATTTTGTGTGATAGATCCATTTCCTAACACAAAGTGTACATCATGTCAACAGCTCATTGAGTGACGAGAAACTGACATGTCAGAGGAGCTGATAGTTTTTATGTGTATATATGTTTTATGTACACACACACATACAACCTAGTGATAAGAATAAAAATCTTATGCTCTTTCAGCAATAGTAAATTCTACCCAAATAATGACAAATTGCAATAAGATGTATCGTGAATGAGGCCATTATAGTTGACAGCAAAGTAGTGGTAGTATTAGAGAAGCAATGTTTCCAGAGAAGAAAATAAATAATTTGAATGAAATCTAATGTCAGAAAATGAGATATGCGCAAAGCATTCACAGAAGAATGTAACTTGAGTTAGTGATAACAATTTCTGGTAATATCTACTTGATAATGGAGTTTATTACACAACTTCTAATAGAAAGTCCTGCTGAATGCAGTTAAAAGCCATTTAAGCTGAAAGATGATGATTATATGTCATCATGACTTCTATTGGATTTGATGGAGAAAAAAAAAAAAAACCATGAAACATTGCATTTTCAATGAGAAAATAGAGAGACAGTCCTTAGATATTTGCATTTAGATAGTGTGTCCAACATTTAAATCTTCTGCCACTTATGCCCCATCCCTATTTGGATTCAAATATTGAAAACTAAGAATTTTTGGTTTGCAAATACAGACATGCAATATTGTAAATTTTATGTTATTTTTCAAATTAAACAATGAATTATCATAATTTTTGCAAATATTTGAGTGCAACTAATATTCTTTATCAACAGCAGATAATTTCAAGTAAAGGATAATTGCACTTACAACTTTTCTAACAAAACTTAATTTAATTTGTATTTTGGTCTACATATGAAAGTCTTTTTTTAATAGTTTTTTTTTTTTTTTAAGATTGATTTATTTACTTATACAAGCACTGGATAAAGTCAGAAGCGTGGGAGGGTGAGAGAATTCACCAGAACCAGGGCGGAGAGCAGAACAAGCAGACTGATGATACACTGCTGAGGGGAGCAGCAGGTGGCAGGAGAGGTCTGCGTGTGACATGTGGGATCCTTGCTGGCGGCCGGGGATCGAACCAGCGCTGCAGAGGCTGAGGGCAGCTTCGCAGACCAGCGCTCAACCGCTGCGCCACCAGGGGAGGCCCTACGTATGAAAGTCTTAACATGAAATCCAAATTGGAAGATTTTATTTCTGCAATTTAGTGCTTCTTAAATTTGGAAGAGTGGAATTACCCAGAGGAAGAAGGAAAAGGGACCTTTAAAAATACAGATATTGATTCTTGTTAACTTCAGACATACAGATTTAATAGATATGAATGAACTTGTCATCTAGAGGTTCAGAAGCTCACTATATGATTGCAATATTCAACAAAATTTGAAAAACTAAAGCCCTAATCCTCCTCAGAGATTTATTTTCCATGTACAGGAAAGAAGTTGAAAATTAAGAAAAACATTGAAATATATTTCACATTTCATTTGAAGATTACCTGCCTTTTGATATCTTATAATTAAATCACTATTTATATGAGAGGGTTTAAAATAATCAATAATTCAAGCCTTATTCGTGATCCTTCTCTAACAAATCTTTGTTGCCTTTCTAGATCAAATCCAGATTAAACTGATAAATGTGGTATAACACTTTCTACTTAAAACTCAAAGATTATTGATTTAGTTTAAAGTCATGACAGGACCTCCCCAGTGGCACAGCGGGTTGAGCACAGCACTGTGAAGCTGCCCTCAGCCTCTGCAGCACAAGTTCGATTCCTGGTCAGCCAGGGAGATTCCCACATGGCACAGCAGACCTCTCCTGTCTCACTCACTGCTCCCCTCAGCAGTGCTTTCAGTTGGTCTGCCTGTTCTGCTCCCCACGCTGTCTCTGGTGAATCCTCTTACCCTCCCACACCTCTAGCCTGTACCCCTGCTATTGTATAATAAATAAACAAACAAACAAACAAATAAATAAATAAATCTTAAAAAAATAACCTAAGTCATGACAGGGAATAGTAGGCAGTGCAAAGATGAAAAATAATAACTCATGATCATAGTGCTGCATCCTTTAACTTACATAATTCAAATAGCAATATCATACATTAGAACTAAATCCCTGCCCCTTGGTAGGTAAGGAATGACTCTTGAAGTAAGCTATTTTGTCCAAAGTATGGGCTTAGACAGAAATAATAAAAAATTCCCTTTCACCAAAACTCCTTGATCTTTACAACTTGCTGTATTTTCATTTTAGTTTCTTTGGGAAACAAAAAATCATTTAATGATTAAAATACAGATTTAAAATAGAATAATTTAAATCAGAGTGGCATCAGATGATAGGACAAGTAGACCTATTATATATTCAAACATGTATGAAGAATACCCATATATATGAAAGAACTTGATTGACACTAAATCTTTTAACAGTTTCTTAACTTTGCTTTTATGTCATCCAAATTAGTGTAATTGCTTAAATCTAGTGTAGCTAAAATCTTATGATTACTAAAATCTTATGTAATATTTTAATATATTCCAAATATGGATCTATGATTGTGATTCGTAGTCTATTTTCAATTACTAAATCCCTAATAATATTTTCTTCTTCTCTCTTCCATCTCAGTTTAGAAATACAATGTTAATCATTTCTAAGTGGAAATGTTATTTCTGAAGATTCTTCTATGTCGAGAAAGGCGTAACCACTGTCCCCTTAAATCTCAATAATGAACTTTGCTTAATGCTTAAGTCTCATGTTGGGCAGCACTGTCACAGGCTGTTCAAGCGAAGAACCTAAATATTGCAATGACTGACTTGTAAACCTGGCTCAACAGCTTTTAAGGTAATTGATTTTGGCCATATGGCTTTAGTTAAATATGTATTTACTTATATTAATTTAAGAGTTAGCTTTTCACAAAGTATTGGAAAAAATAAGAAATAGAAAGTAAACTTTGCACTGTGCATGGTCATTGTCACCAACTCTATCCGGTGGGTCCTTGAGAACCTCATTCAAGAATGCAATGAGGGGGCCTCCCCTGGTGGTGCAGCGGTTGAGCGCTGAGCTGTGAAGTTGCCTGCAGCCTCTGCAGTGTAGGTTCGATCCCCAGCCATCAGTCAGTGAGGGTCCCACATGGTGCACAGACCTCTCCTGCCATGCCCACTGCTCCCCTCAGCAGTGTATTTCTGTCAGTCTGCCTGTTCTGCTCCCCACTCTGGCTCTGGTGAATTCTCTCACCCTTTCGCGCTTCTGACTGTACCCAGTGCTTGTATAAATAAATAAATAAAATTGAAAAAAAAAAAAGAATGCAATAAGGACTTGAGGCCTTGAGACACACCAGGATTTATTCAAAAGACAGAGTTTCAGGGAAGTCCCTTCTACAAAATGAGCCTATTTGACCAAAACCTTAGTCTGCTTTTTTAAAAAAAAAATAATTTAATTTTATATATTTTTACCTCGTTTTTCATTTTTGCACAATGTATGTATGTATTTTCATCTTGATTATATTCACCATGCAATTCCCACTCCCTTTATTTTGACCTTAATCCCTCCTCTCCCTCCCCCCCATAGTGTAGTGTGTCTCTGTTTTATAGTTGCTTGTTGATTTTGATTTTTAAAAATAAAAAAAAAAATCAAAATCAACATGCCTTTTTTTTTGTACAGAGTTCAGGACTTTTTGGCAAGAAGCAGACAAGTCAATATCACTACTAGGAAGTTTCCTTCTTGTCTGTTAAGTGAGGTGTTTCTCTGTGCAGTTGCCTCATCTGGTACATGTTCAGAAAATGAATGCCAAATCCCAACCAGAAGATGTCACTATTATAATGAGTTCTTTACTACTATGGGTCACTTTTGGTCTTCTGGAGTGCATTTTAATCCATTTCTGCACAGTCTGGGCCCAGGGTCCTACAACTTTCTCTTAATTTAAAGAGGACTTTAGAGATAGCTCAATAATGCACACACACACACACAAACATACGGGGGGAGGGGGGAAAGTTATTGATACAAACAATGGGTTAAAGATATTTATGGCATAGTCTTTCCAGACAGGAGTTACTTCTGTCTCAGTAAATATGTACCAGTTTAATACATTTTTAATTTTATGGTGAAGTCAACCTTTTGAGATATTCCTTCACCATATATTCTATTAGACATAAAATTGTATATAAAATATGTGAATGCACTTAAATATTTTTCATCTATATTTTTTATTTTTCATATGTTGGAAGAAAATAAATCCTGTAGTGCTAACATCATTCACCAATATATGAGATGCTTACCAATACTGGAAAATTCTTTAATAAGTTCATTTTCACTCTTTTTATTACCTTTCATTCATGTACACACACACACACACACACACACACACACACAAAGAATGCTGTTTGTCCAAGTATGACAACATTGCTGAACTAAAGGATCTCCTGCACTTATGGGCCAAATTCATATTCCATATTTTACTGATTGCTTGATTCTTGCAAAATTAAGCCACCTGCTTATTTAATACAACATCCATTAAGTAATTTTGATTATACTGCAGATGGCAAGTACCAATGTAAATAGTGTATAGGCACATCTCAAAACACTTTTCACAAAATGTTCTGTGATCTGTGAACACATTTTATGACCTGTGTCTTGATATCATTTAATAGGTAATAAATACATTATCAATAGAATAAAAACTTTTAAAAACTAGGGAAAAGCAAAAGCTAATTATCATAAGGAAATTTGTAATGCAGTCCAAAAATTCAGTATGTGGAATCATAGCATTATATCAATTATATCACCCTTTCTTTCTAAGGACAATGATCCCCTAAAGACAAACACAAAAATGCATCATATAATGATCTACACCTTTAGGTAGTTGCTCCTACATGATCCAGGAGTTTATAAAAATACACAATCAGAAATTACACAAACACAGATACAAATTTAAATATTTAATAAATAATAATCCTGGGTTTTCATGATCTAAGTTCATGATCATATTGCTAAATTATTTCATTTTACTAGCCATTAGAAAATACATATGCCACATGTGGTATGTAATCTTACATTTCAAGAATTTTCAGAAACCATCTATATTACATTTCTCCAATATCCCCCTCATTTCCTTAACTACCTTTAGCAGTTTGAAGATAACGTCATCTTATATATACAAATATAAGGTGTATATATGGGTACATACATATATGAGCATATAAAATATATTCATACATGATCATTATCATCTAGTAAAGTGGCAGAGTAGGAAGGACTAGTCATGATTTCCTGTTTCCTCTTTCCCCTTTCTCTTCTTTAATTTGGACAGTTAAATATCCAAATTTGTCTGATATAACTGTTTTGGAACTCTGAATCTAAGCCTTGTAACTTTCAAGGGAAGGCTTAGATGATAAACTACAGTTAATTTAAGTCATTTGCAGCTCTTAGCACAATAGCAACTACCCATCCTTGAACTCTAATAGTAGCTACCTGTCCTTCACCCCTTGCACTGTGGGAGCCACAGAGCATTTAAGAAGCACCTTGTCCACACAGTTTGTGGGAGCCAGGGTGGACAAAATACAACCTTCCCTTCAAATTTCAGAGGTCTGCACCCTGATTGCTGGTTGCTGCTTCTGATCTCAGAAGTGTAGAGAATGTAGTGAAAACTATTTAAAAAAAAACTTATCAAGTGTGCTAAAACATATAGTTTGAAAGACATTCAACATTTAAAAAGATGATAAATGAATACTATCATAGAGTAGTAGTAAACTCTTCAGATGCTATATTGTATTATGAGTTTTTGTGTGTTGGAGCAGAAACAGGTATTCTAGAGAGACTAATTGCAAACTCTTTGAGCATCATATAACAAAGATAATTATTTGTGCATCTTTTTTAAAGGGTAGTCTGAATATGCTGTAGTAGTAATGGTAATAAGAGAATATTCTTGGAAAAGTGTTTGGGCCTAGGGAATTCTCTGGACCTTCTCTAATAGAGTTTGTGTCAGTATAGAAATAGAGGCAATTATAATTTAAAAATATTAATATAAACTTGGCCCAAATTATATCTTTATGATGACAAAAACCATAGATAATTAATACTTTGTTCATGTTTTCTTTTTCTGGCATTTTATCAAAATGGCACAAGGTCAGTGATTGCTTCCTTTGATATCCACTTACATGTCTCAAATAGTCAACTGGATTGACTGGATCACAGTTAGCTCACAGTTCATTAACGTTATAACTATTCTTAAAACTTAAAGTATACTAAAATATGAATTCCTAGAAATTATTATGCATTATAAGTAAAAGTAACAATTAGATTTACTCAAACTAGTCAAATTACAATTTTTAAATCATCATATTGACTGCAAACTTATTATAATATAGTTATGCTACAAACTGTCATTTTGACTTTAATAATTTTCTGTAATATTTTAGTTCAATAAACTAAATAAGAAAATCAGTATCACATGAAAATATGTACTTTAAACATTTTAATATTTACTTAGGCATGTATTATACTCTCTGTAGTCAAATTGCAGTTTTAATATTTCTTTTATATATTTAAATGTAAAGAACACTTTGGAAACTTTATTGTTTTATTTTAAAATGAATACCCTCCTTTAGTAGAATGATAAAATATAATTCTTTTGGATTTTAGATATTTTAATATATTTTAAAATGATATTAAATATTTTCAATTATTTCTTATAATCATAAATTCTTTGCTCTGAATATCCTTGGTAATCAGCCTCACTCATTTTTTAGCAGAATTTATTGAGTAGCCTCAATCACAACTACAGCTAACAAAAATAAAGTTGTGAAATTTAATTATGAATAATTGAAACAATCTATTCCTTCTCATTCTGGAGTAATTATTAAAATGGTAACATTTTTGTCTTGCTTTCTTAATCTGTTCAGTTTGAAAAATTTCATGTTTACTTCAACATAAGTTTGGTCCTGAAAATATCTTAGATGACAGTAAATTTTGATATGTATGTTTCCATTGGGACTAAGCCAGATATATAAAATCTACCATCAATATTATATATTTTTTAAATCCTTTGATGTCTTTCACCAATAAGTAAGCATGTATTTAAATAAGCTTCTGTTCCAACTTGGATTTGTAAGTATAATGGTAATTAGAACAGAAGCTTATTTAAATGCATGCTTACTTATTGGTCAAAGACATCAAAGGATTTAAAAAATATTTGATATTGACAGTAGAATTTTATGTTATAATAGTAATCTCAGAACACTTCCTAACTAAACTAAACTACAGAGAAATTTCTGATATGCTGGAATTCATATCATCTATTTATTTATTTTATTGAGGTAACAGTGGTTTACATCACTGCATATTATTCAGAGGTACAGGTTTAGACCTCTTCAATGATGTTACCACACCACATTCACCACCATAAATGCTCCCCACCCTCCTCCTTTCCCTTTGGTAACCTCAATTCTACAGTCAGGTTTAGGGTTTGTTTTGATTTAGATATGTCTGTTCCCATATTTTACTTCCCTCTATTCTACATATGAGTAAAATCATATATTATGTGTACTACATATGATTCCTTTACAGAGCTAGTTTTTCCATTTATGTGATGATCTTGCTGCCTTTAGTAGAAAGTGTGCCTTCAATTGGGGGACTTGATATCATATTGAATATGGATAATAAGTTCTTTATTCCAAAATGACAGTTACTCTATTTTTTTTATAAAGCTGAATAAAGGCCTAAAATAAATTGTGGCCAACTTCCTTTAACAGACTCTCTGGCTTGAATTTTGTATTCATCCACAGGAGAAAAAGTTTTAAAATCTGAATTCCATGATAAATATTTATCTTTGACCTATATATTAATATCCATCAATGAACAAGATAGGACAACCTTTAAAGTAATTAAGTTGACAACTGCTAATAACATCAAAAAGGTAATTGTTATTTGATGTGATTGCCTTGGCAATATTGTTATCTGAAGTTCAATGGAGTTTTTATTCACTGCACTTTTACTGTGATTTTCTAATATATTGCTTTGAACTCCACGAAGAAGCAGCTGAGACAGTCATTACTTTTGACTACAAATAGCTTTAGAATTGATGGGAAAGCTGATTTAGACAACGCATGCAATACAGGGGCCTCTTTTATGATGTCTTGGTGGCAGACCTCAGTGACAAGGGATATATATGCCTTGCTGCATATTATAAAAAAAGAATTTTCTATTGTGATTTTAATTTTCAGAGAAATAAAGATAGAATTAAAGATTATACATTGATCTCTGACACAATTATAGTCAGTGTTAAACCATTCATAGAATAGAATGTCTCTGAATAAACTTAATGCTAAAATTAAATATATTCATTTATAATTGGAAATAAAGTAAGAAAAAAATGACATCATATTCTGAAAATGAAAATGAAATAATATATAGATATTTATTACCCATAGCCAATGTGATAAGACAGAGGAAGAAAAAGACCAGTATCTTTGCAAAGCGGGGTGGGGGAATTGGTGCTTAGATTAATACTACTATAAGGATCCTTATGTCCCTAAATATCACACTTATGCTCTAACATTATCACTTATTTATTGTGCTAACATTCCCAACCAAAATTTTAAATATTCCTCTTAAGTGAGTTTATGAAAACGAGTAGACAAAAGTTATTATTATGCTTTTCTTTTAGGAACTGCTATTTTTTTCATACCCTTTCAATGTGTAGATTGAAAGATGCAACTGCTAATATCTGTGGTAAAATTCACATTTCTCTGTAAGATTTTTCCTTTAAGTTTTACTGTGGAATAATTTTACTGTTTTTTAATTCAGATTGCTGAATTATTATGTTATTCCTATATGGTTGTGGTGAGGGGAGAGAGAAAAAAAATTTTTTAAACCACAATAATATCGATAGCTGAATACATTTCTTGAATCCAATTCTAGCGCTCATTTCATGTGGTCACTGCATGTAGACATTTGGGTGGAATATATTCAGGGCAACTGGAAAATTGCATTAGAAATATGGGTCAGAGATAAAGAGCAACAATGCAGTTTGTCAGAGTACACATGACAGTCGTATGTGTATCTTCAGAGTGTAAATCTAGCAGAGAAACATTGCAGAACAGAGCTAGTATACACAACAAAATAAGTGTTGGTATTAGCATCACCACTATTCTATTTATCACTAGCACTATCATCATCCAAGGATTAGAGAAAGAAAAAAAATATTGAAAATGGGGGCCTCCCCTGGTGGCACAGGTGGTTGAGCGCAGCCCTGTGAAGCTGTCTGCAGCCTCTGCTGTGCGGGTGGGATCCCGGCCGGCCAGCAAGAGTCCCACATGGAGCCACAGACCTCTCCTGTTGTGCCTGCTGTTCCCCTCAGCAGTGTATTTCCTCAGTCTGCCTGTTCTGTTCCCCGCTCTGTCTCTGGTGAATCCTCTAACCCTCCTAGCACATCTGGTCTGTACCCCAGTTCTTGTATAAATAAATAAATAAATAAATAAATAAATAAATAAGTCTTTAAAATATATATTGAAAATGGATATGGAAGGCAATAAAACTCACTGCAAGCCTAAATTGGATTCCTAAGATTTAAGAAAGATGCTGAGAACTAATACAGTTAGCTGAGAGCACATAAAAGGTATCTTCAAACCTATTAATAGTTGAGTTGCTTACTACAAACTCTTCTGCTGTATCAATGATTTAAAGTGGCCAGGAGAATAAATGGTCATGGAGGCTTCTTTCCTCTCACTGTTATTTATACATCTTTATAGCAGCACTCACATAGAGGATAGGTGAGTAGCTGAGCAGGACAGCTTCTGTTTTGCAGTACTGCTGGTGAGAATATGGATCTCTCCAGGAAGAAAGCTCTTCTGCAATTTTATCCCACTTCAAACATATGAAAATATCAAACAAGTATTTAAAAAGCAACATGGGGCCTCCCCAGTGGCGCAGCGGTTGAGCTCTGGGCTGCGAAGCTGCCTGCAGCCTCTGGAGCGCCTGTTCGATCCCTGGCCAGCCAGCGAGGGTCCCACATGGCGCGTAGACCTCTCCTGCCGCGCCCACTGCTCCCCTCAGCAGTGTCCTCCGACTGTCTGCCTGATCTGCTCCCTGTTCTGACTTTGGTGAATTCTCTCACCCTCCCGCACTTCTGACTGTACCCAGTGCTTGTATAAATAAATAAATAAATCTTTAAAAAAAAAGTTGCAACTTCACAAATTATCAATGAAATAAAAATAAAAACAATGATATTAAAAAAAAAGCAACATGAATAAAGTTTTCCCCAACTGTATTATGTATACAGTTTTTTGGCATGACTAGAAATGTATATATGTATATATGTATTATATACCTTAGTATCAAATAAGTGAATGTTTATGAGCAAGCATCATTGTCTTGTTTCTTTACATATCTGAAAAAAAAAATTAGCAGGTGATTTTACCATGGGATAATCGTATACTACTAGAATAATGTTTAATGTTCCCTTCCTGTTTCTTTATTATTCTATATAGATTATGAACTGAGTGGTCTGTTTTCAAGTATTTTAACCTATCCACATTTTTTTAAAAAGATTTATTTATTTATTTATTTTATACAAGAACTGGGGTACAGGCCAGATGCGCAGGAGTGTGAGAGGATTCACCAGAGACAAAGCAGGGAACAGAACAGGTAGACTGACGAAATACACTGCTGAGGGAAGCAGGGGGCGTGACAGGAGAGGTCTGCCACGCCATGTGGAACCCTCACCTGCCATCCAGCTACGATCAAACCGGCACTGCAGGTTGCGGACAGCTTCACAGCGCGGCGCTCAAACGCCTGCGCCACCAGGGGAGGCCCTATCCACATTTTTTAAATTGTCTTAGGTGTATGCCATCAGTAAATGTTTCAGGGGAAAATGTCACATAGTGAAATAAGATAAAAAGCAGCATAATATAAACCTTCATAGAAATTAAAGAGGCTGAGAAGAATGAATAAGAAAAAAATTAGAGATTTTAACTCAGAATTTTACAAAGGCTTTGAGTATTACTTATTTGTTGTGCAGATCATTTTACTTATTTAACTCAGAAAAAAACACTTCAAATTTATTTATAACTCATATTGGAAAAGATATGACATGCTTTTGTCATATAAATGTATTCTATGGTGACAATATAAGTGCATAACTTTTGTGTCTTTAAAGTCAAGGGGTTAATAGCATTTACTGTTCAAGAGCAACATCTCCATCAGAACATTTTTCAGCATGTGTTCTTCATGAAAAAAAATACTCTGTATGAAAATAAATCTTAAACTTTATGCAAATATTTAAATATGGAATAATTTTATGCATCTAGATTGAATTTGTAAAAAAAATAAAATAAGATACCTAAAATATGTGAATGGATATTTAGATTTTTGTTTTGTTATTTTGATCATCTTATTTTACTAAATTAAAAAAATGTATATTTTAAAAAATGACTTCTATTTCATATTTTAAAGTTTGTTCTATTTTTGATGATGTACTATAGAAAATTATATTTTATATACTTAAAAGACAGTGTGTTGCATTTATTGATCATTTTAGCATCAAAGTGGTGGAGATTTGCAGGAATATTTTCCATAATTATTTTTCAAATTCTATTTCTTTTCTATCCATGTTAAAATATTAACCTAAAATGAAATATATCTTTATGGTCAAAACCATTAAATAATTCATCCCCCCAAATTGAGCATTATGTGTATTATTTAATAAGTAGTTGATAGTTATTCTATTAATAAAATACTATATGTTTAATTTTAGCATTCGAAGACACACATCAAACAGATTACTGCTAAAATTTTTAAGTTATTGAAAGAAAAGAAAAGAATACTGGGCCTCCCTGGTGGCACAGGGAGCCAGCACTATGAAGTTTCATCGATATCAAGCTATTGCCAGCCACTATTGCATGAGTTCGATGTCCAGCAAGCTGCTGATCCACATGGCCCAGCAGACCTTTCCTGTCTTGCCTGCTGCTCCCCTCAGCAGTGTATTTCAGTAGATCTGCCTTTTCTGCTCCCCACTCTAACTCTGGTGAATCTTCTCACCACTAACCCCCATCTCTGACCAAGACCCCAGTTCTTGTATGCATAAATAAATATTGTAAAAAATAATCAAGAATACACTCCAGCATGACCTTCTGATGTTTCAGTGATAACTCTTCAAAGACATTTTCTTTCCTGATTATAATAACAAGAAAAACTGGCAATTAAGCAGTGCAGAAAGAAGAACTATATGAACATATCTTTGATCAGTTATAATGAAAACAGCTGCTTTTTGTTGGCTATGTTTAAATCCCTGAAAACTTTTATAATTTTATGTTTCTAATTTTAAGTTATTTGTGGTATCCTACACAAGCACTATTTAACACAATGAAAATAGGGTCTGAGAAAAAATTGACATAAAAGAATACTCAAAAAAAGCTAATTACCAATAACAGTAATTCTTAGCATACATTATTTGCCTGACCATGTTTCTCCTAAATGCTGTTAGTCAGAAACATAAACAAACAAACAAACAAAAATATGAGATGCTGAGATTCACAGGATTTCTGAGACAGACTTAATTAAAAAGAATTCCTTATATATCTACTGAAACTGTCAAAGTTTGTTTAAAGTAAGTGAATAAATTTTTTCAATTGAACTAAGGAAAAAATCATTACACCTCATTTATTATTTTTAAATTAAACATCTGCAGACTTAAATTTACATGCTTGCAAACAATTATGCTTAAAATTTCTCCCATGCTAATCTGTGAGGATGTTCCTTGAATTTTCTGACTGAATTTTTTAGTTTTCTATATGCAATACTTAAAATGGCAAAAAACAGATGGAAGAACTGTATCTTCCTACGGAACCATGGGGGAAAACATAAAAAAGAGAATATGTTGTTTAAAAAAATGAAATATCATACAATTCATCAAACTCCTTTCTTCATAAAACTTTTGATCACTAAATTACTTTCTAGAGGGCTCCAATGATTCCAAATCCACAGTTTGCTTGGTGGGTCATTCCTGATGTTTATTGGTCTCCGAATGATGAAAGGTTTCTTGACATCTGTTTTACATGCTTTCAAAACTCATTTGTGGCACATTGTTTTGTTGTTGGTGGAAGTAGCAAAGTAGCAACCTGAGTGCATTATGTTTTTCAGAAACACTAAGTTATGAAAATCTTATTTGTTTTCCCAGCTTTCAAGCCTCATGTAAGTTTTCCTCCTCTTATTTCTCATTGTTTATTCTTCCTTGATGTTTCTTCTATAAATGAAGAATCCCAGTTCTATAAGTGAACAGCCCATTTTTATGCAGGGATTTTAGCTTCACCTGTGTCTTCTGAAAGTCATTGTTCCAGCAATTATTTTTTCTTTTTATTGCAGAACATCATTTTTTCTTGACCTTGATAACTTTCAATGATATAAAAAAATGCTATTTTCCCTCCTTAAATAATAACATCAACAATCTCATCTGACCCAACTTTCCTTAATAATTAAGCCTCTAATCCACTGCTTTTCTTTTGCCACATAAATTCCTGGAAAAAGTGTTGGTACTCTTATCTCCAATTTCTTTCATCTCTTTTTTTCCTGAAGTTCACGCAAAATAGTCATTTACAACAATCAATTTATAACAACAGGAATTATGTTTATGAAAGTTGGTAATGGTCTCCAGTTTTGTTAGTCTAGTGATAAAATACCAATTTTTCCTTTGTTGACATGCTCATCAATATTTGGCTCATTTTATCACTTCTTAGCCAGGCATTGTAAAAACATCATCCTTGTCATCTTGTCATTTTCTTCTTAACGTATTAACCTCTCCTACTAAGTCTCTATATTAGTTCCTCATTCTCCCTTTATCTTTGTTTTAGCATGTCACAATCATTGTTCTTTGTTCCATTCTTTTCCCCTCTATGAACTTTCACTGTCTAGGTGATCACATTCAGTTCTGTGGCTTTATACAACCCATTAACTATATATTCTCATATTTATGTTTTGGGGACGGATTTTGTCCTGAACTCCAGATTTTTATATCTGCCTACTTGACGTTGTACTTGGATGTCTAATAAGCTGTTTAAAAGGGAACTTCTAATTATTACCCCTCAATATACTTTAGCCAAAGGTTTCTTCCCATCCCATTTGATGGCATTTCTAAATTTCTAATTATGTGGACCAATCTTAACAATGTCACTGATCTCTCTCATGTACAACCATTAACACTACAACCATGCCATCTCAACTTTATTATACAGAGAGTTCTCATTGGTGTTCCTGCTTCCATTCATATTCCCTGGAGACTGTTCTCAGAACTGACCATGCTGTTCCTTATTGCATGTGTGAGGGAGTGGCTAACTACACCACACAGGTGAAGCTGGCCTACCACCTCTAATGCTTGTTTATAAATAAAGTTTTATTGGAACATAATCATGCTCATTCACTCATGTATTATTTATGCTGCAACTGCAAGGGTGAGCAATTATGAAAGGCTATGTGGTCTGTAAGTGTAAAAAAAAATCTGCTACTGGAAACTACATAAAAAGTTTGCTGATTACTGATCTATTCAACATGTTACTCATTCTTCATTCTCTCAGTTATGCTAAATAGTACAGTCATTTAGTCTACGAAGTCCTTTATAACCTTATTTCCCATCACTTGTCTCCTGTTTGTCACACTTCTCCCTTTACTGTTTCTATTTAGAGTTTTACTTTAGATGTCTACTCTATAAGGGGTAATCTTTCTCTAGTTATCTGCAAGGTCAAATCCCTTACCTTTTTCAAGTCTTTGCTCAAATGTCAAATTAATGAGGGTGATCTTGGGGCTCTTTTAAATTGTTACTAATCTCATCAGTTCTCTATCCACAAACTTCTGATTTTCTTTTACCACTATATTATCTCAATTTCACTAGGACTTCAAAAATTATGCTAAAATTTAGTTAATATTTGTAAGTTGGCTCAGCCCTAGAACAAGATGTAAATTCAACTACACCAGAATTTGCTTTACTGAACAATTCCAAGAACTTAAAATCAGTATCTGAACCAAATAAGGTATTTAATACATACCTTCATATACAAGAGAACATATGAATCTTATGTCTTAATACCTACCACAAACAACTGATAAGGAGCTAATGTGAGAGTGGATGAATACCTGTCTCCATTTTTGAATAAATGATTAAAGAGTTTCACAGAGGAGATTTGATGACATATAGTGAGATGTAACTTAAATATTGAGAAAAGTTTAATTTTGTAGACAGCAATTAATGTTATAGACTTTATAAATAAATATTAATAGAAGAAATAAGACTATTATGTTAAACAAATACAAAATACTAGTTGAATTGGTATTAATGGAATAAATGTTAAATTAATTCACAAAATTGTTATGCTGAATGAAAAAGCAGAATATTGAAATAAATAAAGTAATAGACTGTTTCCATAATTGAGGGAGTTACCCTAACAAGTATAAACTAAACTTCAAGACCCTGAAAACCAAAATTCAGGGAGAAATATTCATGATTTTTGGAGGCTTTTTTTTTCCAATTTGTAAGCAATGAAGGAAGAAAGGGTAAAGTTGTTCGAGAGAGAAACAATAGCCAGAACAGCATCCTGATAAAAAGAGGGATGGAAAAAAGTATCTGGAAAAAGAGAAATATAGTAGAACAAGACGAATATATAAACATTATTAATAGTTGGTAGACTCTGAGGTATGATATGTTTCATTATTTTTACTTAATCCTAATAGAATGTCTAGGAGATGGACATTATATCTAAAATTGAATTCAATCTATAACTCAATACTCCGGGCTTATGTTTTTCTTCAAATTCATTTTCATTAAGTGACGACACCATTCATTTAGTCTCTCAGTCATAAAGGCTTGGGGTTATAGTTCACTTTCTTAATCCCACACTATCCAATAAAATCCAATGATTTGTATTATAATGACCATTAATTAATTTTATCCACATAATAGGTCAGTCATAGGCATGCTATTGTTATTAACAGTAATTTGAAGTAAATAAATCTAATTTCATGCCAAAACATGTGTTAAAGCATACAAGTGTCAAAATCAAAATTTAAACTAATTTCTTGGACTCCAAAATATACATGTATAATTATTTTCTATTATTGCTTCCAGTATGTTCGTATTCACTATCTATTTTAAGTGTTTCTCTATATTTTAATTAGCATCATATCTCACTTGCACAGTTTAGTATTTACTAATTTCATTATCTAGATCCACTTTTGCCTCTGACTTTACATCTCTAATATCTCTCATCCTGCTTGCACATAGTTCTTAGTAAAATGAATTTACAAGAATGAATTGATTGTGAGAAGGAACACTGACCATTTTAAATTTCCCTTATTTGTATTAACTGTAATTTTATGAATATATATTTCTCATTCTTTAAACATGTGACAAATATGAAATGATTGTTAAATTGAACTTATTTTTGCATTATTAGTGCAGTTCTCAGATGCTTTTTGTCAGCAAAATTTTTCTAATAGTACCTGAGTAAAATAGATTATAACAGTAATATCATGTCACAACCATGTAATGTGGATATTATATAGTCATACAGATTGATGTTATAGTGTAACTACTATAAAATCTAATGTATTCTGAAGTCCTTTACAATTTTTAATATATTAAAACAAAATCGATTGTGTCATTGCTGAAATTTTAGATTCTTACAATGTCTTTTAATTAAAGGGAAACCAAATATATTTCAAACCAGTTTTAGTTAAAACTGAAAATATGGCCTCCCTGGTGGCGCAAGGGGTTAAGACACAACCTATGAAGCTGTCTGCAGCCACTGCAGCACAAATTTGATCCCTGGGCAGTTTGTGGCCCACATGGTGCAGCAGACCTCTCCTGACTTGCCCGCTGCTCCCCTCAGCAGTGTACATCAGTCAGTCTGTCTGTTCTGTTCCCCACTCTGTCTCTGGTAAGTCCTCTCACCCCCCGCACCTCTGGCCTGTACCCTAGCTCTTGAATGCATAAATAAATCTTTAAAAAATTGCAAATATGAAGTAATGATAAATATTTAGGGGTTAATAATCTGAATTAACTTATATACAATGCATATTTTTTGTGTAAAAAGAAAGCACAATACCTATTACTTATTTTAAATAGTTTTGACTATATTGACTCACTACCATTGAACAAGAAATGTTAAAGATAGAAAACTAAATATCACCAAGCTTTACATATAAGACTCCTGGTGGTGCTGACCTCTATCTATGACACTAAACCTGAGTTTACTATATTTTACCACTATCTACGGTATTTTAAGAGTGCTTTGGAGGTGAGGTATAACATTTTGAGGGAAGCAAAAATAAACAAATACAAGGAAAGGCTTTATGCCAGTTTCGATGAGATGACATTTTCAAAAACAAGAATGCTGTGTTGCCTGCCTATTTTACTTGTTTGTTTGTTTTTTTGAGATAAATGTGTATTAGATTGGCATTTCCAAATACCAGATAGCAATTTAACAACTTAAACTGAATTATTGTTGAGAAAAGCCATTGTAGGACTCAATGAGAGTTTGCCAAACATTACTCTTTCCTTCAAATAAATTTTTAATTGGCAAATAATCACAGATAAATCAGCAAATTTCAATTGCAGTAACAATTAAGAATATGATGAGTTGGAATATTAAGACAACTCCTCGTAGAAATTAAAAGTCATAGAAACAAAATTTGCATTAGAATAATTTGCAAATATTCTTACTGTGTTAACAAGAGTTATCAAAATTATAATTTTCCTTTAAACATAATAAAACAATAAAAAAAATATGGATTTGGGCCTCCCCTGGTGGTGCAGCAGTAAGCGCTGGGCTGTGAAGCTGCCTGCAGTCCCTGCAGCACCTGTTCGATCCCCGGCCACCTGCGAGGGTCCCACAGGGCTCGACAGACCTCTCCTGCCACTCCCGCTGCTCCCCTCAGCAGTGTATTTCGTCAGTCTGTCTGTTCTGCTCCCCGCTCTGGCTCTGGTGAATGCTTTCATCCTCCCGCGCTTATGACTGTACCCAGTGCTTGTACAAATAAATAAATAAATATTTAAAAAAAAATGATTTTAGTAGAGCAAGCTAAACATTACCTCAATCTACAATTGTAGCTTTCAGTCTTGTTTTCTTTTTTAAAAAAATATTTATTTATTTATTTATACAAGCACTGGGTACAGTCAGAAGCGCGGGAGGGTGAGAAAATTCAGCAGAGCCAGAGGGAAGAGCAGAACAGGCAGACTGACAAAATGCACTGCTGAGGGGAGCAACGGGCGGCAGGAGAGGTCTGCGCGTCATGTGGGACCCTCCTCCGGTGGCCGGGGAGCAGCCGGGGATCGAACCAGGGCTGCAGAGGCTGCGGGCAGTTTCACAACCCAGCGCTCAACCGCTGTGCCACCTGGGAGGCCCTCAGTCTTGTTTTCTGTCTCAAAATTATGTTAAACTAGGTAATACAATATTATCATAATTTAACCTTAGTGTAATCACATGTTAGTGATTGGTGTCATGTTCTGAAACTATGTAACCTCACTCTGTGCTTTTTAATGCTAACCCCATTTCTGTGCAAGTAGCAGAGAACAGTTAAATGTTAAGTTCATCAAGACAGGCATAGAACAATAATGGGAAGGACATTTCTTGTCAGTGAATTTTGAAAGGCATAATCACTAGTGAATACCTCAAAGGCATACTGATTCTATATAAGTTACAGAATTCATTTCCAAGCTGAAGAACAGAATAAAATAAGATCACTGGACCGAAACTTCGAAAATATTCTAATCTATTCTTCCAAGTTTGGACCATAATATTGGCAGGACTATTTTTAGCACTAACTTAAAGAGCTTGATCTGAAGCAAAAGGTTAAACAAAACCCCTTAGGTATGCATGCCCTATAATACTGTGATTTTTAAGTTCACAAGGGATTCTACAAACCTATATGACTGCTTTCTGTTCCCCTTAGGACAGAATGGAGAGAATAAACTCTGGTCATTGATGTTAGGTATTCTTGCACTGGGGTTGAAAGGGCTAATGAGAAAAGTTCAAGAGTTCTTTATAAGTTCATTAAAAGTATTGAATCTGAAACTTTGAAAAGAAACTTTCCTTCTTTGTCAGAATGTTTTGTAAAACCATTTAATTGATTAAATAATTTTTGAGTTGTTATCAAAGTGGAATATTTAGAGTGTCACAAAACAATATAAAAGATTTTATACAATTAATATTTAAATAGTCAAAAAGTGTACAGAAAGGAAAAAAAATAAACCATAGGTCAACATTAGGAAAAAAACGATAGAATCTGAGTTTGAAGCTGGATCATTCACTAGCTCTGTATTTTTGGGGAAGTAACACTATTTGATCCAATCCCTCTTTTGTTAAAATAAAAAGGTGGATTGAAAATAATCTTTATCTCATCAGATTCATGAAGATATAATGAATTTATGCACACACATACACACAACATTTAGACTAGTGACATGTAATAATGAGTAATACAGAGGACACCTTTGTTATTAATTGCAATGATTGACAGGACTTGTAGGTACAATCTATTACTAAAGAAGAAAAAATATTGGCAATAGGTTAATACAAAGATAGGTGAAGTATTATTTTTACTACTAAATTCTGCTTAGTTTCAACCCAGTGTACAACTGACTAGCAGGAGTTAATGTTGGCTTTAGTTTCTCATCATTCATCATTTGCTTACCTTCCACTGTTTCTTCTATGAAGATAAACATAGTGTCTGGGCAGAGAGGAGGTTGGTAGAGGTAAGTAAAGTTTGTGCACATATGGAGGAGTAAAAATATAACCCTTTCTTCTAATTTTATGTCAGGAGTGTTAGTATGCATTTTTTTGTTCATTTCTACCATGGGCTTTCATTTGGAAATTGCAAAAACAATTTTTAAAATATTCTAGAAGGTAGAGTCTCTTTTTTCAGAGATTACATGGGGCTATGAGTTTGGCTTGTAAACATTTTCAGTCTAATTTAGCTGAGCCACAGAATATGACATTTACTGAAAACCCCAGGATAAACAATTTAGTGAATCAATACCTGTTTACAAGTAGCACGCCATATTATTAAAAACAGAAGAGATTTTGCGATCTCTCTTAAAAACACACATAGGAAAAAATTGAATGGAAAGATGTGGTTGTGATATAATATTTGTTTTTAAGACAACATTAACTACTATACAACTCAATTTTAATACATTAATTCAATGATTATTTTAGGTGTTTGAACACTTAAAATTATGTTTAAATAAAAGTTTAAACATGTAGTTCATTCTGAATTCATTTGGTCATTAAATTTACACAGAAGAAAAATAAAGTTGTCCCATTTGTGTGACAAGAGATAGTTTTGCAACTTGGAGTGAGATTCCCAATGTAACTAGTTTCCTTCCCTCCCACAGAATCTGGGGAGCTAGGGGTGCAATCTTTATGTGTCCATATCCAAGCTATTAAATTCAGGTTCTAAAAAAGACATTCCTATGTCATTAAGCTTACATAATTTTTAGTTAATTTTCAGGCAAATTACATATATAAAGTAAGAAGTTAAAATATTTTTTGATATTAATAGAGAGCATGTGTTGTCATGAGAGAAGTTTTTGAAGCAAAAGTCAGTGTTGTGAGTATATGTACTGTATAATAAAACATGAAATTAAAGAGACTAATTCTCTGGGCCTCCCTGGTGGCACAGCGGTTTGAGCTTAGCGCTGTGAAGCTGTCTGCAGCCTCTGCAGTGCTGAGTCTGGCCCACCAGTAAGAATCCCACATGGCACACAGAGCTCTCCTGTTGTGCCCACTGCTTCCCTCAGCAGTGTATTTCATCAGTCTGCTTGTTCTGCTCCCCACTCTGTCTCTGGTGAATCCTCTCACCCTCCTGCACCTCTTCCCTAACCCAGCTTCTTGTATAAAAATAAATAAATCTTTAAAAAAAAAAAGAGAGAGAGACTAATTCTCCATGTTGAAAATAACGGAAAACGCTTCTTTAGCTCTTTTCTTGGAGCATTAACTTTAGAAAACTTGGTATTATCATTTATTTTCATTTAAATCCTTTTAGAAGCTAAATAAGCTTTTGCAAGCTTTATGACCCAAAAAACTGTGTCAAAAACCTGGGCTCTGTGGGCGCAGCGGTTGAGTGCTGGGCTGCGATGCTTCCTGTAGCCTCTGCAGCGCCAGTTTAATCCCCGGCCGCTGGCAAGGGTCCCACATGGCGTGACAGACCTCTCCTGCCGCGCCCGCTGCTCCCCTCAGCAGTGTATTTCGTCGTCCACCTGTTCTGTTCTCCGCTCTGGCTCTGGTGAATTCTCTCACCCTCCCGCACTTCTGACTGTACCCAGTGCTTGTATAAATAAATAAATAAATTAAAAAAAAACAACAACAAACAAACCTGGGCTCTGTGTCTTTTGAATGTACACATAGGAAGATAGCATCCCTATCTCCCAGTTTCTGTGGGAAGGCAGGATCACACTTTACTGGATACCTCACTCTAATTTGCAAAACAGATGCTTTTCCATGAAAGGGGGAGAGGAATTGCAGCACAGTCAACAGGTGCCTTTTCCCCAGTTCCCACTTACATGCTGTCAACTTGGACTGTAATTCCCGGCGTGCCATACTAAATGGGGGCCAAATGGGAAGGAGCTAGGTACAAGTATAAATTGAGTTGGAAAAATGGTGGAAGTGGAGGAGGAACATATGAAAAAGAGACACTTGGAGGGAAGACACCTGGGCTAGACACAGAGGGGACCTGCTCCTGATCCTTGGAAGAGATGATGGCAGCCATTCTTTTGACTTCATGATGGGTTATACAGCGCATTTTGGATTTTGCCTTTCTGTCTGTCCACAGTGCTCTGGAAAACGTCTAAGTCCCGTTTTTATGGTTTCTCACTGTAAGGTGCCTTAGATTTGTGGCAAATTCAGTCGTTGGTCACTCCACTTAGGGCCAAGCCTTTTTGGCTGGATATTTGCCCACACAGAGGGGAAAATTTCAGAATATTGTTAAGAATATCCTTTTTGGGCCTCCCTAGTGGCGCAAGGGGTTAAACAGCACACTGTGAAGCAATCCACAGTCTCTGCAGCACAAGTTGGATACCTGGTCGGCCAGGGAGCAACCCACATGGCGAGCAGACCTCTCCTGCTTCGCCCGTTGCTCCCTTGAGCAGTGTATTTCAGTCAGTCTGCCTGTTCTGTTCCCCACTCTGTCTCTGGTGAATCCTCTCACCTCCCGCCTCTCTGGTCTGTACCCCAGCTCTTGTATACATAAATAAATAAATCTTTAAAAAAAAAGAATATCCTTTCTTCTCTTCTGTATCTGCTCACACCAATTCTATTTAAGATCTTTCACATTAAGATTATGCTTTTTTTTTGCCTTTGTGCTCACACGTGACAGTTCCTTCTTTGCTAGCATGTACCCCTTAATTGCTTGGGGTCCCCTTAGTCATGCACTTACAAATCTACTTCTTGTCATACATATAGGAAAAGTTTATTCTTCCTCTGTGTAAAGCTTATTACCAAGTAAATTCAGGATGAACTACATATGATAAATCATGCTGTCAGGTCATTTTACTCAAGGACTAGCCAGTGTTTCTCTTACAGACATGTGCATAATAAGTTGTATCTGGTTATATTAAAGGTTGTAATTTACTTTTTTCTTTACATCTCTTAGTGAGTTGTCTGGGATGTACATCAGAGTCTGACTTAGCACTCACTTGAGTATTAAAAGTTTCATTTCTCTACTTTTGTGGAAAGGATTTCTGGGTTGGAGATTTTGTCTTTATATCTAGCACTACGTACCTATGTATTTTTGCATCACTGTATGCATGTATGCCTATCTGTATGTATTTATATTTTTAACTCACTGAGATAATTAGGAGATAATATCCATTAACACCTTCAGAGAAACATGAAAGGATATTGAATGATGCATGAGAAGCCTGAGTTCATGTATCCATTCAAACTCGGTTTTCATTGCTTAACTTATGTATGAGTCACATTTGATGTTACATTAGTAAGTACCTGCCTATTCCCCAGCTTTTTTTTTCAAGGGCAAAAGAAATAAAGTTCCAAGAAAATGATTTGGAATTATAAACCAAAATCTAAAAATGTTATGTTTATCATTTATTTTCATTTAAATCCTTTTAGAAACTAAATAAGCTTTTGCAAGCTTTATGACCCACAAAAATCTGTCTGCTACTACCTGTTCATCTTAATAAAATTACCTGATGCCAAGGTGATCACTATATTCACAAAAATAAATGCTTTTTCATCATCAATACTATCTAGTCATTCTTTATGTCAATGACTTAAGTTTGAATATCTGTAGAACTATAGAGACAATATTTTTATGTTTCTGCACAAAGGGATTTCTAGTATTTCTTACTGAATCTGTTGCCTGCACTAAAAATAAACCTTGATAGATAATTTATTACTGATTATATAGTGAGAGAACACCAGAGATATTACCTCCCCAGAGATACGCATTACATTCCAAGGAGTATTGAGACCTTGTGGTTACATTCTTGAGTTGCAGTGTTGATAACTCTGATCCTATCTTGCCCCTGGAGATATTTATTTATATACCAAAGACATAGAGCAGAAAGCAAGAATCCTTCCAATCATATTTCAAAGAAACCGATATCAGATGAGGAGTTACAGTTGCTTCTTTATATATGCAGAGAAAAATCACTTTGGATGAACCCCTGCTTCTAGTGCAAAATTTGTATGTGCAGGGCAATAATTGAACTTCATCTTATCACACCAGTGTTAAATATAAGAACCAGGGGGCTCATGTAGATACCTTTGCTCGAAGTAAATAATACTATGCTCTTTCACAGAAACTTTGTATATTTATTCAGGATAATGTTAATAAAAACATTAAAAAGTTAAAACTCTATGGATATGACTTACACTTGTTTTGTGAATATATTTGATGTACGTGTCTTATTTTGAATGAGTATATATATATTTTTAATATTGAAGCCAAAAATATAGATAATGATTGTTCTTAAAACAAATATGACATTATGATAACATTTTGGAAATGTATTTGTTTAAGTTATTTTGTTTAATAATAATCATCAAAATTTAACACCAAAGCAGGTTAAGATTACATATGACATTTGATTATTTATGTCTTATTTCTTTGATTTTCTTTCTTAACTTTGCCAAACCAGCACGGAGAAAGAGGAAATCATAAAAAGACATAAAGGATATTGAAAAGCTTCTAAACCTCAAAGAAATTGTGAAATCATATTGTATTTATCAATCTGTACATCTAGTGGATAAAGGTTAACTAACTTGAAAAACTTTACACTGATACTATATTGAAATATCTTCATTCCTTTATTCCTTTTATTTGCAGATGATACTTGATATATGTGCATGAAAATATTACTGAAATAGCACAGATCTGCTCCTGCGTGGGAATTTCTAAGGTTAACATAATATTTTGTCATGTGAATTTGTGGTGTGAATCTTTTTTCTTCTTCTATATACAATATCATTCCAGAGGACTTTTTCTTATTGCCCAAGGAAAGACATAAGGCAAACAGACATGGATATTGCCTTTTTAGCTTTTTCTTTCTAAAGTTTATATTACTAAAGTGTTTGCTTTGGTACCAGTTGAGGACCTAGATTCCAGTTTCAGGGGGATTTCTTTTTATCTCTTGTCATCATGATATTGGTTCATAATCTTTGTAACATTGGTATGTGTAGTGACTGGTCCAGCAAGTTGAGATGAGGTAGGCAGGGAATGGAATATAGAACACATAAACTCTCACCTGCTGCTTTTCCTTGCACAGATTTTCCAGCCTCTCTATCTCCCTTTGTTTCTTTCTCCCTCCACCCCCACATTTCTCATCCTCCTGAGTAGTTGAGGACTGAGTCCATTCATATGGAATCCCCATTTTTCCCTAGGCGACTGTCTCTTACATGGTGTCTGAACAGTCTACCATGATGAATTTCTATAGTTTAAGATTGAAATCTCATCATTTGAATGACTTCAATGTTGTTAATGGAATAAGTCCTAACAGTTTAAATGCCATTTTTTTCATTTTCTTCCTAAGTATAATTTACACCAAATAATGTGCACAAACTTTACATAAACTTTTTTTTTTTGCAATAACATTGGGTTATAACACTGTATGTGATTCAGAGGTATGGACCACACCTCTTCTGAATCACTTTACCACTAACACAGCCTCCAGCAAGTCAGCCATAGTTCGCCTTAGTCTGTGGGGTCCCCTCCCTGCTTGTGCTCTGCGCCCTCCCTCACAGGAAATCTCAATTTTAGAGTAAGATTTCTAGGGTTAGTTTTTGGTTTGGCATTATCTGACACTTTGTTTTATTTCTATATATTCCATGTATACAAAAAATTTTGGAAATTGTTGTCTTCTCTCTATGTACCTGGCTAACCAGAATCCCCTTTGGTTACATCCAGCTGTTGCAAATGATAAGAAAGAAATTATTATAAAAATGCACTTATTAATGGTTCTACTTTGGACTACTGTTTGTCCAAAATGAGAGAATATAGAAAAAAAATGATTAGTAATAAATGATTAAACCCAAATACACAAAATCACTGAGAATGTGAATCTACAAACAAATACTTTCTGAATGTTCAGTCCCACGAATGAAACAAAATCCACCCTGGTACACACTAGTGTAATTAAAAGAAAAAAGCAAAAATTTTGAGAAAAAGAATGGGAGATACACACAGAGGTTGTTAAGAAATTATATACAGGGCATCCCCGGTGGCGCAGCGGTTGAGCACAGGGCTGCAACGCTGCTCGCAGCCTTTGCAGCACCGATTCCATCCCAGGCCAACTGCGAGGGTCCCACATGGCGCTGCAGGCCTCTCCTGCCGCCTGCTGCTCCCCTCAGCAGTGTGTTTCGTCCATCTGCCTGTTCTGTTCCCTGCTCTGGCTCTGGTAAATTCTCTCACCCTCTTGTGCTTCTGACTATGCCCAGTGCTTGTATAAATAAATAAATAAATCTTAAAAAAAAAAAAGAAATTGTATACAAATATATAGATGAGCAATTATGTAAGCAGTTATAATATGATAAATATAGCAATGTCTTTAAAATTTGTAATGTTATTGATTATTACTAGTAGACAATTTAAGAAGTTTATTTGGAAATTATTTAGAATGGAGTAATCAGAATGGGGCTTGTGGACTCAGGGAGATTTTCATGTTCTTAATTATATGTTTTTACTATGTTATTTTTTAAAAAGATTTATTTATTTATTTATTTATTTATTTATTTATTTATTTATACAAGAACTGGGGTACAGGCCAGATGCGGGAGGGTGAGAGTATTCACCAGAGACAGAGCGTGGAACAGAACAGGCAGACTGACGAAATACACTACTGAGGGAAGCAGCAGGTGTGACAGGAGAGGTCTGCCTCACCATGTGGGATTCTCCCTGGCCGGCCTGGATTCAACCAGCGCTGCAGAGGCTGTGGACAGCTTCAGAGCGAGTCACTCAACCACCTGAGCCACCAGGGGAGGCCCTATGTTATTTTTTATTTGTATAAAGAAGGCATATATTCAAAGTTGATTTTGCATTTTTGGAAAAGTATAAAAGAATATATAATATTTTTAATGCATTGGATATCTTTAATGCATTGGATAATATATAATATCTTTAATGCATTGGGGAGAGATATCATACTGTATATGCCCTTTTTAACATTTTACTTACAAAAGCCCAAAATATGTTTGAATTTGATTAAAGTATCTTATTCCTGTTGTATTTAATGTTCATGACTATTGTCATATAAGGTACTTCTAACAGCAATATATAAAAGTTACTTTTAGATTTACTCATCCGAATCAATATTACTATATACACACCTACTTAAGTCACAACATAGAAGAGGGTGCTTTACTCATCAGACATGTGAGAAATCAAATATTACATTAAATGACTTTGTATTAGTTGGGAACTTTAAGAACTTTTTAATAAAGCATTGATAACCTGTGCCAAATATCTGTGGTAAAATATAACTTTTAACTTATTTATGGAGACTGCAAACATCATTTCCATTAAAAAATATATAACTGAACTAGCACCACAGATTCTATATTTGCCAGTAACTTGTCTATTTCAATTTTCCATGCCTTAGCTCCCAAAGGAAACTGCTATTTCCATATTCTTACCTGTTTGCAACAACTCAAAACAAGTGGATAGTATATCAGTGAGAAGAACAATTTTACAGTAGATCAAAGATGAAACACTAGCATGGAGTGCACTGAAAATTTTGTTCAGTTGACTTTTCTATTTTATCTTCAGAAAGACCTATCATCACTAAAGATAGCCATAATGCAGCAAAAATTGCATTTGACTTGACATTCAAAAGGATTGGGTTACAAATCTGCCTCTGCCTACTTGTATGAACTTGATCAACTCACAGATGATTTATGAGCCCCTTTTGCCTTTTATATGAAACTCAGATGGTATTAGGTAAAACTATATGAAATTGTCTATTTTGACCATTTTTTGACCTACAAGAACAATAATTTCAGATGATTCATTCTTGCAGAATTTATTTCACTCTCTTGTTCTCTATCCTAAATCAGAAAGTGAATGGGGAAAAGTTTGATAAAATGCCATGTGTGAGCATTGTATTGGTCCAGTTGAAAATATTCTTTTTAAATGTAAGCAGTATTATCATCATCACAATTTGTATTTAAGAATTTCTGCACAAAGTCAAATGAGAAAGGAATCAACTGATAGTGATGTCCTTGTACTAAATTATCACTACTAAACATAATTGCTTGCGGAATTTTCAAAACTTTAGCTATTGTATATTACTAACACATACCATCTTTAAGAGAGAGTAAACAAATGCATCAAAATCCTTTAGATCTGTGATCAAATTCCTGCTTTGTTATTTACAAGTTGCAACATTTTCCGATTCTGGCCTGAAACTCCAAGAATGTGAGAAACTGGGTCCCCAAATGAATAGTTTTCCCAGAAAAGATTGTGGTTATTCTAATCACTCTTGAAACTCAGTTATGTACAAAGTAGTTCTATAAATATAAAAGAAGTTCCTTTCATTTAATTCTTGAATGCTTCTAAATGAACATGGAAGTGTTCATATATCTTTTAAATTGTTAAAAAGCAATAATATCACAATTTTGGCTAATAGAGTTTAATGTTAGTGGTAAATCTACTGTATATTGTGGGAAAAATCTATCTGGTTCATTTACTATGCTTTCTTATATAGTATAGCTTGGAATTTAGTGGGTTCACTGTTGAAAATATGAAGGCAGGGGCCACCCCGGTGGCACAGGGGTTGAGTGCTGGGTTGCAAAGCTGCACGCAGCCTCTGCAGTGCCGGTTCGATCCCCAGCTGCCAGGTGAGGGTCCCACATGGAGCACAGACCTCTCCTGCCTCCTGCTGCTCCCCTCAGCAGTGTACTTCATCAGTCTGCCTGCTCTGCTTTTCCCTCTGGCTCTGGTGAATTCTCTCACCCTCCCACACTTCTGACTGTACCCAGTGCTTATATAAATAAATAAATAAATCTTTAAAAAAAAAAAAAAGAAGGCAACCTGACTGTTAATTTTCTTGTTCTTCTATAAATGCAGAATTTCCCACAAAGATTCAGAAACACACATTTTGCATGAAGGTATATATAGGATTAACATAATACAGGTTGAAATTTAGAAATTTAAATGTGCTGAGAAAATTCAAATGTGTATATGTTCAAATAACAGTTCATTTCTTTCATTCATATCAAACTGATGACTGTCATGTTCTCCATAAAAACAAGTAAACTTACACAAACCTATTATCTTTGCCTTGACTTGCTTATATTATCTACACATACACCCACAGACAATATTGCCATTTCCCATCTATATTAATAGGAAGATTTGAACATTTACATTTTGAGATAGACGTTGATCATGCAGATGCTGGAAAAGCTGTGAATCTGAAAATATCTCAGGCTCATAATGTAGGTCTTATTCATACTTGAGGGTTGTCTTCCTTATTGTCTGTTCAATCACTAGCTGACAAAAGCCATCTTGGCATTTGTCATTATTTCCCTTCTTTTAAACCTGTGAACACAGTGGTAAAAATAAACTTGCCATTTAGTGAAAGGAGATTTATGTATATGAAAAGGACAGAAATCACAATAAGGACAATAATAATGTGTGTTGAAATTAGGCACCATTAAAACTTTTGCAACCTCACTATCTTCTTTATTTTGGAATGTGCTTTTGTCACCAAATTCAGAAGTTACCAAAAATAAACTATAATGATGATTTTCTGTATATTAAATGTCATATGTCTTTATAGATTTGGCCCCTAAATTGTGATCACTTTTTTAAATTACATATTTTGTGCCCAACAGAATTGCAACATTTAATCCCATCTAATTATTCACCCAATTACATGAAAATGTAGCACTCTCAATTGTTAATAAGCTAAAAGGATACTAGTAAAACTACTTCCTGGCTGGACTTATTATAAAAATTATATTGTGGAGCAGCTGCAGCCATTACAAATTATACTGGCTTTTTATTTATAGAGACTAGGGTGTTAACAAGAAATCAAGATATTTATATATCATCCAAAAATCAGGTTTCTAGGAGACCAGCTTATTCTTATTCTTAATCTTTATCTTTATATCAGTAGTACCCTGAACTGAAAATCCAGAATTATTTGCCTGGTTAAAAAAAAAAAAATCACTATTGGAGAAGGCACTAATGGGTTCCTTTGAGTGCTTCTGTGTCAGCAGTGTGCATATGCATAGTGGATTATAGGCCCACAAAGAACAGTTCTGAGTAACTATACAATATGTGTTCCCATTATCATCTCAAGGAACCCTAACACAAATGCTAATTAAGTCTTGTTTTCTTTTTGGCTAATGAAATAGGGTTGGTTTGAAGATGATGCTGGAGAATTGGTCCTAAAATCTACTTCTGCCTGTGACTCTGAAGTAAGATCAGAGGTAATAACAGGGTTCAAGTGCAAATGAAGAGGATCATGCTTGGCACATTCGTGTGGATGTCCAAATCAGGACAAGTGACGTTATTACAACACCTTCCCTACCTCATCAAACCCAAGACATATAAGGTTCTTAATGGGTTGAAATAATGGAGAAGCATAGTGAAAATTTTGTTTTCTTTGTGACTCCATCAAAAGAATCAAATAACATATTCCTGAAGCACAGTTTAGTTTAATATTTTTTTTTATAGAGGCATGTTTTTATTCATTTATTTATTATATTTGTTTGTTTGTTTTGTTTATACATGCACTGGGTACAGTCAGAAGCGAGGGAGGGTGAGAGAATTCACCAGAGCCAGAGTGGGGAGCAGAGCAGGCAGAAGGACTGAGGTACACTGCTGAGGGGAGCAGCGGGTGGCAGGAGAGGTCTGCGCACCATGTGGGATCCTCCTCCGGTGGCCGGGGAGCAGCCGGGGATCGAACTGGCGCCGCAGAGGCCGCGGGCAGCTTCGCAACCCAGCGCTCAACCGCTGCGCCACCAGGGAGGCCCAGTTTAGTTTAATATTAAGTGATTTTGGGTATGTAATCCAAACAAATATCACTGTATTTTTTTTTTAACTCTGACCCATGTGAATTTGACTTTTCATATATCAAGGTAATCTCACCCAGGACTTAACTGAAATTTTCTAACATAGTACCTGTCCTAACACATGGCAATCTTAACAGTAAGTCTTATTTATTCAGATTAAACCCCAATTCTATAACCAGGTTTCTTAAAAGCTTATTAATCAAATTTTTTCTTCAAAATGTGTTAATGATGGCACTATGTTACATGTTAAAGAATAAGTTAATATTTGGAATTTTTTCTCTTTTATTGAGTTAAACATTTACTGAAAACTGCTACAAGTAGTCATATATTTCTCTTGAGCAATAAAAATTCACCTTCATTTTATTACTCATTTCAATGACATACTCCTGAGAAAGTTATATTTAGGACATGTTAGATCTATTAAAGATAAAGATATTAGAAGATGCAGATACCAGTCATATATATAAAAAATAAATTACTTTAAAAAGTGAAAATAAGAGAATAGGTCAAATAATTAGATAAAAAAGGATAAAATATACATATAATTTCTAATTCAAGTAATGTATACACAATTACTTTGAAGCATCATTTAAAACTTCATTTTATACTTCATAAACTTACTTAATATTTAAATAATATTTAAATAATAGTTGATATAAACTAATAACAAACCACTAATACTAATGAGACTGAGTATATTGATATTCTTAATGCTCTTCTGATAACATTTAGTTTGTTTAACAGAACTGTAGTTTTTATATATTCTTGATTAAAAATATTTGAGATAAATATATGTATGTATATATATATATGCATATATAATGTGTATATTTTATTCCACCCATGACCAGATGACTGGATCTTTACTTTCTCATTGGTTCCTAGAGTAAGCATTTTTTCATTTTTCCTTTATTATCATGTTTTTATAGTGAATTTTTAAATACACACTTGCTAGTATAGGATCACAAGAATCTTCTAAATTTTCTACTAGTCATGTCTTAGATTCAGTTTTTACATTGAGGTCTATGGTCCATTTTAAGTTGATCTTAATGATTTGTTTGAGGAAAAGTTTGAGGTTCATTATTTTCCATATGGATAGCCAGTTGTTTCAGTATAATTTTGTGTGAAAAGCTATCATTTCCCTATGAATTGACTTGGCATGTTTGTCTAAAAGCAATTGACCATAAGTATGTGGACCTATTTATGATTTCTTTTTTATGTTCCATTAATTTCTATGTTATCTTTTTGTCAATCCTTTATTGCCCACATTGTATTAGTTTGAAGTAAGTCTTAACATCAGATAATACAATTCCTCTAGGTTCTTTGCATTTTCATATAATTTTAAAAACAGCTTGTCAATTCCTATATAAGAAAAGCTGGCAAGATTTTTGATAGTGACTGGTTAATCAATAGATGATTTTCAGGGAAAAATGACATTTTAACAATATTGAATCTTTCAATCCAAGCACATTGCTTGTCTATTTATGTCCTCTTTAATTTATTAAAACATACTTTGAGAGGTTTCCAGGAAGAGCACAGTAAATAAGTGTATGGTTATTTTGGAAATTTTGACAATGTTCCCTGCATTGCCAAAAGACAAAGTGATATAGTCATCCGGCTCATCCTACAGGAGAGGCAGACAACTTTAAAACAGAGATTTTCCTTATCCTCGCAAATATCTCTGACAAATAAATAGCTTCCAGTCAGTTTTCAGAGAGCTACCTGTGTCCTTTGTCTACTGTTTCTTAAATATAACCATCTTAAAACATTTTTTTTTTTTTTTTTTAGGCAGCAGCCCCTCTGGCCTTCCTGTGATTATGCAAGCCTTTGTTAGCAAACCTGTCCCTTGCAGGGTCAGTTCTTTCTGCCAGTGAAAAGCCCTCTTCTCTCCTTTTTTTTTTTTTTTTTTTTTTTGTTTGTTTTTTTGTGGGACCCTCACCGCGGCCAGGGAACGAACCGAACCGGCGCCGCAGAGGCTGCAGGCAGCCTTGCAGCCCAGCGCTCAACCGCTGCGCCACCAGGGGAGGCCCTCTTCTCTTCTTTTTGTAATAAATTTGCCCTTTTGGATATTAAAAAAATAAATAAATAAAACTCTAAAAAAAAAACCCTTGAATTGTGTACTATTTAGTTAGCATTGATTTAAAACATTGTATGTGCTTTAGGGTTTTGGGTTCACAGCTATTCAGATGTGTTTCCAAATCGTGCCCACCACCAAGATATCAATAATCTTCCAGCATAGTCTATTGAGTCTACACCCCTTGCTCCTTGACAGTTTTGCAACATCCTCTTCTGGTAGCCTCAATTATGCATCAGATTTCTAGTGTTTGTTTTCTTTAAATTGTATATGTTCCTTAGTGTGTTTGTCTATATTCTACCCATGAGGGAAATCATTTGATATTCGTGTTTTTCTTCTGAATTATTTTACTTAGTATAATTCCCTCCAACTGTTGTTGGAAACAGTAAGGTTTTATCATTTTTTTTTAGCTGAGTAGCATTTAACAAAAGAACTGGTTGTTTACCCTTATTTATGAGTGAGTATTGGAACCATTAATTTGAAAACTGAACTTGAATCATGTACACTAAAATTGACTACCTACTCAAGTTGAGAACTTACTTAGATGTTGATGTGAAACTTGATTTTGAATAATGGCATATATAGACACCAGCAGAAACAAACAAAAAATATTTCAGAAGACACTTTAATAATCCAGAACATGTGCTACACTCATCCTATATTTCTTAAAATGAGTTCACTCCTATAATTACTGAAAACGCAAGAAGATACTCTCACCTAGGAAGACAGCAGTTCCAATGCAGAGAAGCATTTTACACCATGAGATGTGCTATAAATAAATTAAATATCATAGTCATTGAAGCAGTAGGAAAGCATGATTTTTTATTGAAGCAACATGGCAGAAACCTTAATTATCAGTTGAAGTCCTGCCTACATTTAGACTATCTGTAATACTATCAGGGGATAAAACCACAAAAAGTTTTAGGTTTTAAAACATGTTATGACATGAATTTGAGTGACATTACTCGTATTCTGGTTAAATAAAAAAAATTAACTGGATACAAAAATAAATTAAAAACAACAAAACGAAAAAACCCTGCTTTATTTCTTAGTTCTGGGGAAAGGAATTATTTATGACGAGAGTTAGCTTTTGTTGTCAACTCAGTTGACATGCTAGGGATATATAGTATTTTAAAGCAGAGTAGATGGATTTACTGAATGTGTATCAAAAACATGTTTTTCTACTAAAAAGAACTTTTCTATTTCACTCTGATTTCCATATTAATAGCTTGATTTGCATTAAAAATGTATCTATTCTGTTTATTTCCTCTTATTTGAATGCATTGGAAGTTCCTTTCAAATTCTTTCTATAGGAGTTTTAAAACAACATTTATTATCAAAAAGATGAAGTAATAAATGTAAAATCAGAACGATTACCATTGTGTCTCCTTTAAAGATGGCCCTCCATAAGTTATCTTGTGAATTTCCACTGTGGAACTATAACAGTGTGGTATCCAGAGAAAGTGGAGGCCCAGGTTCCCTGACCGCACCCAAGCAAGGGTGGAGCTGAGCAGTGAGGAGAAAAGAGTGGAGGAAGAAAAGAAAGAGGAGATCAAGAAGATTTGGAAGAGGCATATGGAGCAGAGTGACATGTAAAGAAGAAACTGCACATGGAAGATGACAATTGAAAGAGAAAGAGTAATGGGTGAGAGACCTGTGGGGAAGCTGACAATGGCAGCCTTTATTTTGATTTTAATTTTGCTCTTTTCCTTTCAGACTTGCCTGGCTCCTTCAACCCCTTTCCTATGGGTCCTCTCCAGAAGGTGACTTAAGACTCGTGGTGAACTTTATAACCTTAGCTGCCCTGCTGTGGGCCAACCTTTCTGTCTGGACATCTACCTAGAAAGGAATGAGTAACAGTGTGTTTAACTGTAAACTATTTTAACTATATTCTTTCTCTTTCCTTCTCACAATTGTACATTAATTATCTCTCTGTTGCACACTAATTATATTAAAGTTCTTTTGCATTGAAGGTCTTACATACTAGCATATGTTTTGTGGCAGATGGCAGAACCCATTTAGAGCAGGCAGGTTTTGAGGTCCAGGGCACCCCTCAGTTTACTCCCTAACAGAACTGACTGGGATAACATTCAAAGATGCTGGCCAAATAATTATTTTATATTGGTTTTAATTTAACATAAATAGCCATTCAATTTTGTGTAGTTATGCTAGTCATGCTTCAATGTTCTATTTCAAATTTCCTAGATAAAATTACTAATTGTTCAAAAATAGCTGGAATAAAAATGTGATATTTCTTTCCAATTTCTTTAACTCCAATCCCAATATCAGCAATCACATTGCTTGATGAAAACTTGAATTTTGATACTTCTTCTGGAAATTTGGAATGACTGTAGTATATGTAATATTTCTCAATGATTTCTTGCATGATACAAAATCTCATTACAATTTTAGTTTTCAATTCAAGGATAGGATTTTATGAACCCAGTTGTTACAGCCAATACAAAGCTTAATTACATGGAGCTGAATAGGCAAAAGCAGGGATTGCAGCTTTTTCATGCTATTAGGGGGAAAATTGTACTGAATGAAATTCTGTTGACACTAAACAGATGCTCCTTAGTAAGTAACTGCATATAGGAGTAATAGTAAAAATCCATATTTAGATAAGGCAAGAATATTTAAACTTTCACAAATACATATTTAGTAGAAGTATTTTTTTCTAATAAAATGGCCTAATGTTTTTACTTGAGTAATCAAATCCAATTATGATAGCTAAGATTGCTTTTCAGAAACTTTGTGCTATCATTGAATATACACAGCAGTTTCCAACTGCAGGACTGAAATTCCACTTTTTGGTGGTAATACTCAGTGCTCATCTTTTTTCTCCTTTTCCTTTTGCCCTAAATAATATATTTTAACTTTGCTAAAAGTTTAATGTCTACTTGATTGTCTGTATACAATTTCAATTTATTAAAGACCCCACTTGCATGTAAAGCTCTTGCTCATTGTTGAATTATGGCTTAATATCTATCTCCTCTACAAGAGATAAAATGATCAACAGTGACTAAAGAGGCATTTATTCCAAATTTATGGAGTCATGGGTGTAGAGAAACTTTGAATTGAGACATCATTATTTGGTGCAGATAACATTCTGCACATCCTAGACATAATTTTTGACACTATTTAATTATGGAGGTAACTAGACTTGTTAAGGTTATTTACAATATGAATTTGGAACAGTTCTTTTTTAAAATAATTTTTAATCTGGATTGAGTTATCAGAAATTGACTTAGGTCAGAGATTTTAGAGAAGTCTTGGAATCCTTTTCAAATCTGGGAAAGTAGGATAGCTCTGATTTATTTGTGATCTGGAGGAATCTTTTTTTTTTATGGGGGGGAATCTTATAAATAGAATGTCATTGATTCTTTTTGAGTGGATATGTAGGTTTTCCTTTAAATATTTCATCAAATCTCAGCTCAGATTTTTGTTCTCATATCTGTTAGGGTTTCATGTGGCTCCAGAGATTTTATCTTATTATTATTATTATTTTATCTATAAGAATTCCATTTCATTTCTACTGTTTTTACACTTGGGTAATAAGAAAAATAATAAAAATCATGTTCGATCTGGAAGAATTTTAAGATGTCTTGTATTAACATTACAGTAAAATAAGTGACATTTCTTTCTCCTGTCCTCAGGGAAAAGATTCAAAAGAAGTTAATCTAGCTGGGTTTTGCAAGTGCTCAAGTGAAGCACAGCCGATTTTTAAGGAAATTTTCGACTTGATATTATAGTACGTGTGAGATTTAGTTATGACTGGATAATGTTCTCAGACATGCAAAATGCTGAGAGATTGTATCCTAGATACTACACTATATATACTATGGTTGCAAACAGTTCATTTTTGCCTACTTGATTTGTTGATTTGCTTTATAATACAGTCATATAGAGAACGATCTTTGGAATAATCAATAAAAATAGATCAAAATATGATATTTAAATATGAAAAATTCAGATTAATCCAAAGATTAAAAAATACCAAGTTAAATGTACTTAATGGCTAGATAATTATGAGATAATACATTTCAAATGGGACAAATGGTCACATGTATATGATTAACCTGTGATAATTAAGGTACGATGAAATAGATCTGAAGGCATGGAGATGTTTATAGATAGGAAAAAAAGCTATAATGTAGAAAACATTAACACGGACAGTTTTAGATGAGAAGAAAATTGCAGAATTTTTTTCTTCATGCAATATGATATTGCTAGCTTAGTTATCCTGAGACAATAGATTTGATGAACTGTAATTTCACAATGGAAAAAGGGGTCTTCTTGCTTTGGAAATATGAGTGACAAAATCATGGTCAGATTTCTTCAGACTGCCTATGAATGTATCTAATGATAATGGCATGATTGTCCTTTCTTTTTTCATCATATTTTGGAGAAGTTCTTAATTGGGATTATTGACACACAACTTTGTTGTCCTTCCTGCTCAGTTGAATGACATAATCCAGGAGGAATTGAAGATCTATTAACTTTTTGGTTTTCCTTTTCTTCTTTAAATAAAACTTGTCTTCTTCTTGAAAGTCCTACATCATCTTCCTCAAAGATTTAAATTGAAATGAGATATTTATATCCCATAAATTTAGACTCATTTAGTTTGATCACATCCTTTATAATGATCTTACTGTTTTGTCAATTTACCCATGAAATGTTAGTATATCAGACTGTTGCAGTGATCTTAAATTTCTCTTGAAATTTTAGTAAATGACTTTGTTATAACAGGACACCTAAAATTCAGAGGTTTTTCAGAACAAAATTTGTGTATCAAGTATCCCCCCTCCCCAATTTGCTTATTTTTAAAACTAGTTAACACTTTAGGAATAGATTGTATGGAACATCTCTACTCCAAGAATTTTCTATATTTTTCCTTCTATACCATTACTGTAGAGTGACTTATACTATGTGACTTCAATAGACACCTATTGAATAGTGATTCTTAAAAACAGTGACAAAGTATTGATTCTATAGATGAGATCATGTGATTGCACAACCTAATATAAACAGACTTCTCCATAATATTACCTTAGCTCTGTTTGGATTTTAAAATAACACATTTTCCCAAAAGAATTATTCTTTATGAGTAATCAAATTTGCCAGGAATAAATTTGTATATACTAACATTATGAATAAATAATTGTCATTTTTGCTTACATACATGTTTTCTGTTTTCTGACTGATAAGTTTGTTTGTTACTGCATAGTTTGTTTCTATAGTGGTAGCTTTCTTCTAAGTGAGTCATATTATCTTTTCAGGTAGTTATTTTTTTCTTGCTTGCTAAAAATATCTCAATTATATATCATTCAAAAGTACAGCATTGTTATTTTAATCAAGGATAAAAGAGACTATCAACACACTATAAACTATGTGTTCTAAATCAATGTGATTTGAGAAGAGAAAGCTTCAACTATTGAAAAGTTAAGTGAAAGTTAGGAACAATTATTAAATGTTGTCTTAATTTTTTTTTTTTAATAGAGGCATGCTTTATTTATTTGTTTGCTGGTTGGTTTTTGTTTTGTTTTGTTTAAACATGCACTGGGTACAGTCAGAAGCGCGGGAGGGTGAGAGAATTCACCAGAGCCAGAGAGGGGAGCAGAGCAGGCAGAAGGACCGAAGTACACTGCTGAGGGGAGCAGCGGGCGGCAGGAGAGGTCTGCGCGCCATGTGGGACCCTCCTCTGGTGGTCCTCCTCCTCCGGGGAGCAGCCGGGGATCGAACCAGAGCTGCAGAGGCTGCGGGCAGCTTCGCAACCCAGCGCTCAACCGCTGCGCCACCGGGGAGGCCCTTAAAATGTTTCTTTAGAGAGTAAACATTCTTTTAAAATTACAATTATTAGGTACACATTTGCCTGTGTTATCCATGCAGTCCTATCTGGAAAATTAGTTTTCTTAAAGTTGTTAATTTACAATAGAGCTTCTAATTACCTTAATGGTATTGCTGAATATTGTTTCAATTAGAACAGTGTAACACATTTAGTGGATAGATGTTATTGCTTCATAAGGTTCATGCTCAACACTATACCAGGCTTTTTATTAACACTGTGTTAAAGGTTCAAAAGAGATAGGAAAATTGCCTGGCAGCCAAAGTTTTTATTTTAAAAAGTTTCTTTATAAGTTAGATAGGAGCACACCAGTCTTTATTTTATCTTTTATTTCTAATTTGTCCATTTATTTTTAAATCTGAGCATACAATCTGTATTAAGACTTGATTTTTACCAAAAAAAGTAGGAAAAAATTAAGCTACACTTTATGGGGATCTTCTATTTTATTTAATTTTTTATTACATTTTTAAGGAGTCTCTTTAACACATTCTATGTCAATTCTGTATCAGTCAATTCTATAACCTAGCATCCTGCTAGGTGCGATGGATTGAAAAATAAATAAAAGATAACCTCTTATTCTTTAATGGTGCACATTTTAGAATAAGAAAAAGAATATTTAAATAAACAAACCTTAAGATACTGATATTAGACTTCTCAATATGGCTTCTCAAAACATTTAATTAGAAGCTTTTTCTTCATCTTAGTAAAAAAAAATCATGTGACTTAAAATAATAAACTAAAATAAATGATGTTATGAGTGGGGAAGTGCATATTCTGTCCAACATTAAGCAACAACATACAATAAGATTCATTATGCCACACATTTCAACAATATAACAGACATCTCTCCATAGTAACTCTTTTTTTTAAAGATTTATTTATTTTTATACAAGAACCAGGGCACAGGCCAGATGCCAGGGAGAGTGAGAAGATTCACCAGAGACAGAGCGGATAACAGAACAGACAGACTGACAAAATATACTGCTGAGGGGACCAGTGGGCAAGACAGGAGAGGTCTGCTGTGCCATGTAGGATTCTCATCGGTCGGGATCGAACCCGTACTGTGGATAGCTTCACAGTGCTGTCCTCAACTGCCTGTGCCACCAGGGAGGCCCTCCATAGTAACGCTTAGTAGTTGTGGTTTCTATTTGCCCTTCATTCTATTTTTCCTAGCACAATTATTTTGAAATTGTTGCTGGCAACTTTACCACAGTTATAATACTAATTTAACTTGATTTGCTAAAATGCATATGATCCCCCACTTCTCAATACCCACTCTACAATTAGTCTTTACTGCCTTTATCATAAAATTCTGTGCTAGCACACAAGTGCATGTGCGCAAAGTGCAACAGGCACACAGAAAAAAACAGATCTTTAATCTGTGACATCATCAATAGAATTGTGTGTTATAGACACCTAAATTGATAATAACAGTTAGATTAGGGTTTGAAATCAAATCTTGACAATAAACATTTTTTAAAATGACTTCTTAATAGAATAAAGACATTTCGGAAGGTAGGTATAAAGTTTTAAAAATTAAGTACCTGGCGCCTCCCTGGTGGTGCAGTGGGTTAAGCACTGCACTATGAAGCAATCCCCAGCCACTGTAGCATGAATTTGATCCCCTGCCGGCCAGGGAGCAACCCACATGGCAAGGCAGACCTCTCCTGTCTCACTCGCTGCTCCACTCAGCAGTGTATTTCAATCAGTCTACCTGTTTTGTTCCCCACTCTGTCTCTGGTGAATCCTCTTACCACCCCCCCAACTCTGGCCTGTATCCCAGTTCTTGTATGCATAAATAAATAAATCTTTTTTAAAAAATAAATATTTTAATATTTCACAGACTGATGGTCATACAAACAGTACAGAAATGAGTGACAATGGAATGAAAGATGCCAGATCCTAAGGTCAAGGAAAAATAAACAAAATCCGATGAAAAACTTCCTTTTATTCCTTAGTATTTTCATACTGAGGGTAAAATAAAATATAACATGTTCTGAAAATAACAAAAAGGATTATGTTGGTTTAAAAACAAAATTCAGTTGACATTGATAATTCTAGAAAGAAAACCCACACCATTACTAAGGAATATTGGAATAAAAAATAACTACTTTTATCAGAAAACCAGAAGAACCACCTAAATTATTAGTGACATGCCAGAACATTTTTAATTAAAGAAAAAACAAAGGAAAATAAACAAAAATAACTTTTATAAAAATAGTGAGATAAGTCATTATTTTCAGAAATAATCTAAAAATAATAAAAAACTCATTAAAATAATAACAAAACATAAACTATAGTGCAATAATAATAACAAAACATAAATAATAATAATAACAATAATAATAATAATAACAATAATAATAACAAAACATAAACTATTAAAAACTATATTTTTAATATAACCAATAAAGAGAACTACCAAAATGTCTTACATGTGCAATTTTTAAAAAAAATAAATGTTATTGCTTTATTTTTCTGACTGCTAGTTATTTAAAATATGATTTCAGAGTTTAGGCTACATTTTTCATTTACTAGGAATAGAACAATTGGTTTTTTCTTTTTCCTTTTTACAAATCTTCTGCTACTCTTTTTTTTTTTGTCATTGATTGATTAACATTACCAAGACAAAATTTTCCTACTAGAACTTACCCATTTTGAATTTTATTTTAACTGACATTCAATATCTTAATTGATTGTTAAACTTTATTTACTGTTTTTTTTATAATTTTATTTCTTTTTTTAAAAGATTTCTTTATTTATGCACACAAGAACTGGGTGCAGGCCAGAGGTGTGGGGGGTGAGAGGATTCACCAGAGACAGAATGGGAAACAGAATAGGAGGATCTACTGAAATATACTGCTGAGGGGAGCAGCAGGCGAGTCAGGAGAGGTCTGCTGTGCCATGTGGGTAGCTCTCTGGCCAGGGATTGAACTCGTGCTGCAGAGGCTGTGGACAACTTCATGGTGTTGTACTTTACCCCCTGTACCACCAGGAAAGCCTAAACTTTATTTACTATTAAACATATTTTAATATTTTTAATTAAATCCAAATAAGTTTCATCCTTCACTATATTTTTTCTGAAATAAAACTAGAATTTGGAAATAAACTATGTTGCGAAATGGACATAACTACATGACAGAAATGTCTAAAAAATTTAAATTCCATTATGCTACAGTTATGAAGCAAGGATCTCTTATTGCATAATATAGGGGATGCCATTTGCTTAGTAGACATGCAGTGTTATCCTCTGGATTTGTGGAGTACACAGACACTCATATATATTGTGTATGATGTCTCTTCATGAATAGTCATGAGCTCCCATTCCATGTTGCATTTGCTTGAATAAATTTTGGTTATAAAGATAATTGCTTCTATTTAATAGTCTTAGGTATACATTTCTTTTACTGTGAATTTCAATTCCTTTGTAAGTATTTGAGAAATACTAAATGCATTACATATATTTGTTGCAAATAAAATCTAAATTAGACTTAAATTAGACTCCAATTTATTTCAAATGTAATGTCTTCTAATTAACACAAAATAAACAAATATTTTCAACTGAATTATATGCTAAATAGATCTTAGTGTACAGGAGATAAAATTGAACTCTTATTTTTCCTGGTTAAAATATAATCACCTTAATTTATTGAAATTAATTTATCTGCTGTATTATTTTCACCATGTAATAAAATTACTGCAAAATAAGTGCTTTAATATGAACAAAATATGAACTATTTATAGAGGTAAGAGAAATAAAGAATAAATAATTATATGGATTTTACCTTTGTGTCCAAAGCATTATTAAAAGGTAACTTCCTTTATCAAATAATCACAAAATGATGTTTGAATTAAGTAATCTGAAATATATTATAACTACACATGTAACATTTCATGGCATATCACTGGTAAGATATTAAAAATCAATGCACTCTCCCTAAAATTTATTAGATACCCCTTTTTGTGTGTGTATCAAATTTTAAGGATTGTTAATAAAAAGTATATTTCTACTCTAATAAACATGTGTAAATGAACAAATATGAGATTATAGATCTTAATTATGGATTACATGGTTTCCCATACTAAGTGGCTTCAGCTTATATTGCTTGAAAATAAATTCCTTATTAGTGATATTTTTAACCACTATTATTTTGTTTGAATGTTACAATTTACTAAACTTTGTAAGTTTCAATTTGTCGATCTGTGAAGTGGTTTCAACATATAGTTTTCTTAATGGTTACAGCAGCTAACATATATAAACTCCTCAATAAATCTCTCAGAACTAGATCGGAACAATATAAATGTGTGTAATTGTGTGTAAATATTAATTTTCCTAGATGGAGAAAATACACACAGAGACACACAAACACAGACAAAGATATGTATTGTAGTATTGAGGTTGCATTTGATAACAAGTAAAAGAAAATCTCACTCAAAAAGATTCTCATAATAATGAAGAAATTATTATCATATATGACAGGTACACTATAGATCTAATAACTCTTTGAGACTATTTTAGGTTGTCTTTAGGTTACGAGGTTATGAGAGTCCCATAAAGAGAATGTGGGATACTGCATTCATGGTTTCTAGTAAGTACAGTGCCCAGTGGCAAATCATTTATGCTCACTGGGCATTGCAGGAAAGGGTATTCTCCCATGGAGTGCAGTCAGGATTCTTGGGAATCAAAGGACATCCTGGTCGACAGATTTGACCCTGGGATAGAGGATTAAGTCACCTTCCTCTGAGTCACACTGAATGCATAGGAAACCTGAAAGAAAGAAAAGTCCTACTAGTAAGATGGGGGGAAAAAGGGGAAAGCTTGTAGGGCTATCATCTCCATTGTTATATTAAATCAACAGTATTTTTTGTGTTTTCATTTGATGACATGTTAGTTCTATTTTGAATTGCAGTAATATGATTTTTTTTATATCTGTATATATTTTACTCTGTCTAACATGATTTACCCTGTATGTACATTTCATTATAACCATATTATTAACACAATTGTTTACCTGCCTTTACTGTTTAGATCTTTCATTGAATTGGTACCCTGAAGAGATGGATTAAGTAGTATTCCAGAAGGTGACTTGATCTTATATCCCAGGGTCAAATCTGTTGACCAGGACGTCTTTTGATTCCCAAGAATCCTGACTCTACTCCACAGGAAATTCCCCTTTCCTACAATGCCCAGTGAGCATAAATGATTTCCTTTAAGTTTCATAATACAAGATAAACCTTCCCAATTACTCATGGGTTATAAGAAGCTGATATTCTTTGTAAAAAGCCCTGATGTTAATGAAAGTCCACAAAGAACGAAGAATAGAAACACATACAGCAAATGGAAAAATATAGATTGTTTGTCAAGTGGTTATTTGCACATATTCTTAGAAATGATTTCTTTCAAAAATTCTCTACAAATTAATTAGTAAAGAAGCCCAGTAAAATGCATTATTTAAGTTAGGAATATATTAACTTTTTTTTTTTTTTTTTTTTTTTTTTATAGAGGAATGTTTTTTATTTGTTTGTTTTGTTTATACATGCACTGGGTACAGTCAGAAGTGCGGGAGGGTGAGAGAATTCACCAGAGCCAGAGAGGGGAGCAGAGCAGGCAGAAGGACCGAAGTACACTGCTGAGGGGAGCAGCGGGCGGCAGGAGAGGTCTGCGCGCCATGTGGGACCCTCTCCCGGAGGCCGGGGAGCGGCCGGGGATCGAACTGGCGCCGCAGAGGCCGCGGGCAGCTTCGCAACCCAGCGCTCAACCGCTGCGCCACCGGGGAGGCCCTATATTAACTTTTAAATGGTAAACTATGATACATAAATGTTAAAATTACTATTCTTATATCGAATAGAGCTCAGTTCTCTCAAAGAACAACTGAAGGAAAATAAATGAGAAATATCTGTGTAATTCTCAGATACATTGTTTGAGATACTTTATAGCTTTACAAAGACTTTTTCCAAATGGGTTAAGAAATACATTATTAATCAGATGTGAAAGTAAATATAAGCCTAAAATGAATGAAAACTAAAAAATGTAATATAGCTACTGTGATACATAGACTAGCTAGTTGGAAATTACAATTTAAGAAAAAATGATATTATAAAAATTGTCCATACTATCTTTTCTTTCTATTTCATCACCACACACTGTCTTTTGTTATTTAGAATGTTATCAAATAAATTTCAAGTGAGCATTATTTTTTTTCACTGTGGAGTTCTATTTGAACAGGACTTCTTCAGATAATTTTAATGCCCGAGTCACACTTGGTTTTATTAAGGACTATGTTTAATTGTAGTGACCAATAAATTAGCTCACAAAATTTGTTATTTCTGATATATTTATATCTGATACATAAATTTCAGAGATTTGTGATATATTTCTGATACATAAATATCAGAAACTTCTGTTTTCTGATTTTGTTACATTTTCCACAATATATCAATATTAATATATTAATACATTTTCACACAATATGTGTGTAAAATCATAATACACTTAGAGTAGATATTATTTGATTAATTAGAATGGTGTTAATTAGAAATAGTGTATATATCATAAGAAATAGTTCATTAAAGTTTACTGCTTTTAAACTTCAAGCCCTTTACTTCGTAATTTCTCAGTCTGCAAACACAGAGTGCCTATAAGAGGCAATTAAAATTCTGGTATTGTTTTTTTTTGTCATCTTGTAACTGTTTAAATTAATTTTACAAGAATCTTTCAGAACTCTTTGCAAGTTGCTCAGTAATTGTTATATTGGCTAGTGCTGCATTTTCTGCAAGATATTTGAAGTTACATTTATTTTCTCTTCTTATTTCTGGTGCATTTTTACTAATTTACATATACTTTCTTTGATAATTCCTCTTAGTTTTTATATATTAAGTTTGAGAACAATACATTTTCCATGCATTGCAAAGTTTGTGTGCTTGACTGTTGCATGTTTTTCTACATAAATACCATAAATAACATTTCAGTTGAAGACAAACTTAAGTTTGTCTAATAGCTAAAAAGAAATTTTAAAGAATGTTTTTCAGATTGCATCCTACTGAGACTACCATCTCCTATGACAAAAAAAAAAAAAAGTCCTCTTTATTCAGTGCTTCTTATTCCTCATTTTCCTTTGAACTGTCTTCTCTCAAAGACTGCTAGAGATCAGCAAAATGCTATTTTAGCATGATCATTTTTTAAACCTTTACTGACTACTACAGGTAGGTTACACTCGATTTTAAAGATAACTTAAAAGTATTTATCTGTAGCATATTAAATATTAGTAAACTATACTCAGTATATGAGTCTAATAAATATTAAAGATGAGTGTTATTATGGTCTCATGTATGATATGTATGCAGTTTTCAAACATTATATTTTGTCTGAATTGGCAAGTCTATAATGTATGAAAGTGTATAAGTTCAACAAATCTATTTCCAGAGATTATTTTTCCTACCATTAGAACTAATTTCTGCTGATGTGAATGTATTATTTGCTTGGCCTAGCAAGTGAGTGTTTAATGCATTTAGTCAAGCTAAGTCTGTGAACTGGTTATTTGAGTCCTAAGCCTCAGAGCTTGGCTAATTCACTGACAGACTTAGTCAACTCTTCTTACCATTTTAGACCAAAGCACGTTATTAATAAACTGAAACTAATTCCACTAGACATGCTGCATAATAGCCTAGGAAGAAATAATCAATAGATGTTTCTTGATATTATAAAATACTATAAATCAACACTGAAATTACCTTAGTAATAAAATTCAGCTATTTAATTCAACTTTCTAAGTGTTGGGAAAATTGTGGAGGTTATAAAAAAGGAATTTTGGAGGGAGAAAATGGTGCTATGGATAATAGTACCGCAATTCAGCAAATTCCTGATAGCACCATCTCAATATAACAGTATGATATTGAAATTATGATGTTTAGAGTCCACTGTAAAGTTCTAATTTTACCCTAAGCTTTGACATAAAGGATATCTTAGCTTTCTTCAAACTATTTGGACCATTGTTTTCAGTTTTAATCAAATATTACACTAATAAGAATACCGTTGCCTTAGTATTGGCAAGACTGACAAATTTCCCCTTTAAATTACTTTTAATCAAAATAAAAGAAAAGTTAAAGCTATACTCTAAAATCTTGCAGTGTTAATATATTGCTAGCAATGAATCATAATCTAAAATTGTTTTCAACAATAGCTATTTAGAAAATGTCACCTCAAAGTATTTGAAATAAAAAAAAAGAATTCCTAAAAAAACACAAGTATTTTTTATTTATTTTTAAAGTCTACATTTTAAAGCATTTTCTTCCTTGAAATCATTAGGATGATAAATATTTTCCTCAGATGCTTTCCTGAATAATTAAGATCTTATGATTCTTGGTTAATGTTCCTTTTAACTACAAAACAAATAGAAATGATAGTGAACATTTATCATTGATGGTTTTACTGGAAGATATTGCAACATTATAGTAAATAAATAAACAGACATTTTACTGTTAATCCATCTAAAATTTATGCACACATATACACAGAAGGAAACTATTTAATATATTCATTCTTATAGTTTTGCGTTTGTAGTCCCAAAATGATACATCTATAATGAAATTTATGCATAAAGAAGTCATAATGTATATGCATAAAAGTGAATACTATAGGTAAATCTTCTTTAGCACAGCAATGAAAATTATTTTTACTATTAAAAACAGAGTTTATCCCCCACAAAGTTGTTTTATTATTTTATTCTCTCTTTAGTATGCTGTGCTAAACATTTCATATATTTTGGAATTTATTAAATATAAATACAGAAGTAATAATATTACAAATAAAATTAATTTAAAAATTAGAAATAAAATGAAAATTAGAAAAAGAAAAATTTAAGTTATCAATTAGGATTCATAACATTTCTTACTTTAATGTACCCCAAATTAATTTATACCCTAAATATTGGCACATAGTAGTTTATCATTTTCTACTAAGTATAATACTATAATAAGTATATTAATATACACATATTTTGCTCACATTTGTAAATAATCTATAAGGATAGAACATTTGGAATTGGTATAATTGAATCAAAAGTTATATCCATGCATACATACCTTTAGTTTTTTATAAGTAAATACTTGGATCATGTGTCCATGATCCAGTTGCATCAAATCTATATATTTAACTTTATAAGAATTGTTGAATATTTTCAGTGATTGTACTTTTATACTTTTCCACTAGAAGTATATATAAAAACATATATAAGCATTCATAGCAGTTTTATTTACAATAAAAAATAATAAAAACTGGAAATAACCCAAAGGTTATCAACAGATAAATGAATTAAACGCCCCTTACAACACATGACATAGCTATATATTCCACAATAAAGGGAACAGATATTAGATACACCCTACCAGCATAGATGTGTCTGAAAGTAATTATATTAAGTGAAGGAACCCAGACTGAAATCATATATATAATTACATATATGTGAACATATATTCTGTACCTTTCATTTATATAAACTCAGAAGTGCAAACTACTCAGAAAATCCATTTTGAGTGAGCCTGTGTGGAGTGCTGTGTTCTAAGATGAAATGGGGGTGGTGTGGAAAGCATTTAGTGCTTTCAATTTTAGTGAAATGGGAAGCCAATAGAGAAATTTGAGGAGAGGAATAGCAATGTCTAATTTATATTTTAAGATCGACATGCCTGCTACATTGACGTGGGATGCAAGACTGCAAGAATAGAAGCAGGGGGGACAGTCATAAAGTGATTAAAATAGTCTTCATAGGATAAAGTGGTGATTTAACTCAGGGCAGTAACAGAAAGGTTGGGTAGAATTGGTCAAATCCTGAATATATTTTGAAGATAACTGCTACACAATTTGCTGATATGAGATATATGGGGTGAAGAACAGAGGAAAATCAAGAGTAAAATCCAGATATAGGTGTGTATTGCCAAGAGCTAGGATGATTGAAGACTACAGGAGGAGTGGGGTTGGAAAGACATAATGGAAGCTCAGATTTGGATATACAATGTTTGAGATTCCTACTGGGCATCCAAAGAGAAATGTCAAATAGGTAGTTAAGTATGTCAGTTTGAAGTGCAGGAGAGATCTGAGGGTAAGATTCATCAGCACATCAATGGTATCTAAACACAAGAGATGATATAAGATAAACTTAAAGTGAGTACAGATAGGGATATAATCAAAGGGCTGATCCCTAGAGTATTGCAAACATTTATAGGAGGGAGAAATAAAGAGGAAACAGAAAGGTCACTAAAAAAGAAGTCATAAATGTATGCAGAAAATGAGCAGTCCAGGAAGTCAAGGAAATACATTATTCACAAAGGAAAAATAATTGGCTATTCCAAATGCTTACAGATAGTTCAAGAAGGATAATGGCAGAGCAATTACCATTGCTTTTAGCAAGGAGGAGGTAATTGGTGACCTTGATCAGAGCAGTCTGGATAGAATATTGAGGATGAAATATATTTTAATGAATTGAAGACTAGTTTAGACAAACCTTTCAAGCAGGAGTGACAGAAATAAATGGGTAGTCATCAGGGTAGGCAGAGACAGAATTTTTTTTTTTTTTTAAATTTTTGTGCACTAATGGGAATAATTCAATCTAGGAAAAAAAAATGACACTAGAGAGAAATGAGAGAATTTCCAGGTGAGTAACTAGAGGACATGGAATCTAGTAAACAATTTCAGAGGTAGGTTCTGTCTAGGACCTCAGAGCTATAATCCTTAACAGCAAAAGAAAGCAGGCAAATTTATAATTGTAGATGTGGATAGATACCTTAATAAATTAACTTTTCTGCAATTCAAAAAGCAAAGTTGTCAATTGGAATTGAAAATGAGAGGAGGGATTTCAGAGTTTGAAGAAGTATTTTAAAATGAGTATTTTAAAATGAGTATTTTAAAATGAGTCAATGGGTCTCCCCGGTGGCGCAGCTGTTGAGCGCTGGGTCTTAAAGCTGCCGGCAGCCTCTGCAGTGCCAGTTGATCCCTGGCCGCCCGTGAGGGTCACACATGGCGTGCAGACCTCTCCTGCCACCGCTGCTCCCCTCAGCAGTGTCCTTATCCAGTCTGCCTGTTCTGCTCCCTGCCCTGGCTCTGGTGAATTCTCTCACCCTCCCGCGCTTCTGACTGTACCCAGTGCTTGTATAAATAAAAAATAAAATAAAATAAAATGAGTCAACGTACTAAGAAAATAGAGAAAGTATTGGGAAACATTAAAGATCCACTTAAAATTATTGAGCACATATTCGAAGTAAAAACTGTCAGCATGATTGTGTGGTTGTCTTGTTTGTTTTTGTTATTCATGTACTTGTATGTTAAGGAAGTCAAAAGTTACCTTCCCCAACAAAACAATGGCTAAAAACAGCAACAACTGTTTTTATTGGGAAAAAAAAAAAAGCATATAATTGGTCAGTGTTGAACCATTAGATGTTAGAAAATAAAAATTAGGCTAAATAAATAAAACTTGGTAGATATCTAGAGACATTATTTTGATATCTAGAACTACAAGAATTATCTTCAAGTGTAACAGGTGATTTATAGAGCCCAGAGACATTACTATGGTAAAAATGAATACATCATATATCAAGGATCAGCAAGCTGTGGCACACAGGTCAGTTGCCTCTTCACACCCTGTAATATCTCTTCCTGATTTTATTTCTTCTAGATCTCTACCTTGAATTACATATGTGGAATTTCTGGATCATCTGGCCACTTTGTTTTAATTTTTGAGGAACCTCTATAATGTTTTTGATAATGGATCTACTAACTGATAATCCCACCATCAGTGTACAAGTTTTCCCCTTCCTTTACATTCAACAGACACTTATCTCTTGTTTTGATTATAGCCATTCTAACTTGATTTGCTTCTGCACCTTTTCTTAGACCTGATGCACTGTATTATTTTCATAACTGAATTCATGAGCAAATAGGTTTTTAGATACTTAAACCTTACAACCCTTAGAATGAATCATCAAGTTTGCATAAGTATGGGATTAAACATGAGTTAAAGATGATCAACATTTAGGCAGTTTAGTCACTTGTATCTTTATAGAGATACTATAGAGAATAGCATCTCTGAAAGAAATGATATCCTGTGCTGAACTGATTCGGGTATGCATAGTCTATTAATGGAAACAGTTTGAAAGATGCCTGAAGCTAGCCTAAGGTCAAAGTCACTAATGTGAACTAATATCATCAATAAATGTGATTTTTTATGATATTTTATTTAAGCTCAATTGGTCACAATATGCATTTTAAATTTGACCTTTAAAATCAAATCAATTTATTACATGCATTTGGCATATCCTCTATGTAAATTTTGTTTTTATTCTAAAGTGTATTCATGCTGTTTCAAATGTAAGGTCTTAGACTGGCAGTTTTGATTTTCACTTTTTTTATAATGAATGAAAGAGGAATATACACTACAGTCCTAGTTGAGAGCACATGTGATATGATTTAGAATATGTGCACACTTAGAAATTGAACCAGTAACAAAAATATTTTCTATTTAGAGTTTTAACACCCTGTAAAGGAAAACCAAAGTAACTAAAGACCACTCCTGTTGATAGTTAATTAAATTTCATATTTTTCTTAGAAATACCATCAACCTTTCTTCAATATTCCAAGGAATTTTCTTGTTTTCTAACTTCCAAATTATAGATTTCACTCTTCTCTAAAAAAACTGAGAAAGAACAATTATTTGGGACCCTTACCAGGGGAAAATGTCATATGCTTTTTTAATGACTAAGAAGCCCCAAAGGACTGTATTTTCAGACCTACCATACATTTTCTTGATGAGGCTAATAAATCTTATTGCATAGTGAAGTTAGACTTCCTCTGTAGGGAAATCCCCATCTGTTACTGTATCCTTAACATGATGTTGCAACCAGTTTTAAAATTAATAACCATAGAAAACAATCACATGCCTGATGACACTATTAAGATACCTGCTCATTTTTCAATTGTTTGTTTTGAAGTTTATTATGCTTTACATAATGTAACTATATATAATGACAATTTCATATTTATAACATTGATATTTTGTGCAAAATTAATTAACCAATTAATTAATTAAATCAGTGTGGTGAAACTGGAGTTTGAACAGTCAATCCATATTCTTCTCTAGACATTTGATTTATTTAGTGAGGTTCTCTTCCACATTCTACAGATTATAGGCCCAGAGCACAGACTAACAAAGAGATACTTAGAATTCTACAACTATTAATCTGTATTTATTTTAGCATATCTAAAACTTCTAAGAAGTACCCAAACTTTAGAACTATGCAATGAAGTGATAAACCTGTAGAAAACAAGACAGTGAAGCATATTGATTAAAAGCAGTGTCATTTAAAAATTGTATGTCTTTTATAGTATCTAATTCTTTAACAATATGAGTATTTTCCAAGTTACAGTGAAACTTAGCCTTAAGGAAGTGTCTCGCATATGACATTTTATAAAGGCTTAATTGGAGCTGCTTCTAATGGCAACTCTTGCTCTAAGCAGGACACCTGATAAAGCTTCTTCCTAGGTTAGATTAATCTTCTGGAAGAATTTTGTTTTCCTATGGTTTTTGCCTTTGGGACCTTAAGAAGTTTGGCAATTTAGAGATTGAGTTATTTAATAATTATTTTATATAATTATCCTCTCAGTAGTTCTGAGAATAGCTCAGTTCAATTAAATAGTTGTCTTCAGTTTGGGGAAGCACTCCTGCAGGTGGTCCCAAGCTTTAGTTTATCCTGTGCAAGCAATAACAAGAGACATTTTTATGAAAATAAAAGAACAGGAGTTAAAGGTAGAAGTAAGCCTTAAGACCAGTCAGGAGTCCTGTGGGAAACTAGTAGGGAAGATGTTTCAGATGTCATGGGTCAAAGCGTCTTTAGACAGAGTGAGGGCAAGAAATGGCTTCCCTGTTTGCAATTAGTATCACCAGATCTTTAGGAACACTACACTGGCCGCATTCTGGTCATTTGGTGATCTCTGAAGATGAAACCAAGTTCTCCATTTGGCTTGTTTAGTTTCAGGAAAAGACAGTTTCAGTTTCTAATCAATCTAAGCCAAAATGTCTGATAGAAAACGGAAACATTAATTTGGAAAGTGATAGATGTTAGGAAGAAAAAAAAATTTCCATGAGAAATACTACTTATTAGAAGTTTTCATATATTGAGGGTGTCAGGGAAAGATAATATGTATCCTATTGTTTATAGTTGCTATAGGTCATAGGAAGCATAAGAAAAAGGAAAACCTTTCTTAAATCTATCAAAAGCAAAACATTAAAGAACCAGTGATAAAATTTTTTAAAAATTATATTAATCCTGGGGCATCCCTGGTGGCGCGCCTGGTGGCATCCCTGGTGGCACAGGGGTTAAAGTCTCAGCATGATCAGGCCTCCTCTGGTGGCACAGGTGGTTGAGCACCACTCTGTGAAGCTGTCCACAGCCTTTGCAGTGCCGGTTTGATCCCGGCCAGCCTGTGAGGATCCCACATGGCGCGGCAAACCTCTCCTGTCGTGCTCACTTCTCCCCCCTCAGCAGTGTATTTCGTCAGTCTCCCTGTTCTGTTTCCTGCTCTGTCTCTGGTGAATCCTCTCACCCTACTGTGCATCTAGCCTGTACCCCGGTTCTTGTATAAATAAATAAATAAATCTTAAAAAAAAAGTCTCAGACGATCAAGCTATCACCAGCCACTGTGGCATGTGTTCAATCCCCAGCAGGCCAGTTCTTGTATGCATAAATAAATAAATCTTAAAAAAAAAATTCTAAACCAAGCCACAATAGTCAGTCACACAGCATAATTACTGAATACCTGTTTTTTCGGATGGCATCACTTATGTATGGAACATAAAGAAAGCAAAGGATCAGATAGAGACAAACATTAAAACCAAACTTTGAAAAGTGATCACAGGTCGGGGGAATTCAGAAGGGGAGGCAGAGAGGGTGAGAAGCAGGGAGAGACCATTAGTGGACTGTGGTAGAAGACTGTGGATGCTTTGGTGGTAGAACTACAGAGACCACACCTGATGGAAGAAATCCTATACTGTTAAAAATTAACAAGTTTAATTTAAAAAATAATAAATATTTCGCTGAGCATGATCCCCTCCAGCTCCATCCATGTTGCTGCAAATTGCATGAGTTTATCTTTTTTGATTGCTGAATAATATTCCATTATGTATATGTACTTCATCTTCTTAATTCAGTCACCTATTTTTAAAGGGCATTTGGGTTGTTTCCATAGCTTAGATATTGTAAATAGTGCTGCTATAAATATAGGGGTGCAGGTGCCCTTTTGAATTAATGTTTCTGTGTCCTTTGGGGAAATGCCTAGGAGTGGAATTCCTGGGGCATCCCTGGTAAAAAATATATAAAATTAAAAAAATAATAAATATCTGAGTCTTGGTGACACAGTGTCTAGATTTGAATCCGGAACAAGTTACTTAAATGTTTTTAACATTTGAGAAACTACTTTATTTCTCTGAACAAGTTTTTTTATCTGAAATATAGGAATAAGTGAAATTTTCAAAGAACTTTAATATAGAGGCACCATTGTTTAAATTTAAAACCCTAAGTGACATATCCTGTTCTACAATCTGTTGAGTAAAAGTAATTATGTGTATCGGATGCAGTATGATTTGCACCTAAAGAATCCCATAGTGTTCTAAATTATGAGATTAAACAATTTAGGAAAGAACATTATCAGAGAGCAGCATTCCTGACATGAAAACTATCTTAGAGCTATGTGTACACCAAAATAAATGGATATACTGTTGAAAGTTCAAACTTTTGCATGCATAAATTATTAGAAAATAATTATATTCTTGGCACTGAGGGAAGGATTGATTTAAGTATTTTGGGGATTAAAGTTATTGCTGACTGTGAATACCATCCACCCCACCCTCCTTGTAGTAATAATGGCTTATCAAGTAGAAAACATGGGTTCTTACTCTACATTCAATTGACTCTATTAAGCATTAGTGCTTTTTGTGGGTACTTCACTGGCATGTAAGACTGGAATTAGAAATAATACAGAAAAGGCTCTGTAGCAGCAGAAGCCAATTCCACTTTTTAAAATTGCTCAACAGTTTTCCCATCATGGTCTCAGGGAAACCAAATATGCAGAACAAATAATCCACCCGTTTAGAATTCATTATTAAAGACTCTCAAGCAGCACTTCTGCTGAGACTGCGCTGAGCCACCTGCCCTAGTGCCTCATCATGACTTTGGAGGGTTTCTCACTAGCTGTGATGTGGACCTGTGTAAAGAAGAAGGAACAGCCTGCCCTGCAGTGCTAGGTCATAAAGATTGCCTGCTATAATGAAGCTCGGAGAAAATCATAGTCTATTTTTTATTGTGCTAACTATTCCATGAAACACTGAAAAATATAAGAGCTAAGGACTTGGAATTATGTCAAATACGTCTTCTTCAAACTGACCATGAGTGGCTAGGAATGGAAAAAGTCATATTAAAGATACCTACAGAACACCAGTGAAATGGCCATGTATACTGACAGTGTCCTTGCACGAAATCTATTTCAGTCAGCAATTTCCTTTGGAAGTACTAAAATGCCACTACTGCTTTCATTCTCGTGGTCTTAAAACAGTTCACTCTTTTCTTTCTAAAGCAAAACTGTGTGAAGTACACGATACTTATGTTGTCACATTGAAAATAAAAATAAAAATGAAAAAAAGAAATTTTCATCCAGAGGGTAATGTAATTAAAACATTTCAGATTCATTTTTACGAATTCCATTATGATGTACTATCATTTAGATTCAATGTTGGTCAAAATAGAAGGTGTATTTTATGCTTTTCTAGGTGAGGGTAGAAAATATTTAGAAAACATTCTCAGATACATTTTTTACCATTCAGACAGTACTTTCATAAGTACTTTTTTTTATAAGTCACTATATTTTATTTGCCCACTTATATTTTCCAACAGGTATCACATCAAGGTATTCTATCCAATCTGTAATAAAGATTTTCATAACTAAATTTTCTATATTTAAAGATTTGGTGCTCTCTACATGACTGTAGGATTATGTAGCCCATGGAGTATACTAGTGACTGTTTTTTGGGGGGTGTACTTTAGCAGGAACAATTTTTGCAATTACAATCATCTCTATACAAATCTGGAAAAAAACAAATGAATAAACAAAACACATGGAATCCAGAGGATACAACTGACTGGCATCAGCAAAAGAAACAAGAATGGATTATTTTCTTGTTTAAGGATATATGTTGCCAAACATAACTCTGAGGTGTAGTACACTGTAAAATTATAGTGGGAAACATTTCTTGTGTGTGAAATAATAACTATCCCAACAAATATTTATTTTTGATATTATATTTATTTCTGATATTAACATTACTTATGTACCTGAATTTTTCTTTTCTGTACTCTTCTCAGATCTGAATTCTTCAAATAAACATTCTTTAAAAAAAATCAAAATTTAAACTAAGGGTGAAGTGACTCAGGATATTTATAGACTTTTTACATTGAAGATATTTATTGCTTCTCTTACATGAGGAAGGATTACAAGTAATATCTCATTGAAAAAGTTGTCTGTCAAAAGCATAATCAAAATTCAAGTGTCTACCCATTTGCTACAGTATCCAGATAGTGTGAGAAATGTTCAAATATCTGAAAGCAGATCTATAAAAATGGCTTCACGAAGGCCTCCCCGGTGGCGCATAAATAAATAAATCTTCAAATCCTTAAAAAAAAAAAAAAAGGCTTCACGAGAAACAAGAATGAAAGATGTAACAATGTGATTGTTTTTTATCATAAAGTTCTTTTTTTTTTTAAGATTTATTTATTTATTCAAGCACTGGGTACAGTCAGAAGCACAGGAGGGTGAGAGAATTCACCAGAGCCGGGAACAGAACAGGCAGACTGACTGAAATACACTGCTGGGGGGAGCAGCGGGCAGCCGGAGAGGTCTCTGCGCCACGTGGGACCCTCACCGCCAGCCGGGGATCCAACCGGCGCTGCAGAGGCTGCCTGCAGCTTGGCAGCCCAGCGCTCAACTGCTGCGCCACCAGGGTAGGCCCTATCATAAAGTTCTTTAGTATATTTGTCTATCTTTAAGTCAAATTAGGTTGTAAAAAAGATTTATTAAAACCTTTTTTATTATATTAAATGTAAGGAGAAGTGTAAAAAGCATATGGATAATTTCACAAATATTTATTAAGCATATACATGGGTAATAGAGCCCAATTCAAGAAATAAAGAAGAAATACAATAAACTTTAAGAAATCTGCCTATCTTCCTGCTGAGTGTTTATGATTAGAATCTCTTTATGCCTCTTAGAGGTAACTGCTATCCTAAATTGTGAATATGCATATGTATATTTTTAATTTTATTTCAATAAGATCATTTAGTGATATATATATCACATTGATATGATTTTGCAGATAGTTATGAATTTGAGCATAACATTGTTCACAATTTAAATAAATTTCAAGTAACTAAATAGGATATGATAGAATATGTAGGAGCAGACCATAGTTCCTGACTTACAGGGCACAATGAGTATTAGATATTGCTACTTTAAGTTATGGGAATCTCACCTAGAATATTTTCAACAAGGGTAATGATCAGGGCCTCCCCTGGTGGTGCAGCGGTTGAGTGGTGGGCTGTGAAGCTGCCCGCCAGCCTCTGCAGCGCTGGTTTTTTCCCTGGCCTCCAGCAAGAGTCCCACAATAAACAAACAAACAAACAAACAAATAAATAAATGAAATAAGGGTAATGATCAGTTGAATTACAGATAAAGGGGGGGGGGAGATAAATTCAAAGAAAAATCTCACTTTAAAAACCTGTGCAATTGTAACTCAAATGACAGAGATCTAATGAATTCAACTTGGGCTCGGTAAAATGAATAAGAAAGTGAAAGTCAGATTCCCCTTAATTTATTTTATGAACTCCTAGAAAATTCATTTTTCTCATTTTTCCCAACACTAATTCTTTCTGGGCTTTCTGGCCCTGAAAAAGAATGAGCCTACCTGAAATTATGATGAGATACAAATCCTTTATCAATCTAAGTTAACCAATCCTGAGATACCGCTAGAAAATAGTTAAAAATATAGAAACACTGCATTTTACGGTCTATAGGTTATTTCAACACATATAACTTAATTTAACTTTTTACTTATATTTAAATTTATGATATTACAAATCCCATAGTTATTGAAAAAGAGAATAACCCTCTTTCTTTACATGTTAGTGTGACAGATCTGTACATTGTTAGCCAAGAAACAATAGAAAAATGAGGTCTAACCAAGAGTTGGCTTAGATGGGATATATTATTTACATTACACTTCCCTTACAACCTTTTTGTTTTACAACTCACAACCGCTTACAATTCGCTCACTTCCAGAATAAACAATTAAGAACAGTCCTTCTACAGGTCATGGTGAATCCTTATAATACAAACAAAGCCAGGGTATAGGCACTGAGACAATTTTAAGTCTGATTTAATTTTCCTATCATCTAAGTATGTAAATTTTATGAAAATTATTTTTCACAGAATAGAGTAAAATATATTCAAATATATTTTAAAAACACCATTCTTCCTTTTAAAAATACTTTTATAAGGCAATTCTAGTGTTATCTATTTTAACAGAGTTCAAAAGAGAAAGCATTTCAGAAGTTTGCAATGAATCAGCTCAAGTAAAAGAACAACTAATTTCATTTTTCACAGTTCTTTCTAGCTGTGCAACTAAAATTGCCTTGTGTAAATTAGTATGAGATTTTTGTTGGGAGAAGCACAGCTTGAGGTTGTAGAAAACCTCTAACACTTATGTCTTATCAGCAATATGCTTTTCTGTTTTGTGATCACAAGTTTCCCTCTGTCTCCTTTTTACTGAAAAGTCCTGCTGTTTCTTCTCCACACATAGCAAGTGTTATGTCCCCCTGGGCTACAATACTGAGCGTACTGACGCACACTGTTTCTGTTCCCTTGATGGCGATTTAGACTGAAGGGATTTTATTGGATTTTTTTCTCCAAGTCTTCCCAGCATAATGTGTTGAGCTTTTTAACATAACAGTATAATTAACATCTATTTAAAAAATACTGAGTAATGTGAGAAAGAAAATGTTTCTTAAAAATTTTATATAACACAATTTGTAGAAATTAAATGAGAATTCAGTATCATTTTATGTTTAGCAACTATTATTTTTGTGATCAGGGTTTAAATAAAATACTGTTATTTTCTAAAGACATGTATTCTGTTTTTTATAATTTTACAAGAATTTCCAATGAAATGTATATAAATGTTGCTGTTAAAATAAAAATTTTATGTAATATCCTGAAAACATAATTTAAAAAAATTAGATATGACTTATAAAATTCCTTATATAAAGTGAATTATTCTTGTTTCTAGCAAAGTCTCATATATGCTGATATGTAGCTTTTGATCTTAATAAGCATACTAAATTTAGTAATGTTAAATATCTATTTTCACATAAAATATTTTCTTAACACATTTCTTGTTGTTATCAACCTTAATAATTAAGATTATTAACATGACTCATCACTTTAAATACGATTGATACAAACCAGCCTTGCTAAGATGACCACAGCAAAACTGGTGGATTTTTAATTCATATTTAGGTCTGACTCTACACTGAAAATTCCCTCTTACCTGTATTTTAATGTCCAGTGTTCTTATTCCAGTACTGACCATTGAGATTATTTCAACCACCTGTATGTTTGGTATTTTTTTCTAAAGTATGTACTATTATTATGAAACTATCTCATTTCTTTTAATGTAGTTGTAGTTGGAGAGGTCAGTAGATGAGAGGAAAGCATATTTAAATACATAAAATACATATTATGTATGCCCTCTTGTTGATCTTTATGTCTTTGAAGTAGATATTTATAGATGAGATAGAAATTGAATCCAAATTACATATTCTTTGCAAAAATGTTCTTATATCCTTAAAGTTACTCATTACCTTTGAAAGTTATTACCAATACCTATAGGCACAATATGTCTTATATGAAATCATATATAGAAAACATATATATACATATAATATGTATATAATGCAAGATTATACATACTTATATACAAGACATATATGAGATATATTGTTATATAGATTTATATTTATACATATATATTATCAGGCTATGATAAGCAAAATACTAGCACTCAGAATATATTCATATCCTAATCCCCCAATTCGGTGATTACATGGCCAAAGTGAGTTTGCAGATATGATAAGGTTAAGAATATTAGAATCAGGAGATTTTCCTGGGTTACCCAGATGCACCCAAAGTAGTTGAAAAGAACTTACAAAAGGAGGGCAGGCAGGTTAGAAGCAAATAGAGAGGGCTGAAGAGGCTATAATTCTTTCTTTGAAAATGGAAGGGGGGTTAAGCATCAAGGAGTGTAAGCATCATCCGTATATATGTGAGAAAACACATTCTTCCCTAGATACTCCAGAAAGACATAGACTTCTGGATCTGTTTGGAACTTCTGACCTCAGACCTGTAAGATAATAAATTTGTATGATTTAAAGACCTGTGGTAATTTGTTATAAAAGCAATAGAGGACTTACATAGCCATGGTTCAAAGAAGAAAAAGATATAATTGTTGAGGAAATTTCAGTTGCAAAATTAAATAGATAACACAAAATTTAATATGATGGGGCAAGTGCCAGGATAAATATCTTACCCCATTTTACCCTTTCCAAAAGAATTAGCTATGGTCTTTATTTTACACATTATGTATTAATAGATGGGTAAAATATAGATAGTTGGCAACTAAGTTAATTTTGATAATATTTTAATATTGAAATATCAGATTAGCACTTTTTCATTTGTTTAAAGGTAAAACTAACATTTGGCAGGATGTTTTAAAAAATTTATATTTGTTAGTTATAATTGGATATGTAGAAACATACTTGTTTGCATTGTTAAAAGATACACATGAACATTTTACTTGATACACAAGTCAATATTGTCTTGGGTATACTTGAACCATCAGTTCACATTGAAAGATGTTTAGCAAACTGTGGGTTATGCCAGAGTCCAGCTCCAACCGGGGCAGGGTCCCCGCAAGGACGAGATGGTGTCAGCAAAGTGGAGGGATGAGGGGAGGGAGGAGATGAGGTAGATGAAGTAGTGAGGAGACACTGACACTTGATCAGGGTGCAGACATCTCCTGCTGAGGGTCTCAGCGGGTCTTAAGTTATACATCAGAAATTGTTATTTGATCATTACATCATGCAATCATGTGATTTTACTTTTACATTGTTTCAGAAATTATTAATGATCATTAGCAGTGCACAGCCCTTTCTTATTTTTTCCAGTCTATGATTAACTTGGTCGCTTGGTTACATTAACTAGGTTACATTATTTCCCTAGGTGATATATATTATTCAGAAAATAGAAACAGGTGCTACACACAATATGATTTATGCGGTCAAGCTAAAAGATTAAGCAGGCATTGTAAGATCGAGGGTGGCTTCCTATTTTCTATGTAGAACTCAGGGGTCCCAGTGCCATGGGAACAGTACGTGGTGTGTTTCTCTCAGACCATTTCACCTCCCAGGGCGCCTCAGGGCCTTCTCTAGTGGGCACTTTTACCAGGCTCAGTTCCATCAGTTCTATCAAGCGTGGTTTGTTAAAGAACTCAGTGTTACTCATGGTAACTGAATTACAAATTGGAGGACATGGAGAATTATTGGAAACCGTTTCATTATCAATCATGTTGGAAGGTGCATTTCTCAAACAACTGAAGTGTGCATTACCGAAACTGGCATCGATGCCAACACTCGTGTTATTCTAAAGCTTGTAGAAAATTTCCATGGTTTCAATAACTTCCACAAACAAATGAAAGGAAGTAGCAGGAGCCAGCTATGGAGCTTTCTGAATTCTCAGAAATTTCCCCCATGCCCGGACCTTGTCAGACAGCATGAGTAGCAAGGCCCGCGCCAGGGTTAGTTGCTGCATTTGAGATGCTTCAACTCATATGGCTTCCCTGAGCTGCAAGTGAACTGACATTTGCAACGCAAGTGTCTAACAAATGTGGGCACCTTCTACTTGCAGTCACCTCTCCGAGTTTTGAACCTGTTACTTACCTGACACTGCTACCAGATATAACCCTTTGGATTTGGGTATTTCCCGTCTCTCATAGGGAGAGTTAAGTTCTGAAAAAAAACCAGTACAGTAGGTTCTGATTAACTTGTTCATTCCGAGGACAGACCTTGTGAAAGTCCTCTAGCATACTTAAATATGGTTCCTTTTCCCCCTTGTCTTACTAGAGGCAAGGTAGAATTTCTCCAATATATGCTATAGGAATTCGGTTGAGTTTCTAGAGGCAATTTCATAATATTGTGAAGCCCCCCTTCTGACTGAGTGAGGGCTGGGTTACTGGACCATTTAACTCTCAGACTTGTCTAAACTGAGCCTCCGGCAACTCATCGATCACATTCTCAGATTTCCTACCTAAAGTAGTTTTCCCTTGGGAGAGTCTGCTCAGTAAACAATGACTCCCTCCGTTAGCCAGTCTGTGCCTCCAATCTTGTCTGCTCTTCACTTGGATTTAAGAAAAGTTTTGGAAATTTTAATCTGTTCAGCTTTTTATTTGTTAGAATAGAATGGCAACTTTGAACTTCCTTAAAGAATAAGACAGTTGTAGTTGGGCTATACCTTTTTGAAAAAGAAGTGATAATGTATATTGTATTTATGTCTAAACTAAACATCTTTCCCATGGATATGCTGTGATTCTCTCTAGCTGGACACTCCTGTATTGGGATGGAGTCAAATCAGACTCAGTCACAAAAGGTTGATAAGGTCCCAGTAAGCTTCACCTGTCCTGGGTAATATCAAGTGTGAAAGAAAGCAATTGACCTGGGCTCAGTGGTCCCTTGACTTTACATTAAAAAGTGACAAATATTCTTTACAGTAAAGTGTGACCATCTTTCCTTAATTATAAACAAATACCTGATTCAATGAGGACCTCAATTCACAGAAGTTCTTTTAAACAACTGGATTTGTTCACTGATGGTTCATTTAAGCTGAAACTCAGTGGAGTGCAATGGATAACTGTTCATTATAAAGAACTAAAAACAGTTTTATACAGAACGCCATTCAGTGGGCAGAAATCAAGGCCTGTTATCAAAAGGTAGGGAAAATAAGTGTCGTCGACAAGTGTAGACAAAAATGAATGCTATTATACTATTATTAGAAATGTAAATAGATATAGTAACTATTGAAATGAGCATGCCAATTCATCAAAAATGAAAAATAGAATTCTGGCTATATATATATATATATTAGCCTGTGTCCATCAGTGGATAAAGATTAAATATATATTATAATCATACACACAGAGAACATTATTCAACCCTAGAAAGAAAGAGAGCCTGCCATTTGTGACAACATAAATGGACCTTAAGGACATTAAGTAACTGAAATAAGTCAAAGAAAAACTAACAAAGTATGATCTTACTTACATGTGGACTCTATAAAAAAAGCCAAATTCATTTAAAAAATAGTAGAATCTTGGATTACAGGAGCTGGGAGAAATGGTGAAATTTGGTCAAATGGTAAAAGCAACTAGTTATAAGTTGGGGATATAATATTCACCATGGTGACCATAGTTAGTGATACTATAATCATATAACTTAAATCTGTGGAGAGTAGATCTTAAATATTCCTATCAGTCACAAGTACAAACGCAATATGTGAAGTGATGGATGTATTATCCAATGTTATTGTGTTAATCATGTTGTAGTATATACAAGCATCAACTAATCACATTGCATTCTTTATCCCTACACAGTTCTATATGTTAATAAAGTTGAATATAAAAAATACAAAATTACTTTGTTTTCCCTGCATCCCCCACTCACATCTTTATGTAACTCTGGTCATCGTGGGCATCTATACCAGAGAGGAATCATTTCATTGATGATTAATTTACTGATCTCCCTAAATTTAGTTTATTACATAAAATTTCATAATAGTATATATGACTTATGGTCTGTCTCAAAACCTTAGTCACTTCCAATCATGCATGTGTTAACAATTATTTAGGTATCAAATTCTCATTGCATCTCTTTTCCTCTCTAAATTATTCAATGAATCCCTTAAACATTATGTCACTATGTACTGTGGTTCTAAAGATTATCTATATTGTTCATCAGTTTTAAACAGTTCAATTTAGCAACAGACTCACAAAATTTAAATCTTATCCAGTTCCAAGGTTTACTAATCCTTAGCAAAGCATACAAGAAAGGTGCAACCCATATGCCACAATGAGAGGTCCCTAATCCATCAGAGGCAGCTGCGTGACTCTCTCTTTCCTTACTGGGAAGTGTTTTTGCTATGGCGAGACAAGTATTAATTGCACACAAAAAGAGTTATCAAAGAGTTGTAAGAATTCTCCGCTTTATACCTAAATGCTATATTGTTGATGCATGCCATCACATTACAATTTACAGTGTATTTGCAATCTGGACAGAGGAGGTATACCCAGCTCAACCAGTGCTTAGTTAATATAACATATGTAGTAAACCTTCCAAACATGCCAGAGTGTAAAAAACTTAATAAACAAATGATTGTAAAATAATCATGAGAATCAATGCTACCTTGGGTCTTCTGTTATCCCTTTCCTTGCCAAACTGGAATAATCAGAAACAAGCTTGAAAACAAATATTCTATTAAATATGAATAATTATTAAAAACTTTAATTATGACAGTGTAAATTGGTACAATGTAGACAAATAGATAAATGGAAAAATAAAAAAAGAACCCAGAAATATACACACATGTATGGAATTGTCATTTGATTTAAGAAAGATAAGCCATTGTAATTTTTTTTTTAAGATTTATTTTTATACAAGGGCTGGGGTACAAGCCAGAGGCACAGGAGGGTGAGAGGATTCACCAGAGACAGAGTTGGAAACAGAACAGACAGACGACCGAAATACACTGCTGAGGGGAGCAGTGGGAGAGACAGGAGAGGTCTGCCGCACCATGTGGGCATCTCCCTGGCCAGCCAGGAATTGAACCAGCACTGCAGAGGCTGCGGACAGATTCACAGTGCTGCGCTCAACCCGCTGTGCCACCAGGGAGGCCCAAAGTCATTGTAATTTTTTTGTAAAGGATAGTTCCTTCAATGAATCATACTGCTATACACCTAAATCATATACAGTGTTATAGACCAACATTACCTCAATAGAAAAAATTAAATAAATTGTGCTGGAGTATTTTTAGTACTTACATTAAAAATGGATATTCATCTTTTCCACAAACCATATGCAAAAAAAGTCAATCTGAGATTCATCCAACACCTAACTGTAAAAAGGAGAGACAGAGAGAGAAGAGGATGGGGGGTGAGGGAGGAGAGGAGAAACTAAAAACTGGAATTTGACATTATGTTTGACAGATTTTCTAAATAGCACTCCAAAAATTTAAGCTAAAAAGAATGATTTAAAAATGGAATTTTTATAACAGGCAACATTATACAACTGAAATCAGAAATCAGATAGTAGTTATCTCTAGGTGGTGGTTTGGACTTAAAAGAAATGAAATCTTGAGGGGACAGGCAGTGTTAGATGTGCTCTATACCTTGCTCTGTACACAGTAGTTAAATGTGTCCATACATTTAATAATTAATCAGTTGGTAAACTTTAAGTTGTTTTTTATAGCATGCATGCTATAGTTCAATAAAAGGTAAGCAGATAGGACATTAGGTAGTGAAAGATAATATACAAATGCAAGGTAGATAGGTAGGTAAATAGGTAGGTAGATAATCTAAGTAGCCTCTCTCTCTTTCTCTCACTTCCCCCTCTATCTTGTTGCAAAATGGTCATTTACAGAGTTACTGTGTGTAGTCTCTAAAGATTTGTATTCCTGATAATGTTTATTTTCAATTTGCATTTTAATTGAATTATTGCTAGAAATGAAATAATTTTTATAATATTTTTAAACTAGCCCATTATGTCATTTTCTTACTTAAAAGTTTAAGTTTGTATTTCAGGGAATACAGTAAGCAATTCACATTGATTTTTCTGGTCAGAGAGTGAAAACATTTACTTTATTAAATATCTGTAATGCATGTAGTAAAATTTTAACATTACAGATTTAAACATAGATTTACACATATTTTACTTTAATTTTTATATTTTTTGTTTCAATTAGTATACCATTTTAATTTAAAATGTGAAAATAACTATCCCAATAATAATGACTCTGTTTATGTATGTGAGTTATATGGTGGAGAGGCAATCAACAGAACATTTTATTGACTAGATGTGGAGAGCAAGAAAAAAGATACATACACGTTATATTTTGTTTGTAAGAAAAATTCCTAAGGTTTCTGGCTGTACCATTAATCAAAGTAGATAAAAAAGAGTAAAAAAAAAAAGACAAAAAAGTAAAAAAAAAAAAAAAAGGGAAAACATACTCCACAGTAAGTGATACCTGTTGAATAATAAGAATGTGACTTGTGATAAGCAATTAAAATGTGGAATGGAAGCGCTATGTGGGCAAATGTCAGAGATACAGACTTTTTGGTTTTCCTTTCTTAAATTACAGTTAAATTTATCGAGGACAGGTTTTATAGCAAAAGACAAGTACAAAAGTTGCCAGATTAAATTTGAAGTATTTGAGTGAATAACTTTTCTGTTAGGATTTAAGTTCAATGTGCTCAACATGGTAAAATAGCTCTATCATGTCCAATTTCTTATTTAGATATAATTTTAGCTGGGTAAGATGACTAGCTCCTTCTTGAGAGTATTTTCTTTCAAGATATACATTTGGGGGAAATTCTCTTGAAAATTATTTCTCCAGGTTTTCAGATAGTTCACTAGAATTGTGCACAGAAGTTAAGGGGCAAAAATTCCCACTTGCATGAAATAGTAATTCTGTTTGCATACTTTTACTATGCTACATCTCTTTTAGGAATTGCAGGAGCAAATTTTGTTAAAAAAAGATTTATTCTCTAACTCATGCCAACAAAAATACTCAAAATCTCCTCTGAAGAGCATCCTTATTCATTAATAGTTAACAATTTCTATACTAAGTTTCTATTTTAAATGTCTTTACTTATGAATTAGTACTTGGTTATCCAAATGAATGAGGGCAAGCAAAGAAAATTAAATTAATTAGTAGTAAATATAGGAAGAGTTGCATCAATGACTTTAATTTATGTTGTGCTGGCTATTATATATTTATTTAATTTTTAAAGAATTACTATTGTTTTATATCCTTGATAATATTTTAACACCATAGGTTTCTCCCCTCAGGTTGAGCTAGCATTTTTAACTTAAAAATGAATATTTGTTATTTTTAAAAAGAGACACTGATAATTTTCTCTAATCCAGCCTTTGTGTTTAATTGAAATACTTAGAACATTGTTTTATTTAACCATAGATATAGAAATTAAAATTAATTTTCACTTAATATTTTGTTTTATCTATCTATCTATCTATTTATTTATTTATTTATTTATTTTTGCAGAGAAGGACTGCATGCTGGCCAGAGGTACTGGGGGTGAGAAGATTCACCAGAGACAAAGTGGGGAGCAGAACAGGCAAATTTACTGAAATACATTGCTAAGGGGATCAGCTGGCAAGACAGGAGAGGTCTGCTGCACTATAAGTGCATTAGCTCCCAAACAGGGGATTGGACTCAGGCCTAAGTGGTCTGATAGCACTGAGACTAACATTTTTTGTTCTTATGAAATAATCTACAAGAGAAAGTCTCAGTATAAGGAGATTTCTTTATTAGAAAATACATACAATTTGCAACCTACATTGTCATGAATATTTAACTAGTACTTGTAGCCACATATCTCTAATTCATCAAAAAATAAAACTTGGTCTTAATGACAGATATCTAACTGTTTTTATCATTGTATGAACTAAAAAGAGTGCAAAAATTATTGACATTCCACATACCACCAAATGATTGCCTGTAGTAGACAACTTCCATCCAAGACCCCTGAACAAAACAAAATGCAGATAATAAATACTACAGATACTCATGCTTCAATCTTCATAATCTTGCTAGTCTCTCCCCCAGGACTTTTTATTTCTTTTTTTCTGTTGCAAACTGAGTGACTAACAGTAACTCATGATGCATTTAACTATGGCTTCAATAAAACCTATATCCTTAATATTAATATTTGACACTCTAGTCATTCCTTATAAAGGTTCCGAATAGTCTCAATTTTGCTTGGGAATTGAACAAAACACAGTGAAAACAACTCAAATTACTCTACCCTCCATTAGGTGCCACACACTTTCTTTCAGTGTCAGTAACATGTATGTAACAAACCAGTTGTTTTCTGGGCTAACAGGATTCAGTAAACAGCATCTTAGATAATCAAGACCACAACAGAAATGAGGCAGTTAGACGTTTCAGACCATCTGTCATATACAGCTAGGATGAGACTCTTATCTCACTGAAGCAGTTTCTGAAGACACTGTGTAGTGGGTCCACATTGTAACTAATCCTTCACTGCTGTAACTCTTATTCAGCGACAGCAAATTGGATGGTCTACACTTGAAAGCTGCATCAATTTACTACTACAAGAAACAATTTTCAGCTCAACTGCATATCCCTATACTTAAATATACTTGTTTTCTCTGTTATAATTCTTGCAACTTGAAATAAGCCTGAATTTTGTTCAGTGATGCTAAAATCATACTGTAATAGCTGGAAAACCAACAGTTTTTTTAAATCACTTTATTTAGGTATTATTGATATACAAATTGTATATATTTAATGAATACAACTTAATGAATTTGTAGTTAATATACGGTCATGAAATTATGACCTAACCTATGCCAAACATATCACCTCCAAAAATGTCTTCCCTCCCTCTTTATGTCTATGAACACAGAATAGCTATTCTCTCAGTAAATTTTGAAGTATTTAATACAATGTTATTTACTATAGGCACTATGTTTTATAGTAGATTTTTAGAATTTATTCATGTGGCATAACTGAAACTTTGTATCTTATGACACATACTTCCCATTCCTCCTTTCAGATACTGGTAACTTAATCTATGCTATTTCTTCTTTAAAAATATTACCTTTTCAATTCTAAACTTTCTGAAATATTGAAGCACGATTTTAAGGTTTTAACATAATACATGTTGGCTATGGATAATCTAGTTATGTAAAGAAATCAACATTAAAAAAAGAAATCATTACTGTTACATCTACTAGTGAGAATATTTTTGTCCATTTGTTTCCATTCTTTCTATGTGAACTGACCATTCTACTACAAAAATATGACTATTTCATGCATGTGTATATCTTTTTTTTTAATTAGTGAGATATGACAGACATACAACATTACATTAGTTTTAGGAGTATAACATAATTATTTAATTCTTGTATATAATGCAAAATGATTGCCAAAATTAGTTTAGCTCATATCCATCACCATACTTTGCTACTAATCATTTATCTTGTTTTTATTAACAAAATTATATGTTATACACATGTCCTTGATTATAATTTATGCTAGCTCATTATATACCATCTTATAATTACATTAGCATATTTATATATGCCTTTAATGTCATTTTATTATATTTTTCTTAAAGTAAAAATACTTACTTAAATATATAGTGAAATAAAGTGTTGTATCTTCTTATCCATTAGGTTGGAATTCATGTTCTAGCTCAACTTCCAAAATTTTCCCTTTTTTTGGTTAATAGTTTTGTCCATATTCTTGAGACTTTATACTTGGAGTGTATACCCTCCAAGAGGAATACCTTTTTTTATGGCTCAAAAACAGCATGGGGAATTTAGGTACTGATGATGTAAAGAAGTAGAGATGTTAGAGAAAGCTATGAATAACCAAAAGTAATAACTAACACATATATGTATATACACAGAATCATTTGGGGAAATGTAAAATAGAGGAATTTTATATATCTAATGTGTTTATATGATACTAGTATTATCTGTATTGTCAAAAATAATAGAAACAGAAAAGAACACAGAGAGAGAAGAAAAATTTCAATCCCATATTTCTAATGAATACAGATGAATTATTTCAAGTAAGATAATAGTAAACTTAAATTTAAAAGTATATTACAGTTAAAAATCTTCATGAAAAATTTGAGTTTAGTTCGGGAATACAAGTACAATTTACTATTAGAAAATTGAAAAAAGTTATTCACTGGATTTAAAAAATAACAAAAATAAAGAAACATGATCTATACAAGCTTTTCCACTTGAAAAAAATCAGATCTTTCAGGCTGTTAAAGAATATTAAGATGATGCACCATCATAATTACTATTTTCTCCTCTCTTATTTAAACATCTGAATGATAGGGGCCTCCCTGGTGGCACAAAGGGTTAAGCCTCAGCACTATGAAGCTATCGGCAGCCACTGCAACAAGAGTTCGATCCCTGACCCGGGAGCTAATCTATATGGTGCAGCAGACCTCTTCTGTCTTGCCCGCTACTCCCCTCAGTAGTGTATTTCAGTCAATCTGCCTGTTCTACTCCCCATGCTGTCTCTGGTGAATTCTTTCACACACACTGCTCCCCACCCCCCAACCCCACACACACACCTCTGGCCTATTATCCAGCTCTTGTATGCATAAATAAATAAAATAAATCTTTAAAAAAATCTGAATCATAAAATCAACTATCCGTAATCTTAATTTTATAACATATTATCTTCATTTTTCCATGAATGGCCTGTATTATCCTTGTATTATTTCTGGAGTAGTAATCAAACATCACCTTGTTTGAGGAATCAAATACAGAAGCACACACATACATGTCTGCATGCACCTTTATTACATGAATGAGTTTATTTGTTGGTTTTCAAGCTACATTTTTTCTCTCTGGCTCTTGCCACTCTTTAAAATTATTGCCCAAAAAAGGTCCCAGAACTCAACAGTGTTGGGAAAGAGAAAAACTAGAGAAAAATGCAGTAAATTAGGAACTATAGCAGCTAGAGGGAAATAAACAAGCAAACAACAATAACATGGTTGCAAGGAAGTATTTGGCTAATGGAAACAGTGATAATAATAATTTTGTGGGTCAAATAGTATGAACTAACCTGAGTCTCAATCATCTGACGAGCAAATTTGTGCTAAAGTGGTGCTTCAGCAAAATACACTATTATGCTAAGTGAAATAGGTCAGAGAAAGACAAATACTTTTCTTATAACTTATACGTGGAATCTAAAAAAGCCAAAATTGTGAAAACAGAAAGTAAAATGGTGGTCATCATGACCTGGGGGTGGAGGAATAGGAGAGATGTTTAGGTATAACAACTTGCAAACAGTAGCAAATAAGTCCTAGAGATCTGATGTGCATTATAGCGAATAAGGGCAGAATTATTATAATCATCAAACTTGCTAAAAAACCATATGTTAATTATAGCAAAGCACAAAAATGAAATGAAAATTATGTGATGTGATGAGAGATGCTACTCTTATCTACACTTATCACTACAATGGCAATCATATTATAATATGCAAATGTATCAAATCAGCATGTTACACACCTTAAGTTTATGCAATATTATGTCAAATGCGTTTCAATTTAAAACATGCTTTAATGTGCTAGCTAGAAAAGCATTAGCTCTTTAAGAAAAAAAGACACTTATTAGGGATTTAGCATGTCGTGTATTTGTGAAAATATGCTAGAACAGGAAAAATTGAAGATATAGGAATATAAAAAAAGTTAAGACAGTATGTTAAGGAGACAGTGAATGATGAATAAGTAAGTGAAACTTAGAACAAGAAATAAAACATCCTTTTTACTCAGTCTGGGAAAAGAGTCTCAATTGTTGAAGAATGTGGGAAAAAATATCTATGAGGAAAAAAAAGCTTTAGAAATAGGCTGAGGCCCTCCCTGGTGGCGCAGGCGGTTGAGCACAGCGCTGTGAAGCTGTCCACAGCCTCTGCAGTGCCGGTTTGATCACCGCTGGCAGCGGAGCAACACACATGACGCAGCAGACCTCTCCTGTCTTGCCCGCTGCTTCCCTCAGCACTGTATTTCAGTCAATCGGCCTGTTCTGTTCCCCACTCTGTCTCTGGTGAATCCTCTCACCCTCCCACACATCTGGCCTATACCCCAGTTCTTGTACAACTAAATAAATCTTTAAATAAAAAATACATAATAATAGACAGAAGACAGGGGCCTCCCTGGTGGTGCAAAGGTTAAGACAGCGCTATTGAGCTATTACCAGTCACTGCAGCAGGAGTTTGAGAACCTGGCTGGCCAGGGAGATGACCCACGTGGTGCAGCAGACCTCTCCTGTCGTAAACTGCTCCCCTCAGCAGTGTATTGCAGTAAATTTGCCTGTTCTGCTCCCCACTCTGCCTCTGGTGAGTCCTCTCATACCCTACACCTCTGGCCTATACCCCTGTTCTTATATACATAAATAAATAAATCTTTTAAAAAAAAGACTGAAGAGAATTGCAAATTATATAGGGATCTTAAGAGCTTACTTAAATTGAATTTGGATATCATGGAGCAGAATAAAAGTTTTCATAAAAATAATAGCTTTTACAGTTACACTTCTTGTTACTTGTGCTATGGTTAGTGATTATTTAAAATAATAATTTAATATAATTCATTTTGTATGCAAGATAATGAATTAAAATGCAAAACATATGTTTCCTAACTAATAACAAGAATTTATAACATATATGTATCCCCTAATTTGGAGATACATTGTCCTATCTGGACAATATATATATATACACACATCTATACACACACACACACACACATACACATATATATGTATAATCTAGATATACATACATATCTCCAATTTGAGATACACTGACTTAACAGAACATAACAAAATTTAGTATTTTGAAAGTAATATTTAAAAATATCAAAAATGTTAAACTTTCTATGATAATTTCTTTCAAATGCTTATTTTCTAAATAGTGAGAAATAATTTCATCATTAAATAATTTCTGAAAGGAATTAAATATTGGGTATACTACAAGTCCTGTTAAATATGTTCTACAATTAAAAAAACTCCCCTTTTTTATCATTCTAGAGAGAGGACTAAGGAGCAAAAATGTATACAATTTGTGAAACGTTAAGAAAGGGTTATAAAATATGCTTTATTATAAATAATTCATGATGAACTTTGCATTACTAAGGATTTTTTTTTTAAATCGAGTCTTTGGCTATAAATTGATAAACACTGCTTTAGTTTAGTAAATAGCTTTAGTAAATAGCTTCCTATTTTGTGCATCTTTTTCTCTCCTCATAAACCAAAATATCTGAAATCTCTCCAGAAACCTTTCATACAATTTCTGATCTGGTTCCAAAGGAAATCATATTAATATTTTCACAGTATATAGAAATTTAATTTTACTTTTAAATTATTGTGTCATAGAATCAGTTTATTGCTCTTTGATAAACTAGTGACTAAATGTATTAAGGCAATGGAAAAAAGATAACTGACTAATTATTAAAATTAAACCAATGTTGGAAGGTATTGTTATGAGCTATATGTCTTTCTAAGACCTACATCCATAGTAATTCATTAATATTTTAGCTAATGTTCAGATGGGAGATAGAGAAGTTAGCCCAGGAAATAAAACTGATAAATACTAAAAATGAAAAAAAAAATGTTTATGTAATTAAGGAAGAGATAATCAAGAGTAACAATTTACAATTGATCTTGGAAATGAAGGCATGACTTTTTATGAGATAATTTATTCAGTGAATGTTCTTTAAAGAAGACATGCGGGCCTCCCCGGTGTCACAGCAGGTGAGCGCCACTCTGTGAAGCTGTCCACAGTCTCTGCAGCACGGGTTAGATTACCCGGCCAGCCAGGGAGATTCCCACATGGTGCAACCCACCTCTCCTGCCTTGCCCACTGCTCCCCTCATCAGTGTCTTCCCGCCTTCCTGTTCTGCTCCCTGCTCTGTCTCTGGTGAATTCTCTCACCCTCCCGTGCCTCTGACTGTATCAGAGTTCGTGTATAAATAAATAAATCCTAAAAATATAAAGAAGGACATGCATCAGATAGCTGGTTCCACTCCAGACTGTTCTGGGATAGTTAAGTTTAGATTGTGGTTTCAAAACAATACAACATAATACAACAACAGCAAAATTACATGACAATCACTTATGCTGAGTTTATTTCTCAACTACGCAGTATTGGCTGTGACCCCAAGTAATTTTTCAAGATACTTCAAGCATACAGGACTTTAGTTCTACTTATTAAGAGGCATCTTATATGATTATTCCAGATGAAAACAAGTCTGGAGTCTCACATAGGAAATTAGATGTTTTGGCTTGGAAACTGTTTATTACTCATAATTAATTAGCCAGAATTGGTTGTGCAGCTCCACTCAATTCCAAAGGAACAGAAGAATGCATTTTCTAATGTATACACAAGGAAGGAACAGTTAATAAAAAGAATTGATGATTCCTTTAACATTCTAAACATGCATATATGGAGATTTCCTTTATTAATTCATATACAGTAAGTAGTATGCTACAATGTAACTGATAGTTTTTTTCCTATACTCTGTCCTGAAAATTTTCATGATGATAATAATGACCTTAATGTAAAGTGACTGGAATAGCATTTTCACATATATAACATTTAATTTATTTGATTCATCTACTTTGGAATAAAAGTTATATTTGGAAGCATTTTCTATTATTATAAACACTGCTATGATTATCATCTTTATAGATGTTTGCCAGGAATACTTATTTTTAAATATTATATTTTTACTTATCTGCAACTTAATATTTGAATAAAATTGATGTAAATATATTTTATTCTCTATATTACTCCTTTCTCTACATTACTGAAAATGGCAAAGCATTTGCCAAAGTCACTTCTAGTCCAAAAATCCCTCTGCAATGCAATGGTGTTCTCACCTGTTTCTCTATCACGCTTACAAACTGATCTCTCATCAAAGAAATCAGAAACTTAAATGTGTCACAAACAGAAGAACTCTAAACTGTTGTGATCATGACATGAAAAGTTGCATCATTTCTTTGCTGTCATAGTCAAAGTTAAAATTTAATATTGCCATCCCTATCACTGTAGTCTTTTTTTGTCACCTTGACATTGATCACTTGTTGAGTACTGCACTGACAAACTGGAGTCAGGGAGGAAGCTGCATTTTATTTCTTTAAATAAACTTTTCTTTACTTTCTTAATGAAGTTTGTCTCTTTCTGCTTACTTATCTAAAACATCTGCAAATTCCTTTTTATGGCTTCATAAGACACCAACCTGTGGTGATCTAGTGGCTGGGACTCAGCAATGCCACTGCAGCCTGGGATCCATTTCTGGCTAAAAAAACTAAGCTTAAAAACCTAAAATTATGGTCTCACTCATAGCAGGAATCTAGAAAACTTAAATAAGGGACCAGGAAAAAGAATAAGTATAAGAAAGTAAAAATCAAAATCAACAAACAACTATGAACCAGAGACACCTTATGGGGGGTGGGGGGCGGGAGGGGAGGGATTGGGGTCAAAATAAGGGGGTTGCAATTGTATGGGGAATATAAAATAATATATATATATATATATATATATATATATATATATATAAAGTTGAAAGTTAAAAAAAAAACAAAAACTAAAATTATGGTATCAGCAGGAGGGGTTGTGAGTCTGCCCTTCAGGCACTTCTCATCTGCTTCATGACTTGGTATTGTAATTGAGATCAAGTCCTAGATCCCCAGCCCTGGTTTCAATCTTATCAACAAGATTTTCCACTGATCAGCTTCTGGGGTCCCTTGTCATACATTGGTCCTCAGCCCCGCCAGGCGTTACTGGTCATACCTCATCATGTGTAAGTCCAGAATATGTTTATGCATGGGTCTTCAGCACCCCCGGCATTCCCAGTGATGCATAGCCTTCCCAGAGTGATCAAGCTTTCTGCTCTTGGTTGATTGAAAGGCACCTTGTAAGTTTTGACTGGGCAGTTCTGACCTTGTGTAGGAATACAGAACTTGAGGTAACAAAAAAATTGTGGCACAATAAGCCGCTTATGATTAGCAGACCCACAATCACTGATCATTTACTGAGCCAATTACTCTGCTCGAGCATGACCGCTTAACAATTGTAGTTTCCCATCTCTACATCTTCCTATCTCTCCCTTAAGATTTCTTTGAAACTATGTCCCAGAATCAGTTTTGAATATGCAAAAATCATTGTCACCTCTGTGAATGTATAAAACTCTCTGAAACTGAAGTTATTTTATTCTTCCCTTCAAAAATAATGTGGCTTACTTGGAAGTCAGTTCTGGTATAAAGCTGTGGTTTTTTTGTTTGTTTGTTTGTTTCTTTTTAAAAATTTATTTATTTATTTATACAAGCACTGGGTACAGTCAGAAGTATGGGAGGGTGAGAGAATTCACCAGATCCAGAGTGAAGAGCAGAACAGGCAGAAGGACCGAAGTACACTGCTGAGGGGAGCAGCGGGCGGCAGGAGAGGTCTGCGCGCCAAGTGGGACCCTCACCCATGACCAAGGATTGAACCGGTGCTGCAGAGGCTGCGGCAGCTTCGCAGCCCAGTGCTCAACTGCTGTGCCACCAGGGGAGGCCCTAAAGCTGCAGTTTTGATTGAAGGTAACACTATGTTGGGAGGTTGAAACTTGTTCCTACTATAAATGCTCTTTAAGCAGATCCTGGAATAAATTTATATAATACATCTTGGCTATTATTTTTGTTAACAAAAAGTAACATTTCCCCAACAATCCCATTTGATTTTATTTTTAGCCAAACACTTGCCATCTACAAGATTTTGTCAAAATAAAATGGCTTCTTTTATACTTTAATGAGATTTTTATAATAGTTTATATTTTAGGAATTTTTAACATCTTGCTTCATAATGATGTTAACACCACTTATTTAGACTTTCTGTAAATGTTTTTATTGTCATTAATAGTTTATATTTATTTTTAAAATCTTTTTTTCCATTGCTACTGATTCATAGTCTGTGCTCTCTATTATATTTTCCCAAAGAGGTTATAGAAATAGCATACTCCCTGACTCCTGTGTGTCAATGAAGGCCCTTCTCTCTTCTCACATGAAAGACAGCCTGACATCTTATGTCAAAGAGGCCACACAAACTTTTTTTTCACATAATGCTGATAATGAGTCCTTGTCTTCTGACATTTAGTGTGCAGAACAGCCTAACATCAATCTCATTATTTCTCCATTTCTGTCTGCTTGATTGTAGAGATTTTTCTTCAGTCTTGAGTTTTTAAAGCCCTAATTTCTTCTTAATTACAAATTTATTTTCATCAGCATTATCTATTATTAACTCATCTGATATTCCCACTAAAATCTTTTTTCAGATACAGAACTTTTTTTTTTTAACTTTATTTGTACATCTTATATTGTTTGCACTGATTACTGTTTGCATATCTCTCCCAACACCCTTCCTGACTCTCCACCACTATCAGGTCTTTTGGTTGATTCAGACACTTCAAACACTTCCTTTGATAGAGATTCATTATTTACTTTTTCTTTTGTTTGGAATATTCCTCTATTTAATTGCCATATGCCTAGACTCTCTTCTATCAGTCTTTGCCCCAATGCCATTTAACAGAGACCACATTATATCAAAATTAGCAGGTTAAGAACTAGATAAACTAGAATGGATCATCAATCGTTATTCATATGGAAACATATCTCCAATGTTCTCTATAATCTTGCCTTAATTAATTTCATAGAACTTCTCAGTACCTACCAAGCTATCTATTTAATTTTAATTTCTTTGTCCATTTATTCTCAATTCTTTCCTGCTATAGAAAACCCAATGTGAGTTCTTTAAGAGTAAAGTCATTATTTATTCCCTTATGTTTATCATACTATCTCCACATTTAAGAGAGGTTTCTGGAATATGTAAATATTATTACATAAAAATGTATAAAAATGGATATATAAATTAATTATTGGTAGGTGAATGAATTGCTCCCTCTTTTTGCAACTGACAGAATTTCTATTAATTTTCACAGCATCTCCTATCTCTTTTGTTCATGTTTATTCATTTTACTGTCATTAAAAAATATACTTTTCCTTTGTATTTTAGGAGAATAGCTCCATCTAGCCCTTCTAATTAATTTGTATTCTCTAATTTGCTGCTGATTTACGCTAATGCAATCAATCATTGGTCAAACCTCAGCCTTTGTGATTTTTGTTCTTTTTGAAGAAACCATAGATAATTGATTCAATAATCTCATCTTTATCTCACAAGAACACCTTCATAAGGAATCATTATTTAGTGAGCATATCATCAATGTCATGTTTAAAAGTCAAATAGACCACAATAGTATTTCTAATTTTCATAAACTCTAGCGCTAGGTGTACTTTGAAATTTTTGATTCATCATTTAAATCAAATTTGACTATTAGCTGTTAATTTTACTGCTAAGAACTGTCCTACACTATACACAATTCTACAGCCTCTGAATTCCTAAACTAAGTAATTTGAGTGAGATTCTATCAAAAAGAATCTTTAAAACAGACTTTTCCTTTTGAAATGGTACATCATTAATTGACTTAAAATTTCCTCACTCAGATCTTGTCTGTTTTGTCAAATTGGCAATATGGCCAGATTTAAAATTGAGTAAGAATGTAAAACTTGTGGAATTAAGAGAAGAAATTTAATTATTAGCACGTGTTAAAATAATAGGTCAAGGTTAAAGTACAAACCATGTAGAGAGCAGAAATAATTGTTAAAATTAAAATAGTCAATAGATACTAATTAAGTTATGAGCTTTACATATAAATGAAGCTCACATTCATTTTTTTCATCAAACTTACAATAATTCTGAAGAATGAGTTTTCTTATTATCTTTACAATGCAGAAGAGAATAGCTAGGATTATGAAATACAAGTAATGGGCACAGAGAAATGTTGTATGTGGCTGCATCATACTGTGAATCCAGGTTTTCCTAAGAATAGAGCCCATGCTCTTAAATCAGGACTAAAACAGTGCCAAGGACAGTGACAAGGACGGGGACAGATCACTGTCTATGGGTTCTCACCCTTGTGATCAACTGCAAAATACCACTCAGGCTCAAGGTCCAAAAGCAACAGGGTTTATTTAACAAAGAGGACATTTGGATATAAAGAGTTTCTAAGGCCACAAATGGCCAACTGTTTCATCCCAGATAGTGTTTGCAGTGTCCGGCATTCCCTAAAAGAGACCTCTAAAGCTAGATGTTGCTCTCTCATCAATGAAGGTCTGGAGCTAGTGACACATTAGTCAACAGTGCACTAGTATCCAACTCACAGTGACAGCTGGAGGTATTCATGGGTGGGCTTGAGGAGATGACTTCACAGCAGCCCGCAGCAAAAGTCTAAGGTCAGACTGGACAGCACCAGATGCCAGACTGGACCATGATGGACACAACACCACCGGGAGGTGGTGTCAGGGAATCAGAGGTGGTGAACAGCTCTTAAAGATGGTGGGACAGTGATCAGTAGTGTTGGTCAACACCAGTCACCAGGAAGCAACATCAGAGACACCAGTGCTACAAATCGTTTTTTATAAAATTATTGGTGTGGAACAATAGCTGATATATCAATACTGGGCTGAAGATGATGCAGCTCCTTGCAGGCTATGTCAGACCAGGGATATAGGCAGGTAGAATAGCCAGCTTTCTGTGAAAGTCTATGGAGATTGGAGGTCCAGAAATTCAAAAGTCCAGAAGTCTGTGGAGGTCTGCTGAATCCCACACAGTTTGTCTGTTGAATGGCTATGTCAGACCAGGGATATAGGCAGGTAGAACAGCCAGCTTTCTGTGAAAGTCTATGGAGATTGGAGGTCCAGAAATTCAAAAGTCCAGAAGTCTGTGGAGGTCTGCTGAATCCCACACAGTTTGTCTGTTGAATGGCTATGTCAGACCAGGGATATAGGCAGGTAGAACAGCCAGCTTTCTGTGAAAGTCTATGGAGATTGGAGGTCCAGAAATTCAAAAGTCCAGAAGTCTGTGGAGGTCTGCTGAATCCCACACAGTTTGTCTGTTGAATGCTTCTTCTTCAGAGGCTGTTTGCTGAATTCTTCTCTTCTCAGAGATTGGCTGCTGATTTTCTCTTTGGAGGCTGGCTCCTGACTGATTCAAGTTGACCCCTGCCCTGCCTAATATCTTCTTCAAGGGTCCTTACCCTACAAGACTGTTTGGTCAATTTTCAATTCTAAGTATCTGATTGGTCTGGTTAGCACCAATCAGCTTGCTTCCATTTTCAGCTTGCATAATTAGCTCAAATCCTTGACAGTTGGAGGGCTTCAACCTAACTACCCATTGGGTTTGAACCTGATTAGCCCATTTAGCTTTAACCTAATTGGTCCATTTATGATCCTGGCTCCAGGTATAAAAAGGAAAAGCCTGTCCCCCCGCCCCCCGCCTGTAATGACCTACACTGAAGTCAGGGCTGGCTCATGTGCTATTTTCACTTTTACTTACCCAATATGATCTACTATATTAGCCCATATAATCAGTCATTTCTTTTGCACAAGTGATAATTGCTTCAATATATATGATATTAAATCTTATTTTGGTTTTGAACAGTTGTGTGTTGTTGTTGTTGTTTTAATCTATTGGAGAAGACAAAGTGTTGAGGGTAAAATTAAAAATTCAGTTTCTCAAATATTATGAAAAACTATTCAGAAAATGCAAACCTGGATAAGTTTCTCACTGTTTTTGATATATGATACGAAAATAAGCAATAATACTGAGTATTGTTATATTTACTGAGAATTAATTATTTGCTATATATAATCAGTTATTCTATAGGACCTATATCCTTTCCTTTCAGTATGTACTTAATCTTAGAATGAATTTAATCCTTTATATAGTGGGAAATTCAGACAAATGTTCCCTTTTTCTGATTTAAGGAATAAGCAGAGTTTTTTGTTTCTTAATCTTGATAATACAAATGCATTTGCACATATGTTTTAGCTTTTGGGTGTAGTAGAATCAGTTGATTGACAGCTTTTGACCAATGTTTTTAGTTTGTTTTAGCCACAATTAAAAAGATATATTGAGGGCCTCCCTGGTGGCGCAGCGGTTGAGTGCTGGGTTGCGAAGCTGCCCGCAGCCTCTGCAGCGCTGGTTCTATCCCCGGCTGCTCCCCGGCCACTGGAGGAGGGTCCCACATGGCACGCAGACCTCTCCTGCCGCCCGCTGCTCCCCTCAGCAGTGTACTTCGGTCCTTCTGCCTGCTCTGCTCTCCCCTCTGGCTCTGGTGAATTCTCTCACCCTCCCGTGCTTCTGACTGTACCCAAGGCTTGTATAAATAAATAAACAAATAAATCTTTAAAAAAAAAAAGATATATTGACATGGGTATATCAGATGCTATGTTTCACTGATGAGAATGTATAAATGATATATTGTGTAATAAAACTATAAAACTCAAGACTAGGACAAATTTGAAATAGTGTATGTTACAAAGGACATAAAAAATTGTCTAGTAGGGAGTATAGTAAGGGTAATATAAAAGTTCTACACATAGATGCAAAAGACAGAGATGTATTTAATAAAGCCCTGAATGTCTTCAAAAATTTATGAAAAATCATTGTACTACATAATGACTATTATCTGTCAAAGCTGGGTTTGATATTGTTTCATATTGCTATTTCCATTTGTAAATGTTTTGTTGTCTTAAACTATTGTACAAAAATTTTAACACTAAAAGTGGACAAATATGATAAACAAAGATGACAAAATTCTCAGGGTATATAAACTACAGTCAATACTTGAAGAGGATACACTCACAATTTAGATCTATAAGAATCTGTTTCAATCCATTGGTTTATAAATCAACTCTTAATATTATTGATTTTTTCCCCCAAAGTATTGATTTGGCATAGAAAAGTTATTCTCTGGTCTCTTGATTTTCAAATTTATATTCATTACAGAAAATAGAAAGTTTGTTATATCATCCATAAAATATAAAATCGTGTCAAAATGGTGGCACAAAATGAACCAAAAATCAATGAAGCATTATTTAATTGATAGGTATTATTAAGAAACTGAGATTGGCCCATCACCACAGACCAATTACATTTGTTTATTTTTTTAGATAACAAAAATCTATTTATAAGTAACAGATTCATGCTTCCAAAAAGTAGCAATTGAAATAAAACATGCATTAGGTATGATGAAGCAGAAAATATCACATAGCTACTGTCAGTCAGTTAGTGCCAACGAATGCAGGAGGTTAGAATTTGGGAATAATTCTTGAGTGTTCACATAACTCATGCTAAAAAGAATAAAATGGGGGCCTCCCTGGTGGCACAGGGGTTAAGTCAGCTCTGTCAAGCTATCCACAGCCACTACAGTATGAGTTTGATCCCCAGTCAGGGAGCTAACCCACATGGTTAGCAGCAGACCTGTCCTGTCTCGCCCACTGCTCCCCTCAGCAGTGTACTTCAGTAGATCTGCCTGTTCTGCTCCCTATTCTGTCTCTGGTGAATCCTCTCACCTCCTGTACCTCTGGCCTAGACCCCAGTTCTTGTATGGAAGCACACTGGTATATTACAGAGGCAATGTATTTTTTTTTTTTTTTAAGATTTATTTATTTATTTATACAAGCACTGGGTACAGTCAGAAGCACGGGAGGGTGACAGGATTCACCGAAACAGAGCAGGGAGCAGAGCAGGCAGACTGACGAAGTACACTGCTGAGGGGAGCAGTGGGCGACAGGAGAGGTCTGCGCGCCATGTGGGACCCTCACCCGGAGGCCAGGGATCAAACCTGCGCTACAGAGGCTGCAGGCAGCTTTGCAACCCAGCGCTCAACTGCTGCGCCACCAGGGAGGCCCAATGTATTTGTTTTAAATAGAGGTAACTCAGACATACATTACTTTTGGTATTTTCGGAGGATAGAGTCTCCCCTTGATGCCGGTACTACCATCTTAGTGCACCCACTATCACAGTCTAATGGCCTTCCTCCTCCATTTCTCACCCCCCCCAACCTTTCTCATTTCTGAATACTTTGGTTTCATAGTCAGCTTTTAAGAGTTAATTTTTAAGCTTGTCTTTATCTGATGCTTAGTTTGGTTTCAAAGTCAACTACTAATGGTAAGAAGATTTTACTCTGTCCTTTCAGGTGCATAAAACATTAAATAGCAGAGAGATCAAATCTATCTGAATAACTTCCATATCATTCACTTTATTTTCCCAAATTAGCATCCAACAATTAAATTTTACCTGTCATCTTATTTGTTAGGGTTTTATTTTGGATTTCATCCTGAGTAATTTATTGCCATCCAAACAAATGGAATATCCAGGAGAATATTTTGCAGATGTGTTAATGTTCACTATGTTGAAATAAGTAATACTTAAAAAAAATTACAGCTTATTAGCCACCTGCAATTTATTCAACTGTCTTATATATCTGATTACAAAATTAGAGTTGAATATACGAATATTTTTTTTTTTCCTCTGATGAACTTGATGTGTGCTTTTACAACAACTACAATTATAAGTTCCCGTATGGGTCATCTAAAGTTGATATAATTTCACATGAATGTTAGATTTCTAAAAGTTCCACCTCTAAACTTATTTTTTTCATACTTTATACTAGATGATTTAAACCATTTAATATAGCATTTAAAAAGGTAGAATACTAAATAAGTTCATATTACATTGTAAAAATAGTTAACATATGGGTAAATGATGTACTATGAGCAGTGCCATTTATTAATTGATAACTTAGGACTGAGTATCAAGCAAGGAAATAGAACCAGAAAATGACAGTAACAGACCCTCATCTATCTGTAATCACCTAAAAGTAAATGGGCTGAACTATTTCATCAAAAGGCATAAAATGGCTAATGGAACAGGACACAAAACTCAATTTTCTGCTGCCTCCAGGAAACACACCTGAGCTCTAGAGATAAACATAGATTCAAAGGAAAGCATAGAAAACAATCCTATAGGCAAATGGGACCCAAATAAAGCCAGGAACAGTCATACTTATATAAAAGATAAAATAGACTTCATGGTACAAAGAAAGGGATGTGCATTATATTAGGATTAAGGGAACAAAATATCAGGAACACATCACACTCATAAATATATAGTCACCAAACAAAAAAAAAATGGCATCAAAATATATAAAGCAATTACTATCAAATGTGAAAACAGACACTGGGAGCAACAACATAGTGACAAGGAATTTCAACACCCCACTCTCACCAACGGACAGATCAACCAGATAAGGAATAAATAAGGAATAATATTCTTAATTAAATAATTATACAACATGGATTTTTATAGATATATCTAGAGTACCCATGCCCCCCAAATGAATACACATTCTTCTCAGAGTGCACATAGGATATTCTTTTTTTTTAATTATAAATAATCCACATACTATTATTTGCTTTGCAATAGAAACCAGTGGCTATATGGAACAGGAACTGAATTTTTTTTTATAATAAATTTTATTTTTATATTCCCCATACAATTGCAACCCCCCCATTCTGACCCCAGTCCCTCCCCTCCCGCCCCTCACCCCCCAAAAAGTGTCTCTGGTTCATAGTTTTTTGTTGATTTTGATTTTCACTTTCTTATAGTTATTCATTTTACTGGTCCCTTATTTAAGTTTTCTAGATTCCTGCTATAAGTGAGACCATCCGGTATTTTTCTTTTTCTTTTTGGCTTATTTCACTGAGCATGATCCCTTCCAGTGCCATCCATGTTGCTGCAAATTGCATGTGTTTATCTTTTTTGAATGTTGAGTAATACTCCATGGTATATATGTACCACATCTTCTTGATCCAGTCATCTATTTTTGGGCATTTGGGCTGTTTCCAAAGCTTAGCTATTGTAAACAGTGCTGCTATAAACATAGGTGTGCAGGTGCTCTTTGGAATTGATGTTTCTGTGTCCTTTGGGTAAATACCTAGGAGTGGAATTGCTGGATCATATGGAAGCTCTATGTTTAGTAGGTCAAGAAATCTCCACACAGCTCTCCATTGTGGTTGGACCAGTTTGCACTCCCACCAACAGTGCAGAAGAGTTCCTTTTTCTCCACAACCTCGCCAACATTTGTTGTTGTTAGTTTTTTTAATATGTGCCATTCTCACTGGTGTAAGATGTTATCTCATGGTAGTTTTGATTGGAAACACATAGGATATTCTACAGAATAGACCATATATTGGGTCACAAAACTATTATCTGTATGTTCCAGAAGATTTAAATCATATCAAGTATATTCTCTGAGCACAATGGTATCAAATAGAAATCCACCACAAAAATAAGGATAGAAAATTCTCTGATATGAGTAAACAAAACAGCCTACTACTGAATTATTATTGGATTAAGGAGGAAATCAAAGAAGAAATTATAAAATATGTTAAGAAAAATTAATTTAAAGACTTAACCTACCAGAACCTTTAGGACATAGCAAAAAAATTACTAAGAGGGAAATATATAGTAATATGAGCCAACATCAAGAAATGAGAAAGATCTCAAATAAATAAACTTATTTGCCCCTTTAACAAACTAGAAATTATAAACAAATAAAACCAAATTCCAGTAGAAAGAAGGGAATAATAAAAATTAGAGCAGATAAAAATGAAATAGAGATCAAAAAGTTATTCCAAGAGATTCATATAACCAAAAGTAGGTTCCTTGAAAAAATCAAAATACAAATGTCAAGCTAGGCTCATAAAGAAAAAAAAATAAATAGAATCATGAATTAAAGGGAAGTTACAAAAGACAACTCAGGAATTCAGAGGATCATGAGAGATTACACCTATGTGCTAGTAAATTGAATGAACTAGAAGAAATATTCTTTTATGAATGCTTTTTAATGAGCATTGTGTCATATTTCATATTTTACATTTACAATGCATGTTTTTCATCATTTTACACATATATTGACTATATAGTTCTGCTATTTTTTAGTGAAATGTGTCAAAAAATGTGATGTATCTGACAGCTTACTCTGCCTATACACTAACAAGTTAGCCTGATAGAGTTTCATTGATTCTGACAGAAGACAGGTTTTCTGGGTCAGATAAAAATTACTTTATTATTCATAGAACAACAATGTATATGAGCTTTATGTTGGCTTTGGTCTCTTGTTCCCCAAGTACCTACAAGACAATATAAAAACAGGTTTAGAAGCATGCTGGATATAGAGTAGTTTAGTATCACAGCTAAGGAACCTAAAGCTTTTATAGGGTACTCTTAGCAAGACTACCCTGCCTTTATCTGGGAGGAAAATACCTTTACTGTGTTTTCCAGGGAACAAATCTATTTTCTGCACACCGAGAAAGACATGATTGTAATTGCCCTTTGAGAGTGGAATGCATAAATTATGGTGGAATATACAATAGAATATTACAGATGGATAAGCTACGATACATATACAAAAACTTCAAGTATAAACAAAATAGTGATGAAACACACTTTTAGTGCAGAGATAAGGAGGATGTCACAGGAAAATAAAGCTTATTATTATACACTCATTTTAGTTTTAAAACAGGAAAAACCCTAAATTATTTACCCTCCAATTATGCTTAAATCATCCAGAACAGAGTTGATACAAAATATACAGATGTCATGTCACATTTTCTCCCAACAAAATGAGGATTCGTAACTTTCATTCATCTTTTTATTGGATTTCATGTGCTTATTATATTGATTTATAAAATATCTAATATGCTACAGATTTGTGTATTTTGTAAATTTATATATATGTACTTTGGGTTCATTTTGTTTTACTGTCAAAGAACATAAGAATATAACCTTCAAGAAAATAAAAGTGAGTATGTTAAAAGATACTATGTCCATTGAATAGGACATATTTTGTACTATTTAAAGGCCTAGACTTAAATTCTGTTATTTAATTAATGGCATATGTTTATAAACTCTAGGCATTACTTAGCAAATTATACTATCAATAAATATCTACCAATATTACTGTTAGGAAAAAGAAAGATAGAATTTGCAAATTCTAACATAAACAGTATTTTAATTGTAATTAGATTCTAGAACAATTTAATTGGTTTCACTTTTGTATTTGATCAGTATATGGAAACTTGCCTAACAAATACTAGTAAATTGCTATACACAAATTCGTGCATGAAAGTTTCAAAAATCATCCAAGTTTATTTACAATTGATATGCCTAATATAAAATGATGAAATTTGATGTTATTTATAAATGGAATTTCACTTACTTGATACTACATTCCTTTATCTGCTGCATTATAAAATTTATTCATAACTAAAATCATATCATATATTTAAAAATTGAAAATAAAATGCTGTTATTTCTAACTCAGCTATACATTGTTTATTTCAGAGATGTTTCATGAGATGCATTTGAAATAATTTTTATTATATAAATCAATGTTTCAAGATTTTTAAACTTGTAAAAGGTATAAAGCCATATACATATGCTATCCAATCTCATTTTTTCATATATAGTAGATTTTTAATTCATGCTTGTTAAAATGTTTATGACTTCTCTTATCAAAATTAATCAGTAACATTACATTTTACAAGTGCCATTTGGCTCTCTGTGTTTAGAGAAAAAGTGAAAACCTTAATAATGTTGCCCTTTAACTAATAATAGTTAAGCTAATTAAGCTTGAAAGTGGTAAAATTAGCTAGTTAACTTCTGTGCTGGAGGTATGACTTTTTAAGTAACTTAATCTTAGAATAAATATTTCCAAAGAAATAGTGATATATTTTATGTATTAAGGTATTTTGTCAATATTTCATCCATCTTGTATTTTAATGTAGGTATTGGCTCACCACTGACATATTGATGTAATTGATATTACAAGGCTGAATCTGAGGTTAGATAAATAACATATAAAGTTTGGCTTAGATATCTGCTATTTCTTATTTTAGTTTGTTATTCCAACATCAAGATGCTTTCTTTTATCTGGAGTTATTCTTGTGGTAACTTGCTATAGCCTGTTATGTATAAATGATAAATATTTATACATTTGTAATGGCATTATACCTTTGTTGTAATTATAATTAAAATATTTTAATGAAAAATCTTTGTTTAGGGTATAGCAAAAGTTCAAAAATTTCAATTTCTAGCATCATGAATCCAAAATTATGATAATATTACATTTTTAAAAGAATATACTATTAAAAATTTATAAAACTATCTTACAAATTCAATTACAAAACAGCAAATTTTAATTTAAAGGACACATTTTCTAGTGTGAAATCAGTCACATATACTTGAACATAAAATGACAAAGATATTTCAAAATACACGTTACACTTATTCTCAGTTTTCAGTGTTGAATATGAACTCATAAGAATATCAAAAGGCAATAATATTGGAATATATCTTGATATTATCATTATTATTATTAATCTAGTTCTATATATAGATGAAATGATGGTGTATGGTTATATTTATATTGAAAATAATAATGTGTAATATAATTCAAATAGAAATGATTTCATTTGGGAAATATATTCTTGTAATTCATTATAATAAAATCTTTATAAATGTAGCTTTAGATTATATGTGATTATCCATATATTGCTTTCTAAATTATCAGAACTTCAAAACAGTTGTGCCTTATTAGCAGAAATTAGTTTTATGAATACCTAAGAATTGAAAGTGCTATTAAATTTATTTACCAATTACTTATGATAATTAGCAAATAGCAATATTATTATTACCTTGTTTGGACAATATAATTTTAACATTATTACCTAAATTAAAAGCCTCAAATAAACAAACATATGTACTACTATGGTACTAAGCAAATGAACTATAAAAATTTTCATTACAACATAATGAAAATGACTGTTGAACTCATTATAACAACTTATCTTAAACAATTCAAAAGTATTCCTTACGACTTTTGTTACTTTCTCTGATCATAGGAAACAGTTGAAATGGAACAACAAAATTTAATAGTAAGTTTAAATTTATATAGCACATTTAATGTCAATTGAAAGAACTGATTATGTCAAGAATATTCAGCTGTCTTTTCTTCTTGTATATATACTATTAACACACTGATAAAACTGTTCAGGTGAATGTATAGTAATTTTCAAAAAGGGAGATAGAATATGGAAATTATTTAAGTGTAGATACTTTATTATTGCCATTGTTTAGATAGCCAGTGCATGAATATAATAATAAACAAATTGACTTTTAGTCGGTTTTAAAATTGTTTTCAAATACTATAGAGAATGGTGTTCTTTTTGATGCCTGCTGTTGGGCAGATTTACCCAGTCTCCACACCACTGCTGACTCTCCACTTCTTGAAATGGTCAATGAAAAACTTTATAATACATCTCTACTCTGGGCTCATAGCCCCGTATCCATTTTATTCATCACTACGTAGAGGCCAAAACATTCGAGGTTTGAGTAAGTACATTCTGCTACTAGGAGTGAGAATCAACCTAGTTTAGACAATCAGAACTATCATTTGCATAGTGTCTAGTCCAGAATAGTGCAGTCAGAGTGAAAAATGTTGGACAGAGTAACATTTTCTTTCTTAGGGTGGTAGAGTCTATAGAAATGAGACTTAGAAATTCCTCAGCCATATTGTTGCTATAAGGTAAAGTAATCTGGGATCAAGTGAAAAGAGAGGAGAATACATTTAAAAGCTCCACAGAGAAATGAACCCAGATCCTAATCTGTTTCTGATTAAAGTCAGCCATACCTCTGAATTTTCAATACAGAACATAATGAATCTTTATTCTTTGAGCTGGCTTATGTTGCTTTCTGTTATTAAACTAAGAGTCATAACTGCTTCAAAGGAAAACAATTCTGCCTTATTCAACCATATACTACCAACATTTTCTTCAGAGAATGTGCTTCTAAATGAAAGAATTTAATCCAAAAGAATTTACTTTTTCATGAATTGAGAGCTGAAAGAAAATAAAGATGAGATTTGTTTTTGTTTGGATCCTGAAAACCCTTACTGCAATAATATTTTATTTGAAAATGTGTTTTTTTTTCTAAATTTTGTATTTTATTCTAAAATGTAAAGATAATACTTGGTTTATAAATGCCATGCCAAAATCCTTGCCTTAGTTTATCTGCTTTTATTTCCAGCTAATTAATGAAGCTTGTTTAATTATTTCTTTTACATTGCTTTAATTTTTATGTTTTATAATCTATGCAATGTCCTCTGCATTTTTTTTCCTGACCTGTGAACATCCCATTTTGACAATGATATCTTGATTTTATAATTAATTCTGAGTTTCCTTAGTGTACAGATAGGTCACTAATGGTAATAATGAGTTTGCCTCTTATTTTTATGTGCTTTTTGTTTCTGGAAGCTAAGACATAATTACAATTTCACTAAAAGAGTTGAAATTTCACTCTAGTGGTAAGCATCTGGGTGCTGACGTCAACTTCAGACTTGCTGACATTTTCATCTAAAAGGTGGTTAAAAAGAGAAAAATCTCAGCCTAAATGGAGACACCATGACACATCAATAACATTTTGCATCAAGAGCCATTAACTTTCTCTTTTGACCTATGGGACCAACTCAGGTTATGATTGATGCATGATATTTTTAAAAACTGAGAGTTCTAATGCAACATTATATATCTTTATTTTGTCCATATGACTGTGAATGTGAATGCTGATTGAAAACAAAGATCTTCAATAATGTTTCTGAGGATTTTCCTCATCATATTTTTTAAAAAAGCATATATTCTAGGACTTCCCTGGTGGCACAGGGAGTTAAACACAACGCTGTTAAGCTATCTGCAGCCTCTGCAGCACTAGTTCGATCGCTTGCCGGCCAAGGAGGTACACACATGGGGCAGCAGACCTCTCCTGTCTTGCCCGCTGCTCCCCTTAGCAGCATATTTCAGTAGATCTGCCTGTGCTGTTCCCCACTCTGTCTCTGATGATTCCTTTCACCCTCCGCACCTCTGGCCTGTACCCCAGTTCTTGTATGCATACATAAATAAATCTTTAAAACAAACAAACATATATTCCATAGTCTCCTATATAATTCATGAGGCTACAAGTCCCAAACTCCAATTTTTTCTTAATTCAGAATTAAATAGCACCTTTAAAGATTTAAATCTGTAAGTCAATAAATTATTTGATTATGTTGGTAATTTTCTTGAGAAAAAGAAAAACTTCACTTTGATATGCAGAAAATTAATATTTAATTTTTATATTTATATAAAATATTTATTTTGAATTACTATTTAATATATTATAATCTTTAATTTAAAGCATACATTTGTTATACTTTTATTTTTAATGTTCAGAGAGTATCATGGAATAATTTTTTTTAACACCAGAACTAATGTCATCTCTCCTTTTTTCCCTTCTTATTTTATTCATAACACCATAGATCAACCTTACTATTGACCTCTGTCTTCATCCCCCAGCACTCTTATCAGCTATATAATTATCCTTAACTCCAAAACTCTATTATCCTGATTATAAGACTTTTCCAATCTGGATTTGTGCTGTTGATTGTGACAATAATCTTTGTAAATAAAAAGTCCACCTATGACTTGGACACAAAATAATCATGTTATATTTCTCTAGTCAGCTATTTCACTTATTCTGTACAGTGATAACTCAAATCTTCAACATTTTCTCCAATCACCTTTCCAAAATCTACTTCCTTTCAAAAATTGATTTCAACATTTACTTACAAAAATTTATTTTATATTAAGCTAAAGTTCACCAGACCTTTAAAATAACTGGAAAGTCTAATATCTTTGTATATTCTCTCAAGGCTCTACAACATAGAAATCAATTAAGTTATGTTTTGATAAGATTTCCCCTTTACCATCCTTTTCAGTTTTCCCATTAGTATCTGGCATTTGCAAGCATTCTCCACTCCTTTTTCAGTAGCAGTTTAAACTTATACACATCTTTTTCAGCAATTTTGTTCTTCCATTCAACATCAAGATTCCTAAGAAAATATCTCATTTAATAATCAACTGTTAAAACTGGGTTCTACAAATCTATTTTGTTCTTGTCAAAATCTCCAACCACATTGCTGCTAAATTTAAGAGAAAAATTGTGTTTACAATTACTCAAATATCTATTGCATTTGACAAAGTTTGTGAAATCTACATTTTTGAATAAACTCATCCATTGGGTGCACAGAGAATATTTCTCCAGCACTGTTTAAATATGGTGTTATTATTTGAATTATGGGGTTATTATTTGAATGGTTAAAATTTTTAATATTTTCTATTTGTGAACATGATTATATTTAGAAATAATATCTTTGCAGATGATCAAGTTGAGATCATTGTCTTGAGTCCCAGTTAAGTATGACTGGTTCTAACAGAAAGAATAAATTTGAGCACAGACACAGACATGCACAGAGGTGAGAGGGTGTGGAAACAGCCATGTGAGAGGAAAGAAATAGACTAGTCAATAATATGCAAGCCAAGGATTGCAGTCACCACCAGACAGCAGGAAGAAAAAGAAGGATTTTACTTAGTAGACTCTCAAGAGTTTGGACTGGTAGAGACCTGGACTTCAGATTGTTAATTCCAGAACTCTGGGATATCAATTTCCATTGTGTTAAGCTGTCTAGTTTATGGCACTCTATTACATGACCCTAGCAAACTAATACAGATGGTATTTCCTTGGCATCTATACTTGGCTTTCTTCATTTGCAGTGACTATATTATTACTGATGCTGGGGAAAATCTTTACATGTTCTCAAGACTTTTTATACTCTAGGTTTATTTCTTTAAGGTTCATTGTTTTTGCATGTGCCCTATCTACTCCAATTGCATTCTGAGCATGCAAGTCTTTTGCACAGGGACTAAGAGCCTGATATCTTTTGGGAAAGCCTCTAAACTTTTTAATTCTCAATTTCAATACCTGTAAGATAAAAGTTATAAAAGGATCAACAGTCATACTCTATAACTATCCTGTCAGTCCTCATACTTTCTCCTTTCTTTTATAAAAGATAACCAGATCTTTCATTTTCTAGAAAGTTTATGTATTGAAAAAAACTCGACCCTGTAAATGAAGGCAGGAAAGTTATTATGTGCATTAGTACGAATTTTCTGTTCATTAATTGCTCCCTTTTTAGTTTCTACTAAAGTTTTAGATGAATGACTAATTTGAGAATAAAGTACCAATATAAGCACAAATTGCCAATTAACTAATTCCTGTCAATAACTAATAATAATTTTCACAAGAAACCATTTAAAATAGGTTTGATTTTGATTTACTTGTTTTCATTAAACATCAAAAATTGAAGTTAATGTATATCTATTTTGATGCATTTAATAGAATTTTGCCAAGATGTAATTCAATGTCTATTATTAAGTATATTAGTAAAATTTCTTATTATAATTTATCTTTTACCCTGATTGTTCAAATACTGCATATTCTTTCTTTATATTTTAAACAATTCAGATCTTTCGTTATTGATGATATTTTGTTTGTTTTTGCACTAATACTTGCCCATTGTTGGATTTGGTGTTTATTCAATTTTCAATACTCAGCCACTGAGTTAAGGAGTTTAAGTGTAGAACTATTTCCAGGATTTTTAGTGAAGAGTTTTTAAGTATAAACATATAAGACAAAAATGCAATAATAGAAATTATAAAGTTTGCTGGTTCCACCTAGTGGCAATGCAAAGCAAGTTAAAAATAAAATTATCACTGAAATTATATTAAAAGCTTTATATAAAGACTTTCAGTAGTTCATTTTTATCACTTTTGTATAAAGATGGATATGCAATACTGAATGTAAAAACCACTTTTAAATATCATGTACACAAACTTTAGATTTCAATAATAATTTTCCTTATTAAAATATATTTTCTTATTTTTGAAGAACCTCTGAGCAATAATAAGGCAAATGAAATGGCATCTCCTGATAATTGTAGGTTTTTTTAATACTTTTCTACTAATTAAACATATCTTGTCTTCTACATGTTTAATAAACATTTAATCATCTGCTGGGACATGAATAGTCATAAGTGTGTTTATACATGATCAAAATTAAAAAAACATAAATGTATGATCATTATTACATACAAATAAATCTTTATCATGTGGTAATAAAAATGAGTACAGTGCTTCCAACATCTGAATTTTTAGAAAAAAGTCCTTTATTTTTTTAAAAAAACAGGCAAGCAGAGAAATGTTTTTACAGTGATAAACAAATAACAAATTATTTCCATTAAATGGCATAATTAGATATGGTATCCCACCATAAATGTGTTTATCATCATAAAGTATCATAAAATAGTAATATATGAATAAATTATTTTTTCAGTACAAATATCATTAGAACACCTGTCACGGAATATTATTTTTCTTTCTCTGCTTCAATAGCTCCTTTGAGATTCTTATGAAAGCTCTTTATGTCTTACAACTAAATTCATTTTTATTGTCTCTCTAATGCCTGTAAAAATTCAGACTGCGCATAGCAGATTTTATCATGGAAAATTTTTTCTAGTTTAGTTATAACAGACTAAGTTTTTTATGGTGTGTAAAAAATATTTGATCTGTATACAAAACAAATCGCTAGGAAAAGGACATTTCCACATATTGCTGGATATCATTAACTAACAGATATTTTAAGATATGGACATAAAAGAAAAATTACAACTGAGTTTTCTTTTTTCAATAAAAATAATATGCTACATTAGGCAAAAAGAATAAAATCTTCTGTGTTAACTTGCAATCTTGCTTGTTTAATTAATTTTACATATAAAAGCAAATGACTTAAATATCATTATGGTATAGTCAATTTTTATCATTTTTAGCTTTGCAACTTGCTATACAAACTAACCATATCTTCTTATAGCTTTCACAACTGTAAGAACTTAATGTTGCTATTATTGAACACCAGAGAAATAATGAATGAAAATGGCAATTTCCTTATAAACGTACCATAATATTAAATTAACTTACATTGAATTATGATAGATGCAAGCTAAAAGATAGGTAATAAGTTGTTTGGAGTAATAAAAAATACTAATCCAATATACTTAATTATGTATTATGGATTGCTTGCATTTCAATATAAATGTACAAATACTGCTCATTTTAAAATTATGTAGTATAATCATATTTCCTGATGGCACAGAAAATTACAGATCTCAATACCGCAACTATGAAGAAGGAATGTAGAGAAAGGGTTAGAACTTATGAGAGAGACTATGAAAACTATACTTTCAAAAATCATGATTCAAAGAATTTGAGTATGTGGAAAAAACACATCTGAATTCCTGTAAAATGTCATGGGGTAACATTTATATTTCTTCAGAAAAATATGTACACTGAGAAAGGTATTGATTGTGAAGGCACCCTAGATTACAAAGTAAACTAAGTATGAACATAAAGTAGGTTATGTAGTACTTTAAAGATTAATTAATATTCTTCATATTACTATTATTTTATAAATTATAGACTCTGGTTTTAATTCTATGATCTTAAAATATGTCAGAGGTGTGATCCTGCAACACAATATGTGTGTCTATATATACACAGAGACATTTATATATATATATATAAAATACATACATAGTCTTAAGCTTTAATGTATTTTTTCCCTCAAACCTCTCTATCATGATCTGTAGAATTTACTCAAATATATTTTTATAGTTACATCTCCTATGCCATCTGCATTTAAAATTGCATTCATATTTAAAAGTGAATTTGAAAATGAATGGAAACAGTCTACCTCATGATATCACCCAAATTCTTACCCATTTTCCCTATTTTATTTATTTCCACAGCATTAATGGCCACCTGAAACATTGTACTCTTTTTTGTATACACATGATGTATGGCTTGTCCAAGGTCACAGAATTGTAAACCCCTTGTTTTTGTTACACAGGATGTTTTAGTGCATAGAACACTGTTTAGTAGATAGAAGATGTATGGTAAATATATGTTAACAAATTGATGGAATTTTCAGAAGAATAAATGATTCACCTAATTATGTGTTGTAAATGATCTCACCACTTGGAGTTAGGTAATGATGAACATTTAGAATTAATGCAGGAGTGATTCCTATACCGATTATAGCTTATGGAGATCCATACACGTGTGCATCCTTTAGGGATTCTACAGCAGTTCCCTTTGCCTCACATCCTTACTTTTCTCTATTATGCATGGACCTTGTTCAAAGTCCATACCTTGAATTTCTAGTCCTTTTATTTGTACTTCACTTTGAAATCTCATTAATTTCCACATAAAGTGATTCCAAATGTAAATCACCAGATTGTAAGTCTTAGTACTACACACACACACACACACACACCCCAAACACATCAAAAAATTGTGAAAATTTTAAAGTTTTAAAATATGGATTATCCCAGCTGATACCAAGAATTTTTAAAGAGGGAAAGAGCAGGATCTAGGCTAAGTGATAACATATTACAAATGTTAGATTTAGCCTGTTTAATATCTGATTTGTTTTCTCCTCTCAACCTCCAGAGGAGAGAGAGTTTAAACGGTCCTTAGATATGGGAGCCTATGACTGTTGTCAACTGCATCAAGATTCTGTCCAGGTCTCAATCATTCACTACAGCTTCCAAACCAAGTACTAATATATTTATTGAAATGTCAGGATATGGGTAAGAACATTTGTTGAGCACAAAATATGTGTCCATGGTAGAGTCAAGTTGTTTAGTTCAGCTGACATTACTCTGCAATTAATCCTAAAGGTTTTCTCCCACAAAAACACATACAAATCAGTTTAACAAAGCTATGCTCTGGTCTTTCATTTTAGACACAGTTTAAGAAGATCATGTTCCTTGGCCTTCCTGGCGCAGTGGGTTGAGTGCAGCACTGTGAAGTTGTCCTCAGCCTCTAAAGCCCAGGTTCAATTCCTGGCTGGCCAGGGATATACCCACATGGCGAAGCAGACCTCTCCTGTCTCACCTGCTGCTCCCCTCCGCAGTTTATTTCAGTCAGTCTGCCTGTTCTGTTCCCCACTCTGTCTCTGGTGAATCCTCTCACCCTCCTGCGCCTCTGACCTGTACCCCAGTTCTTGTATAAAAATAAATAAAAGAAGGGCCCCCCTGGTGGCAGAAGGGGTTGAGCACTGCACTGTGAGGCAATCTGCAGCCTCTGCAACCTCTGGCTACCCCCGGCTGGCCAGTGAGCAACCCACAAGGCCAGGCAGACCTCTCCTGTCTCGCGCTGCTCCCCTTAGCAGTGTATTTCAATCAGTCTGCCTGTTCAGTTCCCCACTCTGTCTCTGGTGAATCCTCTCACCCCCTGCATCTCTGGCCTGTACCCCAGCTCTTGTATGCATAAATAAATAAATCTTAAAAAAAAATCACGTTCCTCCTCAACATTAAGGTGGGAGACAGCAGGGGGAACAGGTTTCAGTTAGAAAATAATGTTTATATGCCGACAGTGGGGAACTAAGACAAATAATCACACGTGGCAGGGGACCAGATCAGGCCTGCAGAGGAGATGGGGAAGCTGAGGAGATTACTATCTTGGCACACAAGTAACCTATTTATGGAATAACACAAATTGGAAACCTCTGGACTAGGAGATTTAAATTAATCAATTATTTTGAAAGGAGAACAAAAAATTAATTAGCTTATCCTGCAGATAAGGAAACTAAAGGTAAATCATGATATCTACATACTTTATATATGTAATCTATGTAATTTATCTCTGTGTAATTTGTAATTAATGCTCCCCAGAGATGTTGCTTGAATAGCTCAAAATGGGACCCTAAAATTAACTTAACCTAGCACTACTTTTCTCCCTCAGATATTGTTATGTAAATCTCTATCCATTTTAGCTGTGACAAAACCATTTTAGTTGTAAAATGCACAAATACTCATTTGTGGCAATAGTAACTGATGCCATACTGTAATTTCTATGATTTATATTTGCACATGTAACTTATATATTAAGTTGTGTATAACTTATTGTTTTATAAATTTATGTATGCATATAACTTATATATTATTAACATTAAAAAGTACTTTTGATTGAATATATATTTATATGCATATATGTTTAAAGCAATTTGTTACAATTATTAGTAGCATGTGTAAATGGACCATACTTTAATATCCATAAAACGAAAATAAGAGCTCATTTAGGAAATACATGTTCTTCAATTAAAAAAATACTTCTTTAGGGCCTCCCCTGGTGGCGCAGGCTGCTGAGTGCAGCGCTGTGTGAAGCTATCTGCAGCCTCTACAGCGCCGGTTTGATTCTCAACGTCTAGCCTGCGAGGGTCCCACATGGCGCCACAGACCTCTCCTGTCGTGCCCGCTGCTCCCCTCAGCAGTGTACTTCATAGGACTGCCTATTCTGCTCCCTGCTCTGGCTCTGGTGAATTCTCTCACCCTCCCATGCTTCTGACTGTACCCAGTGCTTGTATAAATAAATAAATAAATCTTTAAAAAAAATACTTCTTTACATAGAAGCTATAAGAACAATGGAAATGTAAAAAACAAGAGGGAAAAATTCTTACACCTCAACTTAGAGAATAATGTAAAAAAAAAAAAAGGAATGGAAAATGCAACCCACAGTTTTTATTGTCTATTTTATGTAACATAAATTTTGGAATCTTTTTCTCCAATCCCTGAATTAATAAATATATCACATCTCCAATTCCTATTTACAATGATAATTTAGAGCAATTTAGAGCAAATCTGATACTAGAATTAATCCCCAGTGATCAATATACATTAATTCTAATGTCTGGCATTTGTAAAACACTGCAAAAGGCAGTTCTGTATAAAAAGAAATATAAAGACACCAAAAGTTTATGAGGACTCAGTAATAGGATGTGATTCAAGCTGTTTCTATGTTAGTCCTCTTATGAAACCAAGGATATAATGGGAGTCTTCTCTACAGTAATAAAGGGGAAGTTAACCTTGACTCTTTCACAAAAAGATAAAGCAAGACTGATCTATGAGCATTTAAGATTTGTTCTCTGTTTTTATATGGTCTCATTGTATTCTTTCCCTTTTTCATTCATTTTATATTTTACTTTATGTTAATTTGAGTATGGATTCTACTTTTTAAGAAAAAATAATCACTATCAAAACAGAAATTAATACTCCAAAGAGACATGATGATAATTACTAAGCCTAAAATGTAGGGTCAGGTTAAATAAGATGAGAGCAGTAAGGATCAGTGAATACACTGTTTAAGAAAATCACAACTTTCACATTGACTCTTTTGACTTTGACCATACGCCTATCAAGCCCAGAGATTTAGTGGACTGAAAATATGAGACCAGAATGGATTTACATTTTTAAAGATGCTGCATAAAACAGTGTGAGAATACCATGAAAGTCTTCATCAGTGTGTCAGTGATCACCTATCCTAGATGACCAGAGTTTCTCTCTATGTCTTCTCTCTCTCTCTCTCTCTCTCTCTCTCTCTTTCTCTCTCTTTCTCTCTCTTCCTCTCTTTCTCATTACTACTGATTTTAATTTATGGTAGATGTGAAAAATTAGGTGTACTGTAGAAGTAGGAAGGGAAATATAGCATTTTAGATAAACAGATTTTTTTCCCCACCAGCTCCAGCTACTACTTTATATAAGCTTATGTGATTCCAGAAAAACAAACAAACAAACAAACAACCATGCCATTGAAGTGTCTCATCTCAAACATCTTAGAAAATCCTTGGGTATTTTGAATTGAGAAATACAATTTCTTTTTTTTTTAAGATTTGTTTATTTACACAAGAGATGGGATACAGGTCAGAAGCGCGGGAGGGTGAGAGGATGCACCAGAGACAGAGCAGGGAGCAGAATAGGCAGACGGACTGAAAGCACTGCTGAGGGGAACATCAGGTGAGATAGGAGAAGACTATTGTGCCATATGGGTATTTCCTGGCTGGCTGGGAATCAAACCCGTGCTGCAGAGGCTGAGGACAGCTTTTATAGTGCTGTGCTCAACCCACTGTGCCACCAGGGGGCCCCGGGAAATATGATTTCTAAAAGAAAAGAGCTTTTACATTGCAGAGGATATCCCAAAAGACCTTGCATAATATTCATCCTAGCAGAAAGGATACAGCAGGACAGGTTGGGTAAGCATTAAACTTCACTTGGCCCTTTGCATGTTGGCCCTCTGCTGTCTTGGGTTCTAGTAAGGCATTATCCTACCACTGACCACATGGATGCATGTCATTCAGGTCAAATCAATCATAATATTTTTTGGGGGTTATGGAATGGAAAATAAGGAAATAAGGATAATCTTTTTGGAAGTGACACTGAGAATTTGTGATGGGAAGATACTCTTCTAAAATTATAAAGACTAGATGGAAAATTTCAGAGACAAGAAATGAAAGGACTCTTAGCTTTTCTGTCAAAAAAAAAAAAAAAAAACAGCTGCAACTCTTCCCTTTGTAACATTCAATTTGAGGAATTTTTTTAATATTTTCTTTGTTTCATTATTCAGAAAATGATTTGAATAATAATGAAGATGTTTAAAGAGATATTTTATCAAATTAGTGAAAACAGGGCAAATCAACACCACTAACAGAAAATCTGGTGAGGATTTAATAAATGTTCCCACATACCAAACTGTGTTTGTTGATCACTCATCTTACATTGGTCAAATTGTTTGTGATGATATTTATTTATTTATTTCAAAATACTCCATCTTCATATATTGTCATGTCCATTACCCCTGAAGAATCCATTTCTCAATATGTATCATCTGTTTACTTCCTAATTTTTTTTTTTGTCCATTTCTTATAGTGATTCAACTTGCTCAAGAGAAAAGTAAGTTAGGAGCAAATAAACATTCAAAATAGTTTCACAGGTAGTATGTCTACCTAGAAATCACTCTGATGCTCTAGGCTCTGAAATGTCTTTCTGACAAAACACATTTATAATGCACCATTTTGACAACTGGCACAATAAGATATTCAAAATAATCTAAGATAACTACAATTTGGAATTAATTCCTTTATCTCTACCTCAGTCTGAGATTATTTTATTTCTAAGCAGGTGTCTTTCTTTCTCTCTTAGTTTTAACAATATATAAATATTTTTTGCACATAATTGTTTTTGGATGCTTTTGTTCTCAGTCAGTAGTCTCTACATTTCATGGGAATTATAATTAGAGCACTTTTGAGCTATCACATGCACTATATGTTATTCACTAATGAAGATTGAATTTAATTGGTTATCATGTTAATGGATATAAAAGCTGAAGTCCTGGGAATACCAGGAACATGATACCAGCGACATAAATAAAACAACCTGATTACTTTATTCCTTATCTTCCTTTCCTTATATTGAATGATAGCATGAGAGACCAGTAATTCAGAAATTTGGGGAAATGAACAGTAGGATTAACTGAGATAAATGAAATTGTTGTGGGAAAAAAAGTTTTAAAAATATAACACCAAACTGGGCCTCCCCTGGTGGCACAGCAGTTGAACGCTGGGCTGCAAGGCTGCCCGTAGCCTCTGCAGCGCCGGTTCATTCCCCGGCCGCAGGCGAAGGCCCCACCAAAAAAAAAAAAAAAAAAATATATATATATATATATATATATATATAAATCAAACTAAGTCATGATATATGCTATTTAAATTTCAAAAAAGTTACAATTCTTAACACACACCAAAAAATGCTTGAAAATAATCATTTATTATTTTAAGGTGGATCATGGGAAAACCTATGGTATTTTGAAAAGAACACACAAGTTAGATATATACTTGTCAAATTTGAATTTTGGTTCTTTCACTCAGTATACTTAGGATCTTGAAAAAGTTATTTATACTAATTAGTCTCAATTAGTTAGCATATGTGCTACAGTATTAATGCATACATGCAAGGTCAAAAAAGGAGTTAATGGATAAATATGTAAAATGCTGCGGTTCAAAGTAACTATGTGATAAATGTAAGACCCCCTTATTCTGAGTAATTGTTGCTAGTATATATATTTATATTATAATACACAATAAATTATAATTTATAGTTATTAAGCGTTAGTTGTAATGTAGAATTCTGATTTAATTTTAATTTCAATTTTTTAATTTTTTTTAAAGATATATTTATTATATATACAAGCACTGTGTATAGTCAGAAGCGCAGGAGGGTGAGAAAATTCACCAGAGCCAGAGCGGGGAGCAGAACAGGCAGACTGACGAAATGCACTGTTGAGGGGAGCAGCAGGCACAGCAGAAGAGGTCTGTGAGACCCTCGCTGGCTGGCCAGGGATCCAACCGGCGCTGCAGAGGCTGCAGACAGCTTTGCAGCCCAGCGCTCAACCGCCTGCGCCACCTGGGAGGCTCTCTGATTTAATTTTTAACAGAAATAAGACTTATTAAAAATCTGCAGATTTTATTAGTTTTAATGCTTAACAAAAACTATGTATTTGCAAAATAAATTTCAAATAGAGAACAAGTAGGTAAATATACAGTCTGTTTAACTATTACATAAAAAATAAATGATGAAAATAAATATAAAGAGAAGGTGTTAAAGTCTCAGCACTATCAAGCTATCACCAACCATGCATCATGAGTTCAATCCCTGTGGAGCTACCCACATGGTGCAGCAGGCTTTCCTGTCTAACCTGCGCCCCACTCTGTCTCTGGTGAATCCTCTCAACTTCTTGCACCTCTGACCTACACCCCAGTTATTGTATGAATAAATAAATAAAATAAAATCTTTTTAAAAAAGGTCACCAGATACCATAAAAATTAAGTCACTAAAACCATAGAATTTACAAGCAATGAACATACCAATACACCATATTTATGTAATACTAGTACTCCAATACAACATCAATACTTCCCCTTGAATAACATTCCACTTTATGTGTCACAGATGAAAATACTTCTATTTCTTTATATTTACAATACATTTTGATGGTGCCTATATAACCAAGCTTTTGACAAACTTGTATAAATATTGTCAGGAAATATGTTATAACCAGCTCATCCTCAATAAACAAATTCCACATTATTGAGGAAAATGTAAAGAATGTGCCCTATCTATATTTAAGATATAAATTTAAGGATAAATGTCTTAATTTCAAGTATCTGAAAATTTGTAAAAATAACAGAAACACATAATCTACATGCAAATAAACAATCTAAGCAAATTAACTATAAAACTTAAATATTATAATAAAAAACACATGCAATTTGCAGCAACATGAATGGAGCAGGAAGGGATCATGCTCAGTGAAATAAGCCAGAAAGAAACACTCTATGGGAGGGTGGGGGGCAGGGAAAGGAGGGCTTATGGTCAAAATAAGGGGGTTGTAATTGTATGGGGAATATAAAAATAAAATTTAAATAAAAAAAGATTTATAAAAAAAAGATGTCAGATGAACTTGAAAAAAAAAGCATTTATTCAGATGTGTCCTATAATTTTAAAGAAATTATTTCCCTTTAGTGAAAAACAAAACTAAAGTTCAAGTATTATAAATTAGTAGTTTTGAAAGAATAAGTTAAAAAAATTTCAAGTAATTGGAGTATAAGAAATCATTTATAACTTCATATTAGGCATATGTATTCCTAAGACATTCATAAGGAAAAAAACTGAATTGGTGTTGATAGGGAATTTAAAGTGAAAAATTTAGTTGTCCAAAATAAATGATATACCTCTAAAATGATAGCATCAAACTACAGTTATGTTTATTTTATCAATGATGTTTCCATGAGATTGTCTTATTAAAACAACACACACAACCACTTAAATTTTCTCCTCTATTATGCTCTGAATTACATAAAACAATCAAGCAACTTTAACTTTAATAACCTAAACATGTAGGTGTTTTAGATATTTTCTTATGAGAAGTCATAACTGAAGTGGTATTCAGGAGATTATATTGGTAAAAAATAGGTAAAAATTGATGAAGTCATTAAATTTTCAAAAGTTATAAATTATCCTGCAAAGCTTCACTGGCTGCAAATTAGCCTGTGCTGTAGCCCTCTGCTAACAATCTATAGATCATTTTATTATTCATGAATTTTAGTAATTTCAGGACACCACAGGTCATCTTATGCTCATTTATTTGCTAAACACCTTGTGCTAGTATGCCTATGCTGAAAAATTGCTACTATTTACTCCCTGTGAGACAAGCAAGCAACAAAGTGCCGATTTTGGCCCCAGACATCCAGTATGCCAGGCTGCACATACATCTTGCTGTCAGTGAAATAAATGAGCCCTTAAATTGGCTGCAAAGCTTTAAGAACTGAAATTTATATGTCTAGTTATCAAACAGAAAGTTCAGAACACCTGCCAATATGAAACATAATTGTGACAAACTGTTACATTTTACCTTTAACTTTTCAGTTTTAATATGGCAGCTTCATTATAAAAAAAATTTCTGCAAAACCTCCCAAGTCAGCAAACACAAAACAGTTGTGACTCTTCTTTGAGTGAGGGTGTGTGCGTATGCATACGTGTGTCTATGATGGTGTTACCATTTAAACATAGGGTCATCCATCAGCGGATGAATAACATGTCACAAATAGCCAGAGCATCAGGATTTACTTTGAGCAGAAAGTGAAGTCCCAGTGGATTTGGCAACCTCAGTGAGCATTTAGTTATCTTTCCAAATGTCTAACTTCTTCAGAAGTTCCTCTCAAAATATCAATACAGAGGATAAAGAGTCTCTTGTTTTATTGCAGTTTTTAATCTTTAGAGATCTTGACAGGTTGAAGGATACTAAATACTAGAAATTCATTTACACAAACATTGCAGATGAAAAAACATTCTTTTAAGGTTTACTTAGCTGGTCGAAGAAAACAAAGCCAGTGAGTGACAGGGGGTTGCATTGTCTGTAAAAGTGAAGGGTCCTCCACAATGCTGAATTCCAAGTACATTAGTGTACTATTAAAATTAATAACAACACTTTACTTAAGATGTATAAAACATGCTTGTATGTGTTTTGTATTGCATTCACAACACGACTGATTTTAGTGAGTTGTTACTCAGCCCTAAGCATGAATGGCTCAACTTGGCCATGCATAGCACAGATTGTGGGGTCATGATTCAAATTCTCCAGTTTAGTTTTATGATCCTCATATGGAAACCACTGTGAAAAACAGCTGAAACCCCCAAATGACCAAAATACAGGTTTATTATATGCAGGCTACCTCTTTTTTTTTTTTTACTATTCCATTCTGCATAATACTAATTTACACTGTACCATCTAACATATTTCTCTGTCATGACTGTTGACAGATAACCACATACAGCCTTCCAAACAATAAAATTCTTTCTAATATGTACTGTTATATATAACTTCAGTGTCGCCTACATAAGTTGAGCTGTAGGAATCAGGTAAAGAGAAGAAAAGCTTCCTCTCTCTGCTTGGTTACCCTATTTTTATCATTCCCATTTGCTCAAGGACAGTCTTTCTTGTACGAAAGTCTACAGATTCTTTATAACTCTAAAGATGGCATATATTACTCAAATTCGTTTTCAAGTGACAATATATTTAATTTTAACTTTCCATTCAATTTGAGATGTTCAAATGAGAGATTTGTGAAATAATGCAATGTCGGTATAACTGTATCCTCCCCATCAATATAACTCACAAAAGAAACCAAGGATTATATCTTATTCTTCTTATGAATTCATTTTGTGTGGAATTCTCAAGGCAATAGAGCAGCTTTAATAATTCTGAAGGAAGAACTATACTTTAAAAATGCATGACACTTTTGCTTTGATTAAATTTTTTCTGATGCTTTCTTTCAGATGTTGGCTCTCAGATTGGTGATAGCCAATGATTTGTCCTCTTGCTCAAGAAGGATGTGATTTGACTGTCATATATTTTGCTAACTGATTTTCCAAGCCTCTCTCTTCTTCATTATATTCATCATATAAGCTGCTTCTGCAGCTATCTTAGAAAAATATAAAATTGATTATTTTACATTCTGGTTTAACTGCATTTGTTCAAAATTCGGTTCTGCCATATACTACTTGAAAGTGTACCAAGTGTCATGGACTATTTGCAATGTCTAGGAAAAGTTTTTGAACATATTAACTACTTAACACTGACTCATTTATTTCTAATTATTTACCTCTCCTTTGTCAATCTGATGTCATACCATGGCAAATTTATTATTCCGTTCTGAATTAATTCCTCACAACCACCAAGCATGTGATGATCATATTTCTAGAAATAATTGCAATCAGCATGTCTAGAGTTCTTTTAAGTGCAAAAGATAATTTTAATGACTTGCAGATATTTAAACTCAGAATGAATTCATTGTGAAGAATTGGAAGCTTCAAGGAGGTTAAGTAAATTACTTAACGTACTATTAAGTGTTGGGGTTGTTTATCACCTGCAGGGAGTCAGAGAAAAGGTAGACAGGAAGCATGGTTATATATCTCCTTGGTTGTCCATTGAGTGAAAGCAGACTGGACTGAAAATCACATTCCTGAATTTCTTTTCTGTTTGTTTGTTCCCCAGTGCATATCAAAGTTACATTCACACTACACTGTAATTCATTAAGTGTGCAATACCATTATGTCTGAAATGACAATTGTAAATGTGCATTCTTTAAGTAAATGACAGAGATGAGAAGTGAGGATGCTATTAGGAAAATGGTGTGAAGAGAATTGCTCAACTCAGCATCGCCACAACTTTCGATTTTTAAAAAGTGCAATATTTACAAATCAAAGTAAAATGCAATAAAACAAAGTATGTCTATCCACAGCCTATTTTTGCATTCTATTGCTGATGTTCATGTAATTTCCAGTTTGGAACTTTTGAGCAACTAGGGAATGTTAACTAGCTACATCTAGAAAAGTAGTGTAAAGCAAAAGTTTTAAACACTTTCATTCAAAAAACTATCTTATACTACTGACACTTAGTGGTAATATAAGTTCCCTATCTTTAATAGAGCAGAGAAAGTGTCTAGGATATAGGCTCATAACATGACCTTGCCTTATATTTGCAAAAGGAAGGACAATCTTTGAAGAATTTACATAGTTTATAATTCTGACATTATAGGAAGTATAAACAATAACTCATTTTCAATTTGAAATGAGTCAGAAATTCTACCATTCTCTAACAAACATACCTCGATTAAAAAGTAGTATTAAATTGAGGAAGAAAATGCATTTTGTCATTTTATTATTTTTATTATATTTTTCAATTGAGGTAAAATATATTTGCAGCACTCTATATGATTCAGTTAAAGGTTCACATCTCTGCAGATATATGTTACCACACCACATACTATCATCAAAGCACCCAGTATCTTCCACCATAGTTCATTGTCTTCCCCAACCTCCTTTGATTCAACCCCCACTGTATCCCTCTGGTAGCTTCAATTATATATACAGAAAGGAATATTACTCAGTTATTAAAAAAAAAAAAGCTGAAATCTTGTCCTTTGCAACAACATGGATGGAACTTGAGGGAATTAAGCGAAATAAGTCAGAAGGAGAAAGACAAATATTGAATGAACTTCACTCATATGTGGATTTTAGAGAAATAAAGCAAAGGAATAGACAAAACTAAGCCAAACAAATCTGAGAACTCTGACTACACAACCGAGGCTACATTCTTGATTTCTGTCAGGGGATGCTCTCCATCCACAGACCCATTTTTGCCCACTATGTTGTATCATCTGGTCTCCTTCGGCTTAGCTCCACCAATAAAATTTTGTTTACTTCCTCATCTTGCCACCTCAGCTACTGGTCAGAGGATACTTCTGGTTTCCTTATACTATATTTACAACTATTCAATTTATTATTTTTTTTGTATTGTTCAAGTTTTGTGTGTTCTGTGTTTCTTGCTGTAAATTCTGTGAATTAGGAAAAATTGGCTGGCATTCTGCCATATTCACAGGAAAGCAGGAAAGTCAAGAAATTAAGTGAAAATTCCAGTTCTATAATTTGGGAAAAGTCAAACTTGAGGATATATTCCAGAGTACTGTTTTTTCTCTCTGAATAATACAAATGGGAATTCTGGAAAACTTTTCCCTCTTTTCCTGTTTTCATGGAATGTGAGAAGGAAGAGACAAAACAGTTATGAAAAAAGTAAATATAATAGTGTGTGAATATGCAGAATGTTATGAATGTAAGTGAAGAAATGTGTTAATTATGAAATTAATACAAGGCAATGATCTTCATGTTTTATTGGGTCATCTCTATTTTTTACATTAATAATTAATCCTAAACCAGCATAGAAAGATAATTTTATGGATGTGTTCATATATACCCCATCAGTAAAGGATATACTATGGCTTAATATGAAGTGTTTTCAGTCTATCATAATACTGAAAGTGAATGTGCTTTTCTTTTTTGTGTTTAATGTTTCTCTAGATATTCATATTTTGTGTCTCTCTCCTATTTATCATGTCCTTTCAATACTTTAATATCACTGCTTTGAGCTTTCAGTTAATTCCTTTTTTATTATATATGTGGTGCTACTTTATATTTTAAGGTACTTTTCTGCTGAAAAGGTGTGTTATGAAGAATAATGACCTCCCCAAAGTGTCTGCATCCTAATGTATAACACCTATGAATATTTTAGGTTGCATGGCAAAAAGAAATTAGAGTTGCAGATGGAAGGATGTTAAAAAGTTGAATTTTTAAAAAGGGTAGTATTCTGTATTATAGAGTAGGGTTTAATGTAATCACAGGAATTTTAAAAGTGAAAAACAGATTAAGAACAGAGAAAAATTTGTAGGACGAGGACTCAGCCTAATGTTGCTGACTATGAAGATGTAGGAAGGGGACCCTCACTGGCCGGCTGGGATTGAACTGGCCCTGCAGAGGCTGCAGATAGCTTCACAGTGTTGCGCTCAACCGCCTGCGCCACTAGGGGAGGCCCAAGACCCCAGTCATTTCTATGGTCAATGCACTGGTGGTAAATTGCAGAACTGACTGTTTCTGTTAATGTATATTGGTTTCTCTTTGTATTTTTGCTTCCTTCTTTTTCTACTCTCTCTTACTACTTTCCTCTGTCTTTCCCTCCCTGTCTCCTCACACACTCCTCTAGCTTTATCTCTAGCATCTCTCTCTTTCTCTCTCTTTCTGTCACTACCTCTCAGTCTCTTTATTATATTTCATATTTAATAACATTTGCTCATGAGAAAAAAAGTGGCCTTAGAAGTGAGTTTTATTCATTTCAATATTTTGTACCAAGTTAATTCATGAATCAAGATCAGTCCAGATTTGCCATCTTGCAAATTTCCTGGATTCAGATAACAAACATTAATCCCATCAGCTATATCCTAAGTACCAACAACACACTCATACACATAACTTTTCATTGTAGGCACTAGTCATTGAGTGAATTTGAGAATGGAGAAATTTCTTTTAGAAGAAAGCAGATCCTGGAGAATTATGATTTGACTCTACTAGACATTTGGGAAAACTCAGATTCACTGAAGTTGATTGCTTTATCGGTAAATTAGGAAGGCAGATTTTTCTCTAAGTATCCTTATGTTTTTTTGTTTGTTTGTTTGTTTGTTTGTTTGTTTTGTGGGACCCTCGCTGGCGGCGGGGAAACGAACCCAGAGCTCAACCACTATGCTACCAGGTAAGGCCCTCCTTTTGTTTTAATATTCATTACAGCATACACAAATAACCTTGCTAGTGATGTGTAATAGAATATTAATGCTTCATGTCTCATAAAATTGTAATAATGTAAGAAATATCAAATTGAATATTTACCTAACAAACTAGACCACAATGGCCTCAAAGGTAAAATGTTAATCTAAAATATACTGTAAGCAAAGCACAAAATTTGGAAACAAACAGCATTCTACAAAAGCTTAAGAAATCATTATCTGCTATATTTAATTAGGGATTTTACATATATATAATATCACATAAATAATTCATAATATATGTAAATATGTGTTGTATAATAACTACATAAGCAGTAATTCAATTTTACATGATATATGAAAATTACTACAAACTCTAGGAATAGTTTTAAAATGAATGGAAATTCATGGTATTCCCATATATTTTACTATATTATCTAAACAATAACAGAACTGTTATTTTTAGTTTTCTCATGATAATGAATTTCAACTTATATTAAGGTTATGCTGAGGATAATATCCAAACTAATGTTTATAAATTGTCATTAAAGTAAAGATATTGAAATTAGCTAGGAACATTATAAATTTAGTATAAAAATGTATGCAATAAAATGATGGTTCTTAGACTCTAGTAGGCCTAATAATTACATGCAGTATTTGTTAAAAGTATTTCCTGACTTGTAAAAAATATTTCCTGACTAATATGCAAGTTCCAAATGTCAGGGTGAGGTCATCAAATCTACATTTCTAACACACTTTTAAGTGATATAATGACACTGGTTTGAGGAACATAGTTTTAAACCACTATTTTAAAATCTGAAACATCCTTTTAAGATTTTCAAGTGTTGGAGGGAGAGTGGTGATTGAAAAAAAAATCATGCATTTAACTTAGAAATTAGTAGCAAGATTAAAAAAAACTTTATTGTTAGTTCTCTGAAGAAAATAGAATATCCTAATTCTAAATCAGAAAGAATGATTCATGCCTAGATTTTAATATCAGCATAAATCACAGCTTGTGACTTTGATTAAGTTACTGAAATTTCTCTAAGTCTCTCTCTGCTTTGTTCTTCTATTAAAATATATGATGTTGTGAAGAAAAGCAAATAGCTTTTTGGGAAATTGCTTTAACAAAAGTTAATCCCTGATATGTGCACTGGCACAGATATTATTTTACAAAGGAATGTTTTAATGAACTAATGTTTGCTTCTAAAAGTCTTTGCTGAGTTTTATTTATTCATGAATTATATAGGATTATGTTAAGGAATTAAAGTTCATGCTTTATTCTCTAAATTTCATTAATATTTAAGTGGGAAGACTTGTCAATCTGCTTAACTCTATATTTAACAATTCAATTTATTGTTACATAGAAATAAAATGACAAAATTCATTTATCTTAACAAATTGTGATCTTCAATAAAATATTTTTGGAAGTTTTAGATGCGTAGTTAACTATTTATATTTATCTATCACCAGGATTAAAGTCTTTGGGGGAATGTAGGTGGGAATAATGATTAAGTCTTTGGATTCACAATTTAACAACTATAAAACGGCCCTCTCAATCTTCTTCTATTCCCTTCATTTCGAACTTAATATTTAAAATAACATTATAAAAGTTTAAATGAGAAATATACATTTTTATCCTGGATCTGATTTACATTTTATTAAACTATTATCCTTTGATATATTTGAATCAAAACTGATTGAATATAAATGTGAGAGGATGAGTCCAAGTAATAATTCTATTAAATTTTGAAAAAAAAGGAAGTAATATTTAGAAGAGAAAAATCCACAATTTTCAGATGATATTGATAATATGCACAGTAAGCCCTAGAGTCTCCACTAAAAAAATTAACAGTACATTAGTGGATTATAAAATCAATCCACAAAAATCATTGAATTCTTACAAACAGATAATGAAATGGAAGAAAAATAAATCAAGAAGATAATTCCATTTATAATCACATCAAAAAAAGTTAAATACCTACGAATGTAGCAAAAGGAGTAAAGGACCTATTCAATTAAAAATATAAGATGTTAAAAGAAATAGAAGAAAGAAATGGAAACATATCCTTGCTTATGGCTCTAAAGAATTAACATTGCTAAAATGGCTATCTTGCGGAAAGCAATATACAGATTCGAAGCAATTCCTAATACATTGTTGTTGCTATTTTTCAAAGAAATAGTGGCTCAAGGAGAGAATAAAAATAGACTCATCAGTAGTGGTGAACTGTTTAAGAATTTGGAAAGACAAGATATTGTATTATTGAGGAAAGAGTGACCTGAAGTATAAGGATATGCTATATGAATGTGCCACTTACTATGTTCAACTAGAAGGCATTCACCTACGAAAAAAAATCAATTAACCAAGCAGTCAAAATGAGTGGCCAAGGGATATTTAACAATATTTTGTAATTTTCAACTGCCTATCTGGCATAAGGGGCACATTAATAAAATGAGTATAAAGTTGAAATTAGTGCCAGTATTGAACAACATTGGTTCATACTACTAATGCCAGTCTAGCCACTACCAAAGGCTAGTGTTCAAATTGTCAGGAACAGAATCAACAGCAGTTGATGGTCACTGTCTCTTGGGAAGCCAACAGCAGCTTAGTGATAAAAATAAGTTCTCAAAGAATATTTATGTAACTGGGTATATGTATGTCTTCACAACATACACAGTCTTTATATAAATATTTGTTTGACTTATTGGCATTAGGTTATACATAAACATGTATAAATGCAGGAAATCTACTTTAGAGAAAAAAGTGTGCAAGATGAGGACCTCACCATGAATTCATTGATCTTAACACATTGTACTATCAATAAAATTTCTTTGAAACTATTTCAAAGGGAGACATCACCCCAACAAACACACAGCCTTATCATCAAAAAGGATAACTGACTTATAATGGTCATGAAAAGTTCATAGGAACAAGCTTTGAGTAATTATAATTCATAGATTTAAATACTTGTTACAAGAATATGGTGAGTGGAAGAGCTATTCAGAATAAGCCATTTCTAACAATGCAATTCTCATTCCTCATTGGACCATTTTTTTTTTTTTTTGAAGAATGAAGGACATTCATTTCATACAACAACGCATTATTTGCCTACTGTGAATTGGGCAATATGGCATTATCTAGAGGAATGAAAAAGTCATGATCCCTTATTTGTAATTTCCCAGTAACAGTGGGCTCATATGGGCTTCATTTGTCAATACCTGTAGCCCATAATCTTAATTATGTAATGTTCAATGACCTGCTCACTTGCTTACTTCAGTAGAGAGCCTTATCTAAAGTTCTAATCCTCTGGGTGTTAATCTGTCACTAGAAACAGTTTCAACTATAATTTTCTCACTCTTGATCATGAATCACCCATGTGACCCAGTGAAACAAATTACAGTGTTCTTATTGCATTGATTTGACCTCTGGGCCTTTGTAAATCTTATTTCTCTAATTAGTCTGTAAAGAGAAATTGCAATGTATAGATTCATGGAATAGTCTCTAGACACAGGAAATATTTTTAACAATTTTAGAACCCAAAGGGATTTTTAAAGTTGTTAATGTGATGAGTTGGATATAAAATTTGAGTTTATATTAAATAATCTTATGACATCATGGTCTCTACTTGTAGGCATCTCATACAAACATAGTTTGTATATCAAAAATCCAAAAATATACTGTAAATTACAGATTATATTACATTTTCATATTGAAATATTAAACATTCTATTACTTCTCATTCCTAAATAACTATTCTAGTTCACGTCCTAATCACTTTTTGTCTGTACAACATCATGTTCCCACATGGCCTCTGTTACTAGAATATACTAGATGGGTATAATTCTATCCTGTCTCAGATGACCTTCCTAGGAAATGATATGTATACATTATGATTTTAAATTTATGCTTACCCAGTAGTTTTAAAATATTGAATAATTATTTCTGCAAAGGCAGTGTTGCATTAAAATAGACACATCTACTTCTGGCTATGGGATTACGGAATAATTGGCACTGGAATAACCCACCACATATAAACAAATATGAAACTGCACAAAAGATACAAAATGACTTTATAGACTTTGGAAAGTAGCAGCAAATTTTCTAAGACAGAGAATTTAAAATGGATAAATAACCACTACACATTTTGTAAATGAAAACATTGTCATTTTATGCTAATAAAATGGGCATATACATTTATATTTTCCCTCAGAATTTATTTATTGTTAGTGTATCTTCATAGATAACACATATAAATAAAATGTTAACTATTTCTACTGTGAGAAAAATCTTTTTATAAGAATTGATAATGCATGATTTTAATTTATTTTATATTTGATAATAATGAAATTTGTATTTATTTTTAAATGTTTTCATTTTATTACGTCCAAATAAAGGCTTCATGAAGGCAGCATTCTTGCTTGTCTTGTGTTCTTTTATATTCCATTTCCATTGATGGGTTGACTTTTAGGAACTCAATGCATATATGATTAGATACTCAGTGCAATGTTGTGGGAAAATTGCTTTCTTATACAAATATCTTATTATGTTAATCAAAATAACCAAAATGTATACATTTTACATAACAATTATATATTTCTAATATTTGCATTTTATATGTATATATGTATATATATGAATATAAAATACCTCATACTATTTAAACTCAGATCTCTACCTGATCTTAGAACAAATGGTCTACTCCTATCATTTACACATTTAAAGTTGTGTTGCAGATTGTAAGTGGTTTTACCAAATATATTATTTACATTTAAGAAAGCTATGTTTGCCCTTTGTTCTTTCAGAGTTTGTGAGAAGTTAGGTTACAGAGAAAATTAAGTCAAGCAAAAGAAAAAGAAGACACTAAATACATTGTTACTTTACAGAATAAAATGTTTTGATAGATGAAGTTAAGCAAAACAAGAATTTTGTGAGTACTTATAAAATGTACTTTATTTTTAAATTTTTTTTATATATAATTCTTACATCATTTTTCATTTTTGCACAATGTATGCATTTTCATTTTGGTTATATTCCCCATATTATTCCCACCCCCCTTATTTTGACCCTAATCCCTCCTCTCCTCTCCCTCCCCCCCATAATGTGTCTCTGGCTTATAGTTGCTTGTTGATTTTGATTTTTTCTTTTTTACAATTAGTCTTTTTCCTGGTCCCTTATTTAGGTTTTCTAAATTACTGCTGTGAGTGAGACCATCCAGTATTTTCTTTTTCTTTCTGCCTTATTTCGCTGAACATGATCCCTTCCAGCTCTATCCATGTTGCTACAAATTGCATGAGTTTATCTTTTTGATTGCTGAGTAATATTCCACTATGGAAAGCTGTGTGGAGATTCCTCAACCTACTAAAGATAGAGCTTCCATATGATCCAGCAATTCCACTCCTAGGTATTTACCCAAAGGACACAGAAAAATTAATTCAAAAGGGTACCTGCACCCCTATGTTTATAGCAGCACTATTTATAATAGCTAAGCTATGGAAACAACCCAAATAGATGACTGGATCAAGAAGATGTGGGATATATACACAGATGTACTTTAGAATGGTCTTGGTCTATACTTGTGATCGAGTAAGACAAACAACTCTGCCTTTGTGGAAATTATATTCTACTAGTGGGAAATCTGTCATAATCAATAAGCAAATGGATATACAAATACAATATTATGTCGAAGCAGCTAAGTATTGTGGGGGGAAAGATACAGAAACAGACACAATGAGCTCAAGAATAGAGTATTGGAACTAGAATGACAACTGATCCATCAGGAGATATTTTAAAAAGATTTAAATAAATTAGAGTTTTTGCCACATATCTATCTTAGTAAGTAGCATTTTAACCAAAGAGAAAAACCCATACAAATGCTTTAAACAGCAGATTAACTTGGTGTGCTCAAGAATCATCAAGGATGTCAGAAGAGTGCAGGGGTGGGGGAGGGGGAAGAGGAACAGATGAAGAAGGAGAACTCATTGATATTTTACAAAGACATTTTTTATTTGGTAATGTTTATTACATATTTCTCAAAGGATCATATGGAGATAGTTGACTCTAAGACTTGAAATTCTAAAATTAAAAGAATAAGGTTAAGGAAATTGGCCTTACAGGAATATTAATGGAAGTTATAAATATGTCTTGCTTGGTTGACAAATTCAGATTCAAAAGATATTTGAAAATTCAGATGAATTGTTCTTATTCAAATTTCAAGCAAGAGAATTTGATCCCTTATTTTCCTTGGTGAGAAAATTGGATGTTACAATAATGTGGCACCTTTAGGTGTCTCCTATAAGAAATATTTTCTAGGTAGGGCACTAATAACCTATAGCCCAAAGTTGGTACCAGAGTTAGGATGTTGTCTTCCTTTTTATCCAAATCTTTAATCCTTAGTAGTACTTATAAAAGAAATAGCAACTGGATTCTTTGGCTTTGTGAAAGTGAAAGCCCCATATCCTTTTATTTAGTACCAAGTGGCTCATCACATTTGATCTGCTGAACTATAAAAGATTATAACTTCAATATGAACATCATAGCGAACCCTCACCATTCATTCTTTTGTTCCATGTGCCTCTGCTTTCAGCTCTTAAAAGTACTTCTTTCACATCATTTTCTGATGTTGGTATCTTTACTGAAAAAGCTCTCTAACTGTTCCGGAATTTTGCAACTACTGTGAATCAGGTAAAAGCTTAACAGTAAAGACTTTGAAATGTTGCTTTGCTTTTATTATTCTTAGGAACAAACATATCAAGTACCCAGATAAAAATCACATTATCATACAGTAAATGCTCCAGGAAAATTATATAAATATTTGAATATTTAGATACAATCAGTGATCACATCTTAAATTCATAATTGTCAATATTGAATGGCATAAAACTAGATGTTGAATGTAATAAAAAAGTTTCATATTTTGCAGCTCTATTATTTGTGTGTACTCACTTTTAGGATAGGATAGGATAGCTATATATCATAAAGGATTATTTCGTTCATCACAATTTTATATTCCTAATGTCGTTTAATGGATTTCATTTGCTCTGAAGCCTTTTTAATTTGAAGCCACCCAGGTCTTCTCAAAATTATTGTTTTCATTAGATAACTTTTATATCATTTTAATTTTCATCTATCTATATTGTTATATGCAACATGAGTCTAATCTGTGGACAAATAGTTGAATAACATGTTTAAATATACTCTGTCAATGTCTTTCTTTTAATTGGTATATGTTAGCAATTTACATATAATTACTGATACTTTAGAACTTAAGGTTGCTATTTTATTTTTGTTTAGTTTTGTATACATTTTAAAATTTGTTTATTTTACCTATATTCCCACTGGCTCTATAAATATTTGTTAAAGTTTATTTTTTTATTTAATTACTAGTTAGACTCAGAACAGTCATTAAAAACTCCTCACAAATAGATACACTAATAAACACAGTTTACTGGTGTCATTTTACTTGTTGAAATGAGTTGTAGAAATATTACCTCTATTTATGTCATTTCAACCCCTCCCACTATCACATGATTGTGGTAAATACTTTACTCTAGATTCCAGGGTTATTGTAGAGAATTTTGTAGTAAATTTGATATAGTTCTAGCTTTTTTTTTTCTAAAGTTTTACTATTTGCTCATCTTCAGTGCCCTGAATTCCATAATGAAAGTAGTAGTGAGGTCTTTCTTTTTCTCTTTCCTCTTGCTTTTCTTTCAATGTATTTTGATAGGCCACCTCATCTATCATATCTATCAGATTTCATCTATGGGGTAGGAAATAACTTCGAAATACAATGTCAGTAACTAACCTCCACATATAATATGTCCATAACTAACATCATACTCATGACAAACCCTTTCCTCTAAGATAGAGAACAAGATGTGGATGCCAATTCTCATTGCTTATATTCAATTAGCACTAAAAATCCTACTCAAAGCAATAAAAAAAAAAGGTATCCAAACATGAAAGATATATTTGAAATGATTTCAATGGGCAAATGGCAATAATTGGCTGACAAAATTCTGGACTCAAACAAATTAAAAAAATAAAAGGAATAAACCAACAACAATTAAAGCTATAGTTGAATTCAGTAAAGGTGAAGCATCCAAAATAAATATAGGAAAGTCAATTTTTGATTTAAGTGAGCAAAGAATGTGAGTGCATGTTTTTTCCGAGGAAGATATACAAATAGTTAACTAGGTAAGAAAAGATGTCCTTGAATGTCCTTTAACAGAGACTGGATAATGTCCTTGTGGTGCATATACTCAATGCAGTACTACTTAGCTATTACAACAGCTGAAAGAGAGCCTTTTGGGACAATATGGATGGATCTTGAGGTGTCTGTGCTAATTGAAATGTCAGAAATTAGGGCTTCCGTGGTGCGCAAGGAGTTAGGTCTCAGCTCTATTAATTTATCAGTATCCTCTGCAGGATACTGGTGACCCAGCCCGGTTGATCCCCAATCAGGTTGGTGACCCACAAGGTGCAGCAGACTTCTCTTGTCTCACCCGCTGCTCTCTCAGAAGTGTATCTCAGTAGATCTGCCTGTTTGACCCCCTCTCTGTCTCTGGTGAAAACCTCTCACTCCGCGCACCAGTTCTTGTATGCATAAATAAATAAAATCAATCTTTTAAAAAAATAACCCTTGATAGCTGGCTACAGAACTGAAGCACCAAGGGGGATGGGGTGAGTAGTAAGGGAGGTATAAGAACAAAGAGAGAAGGAATCCCAATGGTCTATGGTGGCAGAATACCTGTGAGTGGGTGGTGGGTGCACGGCGTTGATAATACCTTATGACAGTATCCAAATATTAACTCAATTAAAAGTAAATAAAATTAAAACAATAAAAACCTTACCTTTGTTTTGCTAATTGCAAATTAGAAGGCAAACCAGGAGCAAACCATACATCTACATATGACCTAAACACATCTCTACTATGACTCACATGGAAAAAAAAAAGTATACTTAAATGGTTGTAAAAAAGCATAATTTAATATGTATAGCTAAGTTTTATGGTAGGACCACAATTATACAACATAGCATAAAGTGTAGCAAAATTTAAAAGATTTTCAGATGTAGTTACAAGATTAATATTTTCAAATTAGACATTCATTTATCTTACTCAACAATGTATATTAAATGAATAGAGCAATAGGATGGCATTAAAGTTCTATATTATAATTTGTGAAAATGCTGCTACATAAAAATAATAACTAGATAATGAATAAAGAACATAGGTTGTGGTTATGAAGTGATTATTTTCTAATAATGGATTTGAGATTAACTGCAAGACTTGTTCACCTACTTTATCATTATTCTGTGTGGATAAGCTTCTTTTTCTTTCATGGTATTATTATATATAAGTACTTATTCTTGCTAGTGTATTTTAACAAAAATTTAGGTTTACTCATGTTATTTTTTATTTCATTGTGATATATTTCTCGATAAATTTAAGTTCATTTTTTATGCAAGCATAACTTATAAAAATATTTCCTCATTGAGAAATAATTTGTATAGGAACAGAACAAGTCACCTTTTATGTTGCTTTTTTCATTATTCAGTTATAATTTTAAACAGCATTAATGAAATTTTTTTTCATCTTCCTACCTGCATTGATGATTCCCTCCTGATTATTTCCTTCCTTGTAGGTGTCTGTGCCCCTACCCATCATTATCTATCCTTTTTGCACTAAGTACACTGTGAATTCCTGCTTGATTCCTCTGTCTTAAGTTAAACTAGCCACCTGTTCCTCTTTATCTCACTTGTATGTTATGTATCTTTATTTACTTTTTGTACTTAGAATCTAGGCTCCTAGTCTTTAAGTTTCTTGAGCTGAGGAGGAAGTGCTTATAAGTTAACAGTTTTTTTTGCCAGTTTATTATATATGTTACCCTTGAGAGAAAATTAGATATAATTTAAAATAGAAAATAGAATTTTCCCTCATGGTATTTGTCAAACTGTGGTCTGTAAACCTGATATTGAAACATGAACAGCTTATGTAAAAGTTAGTGCAAAAGATCAAAATCTATTAAAAATCCTAATATTATGAAAACCAGATTAGTAGTTTTGTTACCCATTCAATTATATTATCTATGATCCCTGAAATAATGTCTGCTCACAGTTTCATAATTTTGAGATTTCTTTTGTTATGGCATGGATAGAGTAAGATAGTAGATACACATAGCTAGCTAGCTATAATAGTTCATTTTTTCCCCATGTCCTTGCCAACATTTGTTGTTGCTATTTTTTTTTTAATTTGTGCCATTCTCACTAGTGTAAAGTGGTATCTCATTGTGGTTTTGATTTGCATTTCCCTGGTTATAAGTGATGTTGAACATTTTTGCACATACCTGTTGGCCATTTGCATTTCCTCTTTGGAGAAGTGTATTTTTTGCTGTTCTGCTCATTTTTTGACTGTATCATTTACTTGGTTTTTGTGTTTCAGGTGAGCTCCCCAGAGATCTTTGTGATCAGTCCCTTATCAGTTGTATGGAGCACAAAAATTTTCTCTCAATCAGTAGGGTATCTCTTTCTTTTGGTTAATGTCTATATAGGAGGTTAATGTCTAGATAGGTTGATGCTGTATAGGAGCTTCTTAGATTGATGTAATCCCAGCTGTTTATCTTCTCCTTCACTTTCTTGGCTTTGGGGGATAGGTCTTTAAAGATGTTACTGAGATGTATGCCATGTAGTGTTTTGCCTATATTTTCTTCCATTTATTTTATGGTTTCAGGCCCTATGTTCAATTATTTTATCCATTTTGAGTGATTTTTTGTGCATGTACACATCATAGATTTTACAAGGGACTGATATCCTAGACTACAAGAGCTCATACAACTCAAAAAAAAATAATAAACAATCAGTAAATGGATAGAAGTGCTAAATAGGCATCTCTCAAAAGAGGACATACAGCTGGTCAATAGGTACATGAAAAAGTGTTCATCATCACTATTGTCAAGGAAACGCAACTCAAAACCACAATGAGATTCTATCTCACAACTATGAAAATGGCCCATATCAAAAAGACCAGAAATGACAACTCTTAGTGAGAATATGAAAAAAAGAAAAGGAAGCCTCGTATACTACTGGTGGGAATGTACACTGGTCCAGCCACTATGGATAACACTGTGCAGGTTTCTCAAAATGGATCTACCTTGTGACCCAACAAGCCTTTTCCCAGGTACATACCCAACAAATACAAATAACACTAATTCAAATGGAGGGCCTCCCCGGTGGCGCAGCAGTTGAGCGCTGGGTTGCGAAGCTGCCCGCAGCCTCTGCGGCGCTGGTTTGATCCCCGGCTGCTCCCCGGCCACCGGAGGAGGGTCCCACATGGTGCGCAGACCTCTCCTGCCGCCCGCTGCTCCCCTCAGCAGTGTACTTCGGTCCTTCTGCCTCTCTGCTCCCGGCTCTGGCTCTGGTGAATTCTCTCACCCTCCCACGCTTCTCACTGTACCCAGTGCATGTATAAACAAAACAAACAAATAAATAAATAAATAAATAAAGCATGCCTCTATTAAAAAAAAAAAAAAAAAAACCAAAGGGATATATACACTTCTGTATTCATTGTAGCATTATTTACAATGGTCAAACTACAGATTCAACATAATTGCCCAAAGACAGATGAGTGATAGATAAACAGAATAGAATACCACTCATCTATAAGATAAACTCCTGTCATTTGCAACAACATGGATGTAACTGGGGGAGATAATGCTAAGTTAAGTCAGAAAGAGAAAAACAAATATTGAATGGTCTCATATATATATATATATGAGAAATATAGAGAAATAAAAAAGGTCAAATAAAGTCAAACCAATAACAAAACCTAGAAATACAAACTGTAGAACTGAGCATGGTGGATGCCTATGGGTGTTTTCATGGTTGTGTGATGTGGTAACAGCAGCTGAAGGGGGAGATCCTATGCCTTTATATCCTATGCAACACTATAGACCAATGTTACCACAGTAGAAATAAATCTATTAAAAGGAATTGTTATTTTGTAAGACACAGAAACATAACTATTGAAGCTGAAATAAAAATGTGAGTTTATGTTAGGATAAAAGATGAATCCACTGGAGATTGGAAGAAATAGATTTGAGTCCTTTCTGAGCTTGAGGATCACTATGACTCTTCTTTCCATCTCTCCTGAGTCCCTTATCTCTCTATTTCCAACTGCTAACATTTAATTTTTCTTCCTCTATAGACTGGGTTCTCTACTCAAATTCAATGACTTAACAAAGTCCATTATAATCATAACAAAGTGGCTACCTTGATCCAGGGAACTTAGTTATATTGACTCAATGCTGCAGTTACTTTCTTCCTGCACGTATTTATAATGTATGATACATTCTCCAACTGCTCTATATTAGGCCAAATATCTGATCAGTTTTCCCTGAGTAGCAGGAGTGAAAGCTATTTAGCATCTCCTTTTTCATGACTATAAGGTTTTTTACCTAAGAGAAAACAGATGTGTATGAAAGAACAAAACTTTAATACCTTTAGTATATTAATATATCTTAGATTGACTTGAAGTTAAGAACTCCCTTTATTTTCATAAGACACATAAAAACTAAATTTCTCAATTTTTTATATCACATTGCTAACAAAACATATTTTTAGTATTTTATACCATCTCTTATTTTTTTAATTTTATTTTAACACTCTGCCTACATTTTGAACATCTATCCTTCTCTAGTTCTAATTTATAGTGGAATTATAAATTAAAAAAAATAGTTCTATAATGGAATTAGTTCTGATGTCTGTGGTACAATCTCACCAATGGAATTGTAGAACATATTATATTATTAATATATAATTTGCAAATAAAGACAATGGAAAATAATTTTACATAAACAGTTTGTAGAAAGTACAAATTTAAGGTATTTCATTTTTAAAAATTGTACTGAAAAAATTGGTGATTACTTAACAAATTGATTAAAAAGAGGTAGCATGGTATTACAACTTTCAGACTTTTCAAATGCACAAATGGTGTTAAAAATAGTGTCAAGAAATTACTATTTTATCAACTGTTTGACTTTGAAATAAGTGAATGTGATGTCTTCAATAACATTGTTTGTATATTAGAGATACAAAGTTTCTTCATAGTATCAAGAACCATAATTCAAACAGTCATTATATGAAAATCTTGAATAAAGATTTAAAAATTATCTTGACTTAAAGGATAAAAAAACTGTTGCTTGCAAAACTAAAAGCAAAATAAATATATAAAACTATATAATAAATAAATAACATTTAACATTGCATCAAATTTAGGTATTTATTGATATTCTGTTTTAGCTTGTTTTTTGGTGTGGTGTTCAATTCAGTATGTTGAATCTAATGTTTTACCGTGAATACTTATTCATGTTAATAAAAATCTCAAATGAGAATTTATAAAACAATAGTGCTTAGAAATAGGATTGTGTCAACACAAGTAATTCACAATAGCAGGTGAGTATCTCCAGAGACTTAACACTAACTCTCTTCTGACAATGAATTAAAGAGATTTAGTAAATATCATCAGGAAACTATAAGGAAACTATAAACTCAAGGGAATAGCTTTCATGATGGGAAAATGTTTGAAAAATTGTTATTAGTTATTGGCAATTAAAGACAAAATAGACTCATTAAGGATATTAATTATATAGACAATGAACTATTGTTTTGGAATTGCTGAAGATAGTTTCATTATAATAATTTTAATAAGTATGTGGATGCAGTTGCCATTTCTAAACATGATATGCAAGCATGGTCATTTATTGATATTCAAGGAAATACATGAAAATAAAATAAAAATCCAATTTATATAGTTACTATTAATCTTAATAAATTATTTTTAATCAGAATATGTATGTTGCAGTTTGAAATACATGATACCTACATGATCATTAATACTAGAAGATGTTTATGATCCTAATATAAACTATTCACTGGAATATTTGAAACTATGTGAAATTATAGCTTCAAAATATTTGAATAATTATTTTTGAACCAAATATTTAACTGAATTTAGAAACTTACATTCTTTAAAAACAGGCTATATCCACTAAAGTAAGTGACCTTTATTTTAAAAGGAGTATTTTCTACTTACTACACTCACCTACGAGATATCAAAGCTGAATGATGTATTTCATCACAACTAATTCTATTTAACCAGCTGGAGTTGGTTAAAAACATTCCTGTTCAGTAAACAGTGGAACAGTTTTAACCTCCTGTGTCTAAATCTTTGGATTTATTTTGATCTATGGGGAGTCTAGTTTTGAATGCATCAAGAGCCTAACTACCAGAAACTTCACCTTAAAAACCCTGATCATTCCTGTTTCAGTGAGCAATACAGAGAATTTCTTCTATAAAATGAATTATCTTTCTCTGATTTTTATTAAATTCAGCATTTAATATGTAATCTACAGCACATTTCTTAGTATGCTCATTTTTCCCTATTTTACTATTTTTACATCTCCTGTGCATTACAATTGTGGCTGAGATATCTTATTATTCTGAAATGTAAGCATCAGAACAACAGTCCCCAAGGGAAATATGAAAAGTGATCACAGACAAATGAAAGACAAACTTAGCTGTGTGGTATCATTAAGATTTCCCTTGATCCGATTATGTGTCTTTCTTAACTATTACTCTATTTTTTTAAATATTTATTTTTTATTTATACAAGGGCCGGGGTACAGGCCAGACCCCTGGTGAGAGGATTCACCAGAGACAGAGCGGGGAACAGAACAGGCAGACTGACGAAATACACTGCTGAGGGGGGCAGCTGGCAAGACAGGAGAGGTCTGCTCGCCATGTGGGTTGCTCTGAGTCCGGTAGGGATCCAAGCGGCACTGCAGAGGCTGCAGACAGCTTCACAGCGCTGTGTTCAACAGCCACCAGGGAGGCCCCATTAACTTTTACTCTTTAAGGCTATAACAAAAACTCAATCTTCAAGATCTTAACATTTCATGTTGAGGAAAGATTGAGCCAAAGATGTTCTACTTGAATCCTTTAAACTTGAAAAAATTTATTTCCTCATGATGTTTTAGCGATAGCCCTTTGTGGTACAAGCTTATATATAAAAATGAATCTGAAATTCAAGACATAGTGTACTTACTACAACTTACTATGCTAGAATAGATAATAAATTAGGATTCTCCAAACAGACTTGATGAATAGCTGCTAGCAATGTCAATCTTTATACTTCATGGATCAAATATTGTCCTATTTACCATAGGAACATTAAGTATAGATCCCATGATATTTTCTATCAGGTCCAAAGGTTTTCCTCAAAAAATTAATAATAATTAAAAATTAATAATAATTTATATAGTCTGCAGAAAAAGCTACAGGTGAGAGTATTTTCAAATAAGTCAAGTAGACACTAATTCATTACAGCTAGAAATTGAATTTACTCAATGAATTACGAATGTTAGTAGTAAAAACGTGCAGCAGAAAAGACTGTTGGACCAGTTTTCAATTTGTAAAAATTAAAGGTGTTTGCATGCAATTTGCAGCAACATGGATGGAGCTGGAAGGGATCATGCTCAGTGAAATAAGCCAGAAAGAAAAAGAAAAATACCGGATGGTCTCACTCATAACAAGAATCTAGAAAACCTAAATAAGGGAACAGGAAAAAGAATAACTATAAGAAAGAAAAAAATCAAAATCAACAAACAACTATGAACCAGAGACACACTTTGGGGGGGATGGGGAAAGGAGGAGTGGGGTCAATATCAGGGGGTTGCAATTGTATGGGGAATATAAAAATTAAAAAAATTAAAAAAAAACAAAACAAAAACAAAAAAAATTAAAGGTGTTTGAAGACTTCAGCTATTGAGTTATTTATCAGCATATATTCATAGTAAATATAAGAATCTATCATGTGACTTTAAGCCAGTAATGTGAAAGGTGAATTTTATTTGCTCTTGGACTTAAACACTGTCAATTTTGTATTTTGTCACAAATAGTTGCTGAATATCCTGAGGCACATATAATGGTTAGCTCATTTAGCAGTCATAGAGTTATACAGTATTTCCTTGGGTTGGTAGCCAAGATTGAAATTAGCTGAGTGAAAACTAACCCAAGCCAGAACGCTAAGTGGCTTTAAAATTAGCCTTGGTGCAGACATTTGCAGATATTTCTTAATGAATACATATGAAAAATACAAAGCAAAGTAATATCTATATACAAAATTTATATTGGTATAATGTCATTCAAAAATTAAACTTGGAATCATTTAAAAGAAATCAAGTTGCTTATACACTTCCTGTGTCCTCATAAATTAAACTGTTCTTCATTATGGGCCTCCCTTGTGGCCTCGGGGTTAAGTCTCAGTGCTATCACTTCTAGGCCTGAGTGTGATCCCAGGCCAAGAAGCTAACCCACATATAGCGCAGCAGGTCTCTCCTCTCTTAGCCACCGCTCACCTTAGCAATGTATTTCAGTAAATCCACATGTTCTGCTCCCCATTCTGTCTCTAGTGAGTCATCTCATCCCCCACACCTCTGGCCTACACTCTAGTTCTTCTATGCCAAAATAAAATTAATTAATTCATAATAAATAGATAAATTGTTCTTCATTCTTACATGTGTTTTGCAGCAGATATTTTTTCTCCAATTTCAATACTACCAGAACTGTTTTTGCACTTTTATATAGTGAAAAGAAAATATCCATATGTCAAAATTCATTTGACTGCACAATTGAGGATCTCTCATCTAACCTGCATTTGGTAGTGATTATTCTGCAAAATAATGTTATGCTAAAAGGCAAATATCAAGAGAAGAATCTCATAGAATACTCTGAATGCCTTCCAAGTATTGCATATGCTTCATTAAAACAATAAGCTTGTAGGGTGATATCAAAATTTGGCAGAATCTCTGTTATAGATATTTTTAAAGATGAAATATGGAAAATCTCATTAGAAATGAGGGTTGTAATCAATTTTGCTGATAGGTAAAACAAACTTTGAATCCCAATTAAGCAAAATGTTATTCCCACAAAAGAATTCCATTTTCTTATTACCAAAATACACCTTATACAAAAGAAATTCTACTCAGCTATCATTATATTTTGTTGCCAATAAATATCTGTGGAGATAAGTAATCTTCACTGTTACATAAACACCTATATAATATCTATGGTTTTGTCTGGACAAAATTGTCTACAACTTTTACTATTTTATCCATTATTAACATCAAAACAGAAAACCTCAAATAAATAAACCTCAAAGAAGTAAACAAATAACATAGCGCATTCCTTTATTATTGATTGCTAATCCTTAAATTATCAACAAAAGTATTCTTTATTAGGAAAATTTTGCCTAGTATTTTCCTCAGGGTCAAGTGACTAGCCATAGAAGCAATTAGCACAATTGTCTTCTGATTTGTGATTCTTTTAAACATTGTGTCAGACTTGGAACAAAATCTAAATACTTTACTATATTCCTGTGTGACTCTTGTTTACCTTTTTCTTGCCCACTTTTCTGAATCCCATTTCATATTCCAAACTTGTACAATACAAGTTTAACATTGATCTTTCATCCTTAAACACTAACTCATCCTTACTTTAAAAATTGTGTTCTGTTAAGATTTCTGCCTGTTTTATCTTCTAATTATTCAAACATCTGATTCTTTCTCACAAATTAGACCTCAGAATTAATATTAGTTCCTCAGAATATCCTTCTCCAACAACCATATCTACCCAATGCTGCCTATTCTACTGGTATTTGCAAATATCTCCATATTTAAATTATCTTCAATTATTGCTGTGTTAAATAAATGAATTTATTTATTTATTTATGTTTATTAAACAATAGTCTCTCATTTTCCTTATAAATATATTATCCATGAGCACAGATTTTAAATTAATATTTAATTTATTGATGAATCAGTGTATCTACATGTCTCACAGTTGATTATAATTTCTGAATGTAGGAAATATTACATGCACTTAGTGTTTAATACATGTTTAATAATGTGAAATGAATGATAAATTATGTTTTACTTGTTGCTAAAAATTGCAAGTCAGAAATAACAAAACTAACTGTTATGCAGTTATAAGTTAAAAACTTGTACTTTCAATTTATTTGTAGTATTCATTTATCATGAGCTTTTTAAATTATCTTTTGTACCTTGCCTTATTTCCTTTTTAATTCTTTTTATTAATCCCATTCTATCTAACATAATCATGATAGGATGATGACAGCAGGTTTTGAGAATAATCTTATAAAAAATAGTGGTGTGAATTTAATTGCCTATTACTGTAGAGTCAAAAATCTACTTTTGTAAATCTATACCCTGACATTAGTGATTCTGCTCTATTTGAACTTATCTAGGTTTTTCATAACGAGTATAATCATAACTGGTATTTTGCTTTTAATTTAATTACCTCAGACTTGTCCTTATTGACCTTCACCCATGCTTTTTACTAACCATTTATTTAACCTGTCAAGAGCATGACAAATGCCCCCCGAGTATGCTGTGATTGAATGTGAAATTTTTGCAGTAAGAAGAATCCCCTAGGCAAGTGTTAAGAGAGACACCAGAAAACTCTGACCCTTAAATTCAAGTCTACTTGGTTTTCCCATTAATCTATAAAGCCTAAAGTAAAGAAGTAATGTGCACCCTTTATATGTGTAGATATATACACAGAATGTGCCATAAAAGGAACATCCTGTAATGTGTATCACAAAAAAAATAACAAGGGAAAGAATGAAAAAAACATAGTATTTTAAAAAATATTTTATGATATGTAGAATTATATTTCTGAAGTTACATGTGTGAGTTCAATCAAATAAAAATAAAACTAGAAGAATAATTTCAAAAATCATAGGCATGTAATTGATTTCCAGATTAAATAGATGTGTAAAAATATTTCTTTTTAAACATATCCTTCATTTTGTGTTTAGTGTATTTTTAAATCAAATATTAATATTTTCAAATATGTATTTACAGTGTCCTCTAATGACAGGAAGTTGTTTTATTTGTAAAATGTTAATTTTCCTCCAACATTAAATCAGCTAAGGGAAAACATGTAAAACTGAAAAGAATATGTAAACTTCGTAGTTTTTGGTAATTATTTTTAAGACAAAATAAACATTGTGATTCTATTCCTAAACATCATATATAGTGTTGTAACCCAGTACCACCTCAATAAAAATATTACAATAAGGTAAAACCACTAATTTAATTGTAGTATACATGCTACTAATATGCCATGTTAAAGCATTTGAGTAATGATTAAATGCTTATATTATGTGCTATCTCGTGGTCTTTTCATCATCTGTGATGTGAAAGAAAATTAAGTTACTTGAGCAGTAAATATCAAAACCTATTCCATTTTGATATTAAAATCTCAGATATGACTTAACTAAGTGGGAAAATGACCGTCTAAATCGTATTCACGGTCCAACTAGATGTATAGAGTTTTAAAAGTTGTGTTTTGGGAGATACAGAACAAGCTATGAACTTCTGATTATAAAATCTAGACAGATTAGTATCAAAACTCAACTTTCTCAAATATGCTATGATTTTAGGCAAATTGCTTAACTCACTTTCCTCATTTCAAAGTAGCAATAATAATTTGTTTTAGTGTTATAGTGTTATTGTAAAGAATTAGTTAATTAATGCCTGTGTATGTAATAAGAACTATAAAATAGTTATTATTTTTAGATATTATCACTTAATTTCAGTAACTGACAATTTTTCTTATTTCAAGGTGCTAAGTCACAGATACATTATAAAGCAATGTACTTTTCAAATGATGTCTTTTAACTTGATTAGAAGAATTGGCTTTATTCTCCTGTGAAAAATAAATGGTGTAAACAAATGATAACTTAGATGAGAATTGCAATTACTATCAGCTCCAACAGTGCAACACAGAGCCATCTTGTGGAATTCTGGGTGGTATACTGAAGAAAGCTGTTTAGAAATAAGATGGATTCAATACAACACAATGTAAACTACTACAGGTGATTACTCGGAATGAATTACAAAATTATCTTGATGATATCTAACAAGAACAAATACTTAGAGTGAAGAAAATATATTAAAATATCAAATATATTTTTCTTCTCTGCATATTCACATATCTCCCCATTTGGTAAATTTGGGTAAGAATTAACAATTTAGAGTCATCATCTACTCAATTCAATTATTTTTTCCATAGAGTTACTAAGAAATATGCCATGTGGAAACAAAAATAAACAAAGGAAATCATCCATAATATTCAAACTCAAAATGTCATCCAGAGATGCCACTCCTGAATAAAATTTTAAAAAAATATATTGATAGCAATGGTTCTTGGTTAATTAAAAACCAATAAAAGAGGGGCCTCCCCGGTGGCGCAGCGGTTGAGCGCTGGGTTGCGAAGCTGCCCACGCCCAAGGAGCCGGTTCGATCCCCGGCTGCTCCCCGGCCACCGGAGGAGGGTCCCACATGGCGCGCAGACCTCTCCTGCCACCTGCTGCTCCCCTCAGCAGTGTACTTCGGTCCTTCTGCCTGCTCTGCTCCCTGCTCTGGCTCTGGTGAATTCTCTCACCCTCCCGTGCTTCTGACTGTACCCAGTGCATGTATAAAAAACAAACAAACAAATAAATAAATAAAGCATGCCTCTATTAAAAAAAAAAAAAACAATAAAAGAAAGCACGCCAGTTAACTCGGCTGGTAGGGTTGCTCTGCCTTTAGCTCCTATACTAGCTCTACATTAAAGGTTAACGTGGATAACATCAAAGTTCCCATCAGCTTGACTAAACTTTAGACAGCTTCTACCTAAATCTAGGTTCCTGATCTCACATGTATTAAATTGTTTACTTTAGTATACTTGTAACTCTAAGTTTTTTCTCTACCCTTTGACATGTAAATTTTATCTTAGCCTCTTTTCAGTTTTTCAACCCAGAAAACATCTTTCTGAAAACTTAGGAGTCATCCCTTTGAAATGTAAATGAAATCAAGGTAATTAACACTCCTATAGCCCAGTTTTTGTGATATCATCCAGTTTCTGTGGGAAAGTAATGCCTAAATTTAGCAAGTCTGTCTTAAGTGAAGTTGCAAAACTGCCTTCTATAATAAAGATATGAGAAAATTTATTTTTCCTTTGGATAAAGTCATTAGCAAATAGAGATAGCCTAGAGTCCTAAGGTCATCCCACCCAGTACTTAACAATTATGCAGTCCTTTTTTTGGTGGTGGTGAACTCACATTGAGTTTTGGCTTCTCTCCCTTATTGCAGTATCCTTGAATAAATTAATCCCTGCCTGCTTAACGTTGTCCAGTGAAATATTTGTGTTGAAACTGCTCATTTCGTATAGAAATTAAAGATAAAAATTTGGCTTATCTATCACTAGAAATGATTCTCTTTTTGTAGCTTTTTTATGTGATTAATTGTAATGCATCTCAAACATTTAGAATCATCAATACATTTGAAAAAAACCTGTTACCTTTCATTTCTTTTGTGGCCTCTCTTGACAGAAAATATTGAGCAGTCTCGAAAATCTAGATTTTTAGAGTCAGTGTTAGCAGAGTGAATGTCTCTTAAATATACTAACTTCTGACCTGGACACCTCTCTCCACAGCACTATCACAAACTAGTCACAAATCTAGCATGCACTTACTGCTATTCTGTTTGTAAATTTTACTGATAAATTTGACATATAAAATGTTATATATACTTAAAGTATAAAAATTAGTATTTAGGTATCCATATACACTGTTTAAATATCACCCCATAAACTAAATAGCTTATTTATCACCTGTACATAGTCACAACTGTGAGTGTGTTAGTAAATCTTTATTTTTAGCCCTGTTTTTTTTTTCAAATCTCTTCATGATATGTGCAAATTCCCAGACATTTGAAATCAGAAATTAGCCTCAAATACATTAAAATCACAGAATTGAGGTGTGCAATGTGTGTAGCTTTCCCTATATGCCATTAAAAAATTGGTTTTCTGTCTTTAGCTCACATATTTTCATTTTGATTTATCCTATCATGATTTTTTGTCACATCAGATTTGTTCTTAGTAATTTCAAACTTAAATTTAATATTCTTGACCTCATTATAATGACATTGTCACAATGAAAGAAATTCAATACAATAAAATTATGTTAGACGTTTAAGTATAACAGGGAGGGGGAGGAGCATGAAATAATTAGAAAGTCATCTTGAATTTCTTCAAGTCCATTTTTATTACAAGACATGAACATTAGCTTTCTTAGAACATTTCATTGAATAAAATTTAATATAGTCTTTATTTTTTAATTAAACTAGTTTTATTAAGATAACATCGGTTTGCACACTGTATAAACTTTAGGAATACAGATTCATACGTCTTCAATATATGTTATACTACTCCATCTACCAAAGCAGCAACATTCCTCCACTGGGACACCTCCTTTTTTTGCTACCCATCCTTCATCCTCTGGTAGCCTAAAATTTCGAGTCATATTTCAAGGTTTTCTTGGCATTGGTTTTATCCATACCTTTGCTTTGTTTCTTTATATTCTGACTATGGATAAAATCAGAGTATCTTTCTCCTTCTGATTTATTTCATTTATCATAATCCCTTGCATTTCCATCATATTGTTCCAAATGGCAAGGATTCATCTTTTTTAATGGATGAGTATTATTCTATCGTGTATATATACACCGCATTGTCTTTACCCATGTATCTCTCATTGTGCACTTAGGTTGCTCCCATAACTTAGTTATTTTAAATTGGTCTACATGAACATGGGGGTGCATATGTTTCTTCAAGTTACTGATTTTGTATTCTGTGGATTGATACCTAGGAATGGAGTTACTAGGTCACATGGAATATTTATTTATTTTTGGAGAAATTGCCATGCTGATTTTCAAGGGGACATGACTAGTTTATATAACTATCAATAATTATGAGGGTTTCTTTTTCTCAATATTCTGACCAGTGCTTATTATTTGTTCCTCTTTGAAATGGGCCATTTTTGTAGGTGTGAGTTGTCATCTCTTCCTTGTGATTTGTATTTCCTTGATTATAAGTGATGAGCATTTCCATGTGTCTGTTTACTATATATGTATCTTCCTTAGGGAAATGTCTATTATATGTAAGAAAATACAAGGAAATATATACCTTGCTCATGGACTGGAAGAATTAACCTTGTTAAAATGTCTATCTTACCCAAAGCAACATAGAGACTTAAATGAATCCTTATTAAAGTTTCAATGCCATTCTTTAAATAATTATAAAATTACTTAAATTCAGATGGAAACAGAAAAGACCCCCAAATAACCAAAACAATCCTGACCCCCCAAAAAAAATGGAGACTGGAGGTAACACACTCCCAGATTTCAAACTATACTAAGAATCTATAGTGACCGAAAACCATGGTACTAGAACAAAAATAGGCACATAGATCGATAGAACAGAATTGAGAGCACAAAAATAAACAAAAACTTACATAGACATGTTAATTTATAACAAAAGAGTCAAGAGCATACAATGGAGATAGGTAAGTTCTTTCAACAAATGGTATGGGGAAAACTGGATAGACACATGCAAAATAATGAAGCTAGATCACTATCAAATACTATAAAAAAATTAACTCAAAATGGATCAAAGATTTGTATGTGAGAGTAGAAAACCATAAATACATAGAAGAAACCATAGACAAACACTCCACAACATTGATTTCAGTGGTATCTTTGGAGCTCTGACTCTAGTAGTAAGGGAAACAAAAGCAAAAATAAACAAACAGCACTACATCAAACTAAAAACTGTCTGCACAGAAAAGAAACTTTCTTTAAAATGAAAAGACCCTACTGAATGGGAGCAAATATTTGCACATCACACATAAGACCTACAAAGAACATCAAGGAAACAAATAATTCAATCAACATCAGTTATTTAATGCATTTAAAGTATATTTCAAAATTCTAACTTTGAATATTACACAGTCCACTTAGAATTTAATCTTGAGAGTCATCTTACTAAATTTCAGGAAGTATAGGTTGCCATCTTTGTACTTTTATAGGCTATGAAAAATATAGAGATGTCTAATGTAGAAAGGAGGAAATATACATTAATTTCAGCATAAACAAATAAGTATAATTAGAAGTTATGAAGGTGGATAGTCACAAATTAATATGTAGAGCATCATTAAGTTTTCTATAAACAATAGACGTTTAAAGTATATTTAAAAATCACAATAGCAGAAAAAGGAATACAGAAATTGTACAGGATATTTCTAACATATAATTTCTAAAATGTTTCCAAAGTAAGAGACAAAGCATTTCTATCAATAGATTTATACATCACACAACAATAGTTATTTAACTTGGCACATTAACATGTTAAATAACAGTCATTAAATTAACTGATGCATAAAACAAAATCAAATTCTCTAAAAACTGAATGTTATAAAAAGTATTCTAGATTTGATATGATGAATTAGAGTTCTAACATGCTAATTTGCAAATTAAAAAATATTTTATTTCTACTGAGATAGTTCAAAAAACATAAAGACAAATAGTCAAAATCATAAAGAATTTCAAGATCCGTGGTCAAGCATGGTGTAAGGGCAGGAAGGACACTGAGCAGGTTTTCTGATCCCATGCAGACCAGGTAAAGGAGGAGTCAGAGTCCTCAGTGGCTTTTTGCAGGTCTTTTATTGGGGTTCACCAGGCATATGGCAGGCAGGGGTGCTGGGGGACCGGGAGGCTGGCAGTCCTCCCAGCCCCCAGCAAATCCTCACTCTATCTGGGCTCTCTGGCATTCTCTGCTTCTGCTTCGGGCTGCTTCTCTTTCGGCTTCTCTTTCAGCTTCTGCTGCTGCTGGCGTCCCCGTGATGCCGCCCTTAAAAGCACAGTCTTAGCCCAGGTGTACCCACTCCAGGTGCCCGCCATCAGGCATGCATTCAGGATCACAGGGTTCCCTCATCTATCCTGATGGCGGGAGGGCAGAAAAGCCTGATATTTTTCCTTACCCTACACATGGTATTTAGTATTGTTATGAATATTTCTTGACAATAAAGCCAGACATCAACTCAAAGTAAAGCAAAGCAAAGATAATGTTCAGAAGGAATATCTACTTTGAGCATAGCTTATTCAAATTCTGTGCATAAGGGAAACAACTAGTCTCGTAAATGTTCACTGTAAGTAAGCTGGGACAAACTGTGCTCATTTAAAATACGTGGTAATACGTATTGAGACTGATATTTAGAGTATACAAACTATTAGAATTTCTGTGGACCATATCATTCTTCAAAGAACAATTTAGTTTGAAGATGAATACCAATGTCTAGCCACTATCACCTGGATAGTTCTACCTTGCTTATTCTAACAATCTCCAGCTTCAAGGAAATCTCCTAATGAGGGAGCATGCTGTGACAATCTGCTAGCAAGCTACTCCATGCAGACCAATTTCATTATTTTTAATGTATGTATCCTTGCCTATGAATACATGCTTTCCATTTTACTCCTGTATCATCCAGCTTAGGTACAAACCCATGAAAAGGCAACCTGCATGCCTCAGAATGATCTAAACCTAATTTTAGCTTTGTGTTTATAAACTTCTCATTGGCTTTGCATTTGTAATTGAATTTGCTGATAAGCACCTGGGGCATCTTTTTATCCTAAGTTAGTAAAGCTGCTTTTAACAATGTGCAACAGTGATAGCTGTTATCTGTCCATTCTTTATTTTGCTCATGAAATAATTTATGAGAAGCTCATTTTCTTATATCTCTCTACTTTAATACACGATCATCAAGGGAAAGGACATTGCATTTACAATAACCTAATTTTAGCAAATAACTTTAGAAAAACTCTCAGAAGTTTTTCATCTTTTAATCTGTAAGAAACTGGGGCTTCTAGAATAGTGAACTTTCTGGGCATTCAGATGTAAGAAAAGTCAATGCGTATGTGACAAATAAATCCTCTTGCAAAATATTTAAACCAGTGTTGCTCAAGCTTCTTTTGACAGAAAAGCATACTGAGAAATCCAGTTCATACCTACATATATACAATAGCATTTCTTAAACTGTAAAACTGACCTCTGTGCTACATTATAACTAATTTGAAACAACTAAAGCTAATGAAATGCCGCGGATTTTAGCGACCTGAATGAACATTTAACTTACTAGACCAAACGAAGAATACTCTCCTGACTAATGGAGAGTACAGACATATGAAGTCATTTCATTTTGTTCAATTGTGCTGGTTTCAGCACTTAATTAGCAGTTACACTATGAGTGCCCCTTTTTTATTCACTTAAAAAAACCCGGATTACCCACCTCAGCAACTTAGTAAATTTCTTAACTGGCCTGTGTTCCCTTGCTTGGCAAATTAATAGACTCAGCTGTGTAATTATTATTATTGTTAGTAACAGTAGCGTGCTATGGTACTTCAGCTCTGATTTTTTTTTTATTCTTGGTCATTCAGGGAGCCCCCACCAAAATTATCTTGTTGACTGCAGAGGCTGCGTGGTTGGACTTCTGAATGGAAACAACAGGCTTAAATGCACCTTTTGGTGCTCAATTTGAGTCTTCAGTGAACCTGTGTTGTGGGTGAGAATGGATTTGACCTGCTGAGATCTGATTTTTTTCTTGATCCATCCTTAAGTTTTTTCATTTACCAAGATGGGTAGAGGTATTCAACACTCAGTTACTACAGGTCCTGATATTTTATAATTTGACCATCAGTCATCACTGACCTTTTAGTCTTACTCGGTTTCATGTTTTTCTGAAATTGTTTTGGAAAAAAGAATCAATTCCTCTCTTTTCTGGGGCAGTCTTAAGTTTGTCTTTTGGCTGACAAGGAATTCATTTTTAGGTCTGTGGTATTGTGAACTCCAATGCTGAAACAGTTATCAACACACTGACTCTTCCCAGGGGAAGTATTCAGTTTTACCAACAGTCTGACTCTTAAAAGGGTTTAAAGATCAGTCATTATATATATCACACTTTAGAAATACCTAGGCCAGGTTTACATAAGACTGAATAGAAAGAATAATAAATTGTAAAATCTCTTAAATTTCAAGATAATGCAGGTGCTATTATAAATTTATAGAAATGCCCATAAGCTATAGAAAATTATACATACTAATATACTTTTCAAATGGAGCATATTTTCAAATAATTGTTGAATTAATTAGTAGTTATCTTCTTCTAAAAAAACTGCCTGGCTGAGTCTTTACTTATGAATGAATATAAAACAAAAATTAAGGTTAGGGTAAATGCCTCATTTATTGGCTATAACAAAAGATGCAACACATTCGGTGATTATAAATTATATATATGTAAAAAGCTGCAAAATTTTCTTGAAATGTATCTAATGATTTTTTTTTTTTAAGATTTACTTATTTATTCATACAAGCACTGGGTACAGTCAGAAGCGCGGGAGGGTGAGAGAATTCACCAGAGCCAGAGAGGAGAGCAGAACAGGCAGAAGGACCGAAGCACACTGCTGAGGGGAGCAGCGGGTGGCAGAAAAGGTCTGTGCGCCATGTGGGACCCTTGCCCGGTGGCTGGGGATCGAACTGCTGCTGCTGAGGCTGCGCACCCAGCGCTCAACTGCTGCGCCACCAGGGGAGGCCCATGTCTAATGAATTTTTAAGTATAATGCACCATGATCTTATTGTGTAAAAATGTCAGCTAAATATTTCAATGTATGAGATAATTGGGTTAATTTGTCATAGGACACACAAATAAATTAACATCTTAAATATTTTCTTCCAAAAAGAAAATATTATTTTAATAAATGATTAGTGCTTTAAAAATGTAAACATATATTTGCACGCTAAACTGAATTATAACTTATACATCACCTTGTTAGAGAATGGATGGTTTCTATGTTTAAATATCCATGTTGATTAAAAAAATAATATTTTGTGGTACAAATGTAAGTACTATTTTTTTTTTCAAAGCTTTCGTTGTTCATTATCCCTCTGAGATAATTATTGAGCAAATCCCTATACAATTATTTGTACCTATATATACATTACATAATCTAACTTTCCTACACCTTTACTATTACTGTAACAAATTCACCACACCTTCAGTCTTAACAACTATAGACAGTTTCTTTTCTTGTTTGTTTTCTCCTTATTCTTCGCTGATGGGCCTTGCTACAAGTCCTAAGTTATTAAGTCCTTGGAAGAATATCATAAGCCTCAAAGATTCAGGCACTATCTTTCTATATAACACATACTAAGGGCTTGAGTAATTGTTGCTGTTGTCAGGTGTATAGCTATAAGGCTCTTGTCTTACAGATTGCACTCAAATCTCTATCTTGTAATTTTGTATATAAAATGATTGTACATTAAAAGGAAACTGAAATGAAAACAACTGGAAGGAAACGTGTGCTTACTTTGAACACATAACAAAGAATAGCACTTCTCTAGGAGATAGCAAAACTTACTACTATATTTTACTAGTGCTGGAATTAATCAGATAAAGTCTGTAATGAACAGACTGTTCATTACTGTTCTGTTTTTCATGGCTATTGAAAAACTCTGAGATTATGAACTCTGGCTTGATATTAAAAGAAGAACATTTCCTGATCAATGAATAATGGAAGTCATTTTTTTTCATCTATGTACAGATCAATGCACATATTCTACCCAGGTCAGTGTGACAATTTTTAATACTTAATTAACACAACCTTTACGAACTCTTATTTTCTAGAACTTAAAAAATTGCCTTTTTGCCCTTACAGACTACTCAGCCATTGTTAATGGTGTGTGTATTGTTTTCTTCAATTAATAGACATACATCTGTAAACATTTTATTTCTAGAGAAAGTTCAATTCATTAACAGAGTATAACAAAATGAATACATAAAACTATTATATTCTTATTATAATATGGCCTGATATTTATAACTTAGTATCTTGTATCTCTTAGACAATTCTGGTGATGCACTCTGATTTCATGAAGGAATCGTTAATAGATCTTGGCTTGCATTTTAGAGAACATATAGATACAAATTTTTTATTATTTGTATCATTATAAAAGTACTTGTGTCATCATAATATTTAAATAACAACTCCAACACTCAATATATTTATAACCCTAAAAAAGTATACTCAACCTTAAATGTAATTCATCCTATGCAAAAGGTGTTCTTAATCTCACATCAAGAATACTCTAGAACTATATAACTTTTAAAGCATGTAGCACCTGCTTAGAACTTAAAATGATGAAAAAATCTTTTTTGTTGTTATGATCATAGAATCACCATTGCTGCATTAATATAATTGCCAAAGTTACTTAAATTAACATTAACTGGTTTCAGCAATTGAAAGGATATTTTTTGTCTATAAAATCATATATAAACAAAAAATAGTTTAAGAGATTTAAGTGAGTTACACAATAGCTTAACTATATTGGTAATTTTTGAGAGTACAATAAATTTACTTAGACATAAAAGGTTTGACTGAGTATATGTTCAAATCTATTACAGTCTCTCTGGGACCATATAAAGTTTTCTTACTTATGTAGAATTATTGAACAATAAAATGTAAAAGAAATAATTCCCTTCCTTCTGACATTTTCTAAACATTAATATGAGATTGCCTTGCTATGGTAATAATATGAGATATGTTAAATTATTCTCCTGTGAATTTCTTTACTAGAAAGCATGTTGTATCTATTATTGGGGATGAAATATATGTGAATCCCAAAGCATATTTTCTCTGTGAAGGTCAGATATTTAATGAAGTTTATAGTAAAGCTACACAGTGGCTTATTTCCAGTCAAATAAAGAAAAGGAGAAATGGTTAGTTTATATATCCTAATGTTGTTAGAATACAGCATTGTTTATAAAGACATTGAAAATAGAGTGTTAAAATATGGTTTTGAATATAGACATATTTTCATTTCCTGAAAGTATTAGTTACTATAATATTTCACAATCCTGTACAAGAAGAATCTAATTGACATTTTGATTCATCCATTCCAATCAAAAACTAATCCCCAAAGTTCCTTTGTTTTAGATATTATGTTTTTGAGTTACCTGGGAATATGATGTCTTCAGATTATTTTTATGTGTCAATTAATTGAATAAGCTAGAAAAGACATTCATAGAAATATGCACTCTTCCAAGACTTAATTAGAAAATATAAATCCTGAATAGAACAATAACTTATAAAATATTAAAACAATAATCAAAGTCTCCCAAAAAACAAACTTCCATAACAAGGTTTCACTTGTGAATTCTACAAAACCTTCAAAGACTGATAACCTACTCTGCTCAAACTCTTCTAGAAAAGGAATACTAAATACTTCCAGACAATTGTATGATCCAAAATTACTATAATATCAAAAGCAGATAAAGATATCACAGAAAGAAAAAAAAAAGAAAACTATAGGCCAAGATCCCTAGTAAACATAGATACAAATATTTTTAGCAAATTCTTATAAACCATTTTGACAATGCATTAAAAGGATTATGTATAATGACTAAGTGAGATCTATTCCAGGTATGCAAGGATGCTTCAACATTGGAAAATGGATTATGTAATTTGCCACACTAACTGAAGGAAATATAAAAAATGTGATGATCTCAATAGATGCAAAGAAGGCATTTGATAAGTTTAATTTTTAGCGAAAATATCATAAATAAAGATAAGAGGAAAATAATTCAGCATAAGAAAGGCTATATATGCCAAAACCATAGTTAGCAACATACTAATTGGTGAAACACAGAGAGTTTTTCTTCTTAATCAAGTTAGAGAAGGATGTCCACTTTCACCATTACTAATCAACATTGTATTGGAATTCCTAGTTAGAGCAATTAGGCAAGAACAGATATAAAATGAGTCCAAAATAGAAAAGAAGTAAAATTATTATTATTTACAGAAGACACTATATATAGTTTTTAGTGGAATTGTATATACATATATATTAAAAACTATTAAAATATAAGAAACAAAAATCAATAAATTGACAGCCTGCAAAATCAGCATATAAAAATCTTTTGAATTCCTATATGAAAACAATGAATCAAAATAAATACATCAAGAAAACAATCCCATTTATAATCTCAACAAGAGTTAAGTAATAAAAAACTACCTAACAAAAGTGGTGAAAGAACTTAATACAATGAAATCTATAAGATGCTATTAAAATACAAAAAGACAAAAATGGAAATATATGAATTGGAAAAACTGCTCATTAATTGGAAAAATTGACAGTGTTAAATGGTCATCTTACCCAAAGTGATACATGAAAAAAATGTAACCCATACAAAGATTCAATGGCATTCTTCAAAGAAATAGAGCATATTACTGAAATTAATGTGGAATCAAAAACACCCAAATAGCAATAGTAAGTCTGATAAGAAGGAAGAATGAAAGCATGATGCCAGACTTCAACTTATATTACAAAGCCACCATAATCAAAACATTATGGCATTAGGAAAAAATAGACACCCAGGTAAATGGAATAATATTGAGAGAACAGAAATAAACTGATATTTCTATAGATAGTTACTCTATTACCATGGAGCCAAGAGTATGCACTGGAGTCAGGAAAAATGAACAGTTATGCCCCCCCCCAAAAAAAAGAAAGAAACTAGGCAGTTATTCCACACAATACACAAAAATACAAAGCATCCGTACAGAAAAAAGAAAAAAAAAAAAAAAACTACCGTTAAGAAACTGATGGGAGTTTTTTTTTTTTTTTTTTCATTTCATACATCTGACAAGAGAGAGAATAATTAACAAGAGATGAAAAAAAAATCCAATACAAAGGAGGTTAGATAGCAGAAGAAACTGTCACTCTGTTGTAATAATATATTGCATCCAGTTGTAAAAATATGTGTACGTGTTTGGTTTTGGGAGACAATGAAAATGTGTCTAATAGAAAAGATGGAGATAGATTTCTTAAGTGCATGAACAATCTTTGAAAGAGTTGAAATAGGATAAAGATTAATTGACTGGGTGTCTCCATTGAATTGAAATGATGAGGGATTATTTCAATTTTATGGTGATCATTTTATAACCAGGAATAATGTACCCTAATATTTTATACAGACAGAAATCAGATAGCTTTGTTCCCAGATTAGTGTAATGGAAAAAGACAAAAAAAATGAGCTTTTAGAATAAAAAAAGAATCTCATTGAAGAATGAGTTGGGGAATAGATCTGGTAAATGGTTCATAGTAAGAGAAAAGAGGAGTTTTAAAATTGGACATAGTACAGGTGGAAGGAATTAGAACTTCAATAAAATAAAATAAGAGTAAATAAATGAATGAACTGTTAAGGTGGAATGCAAAGTTGTTATTAAATTGGAAATTTGCATGATTCATTTTCTAGCTTCACTATGTTTATTATCCTAATGGATAACAAAAAGATATGCCTATGGAAAGTGTATCTAAAATCATTTGTCAGAGTGGTCATTGGAAACCAGCTCAATAGATGAGATATGGTATTGGATGTATAAACTAGAAGTTGTCAACAAGAATGATAATAGAAACTGAAAGTCTGCTGTTAAAGTTTTAAATTTAAATGTAAATCTTATGGATACTTACTGTGAATTTCAAAGATAATTATCAAAGATAGAAAGATACGGAGAAAATTGAGATCTAAGAAATTAAAATGAGTGTAATTTTTTATTTTTATTTATGAGGAGCTCCAAAAAATGGTGTGATGTAACTGTCAGTCATTACTTTTTTCCTGCTTATCATTTATAACAGAAACAGACACATTAGAACTCTCTATGTAGGTATAGAGATGGCAGAGAGATGGAAAGAAGGGGTAAATTGAAGGAAAATCAAAAACTATAAGAATATATGTTTAACAAATGCAAATTTTACTCAAAAATAAAATATTTGTCAAACATATTTCAGATTTCTTCTCTTTATATTTGCAGGTTTAAGTTTATGATATTAATAGGCACTGGTTTCTGATTTCTTATTTAGTAATATAACTTCAGTCTCATTTTCTAGCTATCTATTATATGATAGGACTATTTACTTCACAAATCTCAGATATAAAAATAAACAGTAAAAATATGTAATGAAAGATGTCAAATTTGGTTTTGCCAGTTTCTGTATATTTTATCATTTTTAAGTATATTTTTGAGTATACTGAACCTGGGCAATATAATCAGACTTCAATACACTACATATAGTACTGAGTAAATCATAGTCACCTTCCATATTGAAAATAGTTTCCACGGTTCACGAATCAAAATTAACAGTTTAATAGAAAGCATTTTATTCCAAACACTCTGCATGCAACATCCTATTTAAGATTTTTTAACCAATATTTCTGATAGATTTTATCAAATCAATTTATTAAACCAATTTACATAGAAGAAATAAAAAGACAAAGCACCAAAGTGATTTGCACAATGTGACATGCAAAAGAGGCCATAGGTGAGGTTAAAAACTAGTTATACCTATGTTTGCCTAAATCAAAATCTATGTTCCTTTAGGCTTTTTAATTTATACTAAAATGTTTTCCCAGATTCCCATTAACACTAATTTTTTTTTTAAAAAAACATGTCGTTAAACAGTAAGCATGAAACAACACAGACTAAGCTGATTACTTATGGATTTTACTTACATATGCAATATATAGCAATTGTACTATACTTTATGTTATAAGTTAATCTTGGAGGATAATAAGACATTTTAGAAAGCCCAAAGAATGTAATGCCAATTTCAATGGTAACTTTGCAGCAAAAATTGTGATAATATCATTGCTTCTTTTGGTTTGTCTTTTATTCTGTCACTCTCAGTAAATTAGTGTTGTGTAAGAAAATGAATATTGTTCATCTAAATCTTATAGTGCCTATAGAAATTTTCATCATGCCATCATGTTATTCTTATTATTTTCTACACTACCTATTAAAACTCTAAAATCATTTTGTTTATAACATTGAATTACCGCTTTCTAATGCAACTCTTGCTAGTAGAAATTTTACTAATCTTTCAAAGCCTAGTTTAAAATATACCTGTTACATGAAAATTCCCTCAATCCTACCAAGCAGATTAAACTACTACTTTTTTGATATCAACACCTCATTAGTCTATTTTAGGCAGTTGATTTTGTTCTTCCAGTCTCTCTCTGACCCCTAGATGCATGATCATTAGCTCATTAAGATCAGAGAACGAAAGTTGTTTAACTTTGAATCCACCCTCCAGCATATAATACTCGGTTAGTACATAAAATATCTCTGCTGAAACATGAAATATTTAATTTCATTTTTGTCTTTACCTTGAATCAGCAGTAATGTTATTCATCTCACAAAATCCCTGTAAGGTAATTAGGATAGGTGTGATTAAACTACTGTTAGAGAAAGAAATTAAGTCTGTGAATTTAGTAATATCTCCAAGGCTAAAGGACATAGTTAATTACATGTAACTTTGAATTCTGTCTTGGAAATTCAGTACTGCATTATGCTATAATTTTGGCTAATTTGAACTGCAATATATAATAATAGACATTTATTTGTACTAAACATAGAAATGTATTACTGACTCATAATGTCATGACTTTAACTATGAACTTAGATATTATTATTTTAGGAAATTTTATTTATAACTTTTCCTTCCCAGATTCTATTGCGTTTACCCATATTGAATTTAATTTTGGAAACCATTTAACTTACGTTTCTTTTATAATGGTTTTGCCAATATTCTATAACACATGGTAATGCCTCAAGTGAATAAATACACTTTCTTCCATGAGGAAAAGGTGATGAAAGTCCTTAAAAATCGTTATAAATACTAAGATAGCTCATCAAAATAAACTGTTGTTCTCTTTACCTAGATTTAAGAAAATTGTAATAGCTGTGTCTTAAAAATCCTAATTACCATATGCAATATTCTGTGGTTGTGTTAGGAAGAGTATGTCCTGAGTCAACTCCACTCACTGATGTTTTATGAACTCCTCCCACCTCCATGCCAAAGAGATCCCAGGCACAGAGAATTGTAAATCCCATTAATGCTGTGAATCTGCCAAGACTTGACTTCCCAAAGAAGTGCTGCTGGGAAGTAGGGGCGGGGTTTAGCAGCCAGACTTGGTATAAACCCAATAATAGAGGCCTGCACTCTCCTGGTTTTGCTGGCCTCACCACGCTTTAAGGGTCAGATTTCAGACAATGTTACTGTATGGCACATTCCCCAATAAACCTCTCTCCCTCTCCTGGAGTTCCCTCTCTCTTGATTTCCCCTTTGTAAATAAACATTTTATTAACCTTTATATGTGTGCCTACAGTTGAGTCTTTTTCTAAGTTATTTTTGTAGGATGCAGGTGAGGACTCATACTTAGGCCATCCCATTTCCTTTTGGGGTCACCCTGTAACAGCTAGAACCACTGAAGGTTTACTGGCTTATGTAAAAGAAATCTGATACTTAAAAGTTCCAATTCTTTATATAGAAACTGCCACATCACATGATGGGCATGTTTGCCCTTCTTACCAATCTTAGAAGAAGATCCAAAGATAGATACAAAATTAAATAATTATCTAATTAAATGGTAATGGTATTATTCTTAGAGGTTACTTTTTAGAACTTACTCCTTTAGAAGAAAAGGTAGGCAGGGCCTCCTGGGTGGTGCAAGGGGCTAAGTCTCAGCACTATCAAGCTATGGCCAGTCACTGAAATATGAGTTCCATCCCTGGCCAGGGAGCTGACCCACATGGTGCAGCAGACCTCTCCTGTCTCACCTGCTGCTCCCTTCAGCAGATCTGCCTGTTCTGCTCCCCACTCTGTCTCTGGTGAATTCTCCCACCCCTGCACCTCTGGCCTGTACCCCAGTTCTTATATGCATAAATAAATAAAAATAAATCTTTAAAATAAAAAGAAGAGTTACTCAAGAGTTTCCTAAGTTAATTTGTGATTAGTAATGTAGACTAATATTTCCTTGACTAAGAATCCTTATATCAAAACAAATGTTTTCTCTAAAATGACAGTATTTGTTATAATGTGCAATGTTATTTGAATAAAAATCAATCAACCAAATATCATTTTAGTTTGAAGTCAACAGGACTTAATACCATAAAAAAAATTACCACCTGATTTATCTCAATATTTATCAAACCCCACCTCCACCCCGTCCCCTGCTTATTTTTATTTATTTGTTTATTTATACAAGCACTGGGTACAGTCAGAAGCACGGGAGGGTGAGAGAATTCACCAAAGCCAGAGTGGGGAACAGAACAGGCAGACGGACTGAAATACACTGCTGAGGGGAGCAGCGGGTGGCAGGAGAGGTCTGCGCTCCATGTGGGACCCTCGCCGGCTGGGGATCCAACCGACGCTGCAGAGGATGCAGGCAGCTTCGCAGACCAGTGCTTAACTGCTGCGCCACCAGGGGAGGCCCCTCCCCCTGCTTATTTTGTTAAATAGCTTGGATTAAAAGCTTCAAATATATATACATATGCACACACACATATAAATCTCAATTTCTATACTATTTTCCACAAAAAATGCAATTTCTCTAGTTTCAACAAGTGAAATTATCAGCAGCTGGTGAATTCTGGGCATGGGATGGACTGCTAATTGGTAGCCACAGGAAACATTACATATTTTCTTAATCCATGAAGATTACTCTAATGTAAAGTTTCCCAGTGCATGAATGTGAGAATGTGATGCTACTGAGTTAGGCCTGTATCTCATATTAAACATAAAAACATACCATATTTCCTAATGCTAGCACTTGCTTCTAAATTTCAGCATTGATAATCAATTACCAAACTATTTATTCAATTATAAATAATTATCAATTATCTTAATTAAAAAAATAGTAGGTCTATTGAAGTATCTGTACATATTTGATGCATACAATTTAATGAATATGGAAGTATTCTTGTACTCATGAAAACTTTGCTGTATCAAGGCAATAAATGTATCCATCATTTCCAAAATTTACCTTTATTCCTTTTGTTGTAAGAACACTTAACATGTGATTTACCATCTTAACAAAATTTTAAATGCACAAGAAAGCACCCACTTTTGGTGCTTTCCATTCCCTCTTATCCATTTTGTCCTGTTTCTCTAATTGCAATATTATGAGTACTTCATATAAGTTAAATCATACAGCATTTATTCTTCTGTATCTGGATTGTTTTACTTAGCATAATGTCTTCCAGTTTCATCTATATTGTATCAAAGGATAATATTTCCTTCTTTAATAAGGCTAAATAATATACTGCATGCACATACCACACTTACTATTTCCATTTGTCTGTTGATAGACATTTAGTATGTCTTCACATCCTGATTATTGTGAATATTGCTGCAGTGCACATGGGGCTGTTGATATCCTTTCAATGTCTTTATTTAAATTACTTTGGATATATAGCCTAAAATGATTGTTAGATCATATAGTAATTCTATTTTATAATTTCTTGAGGAATCTTTATACTGACTATTGTAATGACTGTACCTTTATGTTTTATTTATATTTCACAGTCTCAAGTGTTATTTTTCTCTTTAATTCATTTTGAGTGTATTTTTGTGCAGATGTAATGTCAAGTTCCAGTTTCATCATTTTGATGAATATCCAGTTTTTCCAACATTATCTATTGAAGAAATTGTATTTTCTCCATCATATATTCTTGGTTCCCTTGTTAAATATTAGTTGATTGGTCATATATAGGTTAATTTCTGGACTCTCCATTCTGTTGTCTTGGTCTTTATGTTGTATTGGTCATTACACTGTTCTAATTACTACATTTTTATGTTTTATGAGTGGAAAGAAAAACAATTATACGCAAAACATAGTCCTTTTGTCTTGGCATAGGCCACGTGTAAACTCATTAGCCTATTAAAATAATGCTTAGATGTATTACACCATGAAGAACATTAAAAACAGGTATTGGGTTTAGTGTGAAAGTTTATGATTATATACACACTAAACCCAATACCTGTTTTTAATGTTCTTCATGCTGTAATTCCTAGTTCATATTCTTTCCCTTGAGACCCAAAATTGTGTTCTATACTCTGTATTAGACATTTGTGATTAAAGGAACTATAGCAACCACAGCCTCCAAGTTTACAGAACTGAAGTCACTAACTTTCCATGAAAACCTGCTGTCTTTTGCATTTTAAGACACCCTAAATGAAAAATGCCACTGCCACCACCATCAAGAGCTGATATATCAACATTGACTCTCACATGTCTAACTGAGAATCAATAACTAAGTCCTGTAATATAACAACTAATATTACCAGTAGAAAACATGTATGGAAATCCCTTCTGAATAAAGAAGATTGATAGATAGATGATATAGATATCTAGAGATGAAAAAAGATACAGAGAATATAAACAACAGATTTAAGGAAAAATATATTATCTACTATGTTACATTAAGGTATGAGAACATTAACCAGTAGAAAGTCATTTTTTTTTAATAAAACCAGAGATATATACATGCACATATCAGGCATCTATTATGCGATTCTTTTCTCATAAGCTTTTGACCTTCTCAATCGAACAGCATATTTTAAATTTATCAAATTGCTTTAATTTATTTATTCTTAATCTTTAAATTCAAGCTAGAAAAATGAAAGAAAATAGATTAGCATACTATCTTTAAATATGTCCTACTTTCCTTTGCTGAGTCTTCATAGCTACAGTGTTTCATGTTTCTTATCCAAGAGATATGTCTGAAACTGACACAAAGCCACAGACTTTATTTATGTTTCTCATCAGTATAATTGGTCTGAACAATACATCTTTATCTTCCACTCTTGTTTGTTAGGTATTGGTTCCTGAAAAGAAAATAGTCTTTCTTTAAAAAAGAGCAAAGTGTTGTTTGTTATGTAGACTTTTATTGATCATAACTGAAAGGTCTCTTTTCTGCTGATTTTGTTTAAAAGTCCTTTGAATAGAAAATCTATTTACCGCTTCTTAGATAAATGCTGGTTTTTTTTTTTGAATGAACAATCTGAAAATTTATGCAATATGTATTTTTTCCTTAAACAATATATTTCTAGTAACATATTATATTTACAAAATCATCTGTTGATATGAGCTTTACCAAACTATTGCTCATATAAATTGATCTAAGGAAAAGCTTCTTACAAGGTTTAGAAAAATATCTGTAAATAGTTCCATCCATAAATAAATAGATGAGTAAATGAGTTTCTATAAAATATGTTGTCAAGAAAGATATATTCGTATGTTTTATACCAGGCAACTGTCACAATATACATTTCTGGATATATACACACCATATATACACAAAATAAATATGTTTGCATGTAAAATATATACAATATATATATTGTATAAAATAATTTGACTATTCACTTTTATTTGCCTATATGTGCAAATTGTTTTGATGATCAAGAAGATAAATGCTTCAATTTTCTCAACTCAAACAAATACTATTTTAATACAATCTTTATATCAGTAGAGAAAAGCAATCATTCTTTCTTATATCTGTCAATTATTTATCATCTTATATATCATCTACTTACCTACCTAGATACATAACCATATATTGCAAAATGTGATAGAAGTTAATGTCATTTTATTGATTTGATTTGTTGTATACAATGTGTGTACATAAAACGAAACAAAATAGTCTCCTAACTCATAAGGAACAAATTGTTTTTTTTTTATTAATTTCAAGCATTACCTTTAAACTCAATTCAGTTGACTTAGATATTTGCAGGTTCCAATTAGAGTAACAGAGGGAAAGAAAGATGAGTTGAGGATACTTACATATATTGATTGACTAAACCTTGTCTCCTTGGTAAGTGCTTCTTCAGGTTGTATACATCTCATAAGACTCAGGTGGGCATTAGCTACAACACCTAATTTTTTACAGTTCTGATGACTTTTGTCCCAGTAAACTATAAAAGTTCTCACCAAATATATACATTCACAAATTAATACTCTCTTGACAACAAGTAGTTACCCTAAGCTAACTTGAGTATTATGAATTCTTGTTTAGATCACTATAGGTTCATAAACATAGCTGAGAGCAAAGTATTCCTGGGAAATTATAGAATAAAAGTAAAAGTAGTTACTGTTAGAAATTATAGGTACAATTTGAGTTTATGCTACAAAAAATATGTGCCCATTTCCACCTCACTTTCACTTCTCTTATGTAAACATGTACCACTCTCCCACATATGCTAACCTCCAAATTATTCTCAGCATCCAGTTTGCCTCTTCCTAAACAGCACTATATTTCTGACAGAACTATCTTTCCTAACATAGAAAGCTAACCATTTTACTTACTTGATCCAATTCTCTCAATACCTGTAGAGTGAAATTTAAAATTCTTATCTCTGTGTATATGGCTCTTCACAATTTTTCTTTCATTTCACTGCAATGCCATTTTTTTTGGTAGTCTTTTTCAGGTAACCTACATTTAAGTTCTATAAAATCCCTCCACAATTTTTGTACTTATAATACATTCTTACACCATCACACTCTTGTGACATTTTATCTAACTCCCACTAATCCTTCAAGAATCCAATGCTTTATAAGCTTCCCTAAATCCTTGAAGTGGAATTTATATTTCTTTCTCTATACATCCTTGATTCATTAGAAGTGCTTATCATTAGGTACTATGGTTGTTTTGTTATGAACCTAGCACCCTGTGTCTAAACTGTAATTAAATAGCTTCCTGGAAAAAAAGTTTTTCTTTGGGCAGTAAGTTCGATAAAAGAGGGCAAAAAATTTTTAGTTGTCAGAAGTGAATAGTGATTTTCTGTTTCTATATTTTTTTTCTGCCTCTTACATATATGATACACCCTTCTCTCCTCAAGCTTATCTCCACAGATTCCTTCTCTCAGGCTTAGTTTCCAGGTAAATGAGAGTTCAATTTTAACAAAATGGACACAACTATAGGAGGTAAAGAGAGAAGATAGTATAGAGACATATTGAAATATTTTGTACTTCTTTTTTCTCATTTTGTCGCTTTTTGGATAGTATTAACTTTTGTAGTAACAAATCTTAATAATGAATTATTTTTTTCATCTAGGATCCCAGTTTTGAATCATTCAAATATATCACATGGTTTCATGATTGTTGGATGATTGTAAAAATTGAGTCCAGAGGGACATTACATCAGCTTTGTGAGGAATGCTTTACCTAAGCACTGTAAGACATTGGGAACCCACACAAATAATGTTTTGGATTGTCTTCTAATGGCATTTATAGCACAAAGGAGGTGAAAAATATGCCTCTTTGAAACTGAAGACTGCACTCTTAGATCTGGCTTTCTTAAGCTTCTCAGGCTGGGAACTGTGTAACACACAAGACTTGGAATTGTGGATATGTCTGATAGGATGAGGCCTATGTCACAAGTGCTTCGAGGCTGTAGAATATTTGACACCTAATTACAAACACTCAAGCTATTTTTCTCTTACTGTAAACAACTGGACTTCACAAAGGTCACAAGGATCCTTGAAGTTTAAAAGAAAACAAAAAAAATTTACTTAACACACTTAACTCTGTCATTAAGTATTACTCATGTTAACACAAGAGCTAGAATAAAAAAAATACAAGTATATTTAGATGCAATCCTTACTATTATACCATGTTTACTATAAAACTGGTGAAATAGTAAGCTTAACTTAGAAAGCAGTTTTACTTTTCCTTCAAGCACATTTCCTAGATGCATAGCTAAGTATACTTCATCTTAAGAAACAAACACCACATTAAAGAATGTCTTAATTCTACTATAATCATATCATTTATATCTGAAGAAGGAAAGGCAAGGGTCCTGCAAGAGTTTTAATTCAATTAGAGAAAACAAAAATCAGTGATTATCATCCAGATATTTAGAGATTTTATTTTACATATAAGAAATTTATCAAAACCATAACAATCTCATTGGTTTGTTTTGCTTATGTTTTTACTAATGCTATTCATTATTTTCCCATTAAAAATGATAACAGGATTTATTAAATCCCTTTCTGTTCCTTTAAAACTCTTCTTAAATTAAAGTTAGCCAGAAATCTTAATTTATAACACTGATTTCTAATTTGTAACACTAAAACAGAGTCAGTGAATAGACTTGTCAAGTATTTATTAATACTTGACAGCTAATACAGCTGTGTTGGTGTTCTGTTTTGTTATTCATGTACCTAAAGTCTAAAAGTCTCTCAATAATTTTTTGATTTCTTCCTGTTCTCTCTCTCTGCCTCCATCTTTTCTATTTCTGTATCTGATATTTATCTACTTATCTATTATCTCTCTCTGTCTATCATCTATCTATCAATATTTTTTAGCTAGTATTATGAATACAAACTGAGTTTTGTCCATGATGAGACAAAACTATGTCTATGAAATGAGAACTCATTTCATTTAAATAGTTGACATTTGTGTAACACAGCTGGTTAGAACTGCTTTCAATGTCATTGTCTCATTTGATGATAATAAAAAGAAAATTTGCAGAGGTTAGAATCAACATAAAATGTCAGTTATATCTCAAAAAAATGAATATCACTTTAAAATTTTCAGCACATATTATTTGAACATTTTTCAAGGCTACTTATTATTAACTTTTAAAAGGAGAATAAAGAAAGTTATGGTACTTGTATATTTGCTTTTATACTTATATGTACATTATATATCTATATGACTACACAGATCTCAACCATATTTATTCATAATCATATCCATATGCTACATCATATTCACATATTTTTTGAAGAAATTTAAAAAGACAACTGCATAGTAAAGATTTTAAATAGTTCTTCAATATCTTGTTCATTAATTAACAGATATGTGTTTCAAGCTTAAGTTTGCTCTTTTCAATTAATTTTATCACTAATAAAGTAAAAGGGTACAGTTTATTATGTCAACATATTTAAATTCTATTCTAAGCTCCAATTAATCAGTATTTCCATCTATTAATTATAACATTTCTATGATTTTTTCCCAGAAAAATATCTGACACAAGTTTATTTTAATTGTTTTTTCTATTTAAAACAAGATACAATAAAATGAATATGGTAAAATAGTTAAAAAACAAGTCTCATTTTAATATAATTTTTCTTTCTCACATAGAACACTATAATTCTATGACTAGGGCTCTGAAAAGTTCAAGTAAACGAAAAGGTAGCAAGAAATTGGTAAACAATATAATAAAAGTTTTAAGCATTTTTGAAAGTTGCATCCTGCTTATTTCAATATCTCCACAATCTTTACATTACAATGAGTCTTATGATTGAAGAAAAGAGTTTTATATAAAAGTATCTTAAGAAATTTCTACTATGTGATCTTGAAATGTCTGTAGAATGGTCAAGGACAGAATAAAATGAATATTTATTTAATGGGCTAAGGGAATTGACTTAGACAACATGAAAAGGAAGATCTCATTTATGATTATATTAATAGAATTCTTTGAAAATATAATTGAAGTAAAATTTATATGTTTCAAATAATAATAATTACTTAGGATTCTATTTGTTACATCAAAGCCATCAGGTAGACTTCTGATTTATTCCTTAGCAATTCAGTCATGTGTTCAGCTGTCAGGAAAGAAAATAAAAGTCATACATATTTCATATATGATAAACTATCAGCTAAAATATTCCATAATCAAAAACTCATTGAAACATAACTATAATAGTCTGAAATGTTTGTGAAATTTTTTATAAAATAGGGAGGAAAATAGTAGCATATCTTTTTATTTTCTACTTTATGAGTATAAATTAACTCTTCCAAATGTCACTTTTTATTAATTAAATTATCTCCTTTCTTCAGCTTTACTCTTTTGTCTGCTCTTTTAGATATGTCCTTTCTCTCTCAAAAAAATAAATGTCTTTATGACCTTGGATAAGAAGGACATAAGAAGAATAAGCCACAAAGGAAATGAATGTCTGATATTTCAAATACATTGAAATTATACTAGCTTGAGTGAAGACAGGAAGATGACAAAATAGGAATTTCCAGTGCCTGTCCCTTACCGAAACATAGATGTGAACATCTTACTGCACGTGAAAATAAATTCATAAGAGCTAAGGATTTCAGGTAAGGCATGGCACCTATGTGAAGCACTGAAAAAAGAAAAGGTACACTCAGGAAGATATGAAAGATTCACAGTACCTTCATCACCCCTCTCCCAAGTCTAAATTTCTGGCCTTAGAAATACCATCAATCCAGAGGAAGAAAGAGTAAAGTGAACACAAAAATCCCAGCATAGGCCCCTAAGGCACCTGAAGACTCCAGAGCCCTAAGTGGCTCTGCGGCACAAATCTTCCAGGTGGCCTCTCTGAACCTAGAAGGTCCAACCAGACAAAATTTCAAAAAATGTTGAGGCCTAGTCATTTTGTTTTCAGTGTAGCTCCCAGCTATTAGTAACTACCTGTAAGTGTACCATTTTTCCCCAGGGCTGGACTTGACCATTTAGATAGGCTGGCATGTAGCCCTTGTCCATTGTGGTCATGTGTGCTGAAAAGTTCACATAAGTTAACTGAAATGGGAAGGTAGGTGGAGCTCTTTGAAATATCTCGTAAGACAATCATTCCAATGATAAGATGTCCTCATTATCTGTTTGACCTAGATACTTGAAGTTCTAGATATTGAAGTTCTGCATACAAAATATGCAGAAAAGGGAATGCCAATGTGTTCAGACATTTTTTTTGTTTGAGTGAAATCAACTATTTTAAATAAATTTTATCTTTACTGGGGTCTGCATTTTTTTTTTAACAAATTGACTTTTGTGTCGCTATGAAGGTGCTAGCTTCTTAATTAGCAATAAAAATGTGTATCAATAATGACAACTGTGATAAAATTAGTATTTTTAGTTAGAATTTTCATTTGATAAATGATTGAAAAATTAGTGTCTCCATTCAGTAGTTTTCATTTATATAATTATATACATACATATGTGTGTATATATATATGATAAATATATGTAAGCCTTTATGTGAAACACACATACATGTCTATGTAAAAATATAATTGATCAGTTGAACACAATAGGAGTTACATACTTTAAATGAAATTATATGATGATTCCAGTTATTTTAATTCTAAAAAATGATTGCTCATAGTCCTTGATGAAAGGCACTAAATCTTTTAAAACCACATTTCTTCTTTGGCAAAAATAAAATCATTAACTGATCATTAATAATTTCAACATCGACTTAGCACATCTTCGTTTTATTTCTATCAGTGTTGGATGTACAAAATTTTATTTCTCTATCTCTCTACCAGACCAGCAGTGAATACACAAAGCTGCTATGGGAAAGGTTTGGCAGCTGCAGCTTCGCAGATGTTAAGATATGTGTTCTGTTAGCCTTGGCAGCTGGGTCTATGTGTGCTCCCCAGTTACATTTCTTGTCTGACCTCATGATTTGCTCCACTGTTAGCTGTGTCGACAGCTGTTCAGCTGTATTGAGGTTTTATCTATTATTTATTACTTATTGCAAACTACAACCCAGTACAGTTAAATAGCACTATCTATTAGATGTAATTGTGCTGAACAAATCTTATGCCCCTGAATCCCTGATCTGGAGTACACAATAGGGAGACACCAACAGGGCTATGGTCAGCAAAACCAGAAGGAACATTCTTTCTTAGGTTCTATACTTGCCAGAGATGCATCCCTTATGCCCTCTGAACAGAAATGATTTAAGATATAAACTGTCAGAATTCTTAAAAACAATACAATGATAACAAAGCATGCATAGTTGCATTTTAAAATAAAATACAAGCTTTTAAAATTACATTATTTCATGAGTATTTTAACAAAAATAGAACTATAGTAATGAACTACAAAGTATATTTTAGCAGCTATAAAATGAGAGAATTCTTAATTCAATGACCAAATATAATTATAACTATAAATTGGTTTCTAAATACTGTCCTGACAGCAAATCAAGTATCTTTATGTTGTGATTTTATTATCACTTAGCTTGACACATTTTCTAATTTTGCCACGGCTATCATCCTGACTAGGTGTTATTTACAAGTATCATTTAGTTAAAAAACAAGATTTTCTAAGAATCATATAGTTTTTGTTTTTTTAATTACAAATAGAGAATACACTTTGTAAAATATCATTCTTTACAGTTTTTATAACCAAGTAAATAGTAAGAAAAAGTGTTGTTATTTATATAGCTGTTTAAGTACTTGGGGGCACTTCACTGAGAATTTTGTGTTGGATAATCTTGAAAGTTTATATGTTTATAATTATTTGTTACATCAGTTTTTTCTTTGCAGTGATTTAGTGTTTGAAATTATTCTGTAGTTTTGCATAAATCTTGGAATATAGTGATAATGTTTTTGTCTTCAGATAGTCTTATCTTTTACAACTGCTTGCTAAAAGCAAGAAAACAAAGAAAGACAGAAATTAACATTATCTAGAACTTTAAATTTTCTCTTCATCTTTCATACTCAATGCCTAATATTCTTATAAAAATGACAAACACATCAAAGATGTAAAGTACACTGCTTAAAAAGTAGAAGAAAAAATAGATATAGATATTCTTTTTTATTTTGACTAGGAGTTTGAAATATTTATGGTTAAGAATTTAAAAGAAATTTTTCTTTTTGGCTTATTTTGCTGAGCATGATCCCTTCCATCTCCATCCATATTGCTGCAAATTGCATGAGTTTATCTTTTTTGATTTCTGAGTAATATTCCATTGTGCATATGTACCACCTCTTCTTGATCCAGTCATCTGTTTTTGGGCATTTGGGTTGTTTCCGTACCTTAGCTATTGTTAATAGTGATGCTATAAACATAGGGGTGCAGGTGCCCTTTTGCATTAATGATTCTGTGTTCTCTGGGTGCAAAAATGAAAAATGATGTAAAAATATATAAAATAAAAAAATTTAAGAGAAATTATGAAGAAATGTATCCCATATAAAAAGTGAAGACCTATAATCCCCAAAGTCAACCCTGTAAGGAACTGAAAGACGCACCAGTATTTGCCATAAAAAATTAATTAATTGTATTTATAGAAAATATTACCTTCCAAATTTCCTTTAATTTCTCATCTACACTATCAAGTACTTATTAAAAAATGAAACATATTAAAAACATTCTGGTGAGTTGAACTCAAAAGAAAAATAATATTTATTTCATTTTTGAACTATGTTCCTTTTTTATTGAGATGACATTTGTTTACAATATTGTATAGGATTTAGGTTACAGGCCCAGATGTTTGATACAACTCCATATTTACCACCACAGCATCCTAATCCTCCACAATCAACTGAACACACTCTCTCCTTTGTTCCATTGACGATTGAGCTATTGAGCGCAGAGAAGGATTTTAAATTACTATTACTAATAAGGTCTAAAGATAGGAAACCATGGACTAAAAGGAGAAAAGTTGAAAAAAATTAACAAAAATCTGAAATCACTAAAATATCAAAAGTAGGCTAAAAATTACAGTTATTAGGTATATTTAGTATAAGATGAAATACAACAACCTACAACCTCAAACAATTAGGGTAGATATAAAACTGATTTAAAATTGCATTGGAAAAACTTTATCTCTGGGGATATTCAGATATCTGTGTATTTTGTTTGATTGCTAGTTTACTGGATTTACTCTTGGCCAAGATAAAGGTAGTGGCATTTTTTATATACTCTTCAACATCTAAAACTTTTCTGGTGACACCCAGTATTAGTTTCTTTATTGGTGTTTTGCAACTGCCCAAGAATGTTTGACAAGTCTAAGTACTGAAAGAGTCAGCAAGCTTTTTAAGTAAGCTATTTTGAAGGCAATATTTTGCATGGATGTTGATGATGCAAGGTAAATACTCATTGTAGTCCAGTTTGCAAAGATTACACTAAGTGGAAGCTTGTGATACCACCCAGATTAACAGTGCTCATTCTCTGTTCTCTATGCCTTATACAAATAAAAGCCTGACTTGATATGGAGTGACTTTACAACCTCCAGACTCTGATAAATATGTGTGTTTAAGCCAACAGTCTATGCTATTCTTTGTATACCAAACTAAATAACTCATGTACTAACTTATCACTAGTAGAAACCAATCTCAATCCACCATATGGCACAAATCCCAAGAAGGCAAACCATTTACTGAGTTCTAAATTGATCACTTTTGAACCCTTCTACCCTAAAGTAGAACCCTTCTACCCTTTATACTTAACAGAAATAGTGCCTGATCTGGATAGGAGTTTCTTTCCCTGTCATTTTCCTTGCTAATATCCTACTGAGAATTATATATTTGCTTAATGTAATAATCTTCAATAATCTGAATACTGATCCATAATGTGGAACTCTGCATATATTACCTTAAAATAAAGATTTTTTTTTTTTTTTTATAGAGGCATGCTTTATTTATTTATTTGTTTGTTTATTTTGTTTATACATGCACTGGGTACAGTCAGAAGCGCGGGAGGGTGAGAGAATTCACCAGAGCCAGGGCGGGGAGCAGAGCAGGCAGAAGGACCGAAGTACACTGCTGAGGGGAGCAGTGGGCGGCAGGAGAGGTCTGCTCGCCATGTGGGACCCTCCTGTGGTGGCCGGGGAGCAGCCGGGGATCGAACCGGCGCTGCAGAGGCCGCGGGCAGCTTCGCAACCCAGCGCTCAACCGCTGCGCCACCGGGGAGGCCCAATAAAGATCTTTTTTAAAGGAAATTAGATACAACTAATAATAAGTGATATGTGTACTGTCAAATACCCTTTCACGAGCAGATTTTGTCATGATAGAGTACAGGAATGCTTAGCTAAGACATCAGCTCACACATAGCATCCTACATTGAACTGCTGCCTACAAAGTGACACTGCTTCCCAAGGAGCTAATTTCCAAGGATCTGATGACTAAGAGGTAGAAAAATGTAGAAAGGACTTATATTACCAGTATTTCATTGACTCATTTGTAGAATGCATTGTATATGTCTCAAGTTTTAGTAGAGGGCCCAATACTAGGTGGGTTGGTGGTATTTTACAGAAAGAGCAGATTGTAGGTGAAACAATGACTTCCATATGGTGTCTTTATGGTGATGTACCAAGATGGGGAAAAAGGAGTTACTTTATCAGGTGTCAAGCCAAGTCATCATGGGGAACTTCAATAGAACTCATGATTCATGATGTAGGTGGAGAGGAAAATGCTTGAGACCTAAATTATTCCCTGGAGTGTCTCTTGGTCTTCCATTCAGAGTGTTAAGAAGGGCAGGGCCATTGAAAATATAATTGAAAATAGGAGTGAAAGTGTGGACCATGCCTCCTTTTCAAGTGGATGAGATTAGATGAAGTGCAGGATGATAACAGGGAAATCTACAATAGGTGTTGTAGAAAGGAGTTGATAAAGATGAATTCCAGTTAAGGGATTAGCCAAAGACGCTGACATTTTTGCTTCTACAGAGTTGAGATGAAAATATCTTAAAAAGCAAACAATATCAGAAAATAAATAATAATTTGTTCATTTTTAACTGTCAAATATTTTTAAAAGAATCTGCCTTACCAACAGAAGGAATATAAAAATGATATATCACAATCTAAAAATAAAACAACGTGTGATGAGAGTAAGAATATATATGTAGGTATGCGTTTTAAAAAGACTTATACTCTCCTATTAAAAGAAAAAATCTTTCAGATCATAATTTTACAATCCCATATGGTATTTATAAATTAAAAGATAATGAAACAGAAAAGACAAAAATAAAATTATATTCAGACAATGTAACTTAAGTAATAATATTCTAATTGGAAAATTGGATTTTTAATTTTGATATAGTCTATAATTAATATCATAATCTTTTTAAATATGTTGTGTACAATGTGGTGTGCACTCACCACTAGTTATTTCAAAATTATTTCATCATCTGAAACAGAAACATTGTACTCTTTAAGCAATAACTGCATATTTTCCCTTCTCTAGACTCCTGTAAAATCTAAGCTCTTGTTGTTTTTATTTGATGAAGTTTACCTATTTCAGAATTTCATATAAGTGGGAGCATATATTTGACCTTTTACATCTGTTAACATAGATGTTTTGTTTTCATGTTCTGCAT